>NC_046617.1:18753123-19473123 GCF_900324465.2 Anabas testudineus | reverse complement strand
TATAGTTGAGCATTTGGCATCTGTTAGTAATTGTAGTACAATTATTAGGAGCAAGGCAACGATAGACACCAAACATCACACAGTCCCACATTCAGTCACTGAAAAACATATATATCTTAAGATGTAACTTCATGTAGTCAACACCAAATATCAACTGAAAGAACAAATTATTAAGTACACCTATTCATGAACTGCTTATTTCCCCCCAACATTTTCACCACAGAGAGGAGATACACAAATGACAATGTGTGAATATTGAGTATATGAAATCTCTCGAGGCAAAGAAACGTTGGATAATCTCACATCGGCATTAACATCGTTTTCAATTGTTCTGAAACTCCGGTTGTGGCTCTCAGAAATCGATGTGCGATGCAAACAGGAACAATTGACTGAATACACAGAAGAGGTTAAATGGCTGCAGGATAGCTGCATCCTCTTCAGGTGCATCGAGTTTAATCAGTCAGACTTTGACAGACCTATTATGTTTGTATCTCTTACAACAGTTCACATCACAGTGTCCTCGCGGTCCCTTTTGTCTGTCTGCCTAGTTGAAGGTTTTACAGCCTCTTCCTGTTCTTTACAAGACAGACTGGCACCTACAACCTATTTTCCTCCCCCTTTCTTTCCCTGCATCCCTCTCTCTCTGCAGCCTGGTCCCCACATATCACACATTTTGACAGTCCGTGGATGAGGTCCCTCAGGGAGGCATTAGCTCCCTATTGGGAGTTCTTCTGCTAAACTCCTGGCGGCCATTTCTCCTTAACACAACCCAATCAATAACTTTTAATATTATCTGCTGGCAAACACAGTCCAGGCTGCAGGAGGCTGTAGGACAGAGCGTGGCAGAGGCCAAAGCCTGCAAGGCAGCAGACAGGGCAGCTATGGAGTTTGCTTTACTCTGCTAAGGCGACTGAAGTGAGCTGAGCATTAGCTATGACATTTCAAGAGCTACATCCGGGTGATCTCCAGCTTTACCAAAAGAAGAAGATGCACTCAGAGATGGTCGAAGGTCACAGCCCATGCTTGACCACTTCATCTTTGCAACAACACAAACAGGCTTTTAGGGATCCTTGTGTTTGTGCGTGTGGCTCAGCTGATGATGCACCACCGTGCAATCTCATAGCAGGAGGCGTAGCTCAAAGCTCGTTCCGCTATATCAGGGAAAGTAATCCCTTTTCTGGCATAGACTGATTTATTGTCTGGCACAGCTTTCATAATGGGAAAGAAAAACGTAACTTAGTGGAGCGGAGATGGAGAAAAAGAAGTTTAAATAGCATTACTTAGTTGCAGCTCCTGTGCAACAAGACATTAATCAAATTCTGTGAGGACAACATTAATCACATTGACTGAGACAAGTGTTATTATTCAGAATTAAAATTGGATCTGAGGAGTTTAAATCAAAGATGACAACGCTAAATCACTGAAAGTTGTACAGAGTTAGATAAAACCTAAATTCACACATTACAAGCTTTGAGAGTTTCTGTATTGTATTATGTGGTGGATTATGCGTTCACTGTCTCACTCAGTATACACTGTACAAAAGGAACAAATGTGTTTGGTTTATCACTCGACTGCGACCGTCCTCTCAAGTCTACAGTAAAACTCTGACACTGCACTGTTAGTCCTGCAGGCGTGAGCGCGAGCGTTTGCTGTCGATCGGAGCTGCGTGAAGATGCTGACCTGTGGTATACACACACCAAAACAAATCACTCAACAGCTTCAACAACACAACCTCTAGGTGAGGAAAACAACAAGTCAGCTGAAGCAGAGCGCACAGCAGCCCCTGCAGACAGCTGCTCACACAGTGGACCTGTACATATTTATATGAAAGTCTTACGCAGTACAGTGAATATACAGTACACATGCATGTGTGTACTGTCTAGTGTTTGTATACATGTTGACACATTGCACCATGATCTACTGCACTGCACCAGGATTTGTCTTGGTCAAGAGTTAAGACAGTTTAAGAGGTAATACTGCAGAAAACATCAGGAAACTTGTTCAGCCAACAATTCAAAAATCATTCTCCTTCAATAAATCATAACACAGTTAAATCCGGACACACAGACATGATGCCTCCGTTTTTAGATTCAGTATGAGTTACACGTACTGAGAATATCATATCTCTGATGTCCATAGAGAATAAACAACCATAAAGCAACTTAGACATCCTAGAAGAAAATGCTCCTTATAAACCCAGAACTTACCTGAGAAACATCTTCGGTGTCAAAAACAATCTAGTTATAGTTGTTTAAACATCGATGGGAAAATTGCAAACATGAACTAATAGCTAATTCTGCATGGTTTTCATGGGGCCAATTTACAGAAATGTAATTAAATATAGGTTAAAAGTACTGAGGTTCTGCAGCTACGTCACCCCTGGTTACATAAAAAAAAAACAGTGCATGTTTACATTATTCCAAGTTAAATAAACAATTCTTTAATTTAATAAAATAGTTCTCAATTAAATTCCTGTGGATTAATTAGTTATCTCAGCACAGGATCTAGCGGTGCAACGACTGGAGCACAAACACCGACGACACCTGGAGCCCCGTCGTAGCAGCATCTGAAGACGTGCCAGATGACAACAGATGCCACCAAAGCAAATGTTGGAAGTGCAACACTCAGCTGATGATCGGATCTGCAGGCCATTTTCCAGGTGACTTATGTTACTGTGTCGCTGCTGGAGACAAGGATGAGTGAAGCTGTATTGATCTGCTGTTTTGCAACCCAATCAATGCTACCACACAGATATTAGCTGTGTTTTCAGGTCAAGCTAAACTATGTGATCTCACTGTCTAATCAATATGAACTGATAGCATTAGTTTGAGATAAATAACCTCTGGAGACTTCATGTTGGTGCTACTCTAGCTTACAAGTTTATTCAATTACAAGATAATTGAGCATCAGTGGATCGCAGGTTAAACAATATGACTGCAATTCATTACAAAGACAAACGTGCCGCGGTGAGTTTGCCATGCCTGAAAAGTTTCTTCGAATAAGACCTAGTTATTGAATTAATGAGATATTCCCACACACTGCTGTGCGATTTTGCATATGGTGACAAAACAGAACAGACAGCAGCACAGGCACATCAAAAGTCATTTTCTTCTTGAGAAAACACACAGCTGTACACTTTCTATCCTCGATTCACGTCCCCAGAAACAACCAAAACACTTCCTCTATTCTCTTCCTCTCCCTGTTTCTTTTCTTCTGTGCTGTTCTTTATCAAAAGCTTCCCATCTCCCTAACCCCTGAATCTGCTCTGATTTGAGAAGATACAGTCAAAGGAAAAAGAGGAAGAAACAATCTTCATTCTCTACTTAAAAGAAGGATGATGTCAATTATGAATGTTCTGCAAAAATAAGCACATAAGCAAACTGACCTATTCAGCATAAGGATGCAACTCCTGACTTAAAAATACAAGACACACCCAGACGGTGCTCAAAGAACTCTCTGTCATGCTTCCATACTGAAATGTGCCATTTATCCCATTGTGTGCATCAGCAGAGGGGAGACAGGTGATGCCAGAATACTTCATACTGTGTCACACAGCAAAGATCACGGCCTCGATGTGTTCTACCACTAGATGCGAATGATGACGTGGGTTCCCCAGAGTCTAAACAAGAGTCTGTTGTTAATTGGATTTGACTGTAAAATGACTGAAAAGCCATGCAGCACTTAATTAATAGCAGTGAGTGGTGGTGATATAATGAGGCCAAAATCCCATTTAGGTTAGGTACACAAGGGCTGGAGATAAAGCTTTTGAACAACTTATGAGACATTATTATTCTAATATGTCCTCGTTTTAATCATTATTTCAGCCAGTGCATTTTCTAAACAGTTTTTGTAAGAGCAGGAAGCTCAGTGCACTTTAATAATGGACCTAAAACACTAACAATCCTTATCTGTAAGTATAAATGCTGTTCTCTGACATGTGAGCTGTTAATGAGATTCACAGTTATGATCCCAGTCAAACGTTTGGACACATGTATTGAAGGGGAAAATCAATTTCTAAATTTATTTAAGGTATCTTAAAAGACAATGTCAGGACAATGGAGGACAACGAGCATTAAGTAATTGAAAGTGAACTAAATCTATATCAAATCTAGACCACTGACAGAGGTGCTGCTGGGCTGGAGCAGTTCTGTGAGGAGAATGGTCCATAGTTCAGGTCTGTGCAGGTCTAATCCAGCTATTTTTCCACTAACAACAACCTGGGAGTGTTCAGTAAAGACACTGGTTGTGTGTTATTACGTTAAGCACCTTGTGTTTGTCCAGACTTGATTTAGATGAAGATCAGATCATCGTTGTTTTCTCCCTTTGGACTGTTTTTCCTGAATGTTTCTGACCCCCGTTAGGACGCTGACCTCGTCCACGATCCTCCCTGCTGGTTATACTCATTGTGAGCACGTTGGTGGTTTTGCTTAAATCAAACTGTTTCTACTTCATGTGCCAGCCTGTTAGTGTGTCTGTGCTTTCGTCCAACCTGCTTTGTGACTCATTACATGAATCGTGATCCCAAACCAACTCAGTTGGGTTCAAGTCGTGGGATTATAGAGGCCCGGTCATCTGATGCAGCACTCCATCGCTCCCCTTGCATATCATGGAGGCATACTAAAAACAAATGATAGCCCATAAAGCACAAACTCGATGGCATGGCATGCTGCAGGATGCTGTGGTAGCTGTGTTGGTTAAATGTCCCTTGAATTCTCTATAAATCTCCAGGAGAATCACGAACACAGCACCCCCTCAACAGCACCAGCCCTCCGCCTCCTTCATGCATCATGTTAGGAACCATGTAAGTAGATACTGTTCATCTTTCTCTGCATTTTAAGAACTAGCATCTCAAACTTGGACTCATCAGACCAAATCTGCAGGTTTTTCTGGGCGAGGTTGACACCACAGGCCTCGGTGCTCAACTGTGTTGTGTGTTGATGGTTCACGTTCACGTCATGTATCTAACTCTAGTGTGAACACCACTGAGGTACAACTCTACGTGCAGATTATAAAATGAGCCATGTGCTTATAATAACATCATTTGTGCAACAGTTAAATTGCACAATTATCTCAAAAACTGTTCCTTTGGCTTAAGACACAAGACTGACGTCCAGACACTGGATGAAGCAACGTGTGCAGAGAAGTGAGAAGCTGAAATCTAAACACATGAATTCTGTCAGCTGCTGCTGCTGCATCACCAGAGATCAGACACAAATCGAACTGAGGAACACATTCAAAAGAGGTCTACATGTAAATGTAATAATCATTAGTTACCATCCTCAGCGATTTCTGAGAATGATAGATAATGGAGCTTTAACACTACTTCAGCTTCATCCACCTGTCAATATTTGATAAGACACACCTGTTAATTGAAAAGGTGTTCATGAAAAAGCAAACAAGTTTACATTGACATTACAGCATTAATCTAATGTAAATAACAGACAAATAAAAAGCGTCAATGAGAAGTTGTGCCCAAACTTTTGACTGCTACTGTCTATGCTAATGCTTTATGACGCAAAGCAATATCAGGCAATCTGCAGCGTCAGCATCAGCCGAGGCAGCTGTGTGACTCTCAGCTAACGACAGACGGCAGAGCATGAGACACTTCATTACGAAGCTGCACTGTGGCTCTGCTGCCGGCTTAAAGTAATGGGAGTAACTTTGTAATGGCAGCATTTGTAGTGTGCTCACACAGTGTATGCATAGTCCATCAGCCCATCCTCCCACAGCAAACACCAGCTCCAACCAAAAAAAAAAGCTCAGGCTCAGTCTCTTAGACGTCACAGCTGATTAATAGTTCATGGAAAGAGACGAAAAGAGAAGGAGGGAGGGACAGGAGGAAAAAGAAGAGGCAGACAGAGGAAAAGAGGGTGAGTGGTGGCAGATAAAGAGGCTGCGAACAATTAAAACAAAAAACAACCTTGGCACAGAGGAGTGAGGAGGAGAGAACGATGGAACGTGCTGATACGATAATAGTCTCCCATGGGGCCTTGTGGGAAATATTTTTGCTCTGTGTAATTTCAATGTGGGACACAGAATTACGTCTCCTATTATCTTATCACACATTACATACTGCGCCTCTCGGTGCCTGTAGAGCCATGCAAACGAAGCCAATAGCAGATAGGGGTTGGGTCAGGTTAAACGTCTACGCGCAGACGCACGCCATTGATCAAAGTGCACGCTGTGCTAAAAACCCAGGATTAAACCATTCGTCTGTAGGCTCCACCTTGAACCATTATCCTGACCCTCAAGCAAAGCTGGCATTGGATTCTGAACAGAGAAGCCTGTGGAAGTTTTAGACCATCCATCACTGAGCTTCAGGAGAGGCGCGCACTGCAGACGCACAAACACACAGGTGAGATAAGACGAGTTGTTTCAGCGACTCTCTGCAGGGACAACCCAGGAAAACTAAGAGCGGCTCCGGCTGTAGAGACCTCATGCATCAATATTGTCTTACCTTGTGTTTTGCCAGCCAAAGTCTCATCCCAGCGTCTCAGAAGTAGCATGATGGTGCGGCCTGGGACTTCTCTCTCCCTCTCATAGCCTCAGACTGAGGGAGGCTAAACTGTGATCAATGACAAAAGACAATATGATTGTTGATTGTCTGCAGCTGTGTTTAAATTATTCAAATGTTGAGTTTTTCAGAGCAGAGACTGAATCTGAACATTTCCTGTTGTCACCAGGCATGTGCAGAAGGGGTGCTCAGGGGTGGCCTTCCCCCAGGTTAATCAAAGGTGCCCCTCTTAACATTAATTAACCCTCTGGGATCTTAGCCACTTATTTATTTTTACTGACACCTCAATGCTCTTGGTAAATAAACGTGAGCTATTTGCATTTACAGTATTAGCAGCAGTGGTGTAAAATTACACATTATAAATAAATAAAAATGTATAATTAACATTTTATCCATTTCCCATTTCATGTGTAAATGTTTACTGTCTCACATGCACAGCTCAAGGCTCCTGGGTCAAAATAAAAAGTCTATTACACAGACAAACTATCCAGATTCTATTCAAATGACATAATGGTTCTTTATGTTTGGATGTTCCATGGGACCATGACACACCATTCAAATGTCTGTGGCCCTAGTCTTTTGTAGTGCGAACCCCCACTTACAGCTTTTTGGCCTATTCAGCAGGTGAGTAAGACGCCTCTGATTGGCTGTTCAGCTTAGCGAATCACTGCATGAGAACAGAAATTGACCCCAGAGCCATTTACAACTTCCAATCAGACATATTCTCAATTAGTATTAGCTATAATACAGCGAGAGGGTGGTGTGAAAATGGTGAGCTAACGCTGACAGATGCTGCTTTAGTCACAGTTAAGTCTTCGTCTGCTTTTTTCTTTTGAATGACGTACACAGACTAGCGGCACCTGCTGGTAAACGTTATTTCCTAATGTCACTTTTCTGTCACTGGTGTTATCTTGGTGTGTCACAGTCTGTGTTGGACTGGATTCACAAATCTATTAAAACTTTCAAGTATTAAACAAAGTTTAGTTACGTTTCACAATGATGAATGTGAAACACCAACGATAATGATCCACAGAGGTGTACGAGTTCACTGTGTTATCAGTTATTCCAACACTGGAAACTAGTTCAAATTAGCTCTGCCCCCTTTTTAAATTTGAGCGCTGCCCTCTGAGGAACTCTCTGCACGTCCCTGGTTGTCAGTCATTTAGTTTGTCCCTGAGGGTGATGATTGTTTCTCTTCAGTGATTTTTACCAACCAGTTTGTCTTTCATAGTTTATTCTAATAAAAAAGATTAAATGAAAAAAAACTGAAAAGAGCATCACTTCAATCTCCACCTTATCAAATGTAACCAAAAACAGCTGCTTCCACTCTTCATATACATCACATTAAAGCCATGAATTTAAATTTGGAGGCTTTTTTTCTGGAAGGAGACAAGACTAATCACCTGGAATGATAACATCTGTCAATGTTGTAAGGCAATTAATAGAAAGATGAGTTTCATTTACTCCAGAAAAGGAGAATACAATGATCATGGGACTAAATTATGCCTTCATCATTTGTAGGTGTCACTTCAGCAGCAGGTCTGTTTGCTCTAACCAGACATGCTTTATCAAATAAATGCACTTTAGTCTTCATGATTAATTGAATCACACACCTCCCTACCAGGACACCTCATTAGGTGTGTGGGGTTTGCTAGAACAAATACAGATGTTCGTGAATGGAGATTAAGAAATGAGGCGAGCAGTTCTGCAAAATGCTTTCGCGTCTTAATTGTTGATTTATTTTTTTGGCAACAGGAACTCACAGCAGTTTTCGGTAAAATCCTCGACAGGTCAAAAGGGTAAAGCAGCAATTTCAAGGTAATTGTACTCCACAGGAGCAGCTTCTCTTCTGTTCCACCGAAGAGATGTTTGCCGTTGCTTGTTTTTCTGACGTCTGTCTGTTATTGCAAAGGGAACAGGAGGGCAGAGGGTTAGAGGCAGGTCACAGGCAGTTAGACTCTAATAAAAGCATACTGCACAGTGTGCAACCTCTGACCTGCTCCCCTTCAAATTAATAAGTCTGACTAAATGAGGGGATTTTAAGATGCACAACTCGAGAGTAAAACAGAATCTGAAAACAGCACAAATCCACTGTGAAGGCCAGAAAAAAAAAAATACAGTCTTTAATCTGTTTAAATGCATCTCACAACTCATTTTAGTAAACTTGTGTGTGTGAATATAAAGAAATAAAACAGTCTAATTTAAGGAGAATCCAGGCCAATAAGATCAATTATACATTTCCTCCAAGTACAGTGTAAAACTGAATTGTCTCTGCCTTCATCCCCAGTTACACTGAGCACAACATCAGAAGAATAATAAATAGCTTCTATTAATCCTGATTATACATAACTCATATATCATGAACACATGAGGCCATTCGAGAGCCATACTTTTAGGTAAAACAAATCATTAATTCAAATGTGTCAATGAATAATATACCAGCTTCTTCAGGGTAACAGATTGCACTTTCATATTTAATAGATTGATGGGCTTCACACAACATGTACACACACACACACACACACACACACACACAGATTCACTGCTCACATGTACTGTACGCCTGCATCTTCACAGTCGACACACAAAACACAAGGGCTGAACGTACAGTAGATTAAAGACATCAAAGAGGCCGACGCTGCTCAGTAGAAACGCCCAGGCTCTTTTAGCTTGTTCCTTAGTTTAAACTAATCCCACAAAGGGGCCTAAATGTTGCTTTGCTGCACACCCCTCGCTGTGCACTCCCCTCTCTTCTCACGGACAGTATCTGCGTCGATACAAGTCCTCTTAATCAGCTCTGATGAATTATTGAACACCCTTTTTATATCAGATCATGACCCATATTCCACTCGCTTGATGTGAATATAGCTGCCAATAAAATCGAGATGTACTTTTTAAGTCGCCCCACATAGGATCCCCTGCTCGCTCCCTAATGGCTGCACGGGATTCAGACACACGCTGCAGAACATTATGAGCTTTAGATGGAGCTCCGCAGGCCGAGTCGCTCATTTAACAAGATGATGGACGAGGTGAACATGCAGCGTCTGACATAATGTGAATCTGATGTTCGGTGTGGACTTGTTAAAACCGTCTTTTAGGTTTTAGGTTGGACCTCTGATGCACACGGTAACATCCCAGCACAGAGTGAGCGTTAGTTAAAGGTAAAATATCTAATATCAGAGCCACACACAAGACGTGTGTCGTTGGCTGAGTGGGAAGCACATGAGGAGAAAGACAGAGAGACAGTCAGTAGGAAGAGGGGACGGGATTATGAATCTCCTTAGCCCCTGCTGTCTCCTCTCCTGGCCTGTTTATCAATGATGACTGCAAACACGGTGCCTGTGAAATCTCTTAAGCTCTGTTTGGAGACTTCTGGCAGACTTCGTTTTCACATAAGCTTCTGGCATCAAATCATTTCAAACACTAAAAATTGACAGGGCTCTTGAAATATGTCACCGTGGCCCCCAGTTATCAGAATACTGATTTACTAGTCAATAAAATTTAGGTGGTGACATTTACACAAAGATTATTCATTCAGACTGGGGGCACACTTTAATTCATACACTACACATTAAAGAACAATCTGAGTCAAACACTTACAGAACAGAACTGAAGCTACGTTAAGGTAGCCGCACTGAAAGCGGTGATTTATCTGGAAAAAGCTCATCATCCAAAATGCTCCATGTTCTGCTATGATCTCCAATAAATCACCTGTATATATGCATGGTAATGATGCTCAGTCATACCCAGCGATTGCTCACTCTAGCACCCAGCTGAGTCTCCGAGCATCCTCCTCTTACTACTGTAGACAAAGCAGCTGTATCAAATGCAGTTTTCCAGCTAAGTGGAACATTCAACGTTCACATCACCATCCACGTTGCGTCAACCTCCCTCCACCACAATGTTAAGACAATAATGCTACAGCGGAAAGTGTGTTCCGCCTGTTCATTAAAGATGGCATGTACTAGTTTGCAGTGAGCCGGTGTCTGAGGCTGTGACAGCTCTGACAGACCACCTGGGCTAAAGTGCCCATCTGCAGACAGGCGACACGGGTCACGTGTGCCGAGACAACTGAGCAGAATGTGTAATGGTTTGGGATTATAAGAGCAGGTCCCAGGTGGGTTTCACAGGTACAGAGCCATAACCTTGACTGCACACACACACACATCTAAACTGCTACCAGCCAAACGATAGAAAGTTAATCAGAGAAAAGGGGTCAATCACCGCTGCAGCTATGATGGACAGAAGGACAGAGGGTCTGGGGGTGTGTGTGTGTGTGCTGCAGACTTTAATTTGATCCCAGTCTACCTGGATTAGAGCTCTACTGTCTTTCTCCCAGTGTGTGTTTCTTTGGAATAACAGCAGATAAAAATAATTGCATTGAGAAAAGGGCACTGTAGTCTGTCTCTTCATGTAGATTACTTTATTGATCTGCGAATACATTCCTCTCAGGCTAGCACACACACACTCCACCGCTTTCAATCAGTGTGTAGAGCAGCACTGAACAGGTGATTTGAAGTGGCTACTCCATCAGGCAAGTGGAGAGTGGCTAATAAGATTTTTTTTCAGACACTCGAATATGATCAGATGTGAGGGTGTGATTTTATTTCACATGACTAAAATGCATCAGAAACAGAATTAAAGGCTAAGGTGGTGAAGTGTGAGGAAACAGCTGATCTCTGATAATCTGCTAATAACCACTCACATATATTCATGTTGGCTCGCGCACACACACACACACACACACACAGTGAGTTAATGACCAAAATATTCTAATATCTCCATCAATTAATCATCATCCAGAACATGAAACAGCAACAGAATGTGTGGATTCAAAGCAGTGTACTCACCTATTTAACCCTTAACACTGAGAAATATTATATTTAATTGATTTTGGAGGCTGGAGAAATTGTGAGAATCACAGCTATTACATCAACTAAGAGACAAATATGCTGCTTGAGTCTTTAATCCGCGTTAGTGAAATCCCATTAAAGAAATTAAAGAAATATTGAAATCAGCTTCAGTCCATTACAAAAAAGAAAGTCAAAAAATAAAAAGAGTCCCGAATTTAGGACAGTTTCTGATAATTGTTAATTATTTTTCTCATTTGGAATCAAATCCAGGATTTAAAGGGTAATTCCACAGGAAAACAGCTATATCCAGAGTGTCTGTATCAAGGTGACGGCTGCTTACAAGTCCCACTTCCCATTATCTTCGTGTAATGAAGAGGAGAGGCTTTAAATCTCCTTCAGGAAAAAAGGTGGAGATATTAAAAAGAAAGGAGATGGACGAGGAAATGAGTTGTGTGGTTTGCTTCACTTTGCAATGCATCTGTCTATTGCTCACACATTACATGCACAAACACACACACACACACACTTATTACCAATACTCCCAACCTAAAACTGCAAAAGCTTGTTCATGAATTTTCTGCCACTTGTATTTCAATAAACGGAAGCAGTCAAGTAGATGAACTGCAACAATCCCATCACTAACGTGCAAAATAAACAGCAACTACTCTCTGATGCAAGCAAGTCGATGACGTGTGTGTGGTAGGATGTTAAATTTGTTTAGATGGCAGATGAAAAAAAACTAAATGGAACAACAAATAAATCAATAAGTGGATCAGTTCAGATGGGGTGAGAGGGGTGGATGTGATGGGAGAGAAAAAAGAGGATGGATGCAGAAACTGGTGATTAAAGAGAGCGATTGAGGAGAGACGGAAGCAAAGTGGGTGGAAAAGGTGAAAATCATGGTGGAGGAAAAAAAGGGAAAAATATCCTCTGGATGATGAAGCCAGCTTTTTGTCTTAGTCCATTCTCTTTGAGTGCTTGTGTGTGTCTGTCTGCAAGAATGAGAGTCCGTTCAGAAAGATACGAGAGAGAGAGGGAGAGAGAGAGGGAGAGAGAGAGAGAGAGGAAAAGAGGGCAGAGGAAAAGAAGGAGTGCACACACACAGACGACACCCCTGTAGAACGGACGAGTGCTGCCTCAGAAACACGCTCAGGAATTAGGCCTTTGCTCAGTTTGACCTTCAGCTAATAAACGTGACGTGAGGAAACTCGAACACAACTCGGTTTGATAAGAGGTGAATGTGTGTTTGTAACATCTCAGCATGAATGACCACAAACAAAAAAGGACGTGTGAGGAGGAGGAGGAGTGTTATAAAGGGACGTTTTAATGGGGGGGGGGTAAACAGGCTTTTGTGCAACAACACAGAAATGACGAGCCAGTCAAAATGTGGTTCTGTGATGACCATTGGACACGGTGTTTGCTCGATGGGTTCCTGTGTTCGCAGTTGAAGAGAACAAAAGGATAAAAAAGCAAGTCAGAAAACACAGATTACAGTACGTGAGGGGGGAGTGACGTGAGGATGACACGGTAGGAGGCAACGATCAGCTGAGAGCCGGATGGGAGGGGAGACATGGTTACACCGAAACTAGACTGTAGGCGAGAGAGCATGTGAGTGTGAGTGTGTGTGTGTGTGTGTGTGTGTGTGTGTGTGTGTGTGTGTGTGTGTGTGTGTGTGAGTGTGTGTGTGTGCATCAAGGTGTGCACCCCACACAAAACACCTTCCATACACAGAAAAGGAACAAAGACTTTGAGACAGACACTAAACACTAAATAGACCTACCTATGGTTAGATTTAAGAATCGCCCAAAAAAGATGCATAGGATGGAGGGAGGAAAAAAGAGAAGGGGGAAAATAGGACAAGGTACAAAAGTGAAAAAGGCATAAATAGAAAATACAAGCAAGCCAATTCAAACGTCTCTATCAGAGCTTTTCAAAGTAAAGAAATTAAAACACTGGTGGAGTCAAAAAGTAGCCGAAGTGGACAGTGAGTGGAGCGGCGGGAGGAGCAGGAGGGAGGCGGTGGAGGGAGGCGGGAGCGTGGGCTGCACAGAGATAGGAAAGGCTGGAAGTGATAGCGATGGAGAGGGAGGGAAGAATGAATGAAAGGGGGAGGAAAAAAAGAGGATAGAGGGGTAAAAAAAAAGAAGACTCCCCGTCCTCTCTCTCTTTTTCTCTGTCTCTCTGCCTCTCTCTCCCTCCTTGTCTGGCTCATAAATAGAAGAAATTGTTGACCAGGTAAATGGCGAAATAGATGAGAAGACAGAGGACCGAGAGAGCAAGCAAATGAAAAGGCAAAGCACCTCCCAGCAGCGCGATGAGGAAAAAAAAGAACAAAAAACGAAAGATAAAAGCAAATACTCCAGCGGCCTCCGTTGTCTCCAGTCTGTATGTGGAAGGGGGGATTGGCTGCTGCCAGTTGTTCCCCTTCCCCGGCTGCCTTCTGCTTTCTTCTGTCTCTCCTCCCAAAAAAGACTTCCCATCCAGATGACAAAAAGCAGCCACAGATGTCCTTTCCTCTGCCTCTCGCTCTCTCAACTCTGGCCTGACAGGACGTGCCACTCACACAGGTTAGACATTGTTGCAGCAGCAACACACACTATCACCAATTCTGCTCAGTGGGAGGGAAAAAAAGGCATTGGGGCTGCTGCTAGTCAAGCGCTGCCATCCTCATGAGGAGGGATACTGAGCTGGAATTGCTCTGTCTCCCCTCTCCCGCCCATCCCTGCGAAAAGATGGGAGGAAGGGAGGTGGGCCCGCTCGCTGCATTAGTATTCATTGAAAGAGTGTGAAAGAGAGAGAGAGGGAGGGAGAGATGAGGAGGAGGAAGAAGAGGAGGAGGAGGAGGAGGAGGAGAGGGGTGCCTTCCAACAAATGTCGAGGAACCAAGGCAGCGTGTGAAACTGATAAGAGACTGGCTCCCCCTAGAGTCAATCATCAATACCTGAACTGGAAAAACTGGGTTTGAGCACAGCGTTGGCAGCTTTAGATCCACGCAGACAAAAACATCATCTGCATGACGAAGGTGAGCGTGCTCAGTTTTTGATGATTAAGTTAATTATAACTAATGCTGTACTTTGAAAAACGACTGCAAGTTCAAGTACTTTTCCACTTCTAAGTATTCAACTTCAAGTATAAGCATCATTTTTATTCAAATGTTTTACTCATGTTGAAGTACAAACTCTAAATTACTAAAAAACGTAAAGTGCCATTAAGTACAAGTACTTCACATTAGGAGACAAGTACAGTATGTACAAGGCAGAAATAAGATTTCTGTAGGAACTACAATTCCCAGCCTGTTTCCAAACACTGTTGTTAATGTTAAAAGCTTTGCTGGGTGCTGTGTTTAAATGCTACCAATACATATATGTATTTAAACCAAATGATTCCTCTGATGATGATGAACCATCTCTTACATAGGAGCAGTAGGATGCCACAGTGCACCTGAAGGCAGCATTTAGGTGCTGGTGGTGTCACCGTGTTAGACCCGTTCCAAAAGCCATATCTGGCACACCGCTGTGGTTTGGTCATCACTCAGCTGAAATGCTCCCACATGGTTGAGGTCTTCGGCATTTTGCCTTCACTTTAACGGCCCAGCTGAACTACAAGCGTGAAGTTCATTACTGTGAGTGAGAGGGATGTCAAGCTGAGATGTCACTTTAATAGTGCTATTAAATGGAATAAATATATTACAAGAATGTCAAAACTGAAATCTATGTAGTTTCTCTGTGCAACTCCGAGCTCCAACAGCTCAACCTCCACTATAATACAGAGCGGCTGGAGGAGGAGGAGGCTGATGATGAAGGTGAAACACTGTGATGAACACTGGATGCAAAAGAAAGAAAAGAGCTGAATGTGCTGTTTGCACAGAGTGGTACTCAGAAATAATCTAACACTCATCTAAAGTTGGACTGTGTTGTCTGCTGACCTGTGACCTGCCTGCAGGGCACAACAAACACTTGGCGTTAGAACCTCTGAGGACACATTCGCTGCTTCAGTTTTTGCAGCGTGTCACTCCAGCTGCACAGTATTACTGTAATCCACTTACAGAATAATTCAATGTTCCACTTTATGGGTCAAATATAAAGGCCTGAGCTCTGCTTTTCTCTGAAAGCAGTGTTATCATCTTTGTGTGATGAAGCACTGTCCTCTTGCACAAAAATTGGACAAAGGATTAAAGGACTTTCAGCTCACGTCCGCGGTGTTGTGAAGCAAACTGATCCTTTTCTCTACTTTTCGCCCTAAGCCAAACGGAGTGTTGCTATGGTGACAGGTGATGGCTCCCAAGTGGCCAAATCAAACTAGTAGCAGAGAAAAATGGGTCCTCAACACAGCATTCAAAGGTAAAGTCTGCAGTGAAAGTCCACTCTAGTCTGTTTCCTCTCTCTGAAACATGATATCACTGCATTTCTCTCAGCAAATTAAAACACAACACTAAATATAACAGGAGGTTTAGATTTACTGCCTTCAGGGAATCAACTACAACACAAATATCATTTTGTTCTGCTGTGATAGAGACAGAGAGATGCTGTCAGATCCTAAAAGAACGTGATCGCGGGTGTCCACCGTCTCTTCAGTCTGTTTATTAGGACTCACAATCAAACTTAAGCCCTGTTTTATTTCTTTCAGGTTTGATTGAAGTTTTAGGCAAGGTGAACAATGAGATTACCTTTACAGTGAAGCTGAGGGTGGATTTCATGTGGATAAGGCTTCATGTGGGATTCAGGACCATCCATTTCTACAGATCATCATCCCTCTAGGCTGAAACACCACTGTCGTCCCTCTGTCCATTTAATGGTCTCTGCTTGAATTCCCATTGAGACTCAGGCATCTCTGTAAATACAATGATCTGTAACAAAGTGATGTTCATTTTATTTATAACCTGTAGCCATGTTCTGAGCAGACATCCAATAATCTACACTGTCTGTTTTACTCTGTACTGGGTATATTTAATGTATTTCATTGTAATGTAAGTTTTGAACTTGTGACTGTTAAAGGTCTTTAAACAACAGCTAAACAATGATCGGTTTGTGAAGCTGTTAATATGAAGCTTTACGTGACATATTGAGGTGGATTTAATCCAAAGACAGTGTAAAAGTTTTAGTGTAAAACTCCCTCTTTGAATTTCCCTGTTGAGTTGTGATGACAGGAGACTCAAAGAGAGGGACTGTGTCACTCTCAAGCTGCATTGTAAGAGGAAAACATTTGTTTATCGTTATTATCATGAGGAGGAAACCACATCTTCATATCAGCACCTGAGGATTGTTAATCTCCTTTAACGCTGACTAATCCAACAGGTGGCAGAAATACACAAACTCAAGTAAAACGTTAGGTACTTGCCTGAAAAAGTCGCCTAGTTCACTTCAACATGAAGTAAAACAGGAACATGAGATGTAAATAGTTCTCTTTAAACTGGGAGGTTAATGAAGGTCAAACTAATTTGATAAAAACAATCAATGTGCACAGAACGAGCTGACGAGCTGTTTGTTGGCTGTTGCACCCCTGCGCTTCATATTTACACCTTCTTTTGTGCAGAACCTGTGTATTTTAGATGAACACATCAGCTCACAGCTGCTGCAGGAACATGAAGCTGCACCTTGTGTCCTCACTGTGGCGCAGCGCCCCCCTGTGGACAATGAACACGAACTCATCGACTGTGCGGTGTTGCATTGAGCAGCCTGGCTGCAAGAGTCGCACAATCAAACACCTATCAGACATGGCATCGTTGCCATCGTCGCTGCGAGTCTGTCGGGGAATATTGAAGGAATTACGAACCCTCCAGGGTCCAGGTTACAAACAGTCTCTGGCCTACAGCTATGTCATGGACCAGTTTCGGAAAAATAAGGTGAGTGTCCCCTAACTGCGCTTCAGCTAACGTTAGCCACGTTAGCCACGTTAGCTAACTACCAATACAAACCCCATTGGAGGTGCGTGGCTAAGATTAGCTAAACCTACAACTGCTCAATAATATAATTTTCTCATTAAATGAAAATGTTTGTGATTCAGTCTTTTAGAAAATACAAATACTCCGGTTCAGACTGAAGTTCTTCTTGTCAAAGTTGCAATATTTGCAGGTGTCAGTTGAGAGCAAGGTGACTGTGAAGTAGAAGGACATGCTAACATTAGCCAGCAGCTAACGAGCAATAGAACAGCACAGAGTTGAGACGTAGCTGATAAACTATTATTTTAATACAAATGTGAAATACGGTAATGTTTTTATTATCATAATCCGCCTAAATAATGTGTAACTAATGTATCACGCATTATGTTTGCCTCAATGAAAGATGTAGGCACTTTGATGTTATTTAAAACATATTAATGCACATTAACACATTAACTGAAGATTTAAGATCCAAATAAACCGTAAAACGTAAAATATTAAAACATTTGTATTAATCTAACAGGGTAAATGTGTGTGTATGTTTAAAAGATTCAGCTAGATCATCAGATTGAACTCTGTCAGCAGATATCTAGTATAAAAGGACTCAGATCCAGATCAATTTAGTAAATACTATCTATACACATGTACTAAATTATTATCATATATATATTATCAAGTATAAAGTTAATAGTTCAGAACAGGTGATGTCGCCCTTTAAAGTTGCGTCATTAACCAGGCTGTTTCTAAGCACCACATTTTCTTGTCAGTTTCTTTTCCCAGTACACAGCTGCCTGTTGAAGGGTCGAGCATATAGGCTTAAAGCTTATATTATTTATGCTTGGAAGAATATGGCTCACCGCAGGGGTTACATGCATGTGCAGTCAGTGAAGCGAAGCAGCTAGAAGGAATTCATGTTTGTCAGTGGATATTTGTCCAAGCTCTGAAAAGACCTGAGTGCATCACAGTGTATATGTGAAGCTCTATAGGGGCTGGACTGAAGCATTAGTCAGAAAAATCTGTCTCAGGGAAAAGAGACATGTTTAAGTTGTTACTAATCAAAGCAAAAAAATAATAATAACTCAATATTTTGATGTTTATGTTATGATGTAGTTCATCATTTGATCTGCTCTAATACTTTCTCCATGTTCCCACTGACAGGTAACAGGAGCAAGGTACTGCCGTGCTCAGCAGGAAGCCCACCACGCCTCACACACATACCTGTGTTTGCTGGAGTCTACCAGGAACCACATGGCCCTGCACAATCTGTACCATGGCAAGGGCGAGCGCAGCCCAGAAGAAGTGGCCAGCTTAGTGGGGCTCAGGTTGCCCACTCAGCCTGGAGGTAAAGGCTGGGAGAAGTGAGGACATGGGACGATGCAACATGGGGAAAAAAATTAGATCTGAAAACTCTTCTTGCCTGTGGCCTCATGTGAAGTCTAAATGGATAAATATTTGACTGGAGTCTGGTAGAGGAGAAGCTTTCACCATCATGGACTGCTGTGAAGGAATTATTCCTGTTCTCTCCTACAACTGTCAAAGGGAATAAATATGTTGATATTTTATTCCAAGTGAAGTAACTGTAAAAGTTTAAGATATAATTACATATTTGTTGTAGATGTCAATACATCGAAACTGTAAGTCATTTCATTTTCAGTCATTTTCCTATTAAAGTATTAACAACTGAGATTACACTTGAGATTTTTGTCCTTATATATCAGTTCAACTGGATATTAAATCCATATGTTAATACACTTGCATGCACTTAAGAACCAGGTAAAAGTAAATCAAATCACATTTATTACACAGATGGAGTCATTGAGCATATTGCCCATACTTGATCTGTTAAATGTGAATTAATGAAGTCACTCATTCTTAGAGGACTAATATTATTTTAGTCAAGTCATAGATTTATAAGAATCTGTTCTATTAGACTGGTTCTCCTGAGGTCCAGCTGCCTCTCTAGTCTTTGTCTTCTGTTCTACTGCATTGTGTGACTGTATGATGGTGGACGACAAACAGGAGCACAGGTACATAAAAATAAATAAAATACAACCAGCTAATATATTATGATTTATTATTGTGGATTAACCACCTGTCAGTCGATCTATGAATTAAAGCTGATGATGTGATTTCTCCAGAAACCTTATTAATGACTTAATGTCTAAACTTGTAGATTTACTTTTAACGATGTTTAAATTACTTTGTTCTTAGTGGTAACTCAGTTTGACTGATGCCCTGAGGAATCACTTTCTTAGTGAACTGTCTGTGTTTTTGTACTGAAAAAACATTTTAAAATATGTACTCTGTACTTCAAGTGAAATAATGAATTTAAAGTGCTACTTTCGCATCTTCAGTTTCTTGTGGCAGTGTCCCTTTTTTAGGCAAGTGCACATTTACTTGAGCATCGAGCGATCTGATGGTGCAGCCACTGTAATAATTAACTCTTTAAAAGTTTTGTCCAATTAAACCCAAGTGCAAACAGTTAAGTCATATATTTGAATATCAGTGACCAGAAGGTTAAGTGAGATTTTAAACATGAGGCAGTTCACAGAGATACAAAGAGACCAGAGCCCTGTTGCCCTGTACATCAGTAGCTGCAACATTATGTAACAAGACAAGAGGAAAAGTGTCAAAGCTCATCACAGAACATGTCAAACAAAACCATCACTAAAGATTAGTAGTGGTCAGAAAACTTTACCAACTGCACAGGCTCCATCCTCAGTGATTAGTTGGACAGGAGTCTAAAAAATAATGTAATTAAATATTCAAATCGACAGGTTTTGGTTGGGCTCAGGGACAGAGTGTCCTCCTCTGTACAGCACAGGTACATGACAGGATCCTGCCTCCTTTTTCTGACTCACTGTTATTCATCCCACTTTTTTATATCTTTCTGTTTCCTCTTACTCTCCACTCTCCGCGGACTAACATTGCCTTCAGTGTGAATTTAAATAGACTAACCCTAAAGCAGCAGCACAGCAGTGACACAGGGAGGAAGACGTGCACCCGTGCGCTGCCCCAAACCAGCACACGCACACACCACACAGCCCTGGAAAGAAAACCCGATGCATAGTGACAAACCAACGGCTTGTGTCAAAATTTATATTGCGCACAAAGCAGGCTGTAAATGTGTTTTTCTGCACCCAACTGTTTTATGTATCCTGGAACCGACAGGCGTGACAAAGAGAATGAGAGAGAAACCCAAACGAAAGCTAAGTGGCAGTGAACGTTCCTCTGCTGCTTTGGATGAGGTGACTCCCTATAGACTGTGATGCTGCAGCTCATACCAAGACTTTACTTATGTAAGTCAGTGGATTTTTTTTATGTGAGCGCAACCTGGAGCTGCGGGGAAGTTGGACTGATCCCGTGTTTCTAAGTTAACCTAAACGTTTGTGTCTGAGAAGTGGTGATATGAGTGACCGTCACGCTGGTTAAGATACAAAACCAAGAGTGGAGGAGCAGAGGAGGAGAGGAGGAGGGCGGAGACACTCCACCCGCCTGAGTGGAGGCTGATTAGCTCATTCCTTGGTTCGGCAGAGGGGCGAAGAGTCAGCATCTCCAACTGAAGGAAACAGCCGCTGTGGTGCGTGTCCGCTGGAGCAAAGCGCGCACTTTCCTCTGCGTCTTGGCGCATTTGGATGCTGCTGTAAGTTGTTTGTCTTGTTTAATGCGTGTTTCCAGGAATTGGACGAGCTCATAAAGAAGCTGTGAGACCAGAGCGCGAGTAAATTACATCGAGAGCGACCGGGAGGACGCGCAGCGACCCAGCGGAGCGGCGAGAGGAGAGGTGACCTGTCCGCGACATGTTTGGCATGATCAAGAACTCGCTCTTCGGAAACACCGAAGAGACGGAATATAAATTGCTCAGCAGTGAGACGAAGGTAAGAGACGTGCGGACACCTGTCAGACACAACTTCACGTCACTTTGATATCAATACAGCTTCTGCAATATGCGCTTGTGTTCGTGGCGTTTGATGCGTGTGCGGCTCCAATTACGCACAAAACTCCTGATGTATAGTCAAAGTGTCACCCTTCTGTCTCTGTTTGCTTGAATATTGTTCGTGCCCTTCATAATTTATGTTTTGTTTGCTATAGTCATTGATTTTTATTCACTCCTGTAACCTCGACTCGCAGCCTGGCTGTTAATTGCCTGTGACCTATAAGGATGCTCGCTGAGTCGCAGTGTGGGGCAAAGGGGGGTAAACCAGCCAGAGGTCCTCCGCCAGTCAGCAAATCACAGATAGATAAAGATGTGTAACATTAACACACACGCAAACTATAGTCTGATAATTTTTTAAATACAATAAAAACATTTTCCACATTATGACACTGTGGAGGCGTGAGTAATAGATTACATGTAATGAGGTAGTTTTACTCAAATCTAATTATTTCCATTGTATGTCTCTTTTACTCCACATCTGTATTTACTAGTTACTTTTGCAGATGTAGATGTGTGTACAGATATAATCAGCTATTAATCAGTAATCTGTTGTTATGGATTAAGCAGCTGCCAGAACAGAAACCTGCTGCTGTTTCTCCCTCTCGTCTCTACAGTAACACTGATGTTTGTTCTTATGTTGTTATTAATAACCATCTTCTTTCTTACTGCAATTTTTATCTTTGAGAGTTTGTTGAACAAATCTGAACTAGACCTGCACATTTGTGTTATTCACAACATCAAATCTAATACAGTTGGAAGTGGTATTTCTATTTGAGGTGGAGCATTTTTTAGTTCTTATACTTTTACTTGAGTGTGTGGTTCTGTGCATACAATACAGTCCAATACAGCAGCTCTCACTCAAATTCCACTTGTTTTTCTCTTATAGTTTCACTTTCTGTTGAAATATTTTGGACCCTTATTTATGTAAATTGCTCTGCAGTATGACTCCACCACCCACTATGACCTCAATAAAAACACATAGTAGAATTATAACCTGACAGTTTCAACTTAAACTGAGGAATTCTTACCTTGTAAAAGTAGAATTCACAGCAGAGCTGCTGTATCAGGTTGCATTAGGTTGCACAGGTGTACCTAATAAAGTGGCCAGTGAGTGTACATGCACGTGGAATCACAAAGCACAAGGTAACTGACCCTGTTCTAGAAAAGGATGCAGGTCAGACGAGTTTAATCCGTGAGCTCAGATATGGATCAGGTGTGAACAATGATGCACTGACCATGAGGACAGAGACACAGGAGCCTGACATCACAGAGGAGGACACCCCTACACACACCTCCCATTTACCTACAGAGCACGGCTGTAAATATGCATGTGGCCATGAAAATCCGTTGTCGTCATGGACTTCGAAAGTGTCTTTGTGTCTGTGCGTTTATCTTGGAACAGCAGCTAACTTTTCAAAGGGAGACAAAGGATTTCCAGCTCAGCTGACCACACAGGAAGAGAATCAAATGACCCAAACTAGCACCCAGAGAAAGGCTGGTCTGCTCTGAACTATTACCTGAGACAACTGAAGTCATCAGTTTGCTTACAAATAACTGCTGAACTGAATGATTTTAGTTATTATTAATCACAGTTTAACAATGTTGACATGTAAGTGAGATTTGCTGGTGTGGAGAGATCAGTTCTAAATAGAGCACAAAGTGCAGAGTCACCACGGTACCCGAGCTGCACGTTCATCAAATCTCTGGACTTGACTGATGTTTTAACAGCAGCCATTGAAATCAGAGCTTGTCACCTGATCTGTGGAACAGCCCCTTGACTCTGACACCCTGCACTCTTAATTAAAACTGACACACAATCCAGACGAGCTGTCTGACAGGGCATACACACATACCTGCACGCACACACACAGTGTTCACAGCAGAACAACAGCAACACGTAAGTGAAATGTAGCTCGACGTCTGCTAACGACGCTAACAGGTTACTTTAACAGAGGACGAAACGACAAAGCAGCTCAGCAGTCCCGGTGCTGATGATACGTTATGCGTGCTCTGTTCAGCCACAGAGTAATTATCACTGCATAAGCAGCAGCTGAACACACACATGCACACAACCACCAGACACATGACAGACGTCCTAATTGCACAAGTCAGGCTCTGCTTTCTTAGTTTGCCCCCTATACACAATGTTAATGGTGGTCCCAGTGACAGACCACACAGAGCGAAGTCCTTGTAATTACTATGCAGGAGCCCTTGTACCTGTCACAAGTGAGACCATTGTGATAACATAATGTTATCCTGTATGTGTTGAGGAATGAATATGTCTGCTGCATCTGACTCCACGACCACTTCACATGTTTTCCAGGTCCTCTGTGATGACTGTGGTGGTAGATATAAAGATAAAGATATAAAGATAAAAAGTTGTTAGAAATACAAACACATCATCTGCAAAATAATACATTTTACTAAAGTCAGCGTTTTTTTTTTTTTAATAGATAGATTCAGTTTTATTCTACATTAAATCTGTGTCATCTGTTGCAACACTAACACAGTTATCAAGCTCCAGCATTTTGCAAGAACGTGATAAATTGTTTTAGTGAACAGGGAACTGAATGGACCATTTTGCAGCTGAAGAACATGAACGTGGACATGAACACTGTTTGCAGCAGCAAAGGCTTCGTTTAGGAACGTGTGCACGCCCACACTCAGAGGAACTCTCGTCCTACCTCCTACCATGTTTCACTCGATGTGTGTGTGAGGCGTTCAAACACCACACAGAACACAGGTCATTACCCACCCATCTACGGATTAAAACATCAACGTCTCTGCATAATAGCGAATTGGACATTTAGTAAATATTTTATTTGAGTTATTGAGATATTTATGTATATTTTAGCTCTTTTCTGTGTCATGGGTCACATTAACATTGTGATTAACAGTTTTGCTCATAGTTTCAAATGATGGAAACTTTCTTTGCTCGTTTATTTTAAAGACAGTTGTAAATCAACTTTGATGTGTTTGAGCAGTTTCTCACCGTTGGCAAAAACCTCGGGCTCAGAACACAAATCTAGTTTAGTCTGATCTAAATATACTGTGGAATAACTCGAATGTAACATTGCCATGTCCAGCACCTAGATTCTGTTGTGAACCCATAATAAAAACACACAGAGTCATTCACTGTAAAATCCCACACAGTGTAATCATGTTAGTAAAATGTCGAGCTGCATTTAAAACTCACATCTCCGTCTCCAGTGACCAGATTCCTTCAAAATGTATTAAAGTTATTGCTCACTAGCATAGTTGAGTGACTGTGCTGCACATTAACCCCAGTTAATCACACTTAATGCAAAACTGTTGCATCATATTAAAGCTGGGGGTGGGGGCGAGTTGCATGTGTGTGTTTGCCTGTGCGCTGTTATGTAAGGTCGTGCATCTCCTCTTGCCCATTATTCCCTGTAAGCTGACTGAACCCCGCAGAGCAGAAGAAGAAATTAAATTAAATCAGTGTAAATACGTTTCATCAGCATCTTATTATTTGGCTGCCCACATTGGTTTCACGCACACACACAGACACACACACACACACACACACACACACAGTGAGTGTAAACCCCCCTCCAGTGTAAGGCTTTCATCCCGAGGAGCAGATTGTCAGCATCAGTGTGTCAGAGGTGACTCATATCTGAGCTTAACCTCTCTCCTGCACTTATCCCCTGGAAGAAAACCACTGCGTTTGTGTGTGTCTGTGCGCTTGTGTGGGTGTACGGGCACAAAAGGCATTTGCAGCACTGTGCACGCTGCAGTGTGTGGCTGTGGTTGGCCTGCTGATGCCTACAGTAAGTCACCACATGATTTGTCTTTCTTCCCTAGGATGGAGTTAGCTTTGAGGTGCGGCGGTACGATGCTGCCAAGTACGCTGTTGTCTCCTCTGAGGGACGAGCCTTTGACCAAGTGACGGGGGAACTGATGAGGAAGCTGCTCATGTACATCGGTGGCAGCAACGAACCAGGTGAATCAATCAGACCATGATAGAGGTCTTACTGTGTCTTATGGCAAAAACACTGAACATGGATGATTTATATAATCTGATGGGGAGATTTTCATAATCTGATGAAGCAATGGAGCAAAAACACACTAGATTATTAATTTATGGAATGTCATTAGTAATAAGGGCTTTTACTCATCTTAGACTCTTGTTTACATGATTAATGTTGGCTTTCTATCGACTGAGTGCCAGCGATTATTTCATTAATTAATGTAATCCACAGTGGGGAAGTACAGTATCTCATTAAACATACTTCCAGTGCAGCTGTTCACTTGAAATTAAGACCAGACATAATGTGCTATAGCTACAGTACAATAAAAAACCTTTGTGCACTGAATTGGAATGACACAGTTTATTTAATAGTTGGTGGAGAAGCCTTCATCTGCAGCGACGGCCTTTGTGATCCGCTTCTGAAACTTGATCTTCAGTTCTGTTGAGGTGAGAGTCCAGGTAGAATGTTTTGAATCAGTTTAACTCAGTACAACACAATAAAGTTAAAAAAAAACCCTTGGTTGCGATTGGTGGGACCAGTAACTGCACACAGGAAGACTAGATCTCACTGTTCTGATGGATGGCAGCAGATTCTACCTCCAAACCTCACTGGTTTGGTATTTTAGGTCCATGTAGGAACTTTTCTCCTGCAAACGTTTTCCCACATTATTCCATTAATCTACAAGCTTCTCCACATGTTCAAACTTCAAACCAGCTTCACCGTCTTTTGGGGTGATGGTGTGTAACTCCTGAGGTGGTGGAGGTCTGTCAGTGTCCACACTTCCTCTCTCTCTCTCTCTCTCAGACAATGAAAGACACAGCAGTGCTTCCTAAAACATTTAGGAGCTGTGGCTCAAACATCTTGTTGAGAAGATCTTGTTTTTTCAGTGGAGGTACTGATGAACACAGTAAATATCAGTGTCTGGTCTTAAATTCACATGAACAGCTGAACTGGAAATAATAATTATTTAACCCACTGTGACTAATAACCTTCTCTATTTCTTCTGTATTAAGATCTGTGGATACTTGTGCTGAGTGGAATTGTTATTGTTTTATTTTTAATTGAGAAAATTGATATTCCTCCATTGGTTTCTTATTTCATTTGGCTGAATTACAGCTCTGTTCTTTTAGGTCGTGTGTCGAGACAAGACACACATGACCGCAGCTGAATAAAAGAGCAGTCTAGTTGTAACCAGGCTTCAGTGCAGAATCATCATTTAATCCCTTTGGTATTAATAGAGGTGTGATTTACGTGACCTGGTTTGTAATGTCTGGTTAAACACTATCAGTGTTTCCATTTGCATATGATATTATGTTCTCAACACAGAATCACATAAATCCTGACCTTTAGATCTGTTTGCTTTAGGGAGGAAGTGGTGTTTCTCTGCTGTTCCTCCTTTTGAAAACTCACTCTCTGTCTTCTAAGGTGAAGCCATGGGTACCGCTGCTCCCGTCATCATCACAGTGTACCCAAGGAATGATGGCGTGCTGTCTCGCCGTTTGGTGGTTGCCATAAAAATCCCTTCAGTCTACCAGCCAAGCCCCCCGGATCCCACCGATAGTGCCATCAGGATTGAGGAGCGGCCCGGCATGACCGTCTATGCTCTGTAGGTGTCATTTAAGATGCTCTGTTTAAACAGTTTAGTGTATTGTCTGATTCTGCTCCACTAGCCTGTGGCGTCCCCCAGAGATCGGTTTAAGGCTTGTCTATTTTTGTCCATATGTCCAGTGAATCCAGAATTTTTCTGCAGGTTACTTTAACAACAAAGATTCATGGCACCACTGCTGATTTGTTACACTGACTTCCTGTCAAATATGGGATTGACTTTAAAATCATTCTAATAACATTTATAGCACAACAACTCTTACAGGTTCTCCGGGTCTCTCAGGTCATCAGAACAAGAACTGAAGGACAGAATTTGAAGTCCACGTGTTTTTTAGATTATGGAACAATCTCCCTCTGGAAGTTAATTCAGCAAACTCTGGTTTAAAAATCTTTTTAAAAGCTATTTATTGTCGATTCCCTTGCGTTGCTGATGTTCCATTTCCTTGCTGTATTCTCATTTGTTTCTTGTTTCTGTTTAATTTTATTTTATTTATGCAAAAACTTTGTCATCTTTTGTGTCTGTGCAGCACTTCATCACCCTAGTTTTGCAATATAAATAAAGTTTTACTTGCTTCGTTACTTACTTATGTTTAGTCTCCTGCAGTGATGATCTGGTGTTAAAGCAGGTTTAGTTGACCTCATGTTGTTTTGACTCTCACTGTGCATGAGTGCATTGAAGGTCCTTGTTGCATCCATTAGAAAGTCCACAGAATTCATCCAGTCAAAGTAACACTATAATTATCCAGCTAATTTAGATTTCCCTCATTTCCTTTTGTGCTCACAGGCAGTTTGGAGGCTTTGCAGGGGAGAGCGAGTACCGGGCAGAGGCCTTGCGTTTGACACGCACCCTGGGTGAGACGGCCCCGTTTCAGCGCAAGCAGTACTTCTGCTGCAGCTACGACCCACTCAAGCCTTACGGACGCCGCAATGAGGTGTGGTTTCTACAGGAAGAGCCGTAGGAGTCATTCCATCAGTCAGATCTCACGCTAAATTCTTTATTTAACCTTTGACCCTTTGACCACACAGAAACACTCCTGTAGCTCTAACAGTGTTTGATCAGTAAGAGAAACATGGTGACTTGTTAGACCTTTGAACACAGGTGAACAGATTAAGATTATCCATGTTGCCAGTATCCGTCTGATCTTCTGTTTGTCTGAAGTTAGAATTCAACATCAGTGCAGCAGCATTTTCTCAATTCATTATCACTTTTTCTAATTTTAACCTCATAGCTCTGAAACACAACACGTGCGAAAAGTGATTAAAGGCGCCGAGACAAATACTATTAAGAAGCAAAGGTATGCAGCACTGTGACAGAGATTAGTTTTCTAGCAGAGGGAAAATACATTTGTAGGAAAATAGCTTTGATAAACTGGTGAGCTAAGTGTACAGTGTGAATCAGAAAGGTCCATTTGCTTTGTGTTTTAGGACTGAGGCATTCAATGAATAATCTCATTTCAGTTGATTTAAGATTTACATGTTCGTCCTTGAAGGTAGATAAAGTCCATGTAGAACATGCAGTAGGATTTTGCACATCTTTAATCTAGTTTGCAGTGTAGTGACAGCTACAGAGAAATGTACAGATTTAACATTAGAGACATGATCACATCCTTTTCCAGAGGAACTGGACTAAAACAGGAGTTGAGCCATAACGTAGAACTAGTCTCTATGAATTAATGGGTGGGACAGATGTGAGCTAATGATGTGTTATTAACTTTGTAATTATTCAGTATATTATTCCTGAAAGCATTTGTATTTTAGTGCATGACAAAGCCATCGTTATCTACCCAGAGTCTTCATGTCGTGTTATGTCGCTGTACAGTGTGTTTTCTGTCAAAAGAGTGAATTTAATGATGGGGGTTTGTTTCATAATGTAATAAATATGTTCTTCAGTTGGAGTGTGGATCGTTTCAATTGTCTTATTTCTTCATTTTGTCAGAGACACAATCAGTTCATCCAGTGGTGACTTAAATGCTCAAGTTAAAGTAAATGTGCATAAGTGATGTTGGAAAATGAGGAAAATGTACTGGTATCAAAAGTAAAAGTACTCATTGTGCAGAAGAATGGTCTCCATCACTAATAGTTTATTTTATATATTAGTACTGGTGCACTAGGTATGAGTTCATGATTTTAATTAATATTATTAACTACATTACATACACTTGATGATTTATTATTTAAGGTTAGAAAAAAACAAAAAAAACTATTTTGTATTTGTTTTTCTTTGTTTCTGCTAATCTGAGCCTGAAACGTTTATTTAAATAAAACCATCTTTGAAATGTAAAAGAGAAAATAACCACGAACGTAAATGCCTGGCAACTAGCTGGTTTTAAGAAATTCATTTCATAAATTGGTGAGAAGTCAGAAAAGTAAATAGTAACGAGTACAGTAGAGTAGAAAGGACAATATTGATATGTAGCAAGTTGAAGATAGAAAATAACATTTCACAAAAGTATTAGAGTACCTCAAATTAGTGTTTGAGACTATTAATTCGGTAACTATATTAAGTTACTTTTCCCCTCTGTAACACAAATATCTGCAGTTTCACATCACTTAAAAGTCAATTTGATGTTTTTACTTTGGAAAATTATCACTAAAGACCTGAACAAATGTAAAAGAGAGACTTAATTATAAAAATGTAGCAATAGTTTAGTAAATGAAAATTAGATTTTAAAAACCCAATTGACGCATTTGTAACATAATAATTAGTTAATTCTGATAAATTCAAGTGATTCAGTGCTTAAATTTCTAATAAATGGCAAAAATAAACATGTTAAATTTAATACGACACATTTATTAGATTATAACTGACAGAAAAATTCAGCAATAGGATTAAGAACCGCAAAACAGATATCTATACAGACTATTGATTAATTCAACCAAACTCAAACCCAAACCCAAAAAGAGCATCTCTCTACTACAACTGTGTGCTAATACCCCTTCATACACGTGTTTTCTGATGAGCATCAACACGACCCGTTAGTGCCCCACCCCAGTTTAATCAGGAATAAATTGTTTCAACAGCAGGTAAAATACTGAGGGCCTTTTAATAGATCGGTTTGCCCTGTAACCACACACTAGTGTGAGTTCTCCAAGAGTGGGATTCTGGGCTCAGCCTGGTTTTACACACATGAATATAATAGAAGCTAGGAGTTAAACACATGGTCACTCATGTGACCCCAGCATTGAAATATTGCACATACATATAACTTTCAATGTTAGAAATCTTACTGATCCCCTTTTTCAAACTATACACCACTCCTTCAGATAACCAAAGCCTCTGATACGAGTATTAGAGTATGATGGAGAATTACTTGGTCACATGTGAAGAGACTTAAAGTATGAGCATGAGTATTACTTTTTAAACCCACTTCTGATACTATGGGAAGACAAACAAAGCTGTACAGGAAACACACAGTATTTGCAATGATACATGATGAAAAAATACTTAACTGCTTTATAACAGGAGTTGCTAATGTTAATGTTAATTACTAAAGGAACTGCATCAGAAAATCGCTACAAAATGTTTTGGTAATAAATCTCCATCTTAAAAAATACATTCCCCATACTGCCTCCTCCTTTCATCTCAAAACAAAGACAGCAGCGCTGCCCTTACTTTACCTGCTAGAGACTAAAGTAAATGTTAATGATCAGTCTCAGAAAAGTTACACAATATTAATCACTTTTAATATACTTAAGTAAAAGGGTGTGGTTGCTTTATAAGCTGTTCCAGTGACCAGAAATCATCAATTCATCTTCAAGCCCTCTTTAACTCTGGTCTCTTTTCTGTATTCTCCAAACTTGTGAGTATCCATTGACATCCTGCTTAAAATATATTTAAGATACAGAAAAAGAGAGAAGTGATGATGTCTGAGCCTCAGTTGTTTTTCTTGTCAGGTGAGTCTGAATTAGGTGCATATGGAGGAGGCCGCTCCTGTGTGGGAATGAAGAAGAAATTGCATTAAAGGAAAGCTCACGTGTCACTTCCACACAAATATAACTGAGGTGATGACAAACAAAGCAGCTTACCATGGGCATGTAGACACTGTGTGGGTTGCTGGGATTGTAATACGCACTGCCTGCTGCTTCAGCCGCCTTGGAGTTACCTGTGCATAAAATGAGACGTGACAAAGACAGGGAGATAAAGGCAGACAGTGAAGGCTGATGAGCATATTTAGGAACAGATGCTACAGCTCTGAACACTGTACGAAGAAATGATGCAAGGAGCGGTATTAGTCAAGTGAAGCACAACAACTGACAACTCCAGGAATCCTCAAGAAAAAAATCTAGTGGCACACCCCGAGGACGCACCGAAGCAAATGACCTACTCAGAACAGAGATTTGCCAAAGCAACATGTCAGCACAGTGCACCAAGCTCAACCTGTGTGTCGGGTGAGACAGATTTTACTGAAATGCACAAGGTGCTAAAAAAAGAGAATAAGGAAGGAGAGGATAAGGGGAGATTGTTTATCCTTTGTAATTTTGATGTGTAGCAGATGAGACATCAGCACCCCTTTTTTTGGTGGCGTGCTTCATAGTGAGTCACTCTGAGGCAGACAGATCTGATCTGACGGGTGCAGTGACACAGACATACAGAGAGGAAATCTAAAGAGCGAGAGAGACAGAAACAGACCTGGAGGCGCTGGTGGTGGTGCTGTCCAGTTCTGAGGGGGTGGAGTCCAATTTTGGGGTGGCCCAGGGTACGGCGGAGGTGGTGCCATGTACTCAAAACCAGATGGGTACATTCCTGAAACACCGAAGACGGACAGAAAGGAAAGAGATAGAACTGCAAGGTCAACGGAGGTTACAGACTGTCAGCAGTCAGTTCTGCAGCATGACACAAAAAACAAGTATGAAACTGACAGGGAGGGAGAGAAAATGCAGAGCTATTTGTGCCTCAAGGTTTTTTTTTTACTTATATTTAATTAGAACATTTGGCGAAAAAAAAAAAAAAACATACATACAAAACAAATCTATGCACTGCATGCACATTTAAACACAGGGAAACACAACCCAGAGGCTAAAAATTAACTGTGAACATCTTCAGAGAGTAAAGATATCCTGAGACGGTCCTGATAAAGTTTTTTTTTCTGTCTGAACATGAATTTCTGACTGAACTCAAAGAAAAGTCAAAGAAAAAAAAAGAATGTAAAAGAAATGTACAGAAAAGTAGAAACTCTGACGTCTCTGATTTTAAATGGACTGATTTCTATACCTGCAGCAGCTGTTGGATAGGGGTAGCCCATGTTGCCAGCAGCAGGGGGGGGTCCCTGGTAGAAACCATTTTGCTGGGGCGGTGGTGGTGGGTAAGGATAACCAGGAGGAGCAGATGAAGGTGGTCCATAGCCATTCATCATTCCAGGTGAAGGATACCCGTAGGATGCAGCACCGTTCTGGGCAGGAGCAGCACGGGATGCTAGGACACAGCAAGATAAATCAGTTTCATGCAAGAATTAAAACAATAAATAAATCATATATACACCTATCTGGAGGTTTATTAAGTACACCAAGTTATAACAAAGTTAGTCTAATCCAACTGTTTGAGAGAGTGGGGTGTTCATACAGCTGTCCAAACATTTTGGAGGATGCAGTTTGTCTGTTGAATTGTGTTATTAAATAACACAAACAACTGCATGACACAATTCAACAGCAGCACAATTTACAGGCTCTAACACAATCATACAGTTGGATCAACACCTTTCTACTTTGTACCATGTCACTCAGTAGTAAACTAGGATACAAACCATTTGTGGCGAGTTTGAAGAGATGCTGTCCCACCTCTATGGCTCCTCCACTGGGGAATGACATCTTGAAATGGGCCTGGCCTTCCCAGCCACCTGAGACAAAAGAATAAAGTCACAACCAATACGGAAAACTGTTTTACTGTGAATGTCAATTAAGGCAACACTTACAATACTGTCATTTAATTTCTTAATATTTTACAATGTAAGTTTAACACATCCTTGTTTACATCATAGTCTAATTTAAGAGAAAAAAACAAGGGGCCACCTACCACCAGGCTCAGCTGACACTGTCCCTTTAATGTAGTTGGCTGCAAAGACCGGCTGCTCAATGCTGCAGCCTTTCATCAGATAATACGGGAACATGGCTGAACCCAGGCAATCCTTGGTATTACTGGACACGAACACCAGCTAGCCAGTGAATGAGGGGAGAGAGAGTGAGTGTGGGGAGTTACAACAGAATCAACAGAAAACACGACAGCAGCAGCAGCAGCAGTATGTTACTTATATAGTTTAGGCTGTACCCTGTATGGTGTAAGGTAAACGGTGCCCTTCTTGGTCCCCTTAAGCAGGTCTGTCTTGCAGGTGACATCACTGAACGACAGCTCCACGTTCTTACAATCCCTTAAAATACTGGGTAAAGAAGAAGCAGGTGAAAATATTAAGACTTGCTTCAGCTACCAAAGAAGCAGATGTACACAAACTCTGTACAATTCAAGTTACCTAAAAATAACTCCACTACAAACCTGTACTTAAATACAGTAGTTGAGTAAATGCACAACTCAGCCAGCCACTAAAATAAAGTAATACAGAATAACATGCTATCGTGTTGCAGAATATATGTGTGGGAAATCTGTAAAACTACTGTATTTCACAACGTGTATGTAACTCACGTTACACAACTTTACACATGATGTGGGAACATCTTTGTTGTAAGAAGTCAACATCCTAACGACAGGTACCGCTACTTCCTGTTTTGATCGTTAGCTAATGTTAGCCAGCTAGCCATCCTGTGCCAAACACCTGTCAAGATACGAAGCGCCTACTAAGGCGCTTATTAATAAAACAGGACTAGTTTAAAGTGGATTTACTCATAATGAACACAGCTCACACTAATATCAACAGATGTATCAGCTGTAACGTTATGCTAATGTTAGCTAGGCCAGCTAACGGGAGGCTAGCATTACGTTGACTACGCACTGGGAAGTTGGAGGTAAACAAACCCAAAAGAAAGGCGACAACTTGCTAGTTAATAAAATCGTTCACACACAAGCGATAAATAACACTTACGTTTCTCCGTTGTTTATCAAAACGCCACCGTTTTGCGAGTGATTCCGATTCAAAGCCATGTTTGGGAGACGTCTGCTTCTCTCCTGCCTCAGCTGGACTCTGAACGTCAGCCCGACGGGAAAGCCCTGGGAACGTCACCGCCGTTACGTCACCACGCTGACTGACAACTCGTGACTCTCCGTGACGTTGATGGACAAATATTCTAGAGGCACCATGAGTAAATAAACCTTCTGAAAAAGTTATTAAAATAAAATCCTACAAGTGGCCCAGAGTGTGGAGCAGCACAATAATCTGCATCGTCAATTTAAAACGACAAATCAAAAAACAAAACAACTACAAAATGGAATCTTATCTTCATCAAGTCAAGAGTATTAACAAATATTATGTGCCTAAAAGAATAAAACACACAAAAACCTCATAGACCTAGCGGAAAAAGTATGTGAACCCTGAGAGACTACCAAAGATTTGAAGGCATCATTGGAACTGGATAACATCTGTATTTATGAGTCTACAGTAGGTAAAACATTGAACAAGCAGGGTGTCTATGACAGGACATCATGAAGGAAGCTGCTGATTACTAAAAAAACATTGCTGCACGCCTGAAGTTAGCCACAGAGCATGTTGAAACTCCACATCATCATCAACAACACATCATCCCAGTCATAACGTATCGTGGAGGAAACATCATGATTTGAGCCTGCTTTGCTGCATCAGGGCAATGCCAGCTTGCAGTGGTTGGGAGGAAGATAATTTCCCTAGTGAATCAAAAATATCAAAAACTAAATCTGCCTTTGGAGTGGCCAATCAGAGTCCAGACCTCAATCCAATACAGATGCTATGGAACGACATGAAGCTAAAGCAGTTCTGCCTGATTTTTATGTTTGCCCTCAAATAAAAGATCAGAATTTCTTTCATGTAATTATTTTAGGCACATTATAATTGTTAATACTCTTGACTTAAATGAAGATCAGATCACATTTTAAAACAAATTAATGCAGAAAACCATGAAATTCCAAAAGGTTCACATACTTTTTCTTGCCACTGTATGTGGTAGAGTTTAATTTCTAAATATTAATCTACTCTCTATTTTTTGTGCTGTGTTGTAAAGAGCTTACAGTTGAGTGGTAAATATGACTTTATACATCACCTGATATATGTTTATATTTTGCACAACAATGCACCAGCTTTAGCTGAATAGGCTCTCTCTCTCTCTGTCCTGCTGGAACTTGCATGGTCACTGTTTTGACTGTCTGATCAGGCGTAAATAGCTTTGAACTAACAGTCCAACCAAGGTTTTGAATTCACTGTGTGTTCTCTGTATCCTGTGGAACCACAGCTGTAGAGAAAACCATGTAGTGCTCCCTGGTTAAGGCAACTAACCCCAAGTTCACTGAAGTCTCAGTTTAAATGAAATAAATTATGAAACAGGTGAAAGCTTTTCCACCTCTTTGACACATTAGTTCAGTTACTCGAAGGATTAATGGACTTAAACTGATAATCACAGATGTATCCTGTGGAGACGGAATGAATGGACACTGATTTAAACAGGATACAGAAGTAAATAAAGGTTTAAGATTGCTTATGTAACAGCTGGATGGGTACACATGTTGCCGTGAGGAAAGGGAGACGAGGTGAGACTGGCAAGGCGCTTGAGTTATGCAATGGTTTCATTTAATGGGTCCCTGAGGAAACACTGAGTCATGCATGATATGTATTATTTAAACGCTGACCTTTTTTTATTAATTACCAGCTTGGTCTGTCCTACTTTTAACATCAGGTGAACAGTTGGAGACTGCTGAGCAAACCTGTGACCTCATTTTAACTTTACACACGGCCCCTGGGCACAGAGGAGGAAAAGGGCCCCATCCCTCCAGTATCATGTGGGCACTGAACATTTTGATGATGTCACATCTCTTTATAATTATTATGCATCTTGTTGTGATTGTTAAGTTTTTTGTTCCGTGTTTTCTTCTATTCAGTGTGATTTTATCTTTGGAAGTGAAAGTAAATACAACAACATTAGCATTTAAACATATTCACACTCAGTTTGCTCAATAATGAGCACAGTGTACATTAAATTACTGATGACGTCATGTCTCGCTCTCTTTTAACTGGGTTTTATCATTATCCAACAAGACACACACATGATTTTATCCACGACAATAAGAACTTACGAGCATGCAGTGAGGCTCTGATTCTGGATGAGGACGCAGCAAGCCTCAAACCAATTAACACTAATTAGCAGGTGTCATGTGATTATTTCACCGGAGTCAAAGAAGGAGCTGATATTTCTGCACAGAAACCGCCTCAGCGAAAACCTCCAGACGTTAAGAAGATGAAGTGTCCCTCTGCGAAGCTCAGTTTGATTCTTTTAACTTTTACCCTAACAGCTCAGCACTGTTCGTGTTTCTCTGACGTCCAGGTGAAGAAAACACCTGAGCTCGCGCTGCCGAGAGTCACCTGCTCTGCACGAAGAATAAAAGCTGCGTTCAGTGCGCTGGTCAACAGTAATGTACATGTTAGAGGTAAGACCGGGTTCTCTGTCCTAGTTTTACCTTTACTGGGTGACAGAAGAGGTAGAAGTACGCAAAGTTAATACAAGTGCAAATATTTCTCTAAAACCTGAGGTCAAAGTTCACCTTACCTGTGACTGAACCACTTGATGGTGTTGATGACTGAAGTCTGGTCCAGATCGGTTCCACATGTGCCTCTTAAAGTTTCTACAGAGGTCAAACATGTTCTAGGCTCTAAACGTTCCTTCCTTTTCATGTTCTTTGTTTTCTTAGATACGTGGGGAGGTTCAGTCCCAGTGTCCCAGTCTGAGGAGTCCTGTGGTGTGAGGCTGAGCAGGGAAAAGGACCAGAGCCTCTCTTTTTACAGCAGATATGACAGCTGCTATGTTCAGACTGAGGTAAAAGAGACATCAGTGCAGGATTCTCAGGGGAAATAAAACGTAACCCTGTATTAATCTAATATTAACGTGGTGATGACCTCTGATCCTCAGGGCGGCAGAGTGGTCGTTCCTCTGCAGGTCCAGCTGATAGGAGAGGAAAAATGGTTCAGGGTCAACATCAGCTGTCCTCTGATAAAGAGAGAGAACGAGAGGAATCTCCCTCCAACACGTGAGTGGACATGGCTGCAAAACATTTGGAAGTTGGCATCGTTTTAGCTGTTGAATCATCAAATGAATGATTGACGTTAACTTGGCTTTTTGACAGTTTTCAGGAGAAAAATGTCAGTTTTTAACTAATTTATCATTTTTAAAGTGATTTTTAAATTAACAATGATTCAGATTTTTCAAACTGGAGGTACTGTAGGTCTTGTGTTTCTGACGTCAGTCCATCAGTTTCAAAGTTCAAATTGAAACATTTCCCTTTTTCAGCCTGGTTGAAATTTAAGAATTTAATTTGCACAACAAACCCACTTTTTACTGTAAGGACTCTAAAAACATGGCTCCTCTTCAGCACTTCCTGGAAACTGTGACACAGAAAGAGCTCTGCGAGTGGACTGTGGCAACCCGAGCATTTCTACTGAGGCCTGCTACAAACTAGGTTGCTGCTATGATGCTCGTGATTTAACCTGCTACTACAAACTCAATGGTGAGAATGTCGTGTCTGACTTACATGGTGAAGTGATTTCACATCACCATGTAAGTGTCTTTTCTGAGTTCTTCATCAGTGGAACTAGTTTTGAAATGAACCCATCTTCTTGTGACACGTCCTCCAGACTGCTCTCTGGATGGACACTTTGTGTTCTCAGTGAAAACCACAGACGCAGACGTGCTGATTGATCCCAACAGCCTCATAATAAAGGATCATCCCCAGTGTTTCCCTGTGGTCACCACCATAGACACGGCTGTGTTCAAGATTGGAGTCACAGACTGTGGTGCCAAGATGAAGGCAATCCAAGAATAAATCTCACTGTACCACATTAATTTCACTCTAGGAGTTAAACCATCATTATTTGTTTTACATGCTTGAACCCAACTCCTTTCTTCTGTCTGGTTTTCAGGAGAGAGGAGATGTGGTGATCTATGAGTTAGAAGTGGAGGAGCTGAAGAGTCGAAGCTTAACGGATCGTTCTGCATTTAGGTCTGTTTTTACCTCATCTGTAAAGTTTTGGTGACCATGACAGGGTTAGGAAACACCACAATGCAACTGCAGCTGCTACTAAGAGTTGTGGGGTTTTGTTTTTCTTTCAGTCTCCAGGTCCAGTGTGAATATGACGCTGCAGATCTAAAGCGTGCAGCAGACTTGCGGCCCTTACACGAGGTCACCAACCCACCGCTTGTGGCTGCACTGGGAACAATCAGAGTGCAGATGAGAATAGCCACAGGTCGTAGGATGCTTAGCACCTGTTTTACAGCACGTTATCAGAGTACTCTGGTGTTTACAAGTGTCCTTACATCTGTGTGTCGATTTGTTTCTACAGATGAATCCTTCAAATCCTTCTTTGCAGAGGACCAGCTGCCGCTGGCCTTGCCCCTGCGTGAAACTGCATATGTGGAGGTTTCCATCGCTCGACCTACCCCAGACCCTACACTTTCACTGCGTGTTCGGGATTGCTTTGCCTACCCAGCGTCCAGACGCTCGGTGTGGATGCTTCTCTATGACGGGTATGGTGGAGACGATTACTGAAACAATCTTAAGATGGAATTTAAAATTTACAGAACAGTATGTAAATGAAAGCAGTCGCGTTTAATAATTGCAGTGACAGCTTAATCTTATTTATAGATATAGCTTACTGGGTTTTGATCTTTGTCCCAAACATTTTGGGGGACACTGTACAGCAGCTGTCAGTTTGATTTTCTCCTCCCGGACAGATGCCCCAACCCTTCAGATAACATGAGAAGCTCGGTCCCTGTGGACCACAGGGGGAGGGCCACATCACACTCACAAGTCAGGAGGTTTGACGTCAAGACCTTTGCCTTCTTGGACCCTGATACGGGTCATCCAAGTGTGGAGGAAGTAAGGTCATCACATATTTCAGTAATGCAGGAGTGTATTTCTCCATTAACAGCTGATTCCAATCTGTTAATGGTTTCATCTCTCACTTAGATCTACTTCTACTGCTGGGTGGAAATCTGCACTGCTGATGACGAATGTGCACAGAGCTGCACCATCATATGTGAGAATATTATGTTTCGCCCTCTGCATCACACAGAGTGTTCTGTGTATGTGTTGGTGTTAAGTGTTTGTCTCTGCTCTTGTCCCAGCATCTGAGAATGAGAGACAAAGAAGAGAGGCCACGTCAGACTCTGACCAGCTCCAGTTAGTGTCCTTAGGCCCCCTGATGCTGGGACAGAACGACACCGAAGTGGACGACAGTCCATGTGAAAAACAGCAGAGTATGTAAGATCAGCACAAACCTACAACATCACTATATGACGGACAGATATAATAGTTTGCCTCCTTCCTCAGAGTTTCGGATGGCGGCGTACCTCTTCTCTGGTGTTGGTGCTACCCTGCTGCTGGTCCTACTCTTTACTTTGTGGCCGTGCATCAAGAAGTGTCGGGCGACACAAGAGCAGCAAGTTGACAGTGAACAATGTGAATAAATCATTTCACCTTCCATAATGTGCCTTTTTAAAGTAATTTTACTAATGTTTTCCAAAGCTGTAGTGATTCATTATTCCTTGTTAAATGAAGGTCACAACTCTGGCTCTGAAAGGTTCACACAGTGGTTTACTTAAACTTCAATCTCACAAAATTTGATGTTGAACTTAGTCCCGATGTATTCAGAAACTCTTGTACAAATACCAATGATCATTTCTCTCTTCTGATGCTGTTAATTCAATATTACATCAATCAGAACAATAGTTTAACAAAAACATTGTTTATAATGTAGCTATAAAACACAGTGAAATAAGAAAAAACAAATCTGAGCAGTTAACTTAGTAGGGTTTGAACTTTCTCTGCGCCCTCAGCAGAGCGATTCTCTGTTTATCTTCCTCAAACTTTTTCCTCAGTTCAGCAATATCTGGAAAAACAAAGTGATAAACGATGGTTAGTTTACAAATCGGTACATTAACATTTGTCTTCACCTAAAGCGTCACTCGTGGTCCTGTTCAAGAAAGGAGGTTTAACAAACTGACTCAATTTGTTTTTGGTGCCAGGGAAATCTCAGTTGGCACAATAAAATCTGAAATTGATCACTCAGTTAGTTCTGGAGCTCCAGTACTAGGACTCAGCTGCTCAGTCTGACCTAATGATTTTGTTCATTCAGTAACTGGAAAAGCATGTTCAGACTTTAGAAATGTTTGAATACAAACTTAAACTAGATTTAATCCAGTTTATTGTACTAAAACTAAACTGCTTTTTAGCCTCAGTCAGAAATGTTCACATCATCTCTGATCAGTAACTATGACAGCAATATTTCATCAGCGCGACCAATCACAACACAAGAGTCAATTTATTTGTCCAGAGTTTGTCTAAGGCCCTTGGGTTCCTGCAGAACAGTCTGTGTTCCTGCCTTTTTTATAAAAATATCTTGTGCAGCTGCATGCACCATCCCTGAAGTTTGTACGTGATAACTACAATCTAACATACAGATAATTCTTTACAGTAATCTAATCATTCTCTTAGCTTAGGACAGAAAATGTGTTGTCTGACTTAAGGGTTTAAGCACAGAGTGTGAGCCCCTTGAGACAACTTTGTGATATTGGTGAGTGGTCATGATGTGTTTTGCTGCCTCTGTCCTCACACTGAATGACACACAACTGTAACAACAGTAAAATCCTGGGTAACAGACTAGCAGGCAGATTTTCCCTCAAATCCAGGTTAATAAATGCAGAGTTTTCCTTTAAACCTACTTTCTGGAACCGGCCTCTGTTATATCTACTGTTTTCAACAATTCTCAGACAGAGACTAACGCTGAATTGCTGAACTACATGATTCAGATTCGTCTGTGCTAAAAAAAACTAGCAAACGATCATCTATATCCTTTAACTGCTGTCAACTTACGTTCTTTCTGTGTGTTTTTGTGCTGCCAGGTGTAGAAGTTCATGAGCTCTTTCCTCTTCTTCTTCTTCAACTCCTTCTGTAGAGTTCTCCGGTTGGCTGCCTCACTGTGGGGACGGGCCTTGGTGCCCTTTTGTCCTCTTGAGACTGTCACCCAGCCCTCTTCATCCTCTTGTTGCTGCTCAGCCTCCTTCTTCTGCCGCTCTGCTTCCTGTGATACAGAAAACAGGCTGAAGTCACATGAACTAGACGTGTGGGTGATTCTGGAGGAAGAGAAGCAAAACTCTTACCTCTTCTTTCTGCTTGTCGTAGTCTTCCATAAAATAATCGACCAATTTTTGCAGCTTCTCTGGCTGAACGAAAGACTCTGTGTACTGCTGAATCCATTCTAGCAGGAGAAAATACACCAGTAACATTCATGTTTCAGAAGACTGACAAGAAAATGAGAAAGCAATATTTAATATCACAATGATCAAAAACATGAGCATCACCCACTCTCTACTCCAGTCTTCACTGGATGCTGTTCTGTGCAGACCACCAGTGGAGCATCATGTGGGTGTGATTTAGCTGCTGTTATACTGGTTGAGTTTTGGAACACAATGTATCCGACTTTAAAACCCTGGAAGAGACATAAAAGGTAAAATGACAAGACGTACAGTTGCTTCAGAAAGTATTCACTGCCTTTACCGTCCGCACAGTTTATTGTTTGTAGATTTCATTTATTAGGTAATACAGTTAAATATTGACTAGAGACCATGCTCAATCTAAAAGAGATGCAGATCCTCTGCAGAGGAACAAACATCTCAGTAACACTCCATCTATCAGGCCTTTACGATAAAGTGAATAGACAGAAGCCACAGAGCATTTAAAGGACTCTGAAGAAGATCTGTTAAGAGACCTGAAGACTGTGGGAAAATAATAAAAATAATTTTGCAACAAATTCTAAAATGTTTAGTGTAGTTGGGTACAAATTACAGTGTTAAACGTGCAACAAGTAAACGGGGTGTGAATCATGGACAGCGAGTCAGAGGAGGAAGATTCACAGCAACAAACCTGTTTCTCAGCGGGTTTGAAGAACTTGGACAGTTTGGGTTCAGAATCCTTAAATGATCCTGGGTGATCTCTCAGCTCCACAGACTGAACACTGCCAAACTGGGAGAATAAGTCTTTGACAACAGCCTGAAACAGAAACAGCAGGACAGGAAAGGTTTGCGTGTATTTCTACGATGATGACGGCGTCTAAATGATTTTCCAGCTTTATAAACGTACCACTGAACAGTAAGGGGGGATGTTGAGGACAAATAAAGTCCGGTCCAGTGGCCTGTGTGAGCTCTTCTCTGTCCGAACTCTGTGCTCTTTCACATACAGCTTGTGCTGTGAAACACTGTCGGAACTAAACTGTAAAGAAAGAACTGCGGAGAGACGTAGTCAACACAACACTCGGTACAGTATCTGTAATCACCAACAGAACACTAACCACACTGACAAGTTATGTCCGAGAATAAGTGACAGTATTAAAATAATACCTAGCGTTTTATTAATAAATACCTGTAAATCCTCCAGGAATAATACAAGGCTGGTTACTAGCATGTTTCTTCTTGGACGGCGCCATCTTGGTATGAACTTTCACACCGGAAGTGCAAATACAAAAGTAAAAGCTTGACGTTTTTTTCTAGATCATAATTTAGTTATAAACAAAAACACAAGTCAAATAAGCGTAAGTGTAGCTTACATATGTTGTTGACTTTCATTTTAATTAATAACGTAGAACGTTATAAATTAGCAGAATATCTTTCGAAATAATGATCCAGTCAAAACTTCTACTGAGAAATTTTATCTCCTAATTATGTTTTACTGTGATTTTACTTTTACGAGATCCTGATCTCATAATAATTCATAATTATGAGAACATGTCTTCATCGATTACTATCTGATGTGTCTGATAATATCTCAATGGGCCTGAGAATCATCAGATTTTTAAGATATCTTCAGAATCACATTAATGCTGTGGCAGGTGTCACTACTTCATACAGTTAAAAGCTGATGTTAATATCAATTCGGCTCACTTAAGTTTCCAGAATGTAAAAGGATACAGGCTAAAAATTAAGCTCAACTTGCAGCCTACTGTATGTACTGAGCCAGGAGTCTCAACGCTTCAAACTTGCCTCACAATCATCGGACATTAAAGATTTCTTCAATTTCAAAGTAATTTAGTGGCAGTTATCTGTACATCCAATAGCACATAAAAACTATTTATTGAGAGAAAAGTCGGTATGCTTAATGGTGCAAAACATATATGTGGAATAACAACAGCCTGTTATTGAAAAAGTTCAAGTGACATTTGTTTTCAGCAAACACAAATTTCTATTAATTGTTGTATTTTCTAAATATGTACTTTGTGGATTGAGTTCCATGTCCACAGGTTCTTAAAAGGCTAAATTAGGTCTGCATGACAGGGAGGAAAGAGGAGTCTTAGACATCTAGAAAGCTAAATATTTAATGGTGACATTTCACAGACAGGTCTGACCTCTCTACTGTCTTCTTGACTGACATACCAAGATAGCAACAGAAAATAGCTTACATTCCTTAAACACAGATTGAGGGTAATGTAGACTACAAATCATTAAAACTGTTTTGAAACTACTATAACCTAATAAAACCAGCCACAAACAAAGCAGGTAAAACCAGAGATCAAGAGAGTATTTGACCACTGGACAACTGGTGTACTGATTTTATTGTATTACAGTTTCTGTCCATCGCCAATTTAATCACACGTGTTATTTTGTTATGCAGACTTTTAGCTAGGAAGACTCAGGTTGACGTTAGAGTTGTGCTGAGGATTTGCTGAAGGCAACTTCTTGTCTTATCTAATTAGTCTGGACTATGTTTTTTATTCTGTTGAGTTTGACTATATTACATTTAATTATCTGTAAATGTGGACAATATAACTGAACACACCTGTGTGGATGTAGACAGCCTTAAACATAATCTATTTTTCAGCAACAACAATACTGCACCTACTTTTTTACTTTTTTGGGGGATCGTGGAGTTAAATATAAAAATCTCAGCATATCCAAACAGGCTGGCATTGAACTGACAAAAAAAAAAAAAAAAAAACACATTGCTTTGATTTGGCATCCCTCACCACATTGCATTAAAACAACAAATCACAGGACATTTATCCCCCCTGGTCCATCTCAGAAACATCTGAATACCTCAAAACCACAAACAGGACGCTGTGTATCCATTCACTTCAGAGAAGTCACGTATATCAAACGCGTAAAAATCAGTCTCACATGAGAACGGTGGCTGCCTGCTGTCAAGGTGAAACCCACAGTTTGTATATGAAAAATGAGACTGCAGTAATGTGTTTGTGAACAGATGGTGTATTCACACTAGACGTGAGCTATATCTTGATGCGAAAGGCAGTGGCCTGTGAGCTGGGGGGCTCAGTGGTGGAGGTGGACTGCGCAGAAGACTTGAACAGAGCTTTGAGGATGGTCTGGGGGTCCACCTCAGGTGTGGGCTGAGAGGAGGATCGCTGACTAGCAGGACGGGACAAGGACGGGGGCAGACCATCTTTCTTTGTACTGCTGCCTGCGCCTGGTGTATCACTCAACCTCCTGTATGAGCCAAGAGAGAGAAGGGAGCATCAGAATCTCAAGAAACCACAAAAATGGATAAAACACATAAGAATATGAAAATATTTTAGTATGACGCCTAATATCGCCAATCTTTATACTTCAAAGAAATAAATGCAGGCAACAGGTTGTTCATTGGGGCTGTCACTGAAAGTGAAGGCAAATTTCAGCTCAGAGACAATATGCAAACAAATATATCCAGAACTACAGATTAATTAGAAATGCCTTCCAGGATCACTTACAATAGAATGGGCTGATCTGAAGTGATGACATTTCCCTGAATATGAAGGTTACACTTCATGGGTTGGCCTGAGGAGAGAGGGTAAAAAAAAAAAAGAAGAAAAGACTATGATACACAGAAACACTTCAAGTCTACCACTCTGGTCTCTGTGACTATGAAGACATACAAACACAATATCTTTCACTTGAACATAAGTAATTACATGTAGTTTTATTTGCTGAAGAATACAACTCATTGGCCTACATGCAAAATAAAAGCTGAAGCAAAACACAAACAGACTTAATATCTGGTGTTATTGCTACTGGCACTCACCGTCCAGGCAGCGATTGTTGTACTTCCTGTACGCGCTCACAGCATCCTCCTTACGGACAAACACCACTTCGGCCACACCCACCTTCACCAGCCGCGCCCGCTTCAAGGCACCGCACACGCAGAACAGTTCCTGTGGGTAGCCAGACGACATCAGAGGACTTAGCATATCACTGGATATTAACTACATTAACAGGTTACTGGCAAGTGGTGGTTTACTCACAACTATGTCTTCCTCAGTGACCCGGGGATGCAGGTTATTCACCGTTATTTTGGTCCCCTCCAAAGGACTAAAAGCGGGCTAGAAGGAAATATGACACACCATGTGATAAAATGTATACAATATAAATGGCTGACATAAACAGAGTGTGTGTGTGTGTGTGTGTGTGAGACTAATATAAGGGTGGAGACAAACTATAAAAGGGAGGGAAGGACTGCATATAGGGCTACAGTGTCAAACAAAAAAATGTTTACCTGAGGTGGTGTAGGAGCTGTTGTGCTAGTTTCTGCTGTGCTATGCTGGAGGGTCCTGGAAACCGGTTGTAAGGCCGCAGCTGAGGATCGGGCGGGGTTGGGACGAGTGGGAGCCACAGGGACAGGAGGACGTGGGGCGGTGTAAGCGTCGTTTTTTACCACCTTAGTGATTGGGGCTGTCATGGAGAATGTAGAGCCCACTGTACCAGACTGTATGAACCAGAGGAATGGACAGGATGAGGTTTAGTGAATGCAAAAAAAGACACTCAGCTCTGCTGTGAGACTGGCTATGCATGATTTAACATGCATAATGATAAATGTACCCTTCAATATCCGAGCATGGTAAAATCAAGAGCAAACAAGACATTTTCTCAGCATGGTTTAGTCTTGTTTCAGTAGGGAGCATAGTGTTTTATTCTTCACAAAGATGACTGCTGATACAAAAAGTAGTCCTAAGAGAAATTAAATTCTTAAGAAATGTGCGAGAAACAAAACAGAATTGTGCAGCTCTTACCCTGGATTGTAGCATACTGTTTGCAGTAGTGATCTTTATTTGCTTAGTGGGGGTGTCCTCATGCTCATTAGAAACAGGCTGTGGGAGACAAAATATAAATAAAATAAATAAATGTATTAATTACCAGTTTTCTCTTTCTCATGTTAAAACACATGGAGTAAAAGCGCTCTACCTGAGTAGCTGGACGTATGCCACCTGGCATTCCTACTGGACGCTGCTGTAAAAATTGTAATCACATAACAGTAAGCACGTTAATAAGCTTATACTATTCAACAACTCAACACAGAAAACACATGCAGCCTATGTGAATGAGCTTTCACAAACAGTAACTAAATAAACCTCACCTGGATGGTCTTGGTTATTTTCAAGGGTAGAGCAGCTGCCACCTGGGTCTGTGTCCCTCCAATGCTTCTCTTCAGGCTCAGTCGATCACGGGCATCTACCATTCTCTTATTAACACTCAGCTGTGGCATTGTGCTGCCCCTCACACTCAGTCCTTGTACATTAGAGGCAAACTGCCTTGTATTAACACCAGCGAGGTTGTTGTTTGTGTGTATCTTTATCTGTGGCACAAGCGTCTGGCTCTGTAGCTGGTGTGTCACTGCTGTCTTTTGCGTGGTCTGTACAGAAACACCGGGCTGATTCTGACCCTGTTTGCGCGAGTTGATCATCTGACGAGCATCCTGCACTCCTCCTGCCCCTCCTCTGCCACGGATCTTAAAGCGAGCATCTTTCTGACCCAACTTTTCTCTTGCATCTTTCACCTGAAAACCTGATGGGCAGAAGATTGAGGGAGGTTTTTGTTTAGATTACCAACATATTTAGTTTTCAATGAATATAAAGTAATACATAATATTAGCACTTTTATTTATTTATGCAATAATGCTGATGTTTACCTGTTCCTCCTCCTCCTCCTCCTCCTCCTCCAAGTCGCTGTCTGACGTCATTTGCCCCAATCTTCTGCCGGGCATCAAAGCTCTTGCCAGCCCCTCCTGCTCCCCGTCCAAACATGGTCCTAAGAGAAAGAGAAAAACACAAACTCAACAATGGTTTAATAACATCCATTACGTTCATATGTAGCCAGTGTTCCACTCCATATCTATTAATTTATTTATAGATATTTATTTTTCTCTGTTTACCAAATTCAGGTTTTAAATACTTTGACAGTAAATTATCTTACATTACAACTACACCTATCGCTTCAACGTAGAATAAATGTAGTAAAGTACAAACTACGTTATTCTCTCATGGTGGGAAGTAAAACAACGTACAATGAAAATATTCCAGTAGCATATCAGTACTTTAAATTTGCACTTCAGTATGCAATCTGAGTAAATTAACTTACTTTCCACCAAATCTGTTCAATAAGTGGGAGGAGTGGGAACATAAATATTAGCTTACTAGCTAGCTAAGCATGAGACTACAAACATAAGCAAACTGGCCGCGCGTTGTCACGTTTATGCAACTACTTAAAACTAGTTTGGTTCAAAACACACTTTGGTTGAATAATTACTCTATATTTCCACTTTTAACGAATGATTTTAATGAACAGTTTGGGTCAGTGGCCTGAAGGCCCGCTACCATCTAGCGTTGTCCGAGCACCTACGAGGTGCTCACTGCTAGCTGTGATAGGCTAAAGTTAGCTAACACTTATCAACTAGCTAAAAACAGCTCTCAGTTCACGTTGTGCTTTTAGAAATGCTAGAACACATTGCAAGGTCTAACGTGGTAAAATCATCGATGTGCTAAGAGTTTTGTTACCGTTTCGCTGATGCTTTAAGATTAATACCGCGCTGTCGTATCACTTCATCCAAAGAAACGTCTGCCATTTTCTAACACAGCATCACTGCGCATGTGTAGTTGTAAGGCTTTCATCTAGGGCAACGGAAGCCGAAGGGGGGGGGGGGCAAAACGCGAAGTAACGTAACTAGATGAAGCAGCCATGAAACACAAACAATCATTGCATAGTCTGAAATGCATTTGTTTTTTATTATATGTCTTATAATTACAACTGATGTCGATGTAGCTAATTACAAAGTACTCTGACTATGAACGTGACTTATTTTCTATGGCAAATTGACAATCTGTAATCGATTACTCTTGACACAACGAAAGGCGGATACATGTCCTTGTACCCATGAGCCTTTGCGGCAATCGTAACAACAAGTCTAGCAATTTTTCGCAATATCCACCGTTTACACCAAATTAAACACAGTTTAGCGTCTATTGATAGAAACTATTCCTCTATACAAACATTTGGATTGTAAAATGAGCTACTGCCAGTGAGCCACGCTCGGCACCATAACAAGGAATGCCTAGGCACTGTGAGTAAGTCGGTCCTCGAGCATTGATTGGTCATGCCTTAAACTGATGAGTAAGGAAAATAACGGCGCGGGGTGACGCCCGCGTCCTCGTGCAACTAACGAGATGAATTTTTGGCGGGACCAGGTCTGACCGCGGAGGTGACTCACCTACTTCGTGAGATGCCTCGTGGGACCAGGACCTTCCCCGACCCGACCCTGTCCAAAGAAACAGACCTGAACCGGAACCGGAGCCCAGAGCAGGGAGACTGGTGACGGACCGCTGCAGTGGTTCCACTAGAACCAGAGGTTCCACTAGAACCAGAGGTTCCACTGTCACTTAAAGTGTAAAAAGAAAAGGAACCAACCTCTGTAGTCAAGACATCAGTGTTTATTAATATGTAGCTCGTAAAGTAATGATGTTGAAATAAAAGTACAATATTTGTGGTGGGTAAAAGTAACACACTCAAAGTGTAGTACTTGAGTAAAAGTACAACATCAGTTACTGTACATCTCAGTAGTGGAAAGTAACACAGTACATTCCAGTAGTAGCCTCTGCAGTTTTGTTGTAGTACTGATGTTAATATACCAATTGAGTTTTGCATCAAGAGCATTTGTCTGTGTTCTACGACTTAATATACCCACATTGTACTGCATACATTTGATAACTTACTGTTCAGAATGAGATGAATATTACATTATGTTATTATAAAATATAATATTATTATTATTATTAGAGTCGAACACTTTTTTAACAGCACTTTGCTTTGATGTTGTTTCTTCTTGACTTAGATTTTGTTTGATGTCTTGTTCCTCACTTGTAAGTCGCTTTGGATAAAATACTAAATGTAAATGAGTCCTTCTCCTTTGTCTTCATTTCTTTCTTTACATTTTTTCCACTTTGTTTCTTATATTCATCAGTTATTTTTCCACTTCATCTGCAAATATAACGTTGTTTTAACGTTTATTATTATTCTGTATTTTGAGTTCAGAATACTGTCAATACATAAAGTTTAAAATATCTGAGTGACGTCACTGTTCAGCACCCTGACAGCAGGTACCTGCACCAGGTGTCACCTGACTGGACCGGTGACCAATCAAAGCGATTAAAATAAAGTAACTGCGCGGGTTGTTGTTCGTCTACCGGTTTATTTAAACCCGGAGAGGTCTGAGAAGAAAGTGTGCAGGACAGTCTGAATGTCTGCTGAGACACTTGACAGGGAACTTTCTCTGTCGTTGAGTCTTTAAGAATCAATGGCGACGTCCCAGGTTGTAGGTGAGCCTGCACGGTGTGGGCATGCGCAGAGTGACGAGGGGAGGTTTACAGGTCTATAGAGTTCGGATAAAGGAGCACAGCTGTTTTCTAAGGTAGGAACTTAAAAGTAGTAGAAACAGTAATTATCACAGGTTTTTACCTAAACCTAATGGTTAAGTACATTTGTGCTGCTTGAACCATAAAATGATCAGATTAACTGTTGGATGTGTCACTAGCAGAATTAGGAAAAGGTGGAGTGGACAACGGAGCCCGGATGAAGCCAAGACGGAAAAACATCAATCAATCAATCATTGCAATTTGTTTTTGATGACATGCTTTATAATTACAATGGATGTCGATGTAGTTAATTATAAACTTCACTGATTAGCTAGTATAATAAACATATCTGTAGCATAGACCTCACACTTTGACTGGAAGTTGTCTGAAAGAGGAGTAAAAAGTAAAGTAATAGTACAGTAATAAATGTTGGTGGAAATAATGATTTATTTAGATACTTGATTACTTTGAAACCTGTTTGCTGTAGGTGCAAATGAATCTGGGAATATCTAATAACAATAGAGATATGAAGGAACATTATGTAGAAAAAACAGTGATAGTAAACTTCAGAAACTTAACTCAAATAAGATGTGTACATGTGTCAATAAGCCCAGTGAAGCGCCTGAGGGTTGTTGGGACAACTAGTTTTACAAAGGCCAGCCAATGAAATGACTGCTGACGGTTTCAACTGAGGGGTATTGGATTTTTTTTTTTTTTCTTTTTTAAATAAAGCACAAACACAGGATGATTTAATATATGCTTAAACATAAACCTAGACCTCTAAACGGCTGTCTAAGAACCAGATTAATTGGACGAGAATTACTCCGAGAACTGGATTATTTTAGCCTGATGTCTCCATGATAACTAATTCTTTAGAGTAATTCAGTCATTTAAAAACAGAAGAGTTCAAACTATCACCAGCATCTGACTCATTGTCTCTGTGCTCATCATGTGATTGCAGGTATATGAGGTAGGGGGCGTGGATGAACCCTCCCAGCATGCACTGGGGCATTAGATTCATGTGTATAATTCTCATTGTTTTATGTGTTTTATGATTTACGGTGACTTCTCTTTTGTTCCATATTGTGTTCCACCATGTTTCCTCTGTTTCCTTTAATTACTGTTAAATTAGATAATTTGTTCAGACCATAAGGGAAGTTCATAAAAGATTGGTGAGATACCTTTTCATGGGAATGCCATCTATACAGATGAAATATTACATTATATAACCATTGTGTGGAAGGTTGTATGATTAGTCCATATTTTAATGTTGTATTAAATGCGTGGTGGTTATGTACTATGAATATACAGTAGCTAGAATCATGTGTCACAAAATGTGATCTGATCTTTGTCTAAGTCAAGAGTATTAACAAGTACTTCACTCACAGTTAGTGTTTTTTTTTGGTCATTATTTCAAGGGTTCATATACTTTTTCCACTATGCTATGCACTATTCCATTATTTAGCACTGTGAGGTTTTTATGGTTGTTCTCAAAAAGGACATGAATCATCACAATTCTTTTTGTGTTATTATTATATTTGTTTATACTCTTGACATAGATGGAGATCAGATCAAATTTTATAATAAAATTCCAAAAGGTTCACATACTTTTTTCTGGCCACCAAGTAAACATATGCATGTTAGTCTCTCCCATTGTAAGAGGTGCACACTGAGAGAAATACTAGACTAAGTAGTTTCTCAGTATATCTACATAAATGTAACATATCTGTGCTATAATAATGTAAATAATAAATAAATACATTTTAAATCTGCTGCTTTAACAACAACTCATGCAAAACAACTGTAAAGCCACCAAACATCCTAACTACATAAATAAATTATAAATATGAAGCTTGTTTGTGTGTTTTTATTATCCGAAGCTCCAGTCACGTGATTCCTCGTTGTCGTAACTCCTCCTCTACAGCGCTCTGGTTTTAGACTCGTTGCTGCAACTCTGTCCTCCACAGCTCTGCAGATCTAACCGGTCGGGTCGGTTCCTCGGATCGTTCATCACCGCTGCTCCTGTCTCCAACCCCCGGATCCATCACAGGAGAGATGGCTGCAGCTCTGTCCCGTGCTCTCAAACTGCCCGGTAAGATGCGCTGCACGTATTTCGTCCTAACTAACCGAGAAAGGAGCGAAGCCTCCATCAGTCGGGACGAGGTGGTCTGTGGTGGTTTCTCCTCTTTAAATGCACTTGATTCATTTAATGCGTTCATTCGTCAAACATTATTTGCATTTGTTCGTTAATATTCTACATGTACATGACGTGATATAAGATCGATTTTGTGATTTCTGTGCATGTTGACGTCTTTCTGTAAGCCGCATGTTAGCTAAGCTAGCTGCTAGCCCACGTTAACCCCGACATCACAGCTGACAGTGCTGGATACGCAGTAACTCTGTACTGATAGTTGATTTCCAACAGTTTCCTTTACGATTTGAGTCATTTTTAGGTCTCTAATTATAGTTTATTAAAGAAATAAAGAAAACACGTCCTCATGAAGAGTCTAAATAGGAGCTTAAAGACCACTTTATTCACCCAGAAGGTAACTGTTGTGCAAACATGAGGACGTTTACAGAGTATACACAAGACAGAGTACTGTGTACAAATACTGTAACCCAGAGTAGTAATCCTGCAATATCAGAGTAACACCAGCTGCAGGTGGAGGCAGTAACAGTAATAGTACTAGTAGTGAGGATGATAGTACAAATAATAGTGATAATACACAGTTAGTTAATATATTAAGGTAAATAGATAGAATTACAATAATAACTGCAATAGAGTAATACTAACATTAATACAAATACACAAGTAAATGTAGAGAAAAACACAAAGTAAATCATGAAGTAAGATGATAAAACATTAATAATAATAATTATTATTGTCTTGTGTAATAAACAGTTATGTGTGAGAATCAGATGAAGATAGGGATAAAACACTGTATTTAGTTTCTTTAACAAGCATCTTTTTTTTCTCTCTTCTCAGGCATTAACATGTACACACACACACACACACATAAAATACGTTTACATAATGTGTACAAAGTACATGCTGCCTGTATCCTGCTGCTGCGACACTTTAATTTCCCTTCAGTTGAGTTTATCTTATCTTGTGTTGAAACTGCCGATGTGTGAAAAATGTGTTCGAGTCGCTTCGGATAAAGAACCGAAGTAAAGAAAAGTTCAATACTACTACTACTCTGTACTGTGTACACAAAGGTTTGAACACCCCTGAGCCAGTTAGTGAAAAGTAAATACAACTTATTTAAATAGAATAGAAAGAAATTCTTTAGCTGTTGATGTTAGTTTTTATTTCATGACTTTAAAAATAAAACTTTATTGACTGTGTACTGCACTAGTCATGCTACAGAATATATTAGTGAGTATGTATGATCATCACCAGCAGCCTGTGTGTGTCACTGCAGGGAAGAAGGGCTCGGAGCTCGGGGAGTACGACCCTCTCACCCAGGCAGACAGCGATGACGAGAGCGAAGAGGACGACCTTGTGCTCAACTACCCCAGAAACGGCCTCGGTAGGGACGGCTGCCTCGGAACCGGCCCCTCAAAGCTGCGGGGCGGCAGGTCTGGAAGAATCGTAGCAGCCAAAGATGAAGCACAGGAAGAAGAAGAGGAGGACGAATGGAGGGAGCAGCTCCCCATCAAATCCCGGCAGGACAGAGGCGACATGAAAGGAATGCAGTACTGGAGCCAGAAGGAGTCAGGCAGGGACAGGATGGGGGAGGACAGAGGGGGTGCTGGCTCACTGGGGGGCGCTGGGCTGGGGATTCACAGCACAGAGCTAGAAGTAAAGAGGTTGAGGATGAAGAACGCTGTCCGCAGTGCGTTTTTCCTGGTGCCTCTGGTCTGTGCCACTGTGCTCGTGCTGCTGTGTGCGTTCCTGATCCCGTGTCGGAAAGGAGAGCTGGAGAGGAAGCCGCAGTGGGAGAGAGCACTGGGAGATGCAGGAGGTAAAGGAATGATGTGTCATTAAATGTTGCTGTGCACTATTTGGGGAAGCTGATGTCTGCACTGTTGAGTTAGACTCTGATATTTACATGTTGCCAACAAATAAATGATAATGAATAAATAATAACAAACTTTCGTACATAATTTCAAGAGAGAAGAAAGTTACTTGCTTATTCAAATACTTTAAATGATGACTGGAGGTTGTCAGTGAGTAATATTATTATAATTATTATCATTATTCTCTTCATAAGGACTTACTAGGCTGCACAGTGCAGCCTCACCGATCAGGCTTTAATTACACAGGATTATGAGCTTTACTGTAACCAACCACAGTTTCTGGTTCAGTGTGTACTGTTATTAGCTATTACAGTGATAATAAAGTCAACAGCATTGTGTTTTTAATTACCACATAATTTTATTTAATTATTATGTTATTATATGTTATTAAGTGTCTCTGAGTATCTACAAACATGTTGTATAAATAAACGCTGTTTAAAAAAATGTCCACTAATCGTTCAGCCAAGACATTTTGAGAATGAATCGTAGTTTTTATGTTTTTATGTATTTTCCTCGTTGATTCCGTTCAAACACTGCTGTCGGGTGGAGTTCATTTTGTTTTGCTCTCTCTGTCCAGGTGTCACCCCACCTGCTCTGGCCTTGTGGGATGTTGATGGAGATTCGGTGGAGGACGTGCTGCTCAGTGTTACAGAATGGACCAATCACACTCATCCTCCACAAAGGAACAAAGGTACGGTGGGGGGGGGGGGGGGGGGGGGGGGTTCTCTGAAAAGGCGTGGTGCGACCTGTTATTTCAGAGAAACGATAGGGGCACTTTAGATAAGAGGAGGGGGAGAGTATGATGTGAAAATATTCTGGTCTTGTGTGTGAGTCACATGGAGGAACATGTGCCTGAGCAGTGACATAAGCACCACAGCTTCTGTTTGTATGGATCCGTGTGAACTTGTGAAAGTCCGTCTTCTAGCTCAGTTTAAATTTATCTACTTCACCTTTTCCTTTTTTAACCTTTGTCAGTTTGTTGTTAATGTTTAATGACATCCTGTTATTTGTCCCAGTTTACAGTGTGGTGGCGCTGTCTGCAGTCAGCGGTCAGGTGCTGTGGAGGAAAGTCATGGCAGAGTCTGTCATGTACATCCAGTGTGGTCTGCAGTTCAGAAGCCAGAGGTCACCTGTGTGTCTCCTCATCGGCAAATCCATGCTCATGACCGTCAATGGCACCACAGGTTAGAACAGACTCTAAGGCTGGTTCACAGCCATGGATTCACAGCGCTGAAGCTCTAAGAAGTCTCCTTTCACTCCTCAGGGAAGAACGTATCATCGATCCAGCTCAAGAACATTGAATCGCAGGCGGTTTTACTTCCAGACGTCCAGGGCGACTCCGTTCCCGACCTGCTCATAGCGACCCTGCCTGCTGATGAGGTACAGCTCCACAAATGAACGTGATGCAATCATCGTTTGTGTTTTTTAAGTAACTGTACTCTAAATTCTGAACGAAGACTCGTTTTAATATTTGTTTTTACTCAATGCATAGTTAAATGTAGGTTAGCATTCCTGTGGAAGCTCATGATAAATGATGTTTTGACTTTGACTCTGCAGCGAGTATCATAAATCTACTGAGCTCTGTGACAGGTGACACCTTTAACTGTACTCTCACACAATCAAAGAGCAAACACTTGACAGACTGAACCAGCCTCATATCTATCATCTATCCTCATGTCTGTATTTGCTGAGGCTGAGCTGCTGTGACTGGACCCAGCGGAGCAGCCCACTCACTAATCCAGCTACAGTCTACAGAACTTATCTAGCTCCACTGGTCCTATTAGTCTCCAGTGAGGTTAACAAGTTACCACTTTGTAAATGTTAAAGTCACCATCTTGTGCCTCTTTTGGGACTTCAAATCTTCATTGACTACATACCTTCTGTATTCATTTTCAGGCTTTAGACCTCTTCCTGACCCTGATCTCTGGGCTGACAGGGGAGCAGATCGGACATCCCGTGCCTTTCAACCTCATTGCACAAGGAAAGCTGACAGGTCCTTTGCTCCATCAGACAGAGAAAGGGGCGTACTACATCCTGTTTGGACTTGGTAAGGCAGTGACTCAGCAAACGTACGTGTCTCAGATATTTCTCAACATTACTCATTACTGTGTTTCTTCAGGTAACGTCGAGGCCATCTCTCTGCGCGATATTTACATTCGTGCTACTGGCAAAATGCCGACAACTCAGGCGCTTAAAGTTAAGGATCCAGGGTGGGAGAAACTAAGAAACAGCACAACGTCCTTTGTGCACATTTACAGGTACGCCACAGTGACTGGAACGAGACTCAGGTTACACTTTACAGAGATTTCTTTGTCTAAATCCTAAACCTTTAATCAGAAGAAGAAGCTGCAGTATTTATTTTATACAGTTCTCTACAGGAGGAAACATACATTTATCCAGTAAAGACATCCTCCTTTTTGATGCCTGTATACGTAACAAAGGCTGCGATGACAACTACTGGTACATTAGACAATTTATAGCTTTCTGTCTTTGCAGAGGATCTGAGGGTGTGGAGTTCCTGCTCCCGTTTGTTGCTGGTTTTGGAAACAACCACAACAGCCTGGACCCGGTTTCCAACCTGAACGCCACCAGAAGTGACTGGGTGCTGGTGTACGGCTCCAGCAAACTGTCAGTGATCAAACAGAAAGACATAAGAAAAACATGGACCTTCAGTTCAGAGACCGTTCACAGGTAAAACTCTGTGACTTCCTACTTCGGACTGAAATTCTTGTCTCAAGCTTCTTGTTGCTGAAATAAAACAAAGAATTTGACACATTTGTATTAAAATATAAATTTTCCTGTCACAGTCAACCGTCGCTGGGACACTTCAATGCCGATGGAGTCCTTGATATTTTCTTTCAACACTCAGCTAACGGTGTCATGGAGGTAAAACTTTTTCCAAGCCTCAATAAATCATGTGCTGCACACGAAGCGCTTTGTTCTAACTGGTTTCCTCCCGTGCTGCGTCTGTCAGGCACAGGTCATCGACGGAGCGAACGGGCACCCTCTCTGGTCGGCAGAGTTCGTGTGTCCTCGTCTTGTTTTGGAAACTTCAGCAATCTCCACCATGACCGGCCAATCAGTTTTCCTCTTCTGGGCCAGCGAGCCACTCAAAGCACAAAGGAATAGCACCAAGACAACTGTGAGTACGGAGCAGAGTTTTAAACACACAAACGATGTTCACAGATTATTTTAATGAACTGTTTTGAAATCTTCATCCTAAATTTCTCCCGCTGCAGTGAGGTGTGTTCGTAGCTTGATGTAAATTGCTTGTGTCACCTGTTCTTGAGCAGGTGTGTGTCAGTGTGAGCTGGTTATTAACTCCTAACATCACCCCATAAAGCCCCGTCCTGCTTAGTTTGTAGTTTAGTTTGGTTCATAAAAATGTCAGACAAGAGTAGAAAGAAGAATTTGACACGTCAGAGCTTCATGTCTGCTGTCTCTGTCTCTGCTGTTGCCACTTTCTTCACCTTCCTCACTTCCTAGAGATCCCGTCCTGCTTTCTAAATGTCAACCTCTACATTTTGTTTCAGCACTGTGTATTTTTCCACTGACAGTGACAGAGCGAGAGAAAAGCGTCACACTCTTATTGTTTCATTAAACAACAAAGGCACCATTCAGCCATCATAAATTTCCATTACAGAAGAGAATCTGTCTGTGTGTATGTTCAGGACTCGTATGACAGGTTTGGACCTACGGGGAAAAGTATCGCTCCTGGTGATTCTGTTCATAAAACGGTTTTGAATAAAACCTGGTTTATAAGTGGAGCTAATAATAAAATACTGTGAACTCTCGTCGTGTAGGTGGCACCAGGTGTTGCTGCAGCAGAACCCCTCATCAGAAAACTCTTCCTGTTGCACCCAGCGTATCCCACAATCCTGCTGGAACTCACAAGCACCACAGACACCGCAGTCACGTCTGCAGGTAAAAGTTAGCAGGTGTTTAAACGTTTACAGAAAGTAGCAGATGAATAGCAGAGAAATAAATGAATTTGCCTTCGTTTTATGTTAAGAAAGTAACAGCACGCAGCATTCGGGTGTGAGGCGTTCAGGTACAGTGGTTCAGTGTAGGTGAAATAAGCAAAAACAGTGTGACTGGAAAAGATATTGCACAGAATTCATGGATATTTTTTCATTTGCATTTATTATTTCAATCCCAAAACCACCTAACACTAAATGTGCAGCCTACTAGAGGCTGCTGCTTCAGTGTTTTAGTTATCTGTGGTGTGTTCAGGGACAGTACAGAGTGTCAATTATCCATGTTCTGCAAGATCCCAATCCCCCAAAATAAAAAATAAAAAACAAAATCAAAAAGACAAATCATTACACACCTAACATATATGTAGAAAGACTGATAGAAAAAGCAGTAACTTGATTCTGCAGGCAGTTATTTTCATTTTCAAACAGTTTCAAAAAAGACGTTTGAAGCTGAAGCTGTGACACCAGTATTTGATTATCATTTTCCAACTTTTGGGTCTGACAGTGAGTTATCAGGAGCATCAGAAAGACGCCTCCTACATCACCGTGTCCTCCCGGCCCACAACTGATTCGGAGTCTGGGGCTCGGATCGTAAAGAGCGTGAGCCTCAGAGCTGCTATCACCAAAGGACAAATTGTCAGACTGGGGGAAAGCAACAAGTCGGGGGGGCCTGTCAAACCTGGCGTGTTTGAGGTGAACAAGTTCTTCCGGCGCCTGACCTTCAAACATCAGGTGAGACACACGTGTGAGACTCAGTCGGTCGAATCAAAGAGAAGAACAGTCGACGATTTGTTCTCCTAACTGTGTTTATCTGTGTAGTGATGATCTCCCACCAAACCCCAGGTCACACGAAGCGGCACGACTGACGGGACGCACGTCCGGCTGAAAGCTGCAGGACGCTCTGCACTACAAAGACACTAAGAACTCACATGTCTACATCCTGTTTGATGTGTCACTTGGTATGAACTTAATTAATTTCTGTTACTTAATAAGAAGATTTGTGTAAAAAACAAAAAAAAACTGTAAAAAGAGTGGGAATTCTCTTTATTTTATGTTTGTACCATGAAATTCTATAAAGTGAAAGTAGGGAAATCTGTAAATTTCACTTGAATATTTAGGATTGTTTGGACTTGGTGGCAGCAGAGTAACTCTACACTAGTACTAGTTTATTTCTGGCAGTGAAGATGTGAATCAATGTGTTTACAGTATGCATCACTTACAGTCATGTGTCACATGCATTTTGTAACGAAGCCACTAAGTCTTCTTTCTGCTGATCACTATGTTGAGTACTATTATTGATTGTGTAAATATTTAAGCCTGTACAGTATTTATTGGTTAGCTTTCATGTTTAGATGTTTTTGTTTTATTTGTTAATTTATCCTGTGAGATTTAGTTTCATTAAATAACCAGCCGCTGTTTATTTCCTCTCAACATGTGGCTGCTAAAGGTTGTGGCATTTTAATGTAAGCTGCAACTTCACAAAAGAATGAAATGACTTCTTTACTGAGATGGAAGAGTGCGTCCTGTGGTTATTTTAACATTTATTTCAGTGTCAGTGAATGAAATGATGGAAACCTAATCACACTGACTGTGTGGGGTGTTTTATGAGTCTGTGTGGCTCTAAACACACTTCACACAGGTTTCACACCTGGAGACGTGTTCACTTCCTTCACCATCAAAGAAAAACTGCAAATCTTCATATTTGAGAAGCAGGAAACAGCACCTCAGTATTTAATAATAATAATAACAATAACAATAAATATAATAATAATAAATATAATAATAACAATAAATATAATAATAATAACAATAACAATAAATATAATAATAACTATAACAATAATAATAATAATAATGATAATAATAAAAACACACGCTGTGCGGCTCCGGCGCCGCAGGGCGGCGCTGTTGCCTCCTCTACCCCGTAAATAAGCTCTGTTTTCCGCATTGCTGCCGCATCAAACGCTGGAAACATGGCGTCGGCCCTCGGTCGTCTTTCGAGGCTGTCGGTCCTCAGAAACGGCCGCACCGCACCGGTGGCCCCCCTCAGCGGACCGGGGAGGACCACGACCCAGCGGCGGACAGCTGTGTGCAGCTCGTCCGGTGCCATTCTGCCCAAACCCAAGAAGGTGAGTGCATGGGGGGATCTGCACAAACAGACTGAGAAGAAAAATCAGGAATAAACTGACTTTACTGCAGATTTATTACAGATACAGCTCAGGTACAGGGTAGTAACTAAGTATATTTACTCAACTACTGCTCTGTTTCATCAGCACCTGTGAAGTGAGGAGAATAAATCTTAGAAGACAAATAAAGATGAAGAGTAGACACAACATAAACATTTTAGAATCTGTCTATGACTTAGGTGAGGTCATTGTACTCCACTACACTTCAGACATGGATATTATACTTTTTATTCCACTACGTGTTGTAGTTAAACCAGTCGAGTGTTAAAGTGTTAAACTCCACACATGCTGTCACTACATTTTTAAATCATCCATAATCTACTTAAAAGGAGAGAAATAAGATTCTGTATGTAAAGTAGTCAAAGCTCCACCACAGGCAGTAAAATACTATAAACTTAATATAAACTATCTATTTCTCTATTTAAATTGTGCTTTTACTCAGATTCTCCTGAGAACTTGTCGTTTCTTTTACTGAAGTAGGAATTTATTGTAAGAATCTTAGTCCAGTATTTCTACATTCATGTACTGGTACTTTTACTGAAGTATCTGAGTACTTCTTCCACCACTGCTAACTGAGTCGTCTCTGTGTGGTGGATGTGTGACACTGGGGAGCAGACCCCCTTCGGCCTTTTCCGGATTGCTCTGGTAGTGGTGCCCTTCTTGTATGTGGGGACTCTGATCAGCAAGAGCTTTGCAGCGCTGCTGGAGGAGCACGACATCTTTGTCCCCGAGGACGATGACGACGATGACTGAGGGGTCTGGAGACGTCCTGGTAATCAGGTATCTCCGGACTCTGGACTTCACACACACGCTTTAACTGTGGTCGACACCTGCACTGATCAGTCAACGTGTGGCTTCGTGATTTGTCTTTATAAAATGCATGTTTTGTTTTCCTGTTATCTGTTGCAGTTTGTTCTTTGTTTATTTTGCACGTTTTTAATATTTTACTTTCTGCTACACGTGTCTGTGTTCGGTGTGAACAACGTAGCCTCTTGCCTCTTGGAATAAGATTCACTTGTTGTCCTGAAGGTGGTGGAAGTTTTCTGCAGCTTCTGTTTGAGCACTCCTGGTCTAGTTTAATGTATAGTTGGATGAACTAACAAAGAGAAGCCCCTCCACAACCAGGCAAGACAATAATACATGAGATTTCTACTTTCCAACCAGGATGGATAATATCCTGTATAACAGACTTTTAATTTGAAAATCTGGCTATAAAAGAACAAGATAAACACATAAAACATTCGTGCGGGTAACAGAGTGCAATTCGTTCTAGTGCACTTTTGTTTGCATGTGAAATTTCTGCATATTTAAAGCTACAATATTCATGTTGGGGCAGTTTCGATGACACAGCTTTCATCTTTCTTCCTCCACAGATTATCCTGTCTTGTCACCAACACTGGGAAGAGTCTAAGGTGATAAGTATCTTCCTGGAGCGCCGTCTGCTGTTTGACTCGCCACTGTCTGCACTAGATTCAGGGCTTTTGCTGTGCCGAGTGCTGAGATAGAGCTGTCCCCAGGTTGATCATGTTTTGTTGTATTTGCATGCACTACTGACGTCTAAATAAAGCACTTCAAGGCAGGAAACTGCAGCTGATGTTTGTTGGAACTGGTGCACGTTGATGAAATCACACAGTCACATAAAGTGTAATGTTATTATCAGAAATGTAACCTGCAGATTTTACTACAAATGTGAGGAACTATGATGAAAACCCAAGTTTGTTTGGGACTATCTGAGGTTTCCTTTAGCTACAAAGTCCCATAACACTGAACAAATGCCTGGACACCTAAAAGGCAGCAAGAAGATTCTTCTGATGCCAATTTATTAGAAATGAATGTGAAAAATAAAAATGTTTAGGTCAAAAGACAATCATCAGCACAACTTACACACTCCACTATAAGTAGAGTGTCAAGCAGACACCTATACAAACGTTTATCGTTGACCTCTGGCCCTTCACACAGGCTGTGTGGTCAGTTTATCGATGAGCTGAGGTGCAACACCTCTTCTCTTTTCCTGTCCTCACTGACCATCACGTCACTTTTATTCAAATCTTATTCCACAGTCTCAACTTTGCATCAGAAGAGCATCTTCACTGTTTTGTCAGTGTGCAGTTTTTCCTGTATATGTCACTTCTGGTTCCACTAGCCCTTTAAGAAAACTCCAATAAAACAACAGAGTCAGAATAAAAGACCCAACTTTAGGTATGTGAGTTTTATGAGTGTATTTACAATAAAGGGGAAAATCTTTCAAACTGGACACAAGCAAAGAGGTGTCAGAGGTCAGAAGACAGCTACACAGTTCACGGGTCATGACCTCGGTAGAATTTGGACAGGAAGTCAGTGGGACGAGGTTCCTCTGTCTCGTAGAAATAGCGCATTACATGAGTCTTCTGCTTCCAGACGTGGATAGTCTCCTCAAGTTCCAATTTCCCCTGGAGATGAAAGAAGATGCAGAGAGAACAACAATTTTAAATCAGCCTAAAACACATCCATCTTATTAGTTAAATAATTGAGTTGGTGCAGTTCCCAAATTCAGACAAAGATTTTTTTACCTTGATGACCAACATGTCGATCACACGTGGGTCAGTGATGTGCTTGTTCTTGTCAAACAGCTCCCTCACTTTGTCTCTTCCCTGACGTGTTGTAATGTCCAGCTGAAACATTGCAACTGTGGACAAAGAAATACAAGCAGAAAGTCATTCAAGTTATTTTTGATTAGATTAATAATATTAATTCAGATTGATACGACTCTGGATCCAAAACCTATACAGGACAGTGAACATGAATCAAGATCAGCACTGTGTCAACTCAGCAGCTTATTTACTGCTGTAGTCCTGGGAAAGCAGATCAGCCACATCATTAACACTACGGTTGGTTTTAATGTGGTGGATCCTGGACACTCTGATCTTATGTATTCTACATAAAGTAAATCAAATCTAAACAATGAACTGCACATTTAATACTAATACATTTTTTAATATTTAGTACAAAAGATAAACAATTATCTTAAATGACAAATCAACAGTGGTGGAAAATAACAAGATCTTAAAAACAATCTAAGAATTAAAGACGTGTTATTAAACTCCTGTCATACGTCACATTAGTGATGTTAACACACTGATGCATCATTAATTATAACCCAGTAATCAGGTTTTACAATTAGTTCTCTCCTTTAATCTGTGCATGAAGATGCTACACGTACTTAGGAGTACTTGTACTTTATTTGTATTTATATTTTGTACTTCTACTTGTTCTGTTTGCTAACAGCTCTGCTGTGTGAGACGTTCACTGTCGGTGCGTAAACACATCAGCTGTGCGCCATCAGTAAAGCTTTATTCTTTAACGAACAACAACTCGTGTGGAGCTGGATGGTTTCAGTCGGAAGGTTTTAACGGATGGATGGTTTCAGTCGGAAGGTTTTAACCGATGGATGGTTTCAGTCCGAAGGTTTTAACGCTGAACTTCGCTGAGACTCTGAATATGAGCGGTGCACAGACTCGACCTTGACGCTAGCGCTGGTTTCAAACACCCCTTCCCTGCAGCAGCGAACCTAACGTTACCTACCCGTGTTGGGGATCTCTCGGTACCAGGCTCGGTACAGCTGCCGGACCCTGCGCTTAGCTTCGTCCAGATCCCGGCTGAAAATCGGTTTAACGACTTTAGAGGCAGCCGCTGCCGCTCGGGTCGCCGCTGTGGACGCCATGTTTGCTGCGTTTCCGGTGCGACTTCTTCGATGGTGTATTTGTGTCGACGAACGCCACGGCGCCACCTACAGGTACGTTCCGCTAACGACACATTAAAGCGAGCAGCAGCATTTTGATCGTGTTTCTTAAAATATATATTTTCACCACTACTCACTAAGATTTCAGATCTTTTTAATTATATCTTTTCATGTCTTGCATTTGATTCCAACTGCTGGGTTGAATGTAACACCTAAAATATGATTGATGTGGAACTTTGGTGATGGAGAAGACTGTAGTGTCAAATTTGATCCCGCTCTATTCTCCACTATAAAGTGATTTCTAAGCATAAATCTGACTTAGTTATTGATAAAAACATAGAAGTAAAGTAAAAAGTATTTAAAGGTCACTGAATCCTGTGTCAACAGGAGCTCTGCTTCTGCAGAAATCTAACATGTTCATTAGTTCAATTTACAGTAAGAAAACAGTAATCATCAACTAAACATAATAAAAATAGGATATTGTGTTGGTGGGAAACAAAAAGAAGCTGATAAAGTAGGAGCACATTTTAAGGAGGTTAATCAGTGATAATCTATTATCACTTATTATATTTTGTTTAATCTGTATCTGCAAAGCAACTCAAACTGTCAGATAAACACAGTGGAGTAAAAGTGATAAAGCCTCAAAACTGAATGAGGTCGACACTACATTTCAAATATATTAACAAAGAGTCCTACATTGTGTAGAACCGAGACAAAACACAAACCTGAAAAACACTGACCATTTTCTATAAAGTATCGACAAACTTTGCATCTTACATTTTTTCTAGACTCCTTCACACCAGACCACAAACAAACAAACCAAAGTGTTTTTGCTGAATTGTTTTTATTGATTGTAAAATGTGTATAATTTACAAAGATGATACAGGCTCTTCAGTATATTAAATATGAAACTTGTTCAAAAGGCAGGTAGATAAGTCATATTATCACAATACACACTGTCAATACAAAATTGGCTCATTGATGCAACACCTGCCATTCGTCGTGGTGGCACATAAATGCCAATAATGAAGACTGGAAGCTTGAGAAATCCAGCTTCTCAGCCGTGGTATCAAAATGAAGACATCTGCGATGTGGGACAACATTCATTCAACAGCTTTTACAGCCATACTCAATAGTAGTGGAGCCTGAATCTCACATACAATCAAAGATCAGCTTCCTGTTCAGCCTGCCAGGATTTAGAAACGTTTCCTGTCTTATCCCGTGTTAATCCCAATATTTTTTCAGGAATTTCGTTTTCAAACAATAAAATGTTTAAAAAAAAGTAATATTAACAATAATAATAATAATAATAATAATTACAGCAAATGATAAGCTTCCATTTCTAAAGAAACGTGTGCTGTTTTCAACGAGTAAACATGACTCCGAAGCTGTACATCAGAAAACTGAGATGACAGCAGCTCCTCTGTAACCGTGCTGAGCGCTGCTGCTCATGAGCAGACGACACAGACGTAATGAGAAGTTTTAAAAAAAACTCTTTATCTACAATAACAGTTTAAAAAAAAAGAAGAAAAGTCTAACAAATAATCCAGTTTTCAGACCAAATGCGCACTCGCTCGCACTCACAAAAGCTAAAATAAAATAAAATAAAAAAAAAAAAGAAAAGTGCAGATTTATATTTTATATATCATGTGTGGCCCAGTGTAATGAAACCAGATATTAGCTACTCTATGCTGCTCACTGGCAAAATGGTTGAAAACTAAGGCACTATCATGGTCCCCACACAGCAGAACATCCAGCTCCTCTACCCCTCTTTCATTCAGTCACCACGGTGCAGACACACCTGGAAAACAACGGCAATGAAACACACAGAGAGGATGGTATTTAAAAAACAACTGCCTCTCAAATGTCTGTGTCATGTCACCAGTCCACACCTGTGTCTGTCAGAGCGTTAGCACCAGCAGCAGGTTCTCAATGGTCCAGGCTGTTGCCCAGCTTTTGCCCCTCCTGCAGAGCAGCCATGGCCAGTCTCAAGTGCTCCTTGAGACTCTGGATCTCTCGCTCGCTCCGACCCTTTAACGCATTCAGCTCCTCACGCACATCTGCATGCTGTTCACAGGCCCGGCGTTTCTCCTGTGGAGCAAAGAGCAGAGGATGAAAAGATGTGTCCAAGTCCCTCAGTCAGCTTCATCTACTACATGAGACAGTAACTGGACTATCATGGTGGATTTAGAAAGATCATGGACTACGGACACTTCAAACTGTTAAAAACAAACACAAGCTGTTGTTATATTAATGAATTCTGTACAATCACTCATTGATTTTTAACCCAGAAAAGTAGTCTGCGTGGATGTGAAGTCCTCATTCATTTCTGCAGCTAAACCTTGTTTTTCCTCAATAGAAACAATAGATCACTAACACCTGTTTATCCCGGGGTCTAGTTTTAACAAACTTACAGACATTTCCTCATCCAGTAATATGAGGTCCACAGAACAAAGAAACACATGGTGAGTTCACTTTGCTGTATTTTTTAAAGCTGCTGTTTTTGCTGATCAATCTACCAAATCAACAAACCTCTCATTTACTAAAATATTCAGACCCTTGATTCACTTTGAGTTTTCTTGCCTGAGTCTCTACAAGCTTTTCAATCCTGGATTTGTCTTCCAGTTTGTCCCGTTCTTGGATGAGAAGTGTGTGTGATCGGCCAACTTCAGGTCTCTCCACAGATGTTCCATTGAGGGTTTAAGTCTGGGTTTTGGCTTAACATTTGTCTTGTAATTACCCCAGTGTTGTCTTAGTCACATGTTGGTTTTCTAGACCAACAGCACAGTTGTTATTCACTATCATGTTTTATGGACCTTGTCTCGGTTCTTGTGCACTGTGGAGCAGGTTTTGGCTAAATTCATCCTTCTCTCTGTTCTGATCAGCCTTCCTTTGCCAGCTGCTGTGAACTACTCGCTGCTCCCATAGCACGATGCTGCCCCCACCATGCTTAACAGGGTCAGTATTAGTCAAAAAAGTTAAGTTTGTCCTCAGACTGGCTTCTCTTGTTACTCCCCAATAAAGTTTTGGCTGATGGAGCGTCCCTGAAATTTTCTTTTGCCAGGTTCTCCCAGCTCTCACTACTGTGCTAAAACACTCAAAGCTTTAGAAATACTTTTATTCCCTTTTCCTGTTATCGCAGGTCTACATAGAGGTCCTTCAAGTTCATTGTCTGACATTCAGAGTGAATTGCCAATTCAATTCAATTCAATTCAATTCAATTCAATTCAATTCAATTGCCAATTTGCTGTTAATTTTCTTCTGTCAGTGACAATAAACAGGATGCACCAGATCACAACCTGATCACAGCAAAAGGCTTGAATACTTTTGTACATAAAAGATGTTTTGTTTTTAGAAAGTTGCAAATGTTTAGGCTATTGAGCGAAGACTGAATGAATAAATGTCAGTTTCCTCCATTTAAAATTCAACCTATAACACAAAGTGTGCAAAAATAGAAGGTGAGATTCACACACACACTCACACACACACACACACAGTACCGTGTTAAGAAACTGCACTTCATTCCGTAGACAGCTGATCTCCTTGTATAAGTACTCGACCTCATTTTCTTTCACCCTGAGAAGAACCTGGGAGGAAAACAGCACAGTGCGGTTTCTTGTCTCCGAAACAATAAACACACATAAGACAACACAGAAACATATTTTACTCCTCTCTTCTTATAATCATCACTCGAGTTCTCCAAAAAACGCACAGTAATTGTGTTTAGACTGATTTATGATAAACACAGTGGGCTCTCTCTGTAATTTACACAGTACACAGTCTGGGCTTTTTGCCAGTCACTGTTTATGTTTGGTTCACCCTGTGTATTGTGAAAAACACAATACTGAAGCATAAATGAAAAGCTGCATTGTTGGAAGATGATGGTGGCATGTCAGAATCGTTTGTGTTGTTTTCTCAGTGCATGTTGACAATATTTTATATGTTCAGTTTAAACTCCCTGTACTGCTTTATCTGTGTCTTTCAGTCTAATTCGATGTGTGTTTAGAGAGACAGCAACAAGACTTAAAGGATCAGTACACCCAAAATAAGGAATAAATTAAACATGTCTCTTCAAGTTTAGGTTTTCAGGTGTTTATTTAAGTTTTTCGGTCTCTGTTATGCTGAATAATCACTGTAAATAGTGTTTTTACTGAGATTTAATTTCTATTCTAAAAAATAATGAAAACTCTTCTGGGCCTTTTGTAGCTGAGGCTTGAATTGTCCGTTTTAAACTGCTCGTCATAAATTGTCTAGTTACCTTTGAGCTTCTGGAAATAGGGGAAATTTAATTCCTCAACAGTTTCCTGAATACTTTATTAAACACCTTGAACTGAAGCGGAAATTCCACACTTTAAACTACAGATGGAAAATTACAAAAACATTCGTCACTGTTCAAATACTGGTGGACCCGACGGTAGATTACCATTTTAGATCTGCATGTCTGTAGAGCCGGTTAAATCAGATAAACTACACACAGGTACGTCTGTGCAGTCACTGACTAATCTACAGTAAATCCAGAAAATGCATATTTTCTTTTATCCATAATTAACCTGTACAGGAGAGAATTTAAATCGCTGCACCGCAAAGATTCTTGTTCTTATTCTTCCGATTGTTCTCATCAGGGATCAGATTTGTGAAAGTTATTTTGCTTTTAATTTGTTTCACAATCAATCTTTCAGACATGGCTGGATCTTAATGTAGAGACAAGAATTTGCAGATTCTACAACCAGTTATAAAAATACCTGGCAGCTAACTGGCAGACCAGGCTCACACAGTAAAACCTTACCTCCAGTTCACAGGCCGCCCTGCTTTTGTTGTCTCCCAGATCTGTGATGGTAGATCGCATCCGACTGATCTCCTCCGTCAAACGAGCCTTTAACTCCTGCAGAGGAAAATATTTTATTTTTGTAGTTTTGAATGAAGCCGACAAAGCCAGACAACACAAACTTGCATGAAAGTAAACGTTACAGTCATGGAGATTGCACAATCACATTTCTAAGGCAAGACACAGAAACGGGACCAGATTTTAAGGAGGGTCAGAAATCTGATGAATGTCTCTACAGTAAAACATTTATTATTTCGTTTTAGTTATAACCTAAAGATGAAGACTCCTCACATCACTCCTGTTGTTTCATGTAAGGCTGAGAGATATGGCCAAAAGATTAAATCTTATTTTCTTTTCAGTGTTATGGATGGTTTACAGTTTCAAAACATGGTGCAAAAATAGTTTTATTTATTAAAGTATGCAACATTCCCTAGCAACTGAAGCCATATGTGCAAAATCGATAAAAGAAAAACACAATGAGCGAAGCTGTTATCCCTGTAAAAGATATAAAGAAGCAGCAGCTTTGAAACAGAAACAAAAACTTTTTTGTAAATTAATTACATGATGGGTTCTAACGCTTCCAAAACACAGGTGACCAGGTGACTCTGTACTGTCTTTGAACGGCTCGCTGAACACACTTGCAGTGACCAGCAGCTGTGTAGACACAGTGAGTTCTTAATGTAAAGCCCCCACACAAACACACGTGATAGGTCCACTTACAACGATAAAAAGGACTTTCAGGACATAGTTTATGATTTGTAGCCGTCAGTGAGCTGTTAAAAATATGTGGGAGACTCCCTGAAGTTTGGGGAGAGCGGGAATGTCCACACTTTCCATATCACTGACGTAACACAACCTTTCTCTGGGTTTATCTGTGGCGTTAGCAGTAGTCAGGTTGTTTAAGTACGAGTAGTAATACCACAGTGTAGAAATACGCTGTTACAAATAAAAGTCTGCATTCAAAGTGCTGCTACAACACACAAATACTCAAAGTGCAGGTCATTTTGATGGTTATATGTTTTGAATCTAATCCAAATATTGATCACATCTAATATTAATCACATTCTGAAAGTAACTAGTAGTAAAAGCAATTTATATACAAGAGTACTCCGATATCTCACAATATTAAAATGTTTCAGTATTTACAGTTTTTAAATTTTTTAGTGGCAGCATGTTTGGTTTCCTGTGAAAAAAAAAAAAAACAGCAACAGAGTGAAACACAAGACGCATACAAAATGTAAACTCTGTAAGAAAATAGTGCCAACTAACACCCACAGCTAGACAACCACCACAGCCAGTTGAGTTTGTGGTAAAACCTCTTATAGTGCTTGTATACAGTCCCGTCTTTTACTGTGTATGATAATTAATGCTCAGAAAGTGGAACTGAAGTGACGTCTTGTTATTTCAAAATGCACCTGCACTGTTCTGCATTGTGTAACTTTAAGTCAAATCTTATATTTCATCATTGAAGATTTCTTAAGTATCCTTCAGAAGTAAGAGGGTACAAGTATGATATTTATTTACCTCTAAAATGTAGTACGTTCAAAGTATCACGTAGCAGAAAATGGCTACTTTACACGGCTGGGTATTACTCAGTCATCTTCGGCTGCTGCGGCCACCTTTACTCTAGCTTCAGGTGTCTCCAATACTGCACATTACTGCTGGTGTTTGAGTGACAGTAGATGAAGCAATTATCTCAATTTTGAGATTTAGTTTTTTTAACATCGTTCAAAAATGATTAATTAAATTAATTACATACATCTCTCAGCACTAATTCTGAGTATCTGTGTGATAAATCACCTGGTTCTCCTTTCGCAGCTGCTCCATGTCTCTCTCCTTGCGGCTGATCTCCCGTTCCCTCTCAGCGTTGTTCTGCTCAATTCGATTTAGCTCCAGGCACTTCTGAGAGTAGCGCTCTGACAGTCCAGCCAGCTCTCTCTGCAGAGACTGAGCTTCTGCCCTGCAGCAGTGGAGAGAATAAAAAAAGAAAATGTGCTCATGTTGCAGGAACAAGAAACACAAGCTGCAACGCTGCATGTCTGAATTATGATAGAATGTTCATCGCATTTGTTTTTAGAATGAGAGCAGCAAGACACATGAAGAAGCAAGAATCCACATGTATTTAGTCAGAATAAGATCACGTCACAGCACACAGCCCACTAAACCTTGTCAGACGTCTTACTATTAAATACAAGCTCCATTTTGCGCAACCCCTATTGTGTACTTCTACCATAAAATTATTAAATAGTACACATTGCAGTACTGCTGTGAAAAAGTATGAGTGTGGTTTTTTATTTTATTTTTATGAGGGAAGTATTTCCTACTGTGGTTTAAAACAGCTAACCACAAAAATAAGGAAGAGCGTGCAAAGAGCGAAGAGAATTCAAAGCAGGCGACACAGATAAGCTCGAAAATGCAGGTTCTAGGAGCAGGCTCTGAGACAGCCTCGTGTCAAAAGGCTTTTTGAAGCTTACAAAGGAAAACTAATCCATGACCAAATTCCTCCACATTCCTTAAGTGCCTGACAGAACCCAGTGGCCGCTGTGGTAATGGCCTCGTCTGGACCAGGAACTGTGGATTGTTGTGGAGTCTGCAAATTCTACCTTTTATTTCACACAAAACCCTTTTGTGGTCGATCGGTTCCCACTTAAAAGCACAGCAGAGCTTTTCACATAAATGACCAATGTTGGCCTGTGCTGACTGAGACTGAGGTCCCGGGTCCAGCCTAAAAAGATTTTAGTTTTAAGGCAACAAAGACTCGAGGCTCACACAGAGCAGGGGTGCTCGTACAACCTCCTTAACAAGCTTGTATTTCTGTGTGATTTCTCCTGAACAGACAGTTGCCAGTGGAGCTAATTCTGTTTCTTTACAGAGTCTGTGTCATGCTAACAGACGGAGAAAAAGCATTGCTGATTGTTTCCTAAGCCCACAAATGTTTTTGTGGCCAGTTTACATCTTTACCACACTGGCAAAAACTGATTTGAAGTTACTCACTGCTGGTGAGCTCGTAGAGTCTGAGAGTCTACCACCCCACTGCTTAGCCTCTTGACTTTCTCCACTTCTCTCTCCAGTTCCTCTTTGTGTTTCTTCTTCAAAGCTTCCATCACTGGAAAACAAACATGACGCAACTTCTACATGATCCCTTTGATTACAGTGCAGAGCATTAGGAGCAGCCAGGAATAAAGACATGAAGAAAGAACAACTGAGCAGCTCCACAGAGAAAAGTTCAATGTGAACAAAAATTACAGGAACTGAAAAGATTCACAAAAAGTAAACTGTGAGATGAAATTAGTGCAATTAAACCGTCAGGTTAAATGAAACTGTTAAAAGACGGTCATGGTCCAGCACCAGCCTACTCTGATACTCAAGTGCATGAACCAGGTCTAACATCATAAGTCACTTTAAAGTGACAGTTCATCTCAAACCTATTAGGTACCACCTCCATCTGAGGTGATGATACCAAATGGTGACAAGAAAACACTGCAGACTACTGATTGGTCAGAGAGAAGTGTTACTACCATTTTGTCAGTCACGAGTAACCGCAGTTGTCTCGTCAGACTGAGGAAGTATTTTCTTCTCAGATTTTATCAGCAGTCTTTCAACTAACTGCATTCAACCTCGTCTGAAACAGAACATATCTGCACTGGAAAACTAAGTAGCTGAAACCAAAAGCAAAAAGAGTGGAGTCGAGATGAACTAGTACCACAGAGTGGAAAAGTGTATTTCCTTGTGTTTTGCTTTATCATTTTACACATTTCATGATTTAAACTCATCTCATATTTCTCTTAAGTAAGAAAATATAAATATGTACCTGAGATATTTGTTTCCACTATTATTTTATTATTGCTCATAAATTACATTATAGCACCAACAGTTGTCCCATGAGTTCTTCTATAACCAACATCCCAGACTTGCACTACGTCAACTCTACTTGATCAACTGTGCCTTTATTAATGAAAAATAACGACCACCTTCGCAGGTAAGTACCTCGTGCTGTGTCCTGGGCCTCCTCCAGCAGCAGCCTGGCCTTCTCAGCCTCAAGCTCCTTCATCTGGCGGTCGTGCTGCCTCTGCAGCTCCTCCAGTGCATGTCGGTGAGCGCGCTCCATGGCTGCCAGGCTGCGGCCGCAGGGGGCGTCAGGGCCACAGCCGCCCACGACACCTCCTCCACCTCTCCCTCCTGCTCGTTGTAGTTGCTCCAGCTGCTGCCTCAGCGACGCCACCTGAGAAAAGACAAAGACCGAGGTAAAGCCCACTGAGCAAAGGAGGTGGAGGGCAGAAGCTAATGGATGGCAGAGGCGCTGGCACTGACAGTGAAAGAGCAGCAATAAAAAGTATGATTGTAATTTACAACACATTTAACCAAACTTTAGATAAAATACAGTCAAATAAAAACATTTGAGCCAAATCAGTGAATCTCTTTCAGTGTTCCAAAGCCAGCATGTGATCTGAACCATCAGCTGGAGCCACTGTTCCATAATAGACAGACCCATGATGCCACAGTTGCTCCTCAGCTCCCTTTTATCACATTATCTGAACTTTAACCCATGTCCCTGCTGAACTTTCAAGGCTGGTTTAAGGCACTGGTTTAAACACAGTGTCTAGGATTCACTTCTTTATATAAATATATATTTGACTTATATTTTATTATAATTTAATAACTAATGCACAAAGCCTCCTCTTTAGAGTAAATCGTTATCTATACATTCTGTATGACTGTATGAAGCCTGTGAGAGCGCTGTGATGTAGGGCAGCTGGTGTTTCATGTTTAGTCTGACTCAGTGCCAAATACAGGTTCAAACCAAGATGCACACCACAACACACAGAAAGAACAGACGTCAGTTTCAGAAGCGTCTCCTACATCACTCCCAATTATCAATCTGATCAGTGTTTACTTTCAATTGCTATTTTAGATGGAAGACACTACTGAACAGCAGGAGCAGGTCAGAAAAAAGAGGCGTTAGTGTTAAAAAGGCAGAAAAGGGAAATTCTTACTTCATCCAGACAGATGAAGAGTTAATTTGCATTTTATTAAATTTGCAAATTGGAAAATCATCTCCACGCACTACCTCCCTCTGCAGCGCCTCACTGGCTGATTGGCTGGAAGACTGCGATCCCACTTGTGGTAAAGAGCTCATGTCCTTCATGGGCAGGCGTTCAAACTCAGCCCACTTCTTCTCTATTTCCTCCTCCATGCGTAGCCGCAGGTTCGATCCTACGCCGCTGCTCTTCCTCAACAGCACGGCCTCCCACTGGCTGCTTGTGTTCCTCTCGTCCTGCCATTGGCTTTGCTCCCTCCCCTGCCCCTCTCCTGCTTCTCTCTGGCTGGCTGGGAGAGGAGTGGATACGGGGGAAAGTTCGACGTAGTCAAACCTGTGCGGCGTGGAAGCAGCAGAGGTCGGAACTTCTGTTTGAACGTCGCTGTGGCGCGACGACAGGTGACGAGAGGATGACAGAAAGCGTGAGTGGGAGTTTTCCTTGTCGCTGCTACTGTCTGGTAATCTGGAAATGATCAGACAAATATCTTATTGATCAGACAGCAAGATAAGCAAGCTCGTGGTGAGACATTGTGAGAACAAGTTACTGACAAGTTATTAATGAAACTTTGATTGTTCTTTAACAGCAGCTAAAACAGCAAAGTTACAGGTGCATGTGTGTAACAGGGGTTCTTATCAGACTGGGTTGAGCTGCAGCAAAACCTGAAATAAACAATTCAATAATGCTGAGACAGCCAATGTTAACATACTGGGAGCTGCAAAACTTATAAAACAGAGACCCAGTCTGTTATATGACCTGTAAGGTGAATCCAGAACCTGGTTTAGTTCATTTGTCTCACTGAGCTTCACTGTTGTTCCAGAACTATTAAAACACACATTTCCTAATTACAGAAATAACGAGGTCCCCCTCTTTTTAAAAAGAGCTCCAGAGCAGTCGAACGAGTCCCAGTTACTACAGCATCTGAAGTAAGAAAGAACCAACTCAGCGTGCATGTGATCCCTGCTCTGTTTACACTGCTCTGCTGGCTTCTTCTGCTCTGGATTACAGTTCTTCTGACAATATTACAGTGTCTGGCACTAGAAGAGATTGCCACAGTGTTTACAAGATGAATATTAACTGAGAAATGTTCAGAGAGAGAAGCTGATTCATATTACGTTGCTACTTTGCTTCTCCAGCTCTTTTTATAGTTAGTTAAGTTTTATTTATTAGGAAATCGCACTGAGAAAAAGTCTCTCAAACTTTAGATCATGTTGCAGCTCATTCCAATATTAAGGTGCATAGTACTGGGGACCAGTTTTGTGTCACTCTGAGTTTTAAAAAACATACAGAGAACTACTGGTCTTATTGTTTAAGGTTAAATAAGAAAATCATTTAATAAATTCAGCCAAAATTTTCTTTAAAAGCAGAGCTGACTGAATTTAACTCGAGCTAAACGTGGAATGCAGGCAACGCTTTTTTACCCTTCATTATAGTTTCATTTTTTACAATTCCACTGGTATTTACTGTGTGAGGTCTGGAGAGCTGCTCGGCCGGACACACTTCTTTAAAACCTCTATCCAGTTCCGCCTGATGCCAGCTGTCATGGCAGAGAGCGTGAAGACGGCCTCCCGCGTCTGGAAAACAAATGTGGAAACACAAAAACATGACGGGATTGAGATGAGAAAACTAAAAGAGAGATACCGATGTGATGAGACATAGAGACGAGAGTCTGTGAGATGTGAATCAAGCAGACACAGAGCGGGTGTGGTTAAGGGAGACAAAAAGGGATTATAAACACCATCACATACACAGAGCAGTGACAGAAATTACCTGTATCTGAAACCCATAGTTCTTCTCCACGTCAAACTCAGATACTTTCACACAGGATTTCAGGTCAATTTCTCCATCCATGTCATCTTTCTGCACAAAAAAAAGCACACAAAACTTACACAACCTGCACAGAAACTCGGTATACTTCCCCTAAACTCTCATAAACATAAACGACAACAACAAAAACATGCAAGAAACTGATACTTTATGCTTGAAAATTCTCATGCAAACATGTTTTTATTAAATGCAACTACTGGATTATTTCTAAAATCAAATGCAACAGTCAGACATGACAAAGAGTGTGATTATTAGCTAACATACCTCCTCTGCACTCGAATCTCTGTAGTACTTCAGTCCAGCATCAGTCAGAACAAACCAGTGCTTCTTCCACTAAACAAAGACATCAGATAAATCCAACACTAGTCTGAGAACTGAAAACTATTAAAACAAAATGGTGTGTGAAAGCAAAAAGAGCATTATTAATATTTAGTTTTTAAAGTAAACATTGTTAGTGATACAGAAATCCCCCTTGTTCATCAGCAGAGTCTGTGATGTAAGACGCTCAAGCACTCAAGTGTATCATTCAAAGAGAGGAGACACCTGTTGTGTCTCAAATCACCGAGCTATTACTGTGATAACGAGGATAATCTGCCGGTATCGCCTTCCACACAGCTTTTCTCATTAGCAGAGAAGGATGGACGGAAGATGCTGGAGAGAGAGGAAGATGCGGCTTTACTGTACTTTACCTCTCCGCTGTTGTCCAGTTTCGACATCCATCCCTTTTTGAAGTTGAGGAGGTCAGGCTGCGAGGTAAAGAGTACACAGCGTCATGCTCACTGAGCTTCATTTGAATGTTTGACAAAAAGGTTTTAAAGGAAACTGTTTGTGTGTTTCAAGGTCATCATTTTGTAAAAGCCATTTATCCGAAGCAAGTCTCAAAAGGATTTTACAGAGAGTGAACAGGAAATGAAAGAAAAGAAAAAATGTAACTAGATGCAACAAATGAAACAGGACGAAGGGCGAGGCGTACGCAGCATGAATACATCACTGTGCATGATCACAACAGATCCAGAGCTCCAGACTTATTTTGCCATAAGGAAAACAAACTAGTTCCTATAGATTCTATCGAAACTTCGAACTGGTAAAACCAGTAAAGGTTCCTGTAAATGTTTATTACTTAAGTATTATGTGTATACATTTCTAGCAGTTCTGTCTTCTTTGTGTCTCATTAAAACTGTTGTACACAACTTCTATCTGTGAACGTCACTGCAGTCTTTTTATGTGCAAAATACAGAATATTGTACCAATATAAACCGGCTAAACAGTTGCTAACCTGGCTAGAACATTTTGTAATAGTAACCTGACTAGTGTACTGGAATGAAGTCAACTCAGGTGAAGTCATTCCCAGCTCCGGCTTCCAATTTCCGGGGTAAATGGAACCATACACTAGTATGTTTCTACACATACAGCACTCTACAGCTCCAGTATCTCACAAACCAGAGATTATTATACAGTATATTGTGATCATTCAACAACTACCACGGCGTTTCTCCATTGCACTGCAGCACAGCAAATAAATGAAAAGGGGGCAACAGCTGCAAAGATGCATATGAGGTGTGAAAAAAGACAGGAAGTAAGTATGCCTGTTATCTAGTTGGTGAAGAACTTCAAGCTCCACTAAAGACAAAAGAAGGAGGAGTCCAGGAGTCCAGAGTGCTTTTAACCAGAGCTCATGCACAAAAAGGTAAATACAGTACTCTGCAGACCTAAATCCACAGAAAGGTTTTAATGCTCATTTCATTAAATGCACAGGGGGACAAAGGCACAAATGTTTTGGCTGTACCTTCCTTAGTTTGCACAAAGTCCCTTTAATTAGCCAGTCAAACACCAAACTCATCACCAACAGGTGTGTCAAGCTGCCTCCTGCAATCAAAGTAAGCCCCAAATCTGTCTCTAAAAATCCCTAAAGCTCTTCAACAAAACTGAATCCATCCATCACCAAAAAATACATTCACAATACAAACATAAAAAGTGAACCTCTAACTACAATAAAGCATCAGGGTTAAAGACAAAATGCTGAATGTCAGGTCAAATTCCTCACTTAAATGAGTGTGAGACAAGGCATTTAATTTGAAAATCCACCAGGGCAGCAGCAGGAGAGGTCTTATCTGCAGGTCGAACAGCTGATTTATGTTTTAACATTCTTGTTTGTAATTGGCAAGATGTTTTTCATACATAGATTTTGGAGCAGGAACACTGCAGCGCATGCTTCTGCGTGATTTGATGTGACAATTTGTGAATTGGCCCATTTTCATTATGGTGCAGGCCGTAGAATCCCTACAAGTAAACAGCCATTTGAGCTGAAACATGATTCTGAAATATTATATCATATGTCTTAATATCTGAGGTATGTGGAATTGGAGCAGCATGTCCCTAATAATAGGAGGAAACTGTAGTGTAAATCTTTTCTTCATAACTCAACACTATTGCACACTATGAAATCATGCTGTGTGCCAACAAAGAGACACTGAATCATGTTTCACTCGACTTTGTCTCCACAAACAGGCTTCTTTTTTTTTGCTTCTGACATGTTGATAGGAGGAGGAAAACATGCACTAGGAACCTCACGATGTGGTGATCCCAGATTAAGATTAGGCAACGTTTTTTCCAACATACATTCCTGACCTTGCTTATCTCTTCTTCACAACATGTACAGTTCATTCCTCACTTTGAAAAAAATCTCTTGTTGCATTCGTCACCTCTTCTCCCACTGGCATCTCTTTCCCATTACATTCTTCTCTCTGTGGCAACTGCGCATTATTCATTTTATCCCCATTGTCAATGGTTCAATTATTCAGCTCCCTCTTTGTTTGCACTCTAATATAATTTCTCTGTGTCTTCTGTCAAGTGTAACCAGCCCTTTTCAGTATTTATCCTCCCTTCCTGGCTTCAGTTGTGTTTCTGTAAACCACAGTACCACCCAGTTTTCTCAATAAACCACTGACCCTCTTTAATCTAATGATTGGTCTGATGGCTGCCAATAGTTCAAATAAAGGAGAATCAATGTGTTATGAATGTTATGTGCAATTTAAATTCCTTCTGATTATTAATAAATAATGTGGAAATGATTTGAAGACTGCCGGACATCCACACTCACAAAAACATGCATACACAACAAAAACTATAATCACAACAGTCGGCTGGAACGTCAGGTGTTGGCTGTAAATACAATAGAAAACTTGATTCAGATGCTGACAGCTGCATTTTGTCAGATAACAACGATTCAAAGGATGAATCATCACTGACTGTGTTTTCCCACTCAAGGATTTTTGGTGCTGGGGCGAGACTCATCATAAATTAATGTTATGCAGTCAATACTTGACCATAAGCCGGGTCAGGGAGCAGCCGCGGAGGCAGCATCTGTTACGAAAGACCTGTGCTTGACCTTGTCATGTGCTCTCAGATCAGTGACCTTGCTTAAAATAAGTCAAGGAGGAAGGAAGCGGGTCAAACACGGCTGTCTCCCATCACTACAGAGGAGTATTGTTAGGTGAGCTGAGCCTTTATTGCAGCTCTGCTGTTTGCTTGTCTCCATTTAGTTAAACAGATGACGTTCCTGAAGAACATGAATAAGAACATACCTAATGTTAAACTAACTGTGATGACACGAATAATAATGGTTTAGAGAGACGGTTGCTCCAGGTTATTTAATTTACAACATGCAATACTGTGTTGTCTGTGTGCAAACAAGTAAAACACTTCAGTTACTACATAAAGTCAGTTTCTTAGTTAGACCTAAAATTAATGCTTTACAATTAGAGTGACCTACTGATAGAAACTAATACAAACACCTGGCAGTATGATGCTATGCAGCCTTTAAATGATCATACAACATCTCTCAAACACAGTTTAAATAAAAACTGAACATTAAAGGAGAATTTAGTGACATTTAGCCTGCTTTGGTTTTAGCTAGGCTAAGTATATATCTAATAAACTGACAAGTGTGTGCACAGTGCAAGCTGCTGCCACTTCCTGCTAGTTAAAAACAAAGTGAACAGATGAAACTTCACCACACCTGGAAACGAGAATTACTGTTTTCGACCTGTCAATATTTATCTAAAAACCCAATTACATTAAGCTAACAATATGTATTTAACGTACACACCCCTAAAATCAATCAAACGTTGAGCAAAATGGTCCATTAAGATGTCTATGTGGTAATTTATATAAACACTGTCAATAAAAAACACCGATTTAACCAACTGTGAGACGTGAATGACTAACTCTTGTTCCAGACTTCATTTGAAAAACATTAAATTAAAGAGAGATTGACAGGAAAAACAAAACAGCTTTCAACGTGAAACTTCGACTTACCGTCATGACAGCAGGATCCAGAGAGAGTAAAATAAAGACAAAAGAAAAATTCAGTTACCTCACGCTAACAAACCCTCGTCTGCTCTCACGTTTATACTTCCCAGCTGAAGCTAAACGTCTCGGGTAAAAATGCTAACTTTCTCGCAGAAGTTTGGCGTTACGCGAAATTAGAACCGTCCCCGCCATTCATACCCATGTTAATTTAATCAAGCGAACCGCCAAGGTCCACAGCAGAGTCACCGTCCGACCTCAAGGGGAAAGTGCATCCATCTGACTAGTCGTGGACCAACACTTTGGGATTTTAAAGCTCTAATTTGTCAACTTTTGGACAAGTTGCGTGAAGCTAACTTTCCTCCTGTCGTGTCTCTGCTCGCTCGCTGCTCGCCGCCACTTCCTGGGCGGATCCGCGAAGATCGTTTGCAAATCGACTGAACCCAACCACACGGTGCTGGCTCGAAATCCTGGGTCCGAGGACCTCGACGGGGATCAGAGGGATTGATGGAGTCCCCGGCCACAGAGAGCTGTTACTGCCTCGATTATTTACACCCAGAGCAGGTTGTTGTTAAGAAAACACATACAAATCCTCTGCAGAGTGAGGTGTCACTCCTTCTTTATTCCTGGGACCAAACCCCTCAAACATGTTGGAGAACCAAGACATGTAAAACAGTTGTTATCATCTACTTCCCAAACATTTAGAAGATTTCTTTTTGCTATATTTTCCTCATTGAATATCTTCTGCAAACTAAATAGCACTCCCCTCCTCCTCCCAAATCTTTTGGTAGCTATTGGTTTCAGTTCAGGAATTTCAACACATGTCCCAGCAGACCATAACTGACAAAGCTCAAGTCAGTCTTATGAAATGCCTGGAGGGTGTCGGTGAAGTGTATAGACACATAACAACAAGCTGCAAGAAGAGGGTTTCAAAACAGCTGCATATAGAAAAGTCAGGGGATGATGCCAAGTGCGTCCAGTGATAGATGGGATTCGTGTGAACGCTGTACAAACTGCAGCACGTCTGGTAAATGTGTAACAGAGAGATAACGTATACTTAAACAGACCAAACTGCAATAAAGGTGCAAATACAAGTGCTGCAGTTGGTTTATGGTGTTCAATTCAAATATTAATGATAGAATCACTCTCCACATACAGTTACACACGGACTAACTGTTCCACATACCTGCATTTGCTCAGATCTGTGGTGATTACCTTTCCAGGTACTCCCCTCATCTGCTGTGGGACTGCCAGACCTCTGGAAAAAGCACAGCTTGTGTTGTTATGAGCATAATCAATGAGCAAATATAGAAACCCTCACAGTTTCACATCCACAGATGTATTCAAATGTGGAGTAGGTATGTGGAAGATGTGGTTAAGCATTAACATATTAAGCAGGTGGAAACCGCAGAGCACAAGCCGCAGGTCCACTGTGATGGATTATACTGTGCAAAAGGGAAAGGCGCTTAATGCAGTGCACACACTTCTGTATGGATTTAATGCTGAATTTCATCCTGTTGTCACATACTGTCTCAAAACATGTCTTTACATACCTACACAAAATAAAATCACTCAACCCCAACTGGCCTACCTGCAGTGACGTAGAAGAGTGAGCTCGAGACAGATACCCACTGCCACCACTGTGCCACTCTCTCTCAGTGTCCACCACATCGTCCCACTCTCTGGAGGGGTGTTTGCCCAGGGAGTGGCTGAAACAGCACAAACAGGTCAACGGCGAGTCTGATTTGGTCAAATGTGTCTGAGCTGATGGTATGAAGGCGACAAAGTCTCCTAGATTTACCTCCGCTAAGTACCAGAGACAGAAAGTCATTCATACTCCATTATAACCCAGTAATATATATCAATCTAAAATGGGCCTTTATGTAATGAGTACGTTTTCAATGCAGAAATCAGATAAAAACAAATCAAATCGAGCCTAAATTTTACTTTGTGGTATTTTTCACATTCGCAGTTTACAACAAAAGTTCACAGTAAATGGTGAAGTTTCGCTCCAACATGTGTTTTTCTAATTGTTTATTGGGTCAGTTTGTGAATAGAAGAAACATTTAACACGTCAGATTTCTCTCTGGGATGGATTACGTTTTTTATATCTTGAATCTTGAACTGACACCCAGAGAAATGTTTTCTAGTGGTGTACTCGCACCTTTCTGCTCAAAAGTTCCTTTTAGAGCATGTACTTAATGCTCAGTAAATAATTTGAAGTGGCATCTATGAAGGTAATTGCGTACAGTTTTATTTACTGTGTTTGTGTACTTCTGTGTGATAATCATACAAACACATAATATTTTTCCAACCTGGCTGGTTTGAAGAGTTCTTGTCTCCGGGAGGACTGCTGATTGAGATGCCGCCCCGTGTGGCCCATTCCCTCCACCTGATGAATCATTTTGACCTTTGGGAGGTCGGCCATCATGGCGTACTCCTCCCTGTTTCGCCCTGTGGACCCCACTGACAGCTGACCTGACTCTGACGACTCCATGGAGCTCTGGGAGGAGGTGTGCCTCCGCATTTGTAAATGAGGGGAATAAGAAGGGCTCTGTGCACGATGGGAGGACCTCCTATCATGAGGAGAGGGGCAGCGATCCTCTCGGGCGAGTCTCCCAACCCCGGATCTCATACTACTGGGGCTCTTGGGTGTTTCTAAGGTGACAAAAGCTGTTCTGCTGCCATTTGTGTTCTGTCTGGAGGGTGAAGCAGCACGAGATAACGAAGAGCTGCGGACAGAATGAGTCGATTCCCGCCAGGATCGTGGTGAGTGTTTGGAGTCCGATTTGGAGTCATTATAGGTAGTTTTCCTCTGAGGGGAGCGAATGGAGTCTCCATTAGTGGCGTGTCTCAGGATGGAGTAGCCTGGTGCTTCACTGGTGCCTTTTCCAGTCAAAGAAGAGTTTTGGTTGCTCAGGGAGCTTCTAGTTTCTGTTTTCCGCTGTGAGCGCAGGTCAGGAGCATCATAACTTTTTTTTGAAGGCAGCAAACTGTGACCGTCATGATTTCTGACAGAACTCTTCACTTCATTCTTGCACAGCAGAGACTGAGAAGGACTTTCATAGCTTCTCCTCGACGGGGATGAGTTACGACTTTCATGACCACGGACTTTCAACGAACCACTAGTGTCTGTTTTCCTGAGCTGATATTGACTTGGGGTTGTGTAGCCTCTCCTTCCAGGGGAGGAACTACGACTGTCGCGCCCTCGACTGCTACTAACAGTGCTTGATTCAGTCTTACGGAGAATGGACCGACTTGGGGCATCATAACTTTGTTTTGGTTGCGGCACGATGGGCCTGTCATGTTCATATTCCTGATCATTCAGTCCATTCCTTGCTGTTGAATTTCGTAGCAGAGCTTGACTTTCAATATCATATCCTTCCCTTATGGGGGAGCCACAGCGTCCATGGTGCCCACGTCCGTTCAGAGACGTAACTGATTCCGATTTACGAAGGAGGAATTGGCTGGACGAACTGAAATTACTCCGTGTGGGTGAGAAACTGTCACGGAGTCTGTCAGAAGTTGTTCTAGATGGAGATGAAGTACGACTGTTGTGTCTCTGAGTATGAGATGAGCTGCTGATGGTTTCAGTTTTGCGAAGAGACATTTGGCCTGAGGGGTTATAGTCCCTCCTTGAAGGAGAGGGGCTTCTGCTGTCATGAGTACGACCACGACCACTTAAAGATCCGTTAACTTCTGTTTTTCTCAGGGCACTCCTAAAGTCTGAAATGGTGCTGGATTGGGATTTGACTGAACTAACAAACGATTTGAAGTTTTTTGGCAGAGTACCTGACTCAACACGTCGAGCATGTGCACTTTGCAAGGAGCTTTTGGATCCTGGCTCCAGCCTCTGAGACCTCCCTCCACTATCAAATTTATTCCTGCTGAGGGAGGTTGTGGACTCACTTCGTCTAAATGGTGAGTTTCCACGTGACGGAGAAGAAGAGCGAGATTGCAGAGCAGAGCTTTGCCTTGAGGAATCAAAACGTCCCGATTGTTGATAGGAAGAAGATGAGTCTCCTCGGCCGTATGAGCAGCTGAAACCTTTCCGGGTGGTTGAGGCAAGCGACTCAGCTATCTTAAAAGGAGTAGGACTTGGTGAGCGGGGGCCGACTTGCGCCTCAACCTCAACAGCAATTTCATAAGGGTCAGGAGGAGGGGCTTCTTCAGGCAGGTCCTCGTTTAGATTCTCTGGTATCTGCCTTTCAGAGGCCACACCAAGATTAGGGTTTCTGAAGGGGACGGTGTCTTTGGGCTCAACGTTTCTGCCGCTGAAGATGGGGTGGCCTCTCTCAAAATGGCGGAAAGGAGCAGTAGGGCTGCTTTCACGGAGTGAACGGGCCCCCGCTGCCCTCCCTAGGGAGAAGTAGCCACTTTCACGCCTCTCTCTGTCTTCTTTTAACCCTGGAAGATCGAGGGAGAGCAGAAATAAGAGATGCACACGTCAGAGTTCAACTACCAGAGGTTTCCTGACACAAAACGAGTTATATTGTATTACTGATAATTGCTCTGCGACACTTCAGCTGCTGACATCAAACAGTGCTGCCAAGTAAAGAACACCTTTGGCTGTAACTGGATACGGATTGGTCAAGTGCAGTAAGTCATGAGTTTACTGAAGGTCTATTGAGAATGACGTGTTCCAATGAGAGAGGAAGTGAATCTAATCTAATCTGTGTAGAAATGATAAAACAAAGACAACAACGCACACGGTCACCTTTCATTTACCTGATCGTCTGCTGAATCCGTCTCTGCTCCGAGTGTCGTCCATCCAGGCCCGAGGGTTGGGTCGGTGGGGTGGGGGGTCAAGCCGGGTCATGCTGAGTTTGACTGAGCGTCGACGGCTCGACAGGTATTCGTCGTCTGCACTGACTGAGCCGCTGAACTCGTGGTAGTCACTCTGGTCACGACAGCTGCATGGAAGAGGAGATGGAAGAAGAATGATGAGAGCAGAGATGGGAAGGTGAGAGATTGGTCATGTGGAGAGCAAGGGAGGACGGGAGGAGGGGAGAGTTAAAACCAAATGAGGATATAATGAATTTTAAAGATAAATCAAGAAATACAAGTTAGTAGTCTGCAGGACTTAGCAGACTGAGACTGATCTAGGTGACTAAACCTCTAAAATTACACATTAAAGTCTACAGTTGAACTTTCCACTGTGTTACCTGTCCGAGCTGTCGTCGTCGTCACCACCACAGATGTAAAGCTCACAGTCGGGGCTTAAGATGCACAATGAGCCTCCTCCATCAACCTGACGGCCTCCAATGACATCACAGTAGCTGCTCACCACCGACAGGCAGTCAGAGTCCTCCTGATAGGATGACGAGATGAAAAACAGGCCAATCACAACATGTCAGTAGCAGACTGCATCTTCACGTCCAGAGGAAGAAGCAGTGAAGTCGCTGTTTGTCCCTCCAAAGATGATGTTTAACAAAACGACCAGACTCTCAGACAGGTAACAGCTATTTTAGTAAAGAGATTCAGTGACGTAACACAGCCGCTCACATACAGAACAATCCTACATGTGTCTGTCTGGGCCCTTCTTCTACAATAGAGGTTCAGCTGAACAGTGTTTGTCCCCTGTGTCCTCTCTGACACATGTTCAGTCTGCCGTTCGATTAGGGTTACACCTCTGCAACTCGACCTGGCTCGTGGCTCTCCTCATTAATATTTCATCCTTTTTTTCTTGCCATAAACCCTCCTCTTGAAATAGAAGAATCTGTCTGCAAATGTCACACCTGGGCACCCGTGTCTATAACTTTATGGAAATCATTACAAAAGAACAGATCCCAACGTGCTGTGTGCTGTCACATACTTTTATATTACTATAATCCAGGCAGGAGAGTTATAATATAGAAAAACGTCAGGTGGTCATAGTTTAAGACGGTATAACACATCCTTTCTGTGTGCTGTCCCTTTGTCTAAAATTACAAGTGATTCCCATGAAGAGAGTAAATGATCCAGTGTCATTAATTTATAATTAGAGTCGCTGCTACCGCCTTGCTCCTCACTGATGCCTCTTATTCTTTGTCTCTGACCTTTTCTCACAAGCAACAAACACTAAAACATGATTTAACTGTGTTTCCACGTGAGCTACATTAAACTAACTTAATAATTTTTTACTCACTCACAGAAACACTGAGCTCTTTGTCAGAGAAAATAAATAGAAGTGTTGAATTGAGCTGATTCCAGCAGCACTGCTGTCTCTTATTCTGATTTCCTGTTTTACTGACTTCACCTGTGACCACTAATGCTCTCTTCATGTCCAGCTAATCCCATCACTCAGCACACTTTGAATCCTCTTCCCATCTCCACCTCTCCCTCCCTCTTCCTTTGTGGCTTCTCTTCTTTCTCACCTTGCTGCTGGTGTCTCTTTCTTCTGCCTGGGATGGGATCGGCGTTAACAATACTCCTTTGCTTAATCCAGTCCCAGTTAAAGCCCCAGTTCCAGTCCCTGCGATGGATTTCTGTAGTGGTGCTACCTCCGAGCTCTCTCCTGCGCTGACGTGCAGGTGCCTCTGGCGCAGGCAGTCGTGGCAGCGGGAGGGGTCGAAGATGTTGGGCTGGAACTTGGGGCAGGTGGGCTCAGTGCTGGAATGGGGCATGGTGGGTCTGGAGGCAAAACCTGCCCACTCATTGCATCCCACAAAAAAACTACGAAACAACAGGGAAATATACTGTGAAGCAAATCATAACAACACATCTGGCTAAATCATAATGAAGGTGTAGCTGTGTCAGCTGCAGTATTTTAATTAAAACCACTCTTTTTTCTATTAGGTCTGGCTGTGACACAACTATACTGTAGACAGGAGTAAGCAAAGAGTAAACACTAAAGACATGGATGGATATCAAACAGCAGACTTAACAACCAGGCACAGGTCGAGGGACCCTAGAGCAGAACGTCTTTATGAAGTGAAACAAACTTTAAAAAGGCAAAAATCATCACACGGAGGCAAAAAATGAACACAACAAACAAAAAATGGTCACAAAGGGAGAAAAATGACACGAGACTCGTTTGTGGTCTTGTCTCCTCTGTCCTGGAGGGGCTTCTTTCTCCTCTGTGCCCCAGGCCCCATTTTCATAATCTGTGTATCAGTAACGAGGTTCTTTTAATTCATGATTCATGCAAGATCGAAAGCGGAACTGTTAGAGTAGGTGATAACTAATTACACTCAAGGACAGTGAAACACAATCCAGTGAGAGCTGTGTTAAAACTCACCACAGAGCAGCGTTACTACCAACCACAACACACAAGCGCTGGAATTTAACAGCTTTTACAAGAACCACCGCCTCCAATAAAAGACAAGAAACTGAACCTATTAAGACAGAAGTAGGACAGTGAAAGCAGCAGCCAACATTTTGGGATGGTTACCTGACAGGAGAAGCTCCTACCGTCAGCTTCTGTCAGAACATGTCATTTGCAGTTCGAGGGTAAACTGCCCATCAGACCCCCATCACGCACATGCCTCCTCTTCACATGCTCTCTACACTCTGGAGCTGCCAAACTCTCACATCAACCTGATTGGCTGCAGCGACAATGACTGAAACTGAAGCAGCTGCGGCGGCCATGGTGGCTCCCAGTTAATGCAGCGGAGACCTTGAATCACGCAGACCTGGAGCCAACATGGAGCCAGTCGCCTGCTGGTTCCTCTAATGAGCTGTTGTATTGAATATCATGGGCTTTAGAAAGCGAAATGCAACGCTCATGCTAGTGACATCTGGCAAATGCTGGCTCAGGTTAACGTAAATAAATAAACACTGGTGAGGTGGTGGTGGTGGTGGTGGGGGGGGGTAACATACATTAAAACCAGTGGCTTATTTCCATGTTAACAGCAAATAAGATGCTCTGAGAGACACTGTGGTTGTTTCAACTTTACAACCATCACACAGGTAACACGGAGCTCTGAGGAAACCCAGAGCTAAGGGTTGATTTCCTGATGTTCTGCAGAGGATGTTGACAACAGCATCAGGTTTCCTATTAAACAATAGACCACACGGGGACAAATTCCTCATAGAGCACAGTGAAATAACACAAGGTGACTTATTAGCGAGATGCATCTCTCATTTAATCCAAATGTAGCTAAATACAGCAGAGTGTGTATGAAAAACATGACAAGAACAGTTTCGCTCTGCAAAAATGTACAAATATGAGCACAAGGTTTCAAAAGGCAGGTTTTTCCAACACAGGGCACGTTCTGTGCGTCCACTTGTATTTTACAGACTTTTGAGGAAACACGTGCTCAAACATAGGAGCATAATAACTCCGGTTTGTTCACCTCTTACGCGATTCAGACAAGTCGAGTCTCTTTACAGTTCAAACCCTACAATATATTTTCACAGAAAATCTTTCAGTCTTGATGATGAACCCTCTTCCCAGTCTTGCGACGCCTCTGCCACTTGCTGGTCCTCCCCGTTTTGTTTTTGTTCTCTGTGACACCACCTCTCTTGTCTGTCCGTCGGCTTCGTCCCCCTCGTCTTTCCTGCTTCCCTTTCTTGTTCCGCTTGCTGGTGTAAGTGCTGAGTGCCGCCGTCAGGGAGCGGATCCTGCAACAGCGGGGAAGAGAGACAGAGAGAGAAATGCAGCTGGGGTCAGAGGACGGCCGGCAGACGAGAAACATCTGAGGACAGCTGTTATGTCATCACTGTGCTGTGGGAGAATGTGGTGACTTGGCACCATCACTGTGTGTGTTCATCGTCTGATTACTTGATCAGATATTTTGCTTTTAAAATCTCAAAAACAGTGACAAATATTTATCACACGTCGTCTGACAATGAGCCAGTTGAAAACGAGCCACGCTTACTGATACTGAACTGAATGATAAACAACTTACTTTTTATTCACGATTGGATTCCCAGCTTTTCTTGGCACTGCAGCAGCTTCATCCTCCTTTTCCTCCCCCTTTTCTTCATCCTCACACTCCCTGGTAACCTTGAAAGCAGAGGTTGCCAAAGTTAATGTAGTTCAATAATACATATATGTTTTATATGTGACCAGAATTCTCCATCTTTTTTGTTTTTCACTCACTGAGATTACGTGAACTTGAACAGAAGTCAGACTGTGCAGGATAATGTGGGAGCGTGTTTACATGTAGTATCCTGGTTAGTATAAATCATCTGATTACTGATCAGAAATCAGATTCTGGCTCACAGATTTTGGATGTTTGATGACAGAAGATGCTTCAAGGCTAAATAGTCCAGGGGAAATACAGTCCACAGACACAATGAAGCTCATTTTCAAAGTGTGAACTATCTACATTTAAAAAATATGATATGTAAACCGACTTAATTACATGTCTACATGTCACTTTGTGTTAGATTCAGTTTTAGTGCCACCTTTTTATGATAAGGTATTGCTCTCCTGTCATCCAGCCATTCTTTTTTTGCTACTTTCCCTGTCAGCAGTGTTCTTGTCAATCACTTGTACAAAGCTGATTATGAAATCTGGTTATGCAAACAGTCACATACATACATAGACATAGCAGAGAAATCTGTGTTCTCCAGGAGAAACTGACCTACATCACACCTAAATCTGAAAAGAACAAGAACAAGCAGGTGTTCTGTTACATGTACTGAACATGAACTGCTCACCTGATTTGCTGAGGGTCCGAGCATGTGAGCCCCTGTTAAATCAAGATCACTGATGGTCGTCACCGTGACGGTGTGGTTAGGGTGATCGTACTGTACAGATTCTGTTGTGGCGGTTATCACATCTTCCAGATCATCTTCGGCATCCTCTAAGAGATGTGATCAAGTGAGGAAACAAAACAGTAAGCAAAGATTCTCATTATAGTCCGATTGGTTCTTATATTTACCTATAGTAAATGTTAATTGAATCTGTCACAAAGCATTTTCAGCAACTACTTGATCCACTGGTTCAAAAATCTGTAAAATGACTGACTCACCTAGAGCTTCTCTCCTCTCCTTGAGCATCTTAATGTATTCCTTATGCCTCTGAAATGAGACATTAACGTCAGTTCAGCCTCTCTTTACAAGCTCAGGCACCACTCTGCTCTCTTACTTTAAACTCACCTCTTCCCGAACTTTCGTCTGTTCTTCTTTGATTTTCTTACGGATTTCTGCCACTGCTGCTTTCCTCCTTTCCACTTTTCTCTTATGGAAACCAGTGAGATATTCCCTGCAGGAGAGAAGCAACTTAAATCAACAGCCACCTTTTTAAATGTGTGCAGATTAGAACAGTAAGTGGCATTCATATAAGAGCTTTTCATATAATGATAATTCCAGTGGCACTGAGACAATGGAGAATAAAAAAGATAAAACAATGACAAAAATGACATTTGCTTCCTCATTTAGTGAGAAAATCTTAGTATTTGAACCCATAGAATTCAAACTATTGTATACTATATGTACACTGTAAGAAAACTATCAACACAAGTGTTTTACCATTTAAACAAAATGTAACATGACATCAAACACTTTTCTTATAGTGGACCTGTTAATTGACATAACTTTTAAACACTGTAAAACTGTGAATTGACATTCTTTCATTGATTATTTCTTAATAATGGTTGGTGACTTGATCATAGGTTAGTCATGAGCAACAGGGTTAATGATACATTAATTACATGACATTAAATCATCATAAGTCATATTGTAATAAATTAAACTATAGATAACACACTAATACAAACTGTTTAAAGAGACACTGATACAGGCTAACTTAGAGCTAACCTGTAATAAACCAGTGATGCTAACAGCTAAAGGCTGATTATCGGTGATAAACTTACTGTCTGTTTTTGTCGTCAAACATCACGATGCATTTGTTTTCTCGTTTTTTCGACCCTGGCTTGAATTTTGCCTTTTTGGAAACGTTGTTGTGCTTTTTTGAATTTTTCATGTTGCACGTGTGTTTACTGAACACTACTTCCGGCGCGTCTTATGAAGGAGCACGTCATTCATCTGTCCGTCTGGAAACACGTACACCACAGTCGAAAACGTTCCGCTCAACATACACGTTTGGATAAATGTTGGATGTTTATTTAAGGATTTATTATCCTTATTTAAGTTACTGTAAATGTCCATGATACTTCTTCAAAATAAATGTATTCGTTGCCATGAATAATTTTTTCTTTTATATATTAATCTTTTGGCATAAATGAAAAACGTTTTATTATTTACAGAATTTAATTTCAGCATCCATTATTACCAAGAGTTTTTCTTCCTAACCAATTTCAACATTCATTAGTTTTCTACCAGACTGTGCACACATCTTCACCTTAATGAACTTGATTAACTATATACATATATATAGTATAAATATATGGTATAAATATAACTTTATATAATTAATATAAACTTCATCTCATTTTAATGTTCTGTCATAATTTATAGATTTTTTAATCCCTCCTGCACAAGCTCTTGATTAATTTGAATAAACATACTTTCGCATCATACTGTGTGTGTCCAAGTGTGGACTAGATATTTTATACTCAGATTTATTACATGAAATAAAATAAAAACTATACACAACGCAACAACTTCTGCCATTTTATTATAAAACATTCCAATTAACACATACATTTATACCATAAAACACGCAAAGGGAAAAAGACAAAAATAAATTGTAACATAATCATAACATTAAGCAAAAAGTCCAGCTGCTGAGGACCACTTTCACGTTCTTCTTTTGCATTTTACCGTCTCAGGAGAGCTAAATCTAAAGTATTTTTACGAGTCTTTCGTTTGCTCACCTACATCTTGGGTTGACCTGGAAGACAAAGTTTCTAATAGCATAAATGTGTGTTTACTTTTATTTTTTAAACAGCAAAGAAAAAAAAAGACTCTAAAATAATGAGCTTAAACTGAGGTTTTTATTAAAATACCTCTTTAATTATATATACTGTCTGTGACGGTTTCTGGCCCTACTCTGCTTTCACAGATATAAAACAATGACTGTAAAACTGCTCCCTTCCCACCCTAAAAGCATTTATATTAATATTACATAACCATTAAATAAGATAATCAGAGCACAGAAATGAGAATGACAGAAGTGCTGTGTCTTGTATATGTTGACAGCTACAAATAAAAAGCAAATTGGACAAAGGATCTCACAAAGATACGCAAACTCCTCCATCATAACAAAAATGATGAAACATAATAAAATATTTTTTTTTGTACACAACATGAAGGCCATTTAGCTTGAGAGCTTTACATCATATGCGACATTGCTACAAGAAATACAATCCCTCACTTTTATCAGTGTGTTCACGCCACAAAGTGATACACCACCCAGAACCTCCACAGGTGGATTCTGGTGTTCTGCCTGAACCTTTATGTGTGATTTGATTCTTTAACCTGCAGTAATAACTTGTAAATGTTAGGAATTTTAAACCAGACACAGCTGCTCTTCTCCATCGGTGACTTGGTTTAAAGCCAACATGCAAGGCCTGCATCAGGTTGAGTGTGTGGTAATAATTGTGTATCACTTTCCGGGTGAGACCGGAGACCAGGTCCTGACAAGAAACTACTACAAACCAACTGTGACATGTTTCTTTGACCTGCGTCTCCTCTTAGGCTATAGGTAAGAACTTTTGTTCAATCTACTTCTGTTTATCTGCCTATGTACAACCTATTTACAATCACAATGTGAATGAGTGTGTGTGTGTGTGTGTGTGTGTATGTATTTTTAAACTTATCAGTAGGGATGGGTTCCCATAGCAAGTTTAGTTTTGGATCTAGTTCTAAGCTCCACAGCCAAATTAATCTCTTATCAAAATGAATTAACCTTCACTCTTCAGCAAACCTATGACTGACACACACAAAAAAAGACAAACACAGGAGATATTTGTTGCTTAAGTGTTTCTGCTTGTGCCAGTTGAATTTTGTTATTAATGTAAAACAGAAGAAGACTAATTTCAATGTTTATTATACATAACAGCTTGAGTTTGTCTTAGTTCTGCACTCAGAACCCTTTTATTTAAACTGACTGGTTAAACAGATTTGATAAAATGCTATCGAAACCCATCTCTACTTGTTGGCCCATGATTGGCTGTTCCCCTCTGGTACTTAAAATATTACTTTCCATGTTTCTTGGTTGCCATTCTTGCATAATCTGCAACAAGTCAAATTCTATGCTGTAAATTCTACTGCACCCTAAAGTCTAAATAAAGCGATTCAGCAAGATTGTATTAGAATGACACTGCACTGATCGAAGCATCACTTCAAACAGTCACTTCAAATTCAGGATCACTGACGTGTTAACTAACCTATTTCACTCCACAGTACAATGCTGGCACTGTAGTGTGTATGAGGTAGATAAGAAGAGACACTACTCAGCACTGTACGGTTAAAAGCAAGCTTGTTTGTGTCCTACATCCGTCCTACAGCACAGTCGTGATTTGCAGACCTCGGCTGTCTACTCCTGAACACTCTGAAGCCCTTAAGTGAAGCATGCAAGCATAATGAGACGTTACACAGTTGTTGTAGCACTCATTTTGCTGTGCGCCGAAAACAAACCAGCTCGGTATCTGACTAATAAATGCACAGCTGCTTTGCATTAATTTGAACAGTTATTAGATTATGGTCCCTTTTCCCTTTGGGGCCTATTAACCTGATTTTCCTGGTTGTATGGCGTTGTTTAAAATTCAATTCTATTCAATTTTATTTGTATAGCGCCAAATCACAACAGAAGTCACCACAAGGCACTTTACAGTATAAAATGAGGCTGTTAGCCCATTATTAGTACCATTAACAACCAGGAGGTGGCATGATTGTGCTGCAACTATGCATTAAATGAGCAAATGTGAAAGATTTAGCTGCAGTCTGGACTCAAGGCCGACAGTTAAAGCAGCTGTGACGGTAAAAAACAGCCATTTGAAGCTCACTCTTTATATTAATGGACCTGATCTAAATAAGTATGTGAATGGCTGAGACATATAACAGCCTGGTGTACATATAGTTTCAAATCATAGAGTTCACAGTTTTCAGTGTACTGTGAGTAGCCCTGATCACCGTGTTTGTTTTAACAGTGTGTCTGTGTGTTTGTTTATGTGGTCAGGAGGCAGCGATTGTCGTGCCCCCGCTGAGGCGCAGCAGGATCTGCTGGCAGTCCTGCAGGGACCGACGGTCTCCAACTCGCTCCAGGGTGCGCTTGGCCTCAGCCAGAAGGCGGGCTCGGTGGCCAGGAGGAGTCAGCAGGGGCATGGGCAGGTGGCGGCAGGCCAGAAGGATGGCGTGAGCCCTCTCCCTCTCGCCCAGGACGCACTCACCTTCTGACAGGAGCAGGGGGCAGGAGAAAGACAAGAAAAGTTCAGTTAGTATATTTTGTATTCTGGTGTGTGTGTATGTGTGTTCGGTTGCTATGTGTGTTTACATATGAATACAGGCTCATTCTGCCCTGTAATTTTTTAAGTTCAACACTAGTAGTTAAGATTAAAGAAAGACTGGACGAGGATTTTCTTGCTGAGCCTTCCAAAACCCTTTCAATGGAAATGCTGGGAAACAAAATCCACAGTTTTTGTTATGTGTACTTGAATGTGGATCTAAGACGACATCTCCTAAAGATTAAGTTATTTGGGAAAAGACGATATCTCAAGATATCTGAGATAAAGGTTGATGTTGCAGATCATCTGCAGACATGGACCCAATTCACACAATTGTGGATGGGGGTTATGTGAGTTGATGCACACTTGGTATGTATCATTATGTGGATATAAAACACCTTATATTGAGATATAAATTGTTGGTGATATTGCACAGGCCTAATTTTAATCAGTGAGGAAATAGAAATATCAGTGTGACTCTTCCTTTACCTGCAGTGTAGGAGCTGTGAGCCCTGCGTCGGAGGTTGTGCTCCAGTAGCTGGTGTGTCCTCGTGGGACTGGCTCCAGCCATCAGCCTCACTGTGGTCTCATGAAGAAACACCTGCAGAAAAAAACAACACCATAACAGTGATGTTGGAGTAGACAAACACTAAGCTCTCACATCACTTCACTGCACATTTACTACCAAGCAGATCTACAGGACACATTCTGCCCTCAGTGGAGGCTGTTCATGCAAAAAGCCTCACGGCTGCTCCTAAAACAGAACCTCGTAAAACTATGCAATTCGTGGGAGTTGTGCACAAGTCAAAATATAACAAATGACCACCGACCAATGTGAAAGCAGCAGTTGTTAAAGACCCTCCAGCTGCAGTAATAACTACTCCAGTAAATCTTACAACTATGATTGATGATATGTTAAACAGTGGTGAGGTTTCTGCAGCCGCTTAGAGTAGGACAGACCTTCACTTCCAAGTCTGAAACAGTGAATGACGTTGTTTTATCTTGGATACAATTAACAGGTCCCAGCTGATTTACAGGTTTATTATCACTGCATAGCTTTTGTTGACACAATGAAAGAAGAAGAAGCCACAAACATAATTACTCATAGTTTGTGGCTTGTTGCTTGTTGTTTTATAAAATGTGGATAGGTGCCTTCTTTTCAGTGTAAACTGTTTTCTAATCACTTTGAGCTCTGGTAACGCCTGATGTGTATTGTTTTCAATTTAAAAAACTGAATGGCTCATACTTGTTATCATTAACTACTCATCTTGACCGGCTGTAATCTTGCACTGATTTCTCAACACATCTGACCTGTGACCACATTAAGCATTTACCTTGTGTTGTGCCTGTCTGTAGCACTGTGTCAGCTTTCTGAGTGCACTGAGGTCCCTTTGGAAACCAGCCAATTGGGATCCAGGTGCCGGACCAGGCTCTCCATTACTGACACCTCCTCGCTGCCATAAACTGGTCCTCAGGGTTAGCAGGAGGTCACAGACCAGGAGCTCCACACCCTTCGAGGAGAAGAGAGACAAAAATCAAAGAGCTGTTTGGTGCATTTACTAAAGAGGTTCTGATTTATTTTACACTGTGATTGATGTACTGAGTACTATATTTATAAGAGATGCCAAAGGGTGACTTAAATCTGCCAGTACAACCACAGCCCACCACCATCATTACTATTGTGCCTCGCCCAACATGCACATAGGCCAAAAACAGAGACTTAGAAAGAATTAGAAGGACTACATGAGATTCAGTGAAGTCTAGCGGTGGGGTGTGTAGCGGGTGCGTGCAGATTGGGGAGGCCTCTGTACTGCACTGCAGACACATTGCACTCGGCTTCAGGATCATGCAATGCAACTACAATGCACCACAGCCACCTCCTGCCACCCACACTGCGCACACACACAGCCCCACGTCAGCCTGCATGCAGTGTTAGAATGTGTGTAGGATTGAATAAATTGACGTCAGGTTTCTGGTTTGTTTATGTGGGTAAAAGTCAGTAGAAAAGATTACTTAAACCACAAACCCAGAGCAGATCTTAAGGAGAGATTAATGCTGGTGCTTATGATGGAGTGTTTGCAGTTTACCTTGTTCAGCAAGTTCCCAGACTGGGTGAGTGGAACAGAGATGCTGGAGCACAGGTAACTGCTGCTTCTGTCACACAGGGACAGGCAGGTTACCACCCCTTCTCCCTTCAGAGGGGACAAACTCATCTGAACTGCCTTGCAAAGCAGCAGCACAGCCTTAGGTAGAGGGTGGCTGAAACAGAAGAGGATGGTCCATTTTATTTTTAACAAGTACAATGTATTTGGATTTACTAACGCCATTCAAAGTCCTGTGTAAATGTCACTTAATGTGTCTGAATCCAGTTGAAAATTATTTTAAATTTGTCAAACCTTCCTACTCTCGCTTTACTTACTCTAGGGTGTGTAGAGCCCTTGGCATTCGCTCTGCCTCTGCTAACAGCGTCCTGACTGCAACATCATCACCCTGCAGCCAATGCACAGCAGCCTTTAGGACCAAGGCCCACCAGCGACTCACTGGGTCTCCCACTAGTAGAAAGAAGACAGGGAAATGATGCTCCACCAGCCTGGTTGCAAAGCTGAAAGTCTCGATTCAGAGATAATCTGATTGTAAAGAACATGCCTGCATCTTTGTCTCTTTGTAAAAACTGATGTATGTGTGTTATGATCTCATGTTGAGCAACAACAAGAATCTAATTAAGATTTTAACTAATTAACATTTCTTCCACTGAAGGTTTACAGTACATCAAAGGTCGTTATCTGTGATAATCCAATAAAAAAAAAAAAAAAAACTAATTCCAGAAGGTAAACTGGCTGTGCAGTAAGTGCACAGCCAACGGAGCAATAAAAATCCATTCATGCTGACAGTAATAATTAAGATGGTTATCTGGTTAATCTTCACTGACGATTAACCCGATAGCATATTATGTCTTCCCCACACAAACATGTGATGTGATTCATGATTCCTTGTAAAAAGGCAGGAAATGAGTTGTTCTCTTCATGCTATTTATACCTGGAGTGGTGGTGTGACTGGGAGGAGTCGAGAAGGGAGGAGGAGGGGATGGAGAGTCCTCTGTACAGCTGTTTAACAACTGGAGGAACTCTAGGGCACTGGAAAACTCCCTGAAAGAGTAAGAAGAGGTTTACAGATGCAGATAAAATCACCAATTCATATGTGGAAAATAAAGTGACTAGGCCCCTGGCTTACCCAGAGTCGTTCTTGCGTTTGTCTGCTTCTGAGTCACTCTGTGGCTGGATGAGCGTGTGAACAGCTCTCTCCAACAGCTTTCTGCAGAAAGAGCGGTGCAGCTGGGCAATGGGGTCAGCTGGAGGAAGATGAAGGACATGCAACTTATTAACATAATCTTTCAAATAGAAGGAAGAAATGAAACAATGAAATGAAGAGTAATCACAGTATGAGTGAATTCAACTCCTTTCCTGACGTACCTGGGTCTCTCTGGGAAGTGTACACACCGTCACTGCTCTCTGACTTCACAGACCAATCACAGCTAAGGAAGAACTGTCGGCCTAGAGGTGTGAAGAGCCAGCGCAGGCAGTCAGGTATCATCTTTGTGTCCGATTGGCTGGCCACATTCTCTGAACAGCTCAATAGGTAACCCTGAGAGAAAACGTGTACAAAAGAAATCAGACATGACTGAAATAAAGTTGTTATTTTCTCTGTGTGCTGATAAATTGGACAAATACTCTAACACTGTGACGACAAATGTAAGAGACGTACGGGCAGACAGGAAAGGTGGTGCCCCAGCACAGTGCGCAGGGCTATTGCTGCAGTGACATAGATCTCGGTGAGCTGGGAGGGGGCCATCTTGCCTTGGGCACTCTCGCTGAGGTTGACAGCGCTTAGAGACAGAGACAAAGACCACAGACTGCTACACTGAGGCAGCTTTCCTACAGAGAAAAACAGAAGAGAACCCATCACTGTGCCTTCATTGATTTATTTATTTATTGTGTGAAATATTTTGCAGTGTTTATTCACTCCAAACCATGAATCTTATCACGGCAGCCTGTAAAATCTATCAGCCTGCTTTGTTCTCAACACTCACCTGTGAGCTGCAGCTGGCTCAGTTTTTGATAAACCAGTGCTGCGTCTCTTGCACTAGTCTTAGCCTCGTCCCCCTCGTGTTTTCCTCTGATCTGGTGAACAAGCCAGCCCAGAGGAACCGGACGATGCAAGCAGTAGCGGATCAGATTCCAGGACAGCGAGCAGAGAAGGTCCAGATTGGTTAAGGGAAGAGCTCTGGTCAAGACTGACAGGCAGGTCTCCAAACTGGCCATTGCTGCTGTGTAATCACCCTGCAGGAGACAGGATCAGGGAGAAAAAAACAGTAAGCTGGAAGTATTCAGTGAAGCCTGACAGGAAAAGATGTGAAGAATAAAGGTCATGACTTAGAGCAGAGCATGATTTAACAAACACTAAAAATAAACCCATGCAAGGAACAAGCAGTCTAAATTGAGACATCAAAACAAAGTGAGTGAAGTGCTCTTCAATAGGCGAGAAAACATCAAGTCTAATTCCAAAACTGGACAAAAGAATAAGCAAACATCCACACTGTGAAATAATTTTCCTATAACTGTAAACACTACCTTGGCCCTTTTTAGATGTATCATTAAAACAAAAATCACTGTAGCGCCATAAACAAAGTTCAGGTTTGTTTCAGATGTGTTGGACACAAACCCTTTTGAGATTCAGGTCGGCTTGTTTGCGGTGTCTCCAAAACGACACTGATTTTGGGGAGTGAAGGGGTGTGACAGGTTCCCACAAGTAGAGCACCCTGACACAGCCCCACACTGCTCCCACCCCGCTCAGCACCCACACCATCACCCATGGCAACAGGCACCGCAACCAGGATGCTGGAGAATGAGAAGACATTAAACAAGAGGTAAATTTGTGATGCATTCTAAGAGATTTACACCATTTATAACAAACTATATTTTATTTATTTAGATATGTCCTCCTCACCAAAGTCATGTGTGTGACTTGGGAACCAGACAAGCGTTCTGGATGGCCCATGGCCAGCAGATAGGTTGGGACTCCCTGAGGCATCAGAACCCAACAAAGATGGAAGTGGGTTTAGAGACAGACAGAAGAAGGTCAAAGCACATAGAAGCAGACGAGAACGATCCATCACTCCCACAGAGGATGGAGAATCTGGTTCACTCTTCACCTGAAAGAGAGGAAGAGACAAAGGATTGCAAAGGTCGAGCTTGTCTTTTATTTGACAACAATTAACGTGAAAAACAAAGTCAGTGTTACCGGATCATGATCCATTAAGGGGCTGCCTGGTTCAGAGTCCACACAGTAAGGAGAGAACTGGTGAGGGGAACTGGAACCAGAGTCTGACGCTGGAGGTGACATCATCACTATTTCCTGTTTGAGCTCAACATCTTCAGACTGCGCCACTGGCTCTGAGACAGAGAGAGAGAAACTAATTTAATTCGTAAGCTGCCACATGTAGTTGTAGTAAGGGTTGTAGTTATAAACACACTCACTGTTCTTCTGGTTTGCCATCTTAAGGGCCATGTTCTCCTGTCTCAGTTTGTGGTTGACTTGTTGCAGGTATTTGATGTAGTCAATGGCTTTCCTCAGCACTCCTGACTTGTGCATCTGGGAAGAAAGAGAATGGAGGAGTATACATGAGAATCACATTTCTATTTCTAAGATCGTGAGTCAAATCTGTGAATTCATTTTCCATTGAAAGTATTTAATGCCATTAAAATAATCTTAATGTTAAGATCACTAACCTTTGCATCGTTACCCATGACCAGGTCTCTGAGCTCAATAATCTTGTCGTTGATGGAGGAGCGGTACCTCTTCTCGATGATGTTGTGCGTCGTCCTCCTCTCACCCTCCTTCACCACTCCTCCTTGGACTACTGGTCCTGTTGTCACCTGGCTCTGCTCCATGTTTGTCCTGGCTGCGTTTGTGCAGTGGGTTGAGCCTGGCTGGAGCTGCTTGATCGGGAGCTTGTCTCCTCCTCCCATTACAACAGGGACGGTGGTCAGGATGTTGCTGCTCATCAGTGTCTGAGACAGAAATCAGCAATAACAAAAGTTCTCAGACAGTTGACTTAAGAAAAAGTACCAGTAAACAAATTTAGAAATACTCTATTACACTATTACTTTATTTAGAGACCAAAACTGTAACGGTTGTTATCAATCAAATAACACTATAAATCCTTTTATTATATGTTCATACCGGGACTTGCAGAGCTGTGTTCTGAATAGGGGTCGTCAAAGTAGTGATCCCAGCAGGGCTCTGCATGGTAGAAAGAACTTGTGTGCCATCTGGTTTGAGTGTTGTGAGAACCAGTGAATCGGTCTTCAGAATCTGAGGCTGCTGGACCAGAACCTGATTGACAGATGTCAAAAAAACATCTCAGAATTGCTGGACCTCAATTTATCTTTGCATCTACACCATCATCATAAAACAAAATAAATGTGTGCAGGAGCTACTTCTTGCAGCAAACACTAGAGACGTTACTCACAGGCACTTGCTGCACCTGCTGTTGTACGGTGTGGACTGTGGGCGCTGAGAGAGTCTGGATGGTCTGACCGGTTGGAGTCAGAACACGCTGATGCTGAATGGTCACTGGCTGGAGGTGTGGTGATGTCATGATGCTCTGCATCTGTGGTTGTAGGACTGGGAATCGGGAGAGATGATGATTAGTCAGTCAAACTAAAAATAAATCATGGTCCAAAACAAAACAAAACAAAACATATTATTTTTAAATTGTTGCATGTGACAGAGGCGTCAACAGATAGCCTTGAAAAAGTATGTGAATGTACTGATGGCCCTGATGTGACACCCTCCTATTTTTCTTGGTCACCTTGGAAGCCAGGAGCAGGACTCTGGTGGCAGATGACTGGATTCTGGATGAAACGTGACTGTCCACCATTGGATGCAATCATCACAGTTTGGGCTGCCTGGGTCTGTATGGGCAGCGTTGCCTGGCTGTGGGTCTGAACCAGGGTTTGGACTGGGAAGGTCTGGGTCTGCATGGGGATCCCTTGAGTGTGCATCTGCATTTAGGTAAAATAATGAATTCAGTTTCATTTAACTTGCATTTTTCCTTCTTCAACACAACTAAAGTTTGTGACTGGGCTTGTGAGCACATTAGCTGATAATTCCTGCTGCCTGGAACTTGTTGGACTTGTTAAACTTCATGGCCAAAAATCTTTCCTTCACATACTTGCTTTCTGACACTACAGACCTCAGCATAGGAGGGGAAAAAACCATGACATAACCCATGGCTGAATGAATTTCTAAAGGGTACTGATGATGCAGGGGGAACAAAAGGTCCTTTATTTAAATCTAATTCAACACATTAAAGTAAGAACTTTTGTTTATGTTGGTAACTTGTGAAGGACGCTTGCCAACTGCTGATGACACACTGGATTCTCTAAACCGTCAGATTGCACAAACTGTAGCTGAGTAACAATTCACCTTCAGGTAACGTTAAGAGTAGTGTGCAGCAGAACATCACTGACTGATGATGAAAAACAAAGATAATTTTGTTATGTTGTTTGTTTTGTCAGTGCAGTGGCAGCACAGCAAACACACGAGTGAGGACAGGGTTAATGGGTGTTGCCATTTGATAAAATGGTACTGAACCACATCCCTACTATTAGAGCTGCTACTAAAATTAGTATAATGTGGATTTATATACATAAAAACACAGGACTGGAGTGTGAAAGTGGTGTCAGGTAGGTGATACCTGGATGGTGGGCTGGGCAGCCTGTTGGGGCTGAGGCTGGATGGGCTGTACAATCTGAGGCCGCGGTTGAAGCAGCAGAGGGCTGCGGGTCACCTGCTGCTGTCCTGAGGGGGTGGTGGTGGAGGAGGAGGGGGTCTGTGCAGGAGTGAGGGGAGGGGTGAGGGGCAAAGACTGGGGTGACAACGTTTGCGAGATGGCGAGACTATTGTTGGCGCTGTGATAGGCAACAGGGGCCGGTGTCTGGGGAGTTTGGGGAGCTTGAGGGGTCTGAACGGCAGGACGCTGGGTGGTGCTAGAGCAGCCATTTTGTATTGAACCTGCCGAGTTCATCTGGTCCTCAAACAAGTCTGGGAAGTCCCCCACTTGGTTGCTGACAAACTGCAGCATCTCTGAAATTGACAAAACAGAACACACATTACAACATATCTGTCTACAAATATAAAAAAAGTATTTTCAAAACGAAGATATTGTGAATTTCCAATATAGGTCTATGTGAACAGAAAGTGTATCACTGGGTGAAACCTGCAGAATAACAAATTGCAACATGGTCAGAGAATTGACTGGAGTGGCCTTGACCTGACACATACATGCACAGAAACAGCTGCTAGTCTAGTCATAAACCATTGCACAAAGCGAACAGCCTTCAAACAATTAGCCTTGAAAAAGTATGTGAATGTACTGATGGCCCTGAAAGACAATAGAAGCAGGGTAAAAGAGCATGTAGATAAAGGATCAGGCAGCTCTGAGAGACTTGAAGGACAGATAGATAGATGAAACACTGATAATGACGATGAATCCTGTCATCAAACACTACAATATGTTAAACACCACCTAAAATCAGTCACTATGTAGTTTGTTACATAAATGAAGGGCACAAAACTGAAGAGACTAGACTATAACACAAAATAATGCTGTATGTGTATGTGTGTGATAATATACAATCAGCAGCCAGTTTATTACGTTTGTATTATTAAAGATCACAGAAATCTGATATTTCTTATCATAAGAGAACCTATCACTGCTTTTGTGTGTAGGCTCTGCATTAGGAAGGTAATACTGTGTAGAAAGTGTAGTGTGAGCTGTTAGTTTCAGCTCCAGTGAGGTGTTCAGGGACAATACAGAGTGTAGGTCATCTGCATAGACTCCTAATAGACTATAATAGAAATTTGGTGTTTATAACTAATTTAAATTCTTCCCAGCTGTCTGTTAATCCCTTATATTTGCCTCATATGGAGAAGTCTGAATTAAAATATTTAAATGTCTTTAGTGACTTTCAATCAAGCAAGACACTGTGGTGACTTGACTCTTATTCTTTTGCTATGTTTCTAATATACAGTACTTTAGAACAGCAGGATATATGTGATTTTTACAGTCACTGTGAAGACTATTATAGCTTTATGCTTCTGTTGTCTGCAATTTAACAATTGTTAATAATGATCTGGCATGCTTGTACACCTTCAGACTGCAGACAGCTTATGACAGACAGGACAAAGCAGCTCGGAGCCCCCACAGCTTCAGACAAGCTGACACAAATGATAACTCTATCAGACAGGGGATAGGCTGCTGAGAGCAAAGAAAATTGGTTATATAAGCAGAGCTGCAGTTGCTAAGGGAATAATTAGGAGAGGAAAAATGTTCTAGATGAATGTGGGGTCAACTGCATGAGTCCTTACAGAGGTCTTTAAAAACTATCACACAAAAAAGCACATGGCTCATCTGGAGAACAAGCACCCTTTGAGGTCTACACTAAATAAGCGGCTGCCCAAAGAGACAAATCAAAGCCAGTCAACTGAGATCCAATTTAAAGTGACTTAAACATACATCTAACATAAAAAAGCCTGTGCCTTAAATTTCTATAAGTCAAGTAATTCTTCTGCAGGTGGCTGCTCTGCCTGACGGAGAAACTGTCATTATCAGTTAGCCCAAGGCCAAATGGAGACAAAATTGAGTGTGGGATGCCTTTGCTGCAGCTTGCCTGTGAATTCATCAGTCAAGCCTCAGTTGTCATTTCTCACAATCTTTCTCTCTTTTGGCACAGTGATTTACTGGGATTACATAACTTTAGCTGGTGTGCTGTCTCTTCACTTTGAAAGAAGAATTACAATTAGACACCAAAAACAGGTAGCGTCTGTGTGCAGTAGTGTCAGTGCTTTCCATTAATGCTTGTTAAATACTGTAGCCTTGCGTTTTATAAATCCATTAAGCATCACAGCCAGAAAAGGGTAAACTTTTGTCCTAATACACAGTTTTATCTCAGACTGTCTGACACCACACACAAACACACAGGTCCTTCAGTCCGGTCTGGTGACTTAGCATTTAGCAAAATTCCACACTAATGGAAATCTGGTGACTCTGCGCAGGCCGGCGTTACACCAAAAGCCTCATCCTTTCACCGTGTGCCAAACAGCAGAACTTGTTTTGATTAGAGGGAGACGGGATCAGTGGGAGCTGTTAGCGTCTGCCTGAACAGCACAGAACTGGATCTTTACAGAGATGTTGTCTCATCAAGTTTGTTCAACTGTTTGTCAGTGTACAAATAAAAAGGTAAAAAAAACTAAACTTAAACTAAATTGTGCATCTTCTGAGCCTTGGTTTACATCATGCCCCTTCACTGCCCACCTGCACAGCTTTCTGATGCATGACACTTCTGTTTCATGGAAACTCTGCCTACACATTCAAATGCATCCCTACTGAAGCATGACTCTCTAATGAGACATTAATAAAACTTTAATAAAACTAAAATATAGTCAAACTAAAAGGGCTACGTCCAGTCAACCTTTATTCAAAGTGCATTATGACACAAGACTATCTCAACACAATTTTGAAAAGGAAACTGTAAAATTGGAATCATGAAGTAAATAAGAGCAGAACTAATATATGACATGACACGTCACAACACAGTGTGGACATTTTCAATGTTAAATTAAATTTAAAAAAATAACTATATGTACTGTGAACATCTTAATTCTCAAGTTAGATGAGAACAAGTTCAAACCTGCTCATTAGCCAACACTGCGTAAATAAACACACTAGCTGCACTTTCGACACTTATTTTAGTGGCGCTGAGCCAAGTGGATCTTTGTTTTTGTTTTCATGTGTAGCACAAGTTTACAGGTCAAAGACTTAGAAAAGAAGAATCCCAGACAGTAGAACGAACATCCTCTTCTCCACAGACGTGTCCCTGGTAGGTAAGAGCTAAAAGGGACGTCACTGGCCACCCGTGCATTGTTTATTTATTGTCAGCTTTTCATAAAAACACTGCTTAGCTGCACTCATTTGCACAAAGTATGAGTATTAGTGCTGTCAACCTCTAATATCTGGTGCCCAGCGAAGCGAATTCTCTCCAGTTCTGCACGAACGAACAAACGGAAGCGAACTTCGTGTCAGCGACTCGCCACAGGCCAACTGTCTCAGGTCGGAGACGACACTTCACGACAAACACTTCACACTTCACAACAATTATAAGTCACACATCTACTCACCGTCGATGTCACCCAGGGTGAATTCATCCCCTAATTCCGCTAAAGTCGGGTCCATGTTCTCCATGTATTCTCCGCCGTCCATCCTGTCTGTCAGCAGCTCGCCTCTCCGGCTGTCACCGGAGGGTCGGAGGTTATTGCGCGGCGTCCAGCAAGACCTTCAACACACGTATCTGACTGGGAAGATTGTTATTCTCCCAAAATAACCGTAAACAACACTGGCGCCTCAACAGAGGCCGACGTCTATAATAAACTAATTCACACCGATTAATGTTTAAGACGACGCCATCTTGTTTTACGCTTCTTACGTCATTCACAAACAGACTCTGTGGCCCAAAGCGGGCTCCGATTGGTCGAAACCAGGCTGTTGTTGTCATGAGACCAGTCACCGTCGTCCAATGAGAAGCTCGTATTTGCCGTGGTCTGATAGTACGTCAAACATCAGAAGCTTCGGTGTCATTAGAATAAACCGCGCCCCCTGTGGAGCTCATCAGACAGTGACAGTAAATAAATAAAATAATAAAATAATAAAATAATAAAATAATAAAACACAGTGACAGTAAATAAATAAAATAATAAAATACTAAAATACAGTGACAGTAAATAATAAAATAAATAAAATAATAAAATACTAAGACACAGTGACAGTAAATAAATAAAATAATAAAATACTAAAATACTAAGACACAGTGACAGTAAATAATAAAATAATAAAATACTAAAATACAGTGACAGTAAATAAATAAAATACTAAAATACTAAAATACTAAGACACAGTGACAGTAAATAAATAAAATAATAAAATACTAAAATACTAAAATAATAAAATACTAAGACACAGTGACAGTAAATAAATAAAATAATAAAATACTAAAATACAGTGATAGTAAATAATAAAATAAATAAAATAATAAAATACTAAGACACAGTGACAGTAAATAAATAAAATAATAAAATACTAAAATACTAAGACACAGTGACAGTAAATAATAAAATAATAAAATACTAAAATACAGTGACAGTAAATAAATAAAATAATAAAATACTAAAATACTAAGACACAGTGACAGTAAATAAATAAAATAATAAAATACTAAAATAATAAAATACTAAGACACAGTGACAGTAAATAAATAAAATAATAAAATACTAAAATACAGTGATAGTAAATAAATAAAATACTAAAATACTAAAATACTAAGACACAGTGACAGTAAATAATAAAATAATAAAATACTAAAATACTAAGACACAGTGACAGTAAATAATAAAATAATAAAATAATAAAATACTAAGACACAGTGACAGTAAATAAATAAAATACTAAAATACTAAGACACAGTGACAGTAAATAATAAAATAATAAAATACTAAAATACAGTGACAGTAAATAAATAAAATAATAAAATACTAAAATACTAAGACACAGTGACAGTAAATAAATAAAATAATAAAATACTAAGACACAGTGACAGTAAATAAATAAAATACTAAAATACTAAGACACAGTGACAGTAAATAAATAAAATACTAAGACACAGTGACAGTAAATAATAAAATACTAAAATACTAAGACACAGTGACAGTAAATAAATAAAATACTAAGACACAGTGACAGTAAATAATAAAATACTAAGACACAGTGACAGTAAAGAAATAAAATACTAAGACACAGTGACAGTAAAGAAATAAAATACTAAGACACAGTGACAGTAAAGAAATAAAATACTAAGACACAGTGACAGTAAATAAATAAAATACTAAGACACAGTGACAGTAAAGAAATAAAATACTAAGACACAGTGACAGTAAATAAATAAAATACTAAGACACGTTTAATCAACGCACTTCTCCTGTTATCATGAACGCCCTTGACATTTTAACTTCATCTGTGTCCTTGCTTATAAAATGCTGCGTTCAATAAAACAGCAACCTCTAACATACAAAACTCCATTCAAATAATATATTAATTTTCAGGGCACACTTCAAATATATCAGTTCCCTTATGAAAAAGTAAATAAATAAATACTTCAAGAATAGCCTCATATTTTTTTTATGTATTTCTCAAACAATAGTCATGTATGATGTAATAAATGTGATCATTTTTTCTTGTTTATACTGGCCTTTAAAATTATTAATTTTATATGCAATTCCAATTAGTGTTTGGTGCACAAGTATTTTTAAGCTTGATGTGCAGCTTCAGCAGTCAAAATCAAATTTATCGTTGTATTCCTAAATTTTTTTTTGTACAAATATCTTTTTGTGTTTCCTTGGTCGCTGTTTCTCTGCAGCAGAAACATGGAATCAGGTACAAAAATGGATTTAACGTTTGAAGAAAATCAATGTTGATTTGTCTAACTCAGACTGCTGAAGCCTCCTATTACCTAAAAATAATTTATGATGTAATTTTACATAAAATAAGCACTAAATGTTGTCATGAGGAAGTGAAATTATAACAGAGCAAAACCTATTCCATAGGACTTATTGTTTAAAGAATTACTTGAAAATCATGAGCACCTCAAAGGATTTGTAAATTTATTGTATACTGTAGCAAAAATATAAAATAATTATAGATATAGTTGTAACATATACCTGTACAGCCATGTGATCTGATCTGATTAAAATGCTTCACGAGACAAACTGAAGCTTGAGAAAATGCACTTTTGAAGTTGAATGACAGCAGAAAAACACAACGATCAACAACAGAGGACACAACAGCATGAAGAAATACTGTCTTTATTCTTCATTTCACTGCAACAAAAGTTAATAAGAAAACTGTTGATACAGTTACAATAGCTGGTATATGTTGTTCATAACCATTAATACATAAAAGCAAATTCTGTCCTGGTTTATATCTGCAGGATGTAAAATTGTGCAACACATCCACCCACCGATAATACCTTATTTCTGTCAGCAAGCCAACACTGCTGCTGTAATATTGTGCTAAAGAAGTTGTTGTTTTCTGTGTATTATGTGTTTGTTTAAAACACCAAAGGAAAAACTGATATTGTAAATTCTAATTAACTTATACAGTTTCCTCTTTTCATTTCCTTTTATTTTTAAGATTTTTGATCTGGGTGCAAATACAGCAGCAGTGAAATAAAACACATCCTTAATCCACTTGATTTAGAGAAGGTCTTTGTGTAAGATGCTGTATTAGTCATCCCACACTGCATTGCAAATGTTACTGAACTCATCACATTAGCAATTACAACTTCTGCTTTCTATTATCTCATATAATGTGTGATTTCATGTTCATACATTTTGTGTTGTTTTATATTACACAGTTTGGGATACTAGCTGTGTGTCTTTGAGGTGGTTCACATTTCCATGGTAAAATCGCAGTGAGATGCCGTGGAGTGTAGTATTTCACCACGAGGTGAGGAAAATATGCTAATGATCTCATTTCCTGGATGTCTAGGCATGTATCTATTTGTTCCAGTGGATCTCATAAGACTTCTTCTCTGAGTAAGTGGTTTCTGTTACTCCTGTGCCACCTCTGACTTTTTCCTTTACCACCTTCACTACCAGACCACCAGCCAGGGCAATACCTGCTGCAGCCTTGCCTATCTCAGCCACAGCAGACAGAATGCGTGTTGTTGCTGCCACAGTGCCCCAGGGGTCTGATGCAGCCCTGCTAGCTACTGATGCCACACCCGACCCTGTTAACCCCTGCACAGCACCAGTTGACCCAACAGCAAGTGGAGCATTTACAGGTCCCACTTGAGTTAAGGCCGCCCCGGCTGCAGCACACTGTGGAGCCCCAGTGCCTGCAGCCACAGTAGCCACTGCATGCTGTCCTGCCGCCGAGGCTAAACTACCCTGAGCTACAGAAGCACTAGCTGCTCCTACAGCTGCAGTTTCAGGTCCACCGAGGGCTGCTGTGCTGAAAGCTGCTCCCTCCAGAGCTGCACCTAAAACAGCCCCAGCTCCCATGGTGCCTCCTACACCTGCTGCCAACCCCACAGCAGAGGCCCCTAGAATACTAACCTGCCCAAGGGCATCCATAGCACCTTCCCCAGGACTTGCAGCCTCAGCACCAACAATGGTTCCCACAGAACCACCCACAGCTCCACCTGCTACTGCGCCCAAAGCCACTGCAGTTTTACTTGAAGCTGCCGCCACTATAGCCCCTACAGCTTTCCCAACACTTGTGCCACCAGCTACAGACATGCCAGCTAACTGACCTGCAGCAAAACCTACTGAGTTTCCCACAAGAGATGCCCCAGCCGCAGCTGCTAAAGGGGCAGCCGCCCCAAATACTGCTCCGACTGCCATGCCGGTGGCTCCAGCAGCCACCAGGATCTTAATTTTTTCTAGCACCTTAGCAGAAAGTGCAGCCTCCCTCCTCATGCGAGTCAAGGATGATCGGACAGACTGTCGCCTGCTGCTTCCCTTACGCCTGCCTCTGAACTGGTCTCTACATCGATCAACTCTGTCCCTCAAGAAGCTGAAGGCACTGTGTCGGCTTTCAACTGTCCACTTCTCCACCTTCAAATTATTTTCTCCCTCCATGTCCCTGCTGATGAGCCCTGTCTCACTCATTTCTGCTATGTCAGACTCTAAGTCACATTTTCTTTGTTTTGGACATTTAGCCTCATCATCTATGCTGTTGTTTTCCCCTTGTTCTGCCCCCTCTGCTTCTTCCCGGTCCCTCAACATCCTCTTCTGCTCCTCTCTGATGGCTGCCTCCGCTTCTAAAAACATGGTATTGGTGTAAAACCCTCTGTCAGTCTGCTTCACCATCTCGTCCACTTTCATCAGGAGTTCTTTAACTTGTGCTGTGTTGCTGGGGTCTCTGTTGTTGAGAACATGGTACCGCCCACCACACCTGTCAATCAGAGCCTTAAGCCCAGCTGGTGCTGTGTTACTCAGGTACTCTTCAATCCCTGTTCCTTCCAGGTCATCACCTCTGGTAAAAAGAACCACTGTGTGGTGATGAAGAGCATCCTCCCCAAATATCTCTGTTAACTCACAGACAGCCTGGTTCTCGCTGTCTGTGTATCGTCCCACTGGCACCACCAGGAGGAAAGCATGTGGGCCAGGGGCAGAGAGAGAAACACATTTAGCTATCTCAGCATGAATCTGCTCCACAGTGAGGTGAGTGTCACCAAAACCTGGCATGTCAACCACTGTGACTCTCCTCATCCGCCTCTGTGCGACAGCTTGACCATCCTGCTCAGCAACGTCTTCCTCAGCGAGCTCAGTGCTCCCGAGCTCGCAGATCTGGGTGACAGAACTGGCGCTGATCTGTGACAGGAACTGTTTCCGGCCTAAGATGGTGTTTCCAGACGCACTCTTGCCGCATCCGGTCCTTCCAATGAGGACCAGTCTGAGTTCATCACTCCATCTGGTTTCAGAGTCATCACCCTCCTCCCCCCGCTCCATATCACATGGCTCCTTTATCTCTTCGTCATCTGCTGTGAAAAAAGTGCACAAGAGAAAATGACTTTTCATCCTCCGCTGTTAGAATGTCACTTGGATTATGACACAACGGGCTCTGTGAAACAGACATGTAAAGGAGCCCCGTGACTCCGTCTTTATGGTCATTCTATCTCTATGTGCTGGTTTTGCACAGAAACTCTCTACATCTTTTCTCTCTGTGGTTGTTTTGAATCCCTGGAGTCTCTTTAGAGACATTTCGTCACTGTTTTTAAATATTTTGTGTCTCTTTCATCACACTATGTCTGTGCTTAAAGAGACACATCTCTTAATGACTGCTTCATGTTTATTTGAGAACACTTTGCACTTTCTTTGTGGCTGTTTTAGAATCTTCTTTCAGGGATATTACACAGCTGTAACCTGGGGGCACCTTCAATAATCCATCCATGACTACAACAAACACATGGTCTTAAATGTTCTGTATTTCTACACCTTTTACACTCTAATAAACGTATGTAGCATGTACAGCATCTAATCATTTTGATGTTTATGTGAATATATGAACCTTAATGTACAGCTTTTCAGATCATCCACCCAACTTCAAGCTCTAATGTTACAAAATATTACGCTGAGCATTATACACTGATTAGTAATCTTTATTTTATCTTAAGGTTACTATTTCCTTCAGTGTTGTTATTTGTGAAAGGTCTGTTGCAACACTGGGATTCCCCTTGATGATTAACAAAGTCAAGTCTATAAATATACACCACTGGCAGCTATCACCACCTCCACTGTCTTCATTGTGTTTTGCTAATTTAGACAACACCAGTTGTGTTTTTGTGATATACGAGTCTGGTACAGTCAGTGTTTGTCAGGAAGGTTCAGCACAGAACAGAAACATCACAGCTGAAAGTGAAAGAGCGTGGGTTAGAGGTCAGATGACCTCAAGTCCTCACCTGGAAAATATCCAGAAACAAAAAGACACAAAACAATAAAAGTACAACAACAAGACTTAGAACTACCACATTAAGACATATATATCTTTATGTATAGTATATCTATGCCCAAAAATAAATGCAACAACAGTAAAAATACACGCAAAAATATTACTAGAAATAATAAATAAAACTTCTTAAAGGTGTTTGAGGCTCAGAGACCTGATTCCTGTCAACAGCTGACTGCGATATAAACTACGTAGTTAGTCTGGATGTTATTTATAACTCACGATCACTACTAAACACTAAACATCACATGAGGACTTCTTTAATTCTACAGTAAATATTACGAGCTGCATGTTTAACATTTATTATGTAGCATTAGCAGATCAGTTTTCACTGTGACATTAGCTGTCAACAGTCATTTAGCATTAGCATTATAGCTGTACCCGGTTGCTAACGCACTTTATGACATTATCTTACCCAAATCCATGTTATTAGAATCCCAGTCTCAATCCAAGAGGTCGTTTCTCCGCATTCAGGTTTTTGTTCCCATGATTTTGACTTTGATTAAGCTCCACGTTGGTTCGAGCTCAAAGTCTGTGCAGTGGACTTTGTCCGGCTGAGAGCGCCCCCTGCCGGCCGAGCTCCGCCCTGACAGCACAGTGTGATCCATGAGACACAGACAGTCACTTTATTTCAGTAAACTTCAGAACAAATGGCTTTTTCATTCGGCAGCAAGGATATTACTTCTGTGAATACACATATAGTTTTATAGGCTATAACAGTCGTGACATTTTCAATATTACATCAATTCCATAGATCTAAATTATTAAAATATGTCAATTTCCAGCAAAAACATGAAGGAAAATTACTTTAAAAAGGCAAAGAAACAGGAACTGAGCTGCAACATACTGTGTTACTGGTTGACATATTCTTTCCCAAAAGGATAACATTATTTTTTTTTATTAGAGATAATTCAAATAAGTAAAACAACTGCAGAGAGTTTAGTAATGCTCTCAGAAAGACCAGAAACGATGCAAAACTGATTAACCCCTTTGTTGGTTACAAAATCAGTAATCAAAAAGACATTAAAAAAAAAAAGAGATGGTAATGATAATATTTGACATTATACTGTCCTTCATGGAAACAAAATCTAAGATATGCACTTACAACTTTGGGTAGTAAAAACTAACAAAATAATAAAATAAACCTGTATTCCATCATTGAAATCTGTGTAATCTAACCACCAAAAGGCTGGATTTTAATGAGGTGAGGTCAAATTTATATTTGGCAAACACATACATTTACATTTGAAGCTTAATGGGCTTTAGACACATCAAATCTAGACCGGACACAATACAGGAGGGTTTAGCAAAGTTTTGAAGCAAAATTTATTATACTAAAATTACTTATATTCCAAAGTACAGTTATATAATCCTCAAGTTATCAAAAGTGAGTTTCCCTTATCAACCTGGTCCAGAGACTTCTTTTATTTCTTAATCGTTCAATTTTCCAATTATAAATTACTGAGAGCACAGAAACTCAGGTCTTTGTCAGAAACAGACTAACCTGCACTTCCACGTTACGTTTTTGTGTCACATTTAGGGTTCTTCTCTTGTTTTCAGCAGAGCACCTGGCTTTTGAACAAGTGACAACAGCTTTTATTTCTTTCACTGTCGTCAGAGTCTGCAAGTCAAGCCACTCCTCGTGGACTGTGCATTTGCTCCCTCCACTTCTCTGCCCGTTGCAGAGCGCAGAGGTGCAGCGCTATAGCTCTGTGCGAGAGCGGGAGATGCGAGGACCTTTCCTGATTTCTTTTCTCTTCTCTTCTTTCCTCCTCCTCTTCTCCTCTTCCCTCAGGATCTTCTGAAAAGCCTCTGCAGTGTGAAGCACCTGAAGCAGGTTAGAAAGTGTGAGCGACTGCTATTAAAGCCACTGTAGGAGTGCAAAGTGTAAAGTAAAGGTCTGTACGTGTGTGGTAGTGAGGGTGTGTATAGTGATGCAGAATCCTACTCACATCGTCTCTCTCTGTGCGGTACGGATTTATAAAGTCTGGAGACTTCTCCGTTATTCCCAGCTCCTGTGACATCTGAGAGATGAGCAGAACACATATTTGACAGAGGAAAAGAGAAGGAGGGAAACGTCGTCATCATCATCATCTCCTCAACAGAGAGAAGGAATAAAATGAGACAATCACTGATTCTGTAGCTAAAAGCAGAATGATGCAATTTAAAAAGCAGCTGCAGGCAACATCTACACTTCTTCTGGTTCCTGTGGCAACAAATCAACGTATGAAATGCTGTCAATCACATTAAGGATATACATACCAACACATCTTTACAAAGATGGATACGTGTGTGTGTCATTTGATGTTGACTCACTGGATAAAACAACAGATGCTTTGATTTTTAGTGGGAGTTACTATCACTACAATGAATCATAACAAGATTCTTACAAATATTATGATGCTGAACTGGAAATGAGTGCAATTACAAATCCTCCAAGAGAAGAGAAGGAAATACCTACACTACGTTTTGGATGAAACTCGTCCCTGCACTAAATCAGGGGCTGTTTACACTGTACGCACTACATACATCTATTGAAACAATTTAAGGTGTAACATTAATAGCATTAGGTTACAGTTTCTCTTGTAGTTTCTCAATATATTTCCAGGAAACAATGATTGAAACATATGCTGAAACTAAAATGTGGAACTTATTAACACATAAAGCATTTTTATAGTCCTGAGCCTCATGTTAAATGGCTTGAAGAAGTCGGTAGTTTGAAAATCCTCCAACTCACCTAAAACAGCTTTGAGACTAAATGAAGTGATGACTCTAAATAACAAGATGCTGGAACTTTGGTATCAGAAAGTGATAATCTGCGAAATCACATTCAGTTCTAATGTGAACAACTGAAGAGGAAGTATGACTTTTGCAACAGGACCTGAAACAACTTCACCAACACACAGAAAAACTGTGGTTTCAAAAATGTAGCTTAATTCATTTCCATGTATGTACTCCTCCTTTATGGGTGCAGGTTCAAAAGCAGGATTATGCAAATCTATAGAAAGATGGGAGTTGACTTTACTGTAAATATAACTATTGATGCAGAAAGTTTTTTGTCAAGACAATCAATGTTAGATACAGACTGGTTCATTACAATATCAGCTCTATTTAACAACACAGAGATAACACAAATGCAGACCTGAAATATCCTTACTTCGACAATACGGGCACACCAGCACTCTTTTATAAAAATAATAGTAATTAGCTGTTAATTGTCTGTAAAGAACTCAAATACTTTATAATGTGTCTGGATGAAATTGAGAGTGAATCACATTTTCTTTTGTCCCATCTCTGTTAAGAGAATTTAAGAAAATCTATATTAGATGTGATGCATGAGAAAGAGTCTTGAATATTCTGGAGTACTGATGAATAAAAGATAAAACGGATGTTTAATTTCGGTGTTTGTAAGGCTGCAAAATTACCATCTAAAGCCTGAAGAGAAGACAGGCTGCTTGTCTGTTTAGTCCTGGTATTGTAAATTATACAGAAGGCAGGATGTAGCTGTTTCTGCTGTTATGTTGATCTCAGGTGACTCTGAACCCTCTTTTAGTTATGTTGCACGTCATTAACTTGTTCTCTTTCTCTGGGAAACCTTTCTGCAGATGTCTCCACCCTTGGAGCTGCTCGTTTACAGTATGCAGGCCTAATGTTTTGAAAGCTGCTTGTCGTCGCTCTTTTCCTACACATTAAGGTCTTGACCCTGATTAAGTGCTAGAAAAACAAACTTCTTTGAAAGAGCGGTTCCTTATAGGGTACAAATTGTGCAAATACATGAGATAATAATAAAAATCAATCAACCAATTAATCAATCAGAAGCAGAAAAACTTAGGTTTCCCAATTTAAATCAGGAAGTGGGTCCTTCTATTTCATACCTTAGACTGGTTTTCCAAACAGAATCATAAATAATATCTTGCAAAAACTGTAATCTCAAAAATCTCTGAGCTCCAAGAAGAATTATGGATCCACCTGCCTTTCATAGATAAAAACCTAAACAAATCTTTTAAAAATTAAGTCAACTCTAACCAATGAGGTTCAGTTCATAGCCAATATACACACAGCTGAAAGAAGCCGTTTCTAGGAGCAGAAATAAACCTTCTCAGAAACAAAAAGCCTCTAAAGAACTGAAGGTGTTCCTAATTATTTGTTGCTGTTAAATTACGAGAGCTGCGTAGGCTTGTGACATCAGACTAATTGAGCCTAAACTGAGCAATCATCCAGCACACCTAGTATTTATTTTGCTGCTGTTTTCTTGGCACCTCTGCCTGCCCCTCATCATGGTTTTAAATTAAAACCAAAAGCCTGAGAAAATTGACACCATGCCTGTGTCCTTTATTGGCGTAACTGTGCTCTTAGAGGTGTTGAATAATACTGGATCTCTGGGGTTTTGAAGAATTATAGCTTATTTTCACATTAGCACTTTGGAGCTAGAGCTACATGAAATAGAGAGAGGGGATCAGAAACTAAGTGTGGGGTTACTGAAACACAAGTGAGGTCTGGATGCACACTTTCAGGGTGCTAAGTGCTGCTGCTTTGAGCCTCAGAATTAATCCAGTATATAATCCTCTTGGCACATTGCTAAGGTCACAGATTAATCCTGCAGGAGTTTAGTTCATTTACACACACATTAAACAGAGAATGCTGTTATAACGACTTTGCAAAAGTCACAATAGGTCAGGTTCAAGTTTGATGACCGAAAGGTTTTAGCCGTCAGCAGCACTAACCTGACCTACGCTTGTCATCTCTATGTGCACCTGCTGTATTTACTCTATTACACTGAATGATTATATTGCAATGTTATCCACAATCTATCTACACCCTCCTACAGAGAAGGTTTCCATTTGCATCTGATGCAATATTATTTTAACATTCTGCTCTGATTGCAAATGCACAGAAAACCGCAAAAAGAAACTTAACTCAACTCAACCAGTCATGAAAGTGATGTAAACCTTACACATAGGCAGGCAGTTGAAAGAACTTCTGCTTCTCACATGTTCAAGGACTTCACTTTTAGACTAATATTTGTATGAACTCTTGAATGTGATTTGAGTCCTCGTTTTCAAGAACAAATTCTTTGCTCAAAGACTCTTTAATTCAACCTCTAAACAAAGGCAGAGCTGAATTTAAAAGCTAAACCTGTAATTTGCAGAAGACATCACTAGGTTTTGACAATCCAATTATTGAAAGGTGACATTTGTTAGAATGTGGACAGATGAAAATATGACTGTCTGGTCTTACAAGCGTGAGGACATGTTGGTGGGCTCCTCCTGTAAAAACTCCTGTCTGGTTACAGAAATTCAGCCCCCAGCGCAGCAGACCGCCCCAGTCAGCGTTCCGGTCATAGTAGTGGTGGACAATCCGGGGAAAACGTAACGCCACATCACCAAAAAATGCTGTGTTCTCCACCACATGGGAATAAGCTGCAGACGGTCGTACAGATAGAGAGGAGAGGAAAAGTAAGTTAATTAGAAGAATAGAAACAGGGTGAGGACAATTCTGATGATTTTGAAGATATATTTGTGCTGACTCAAAACACAGAACATGCTGATAAATAGAACAAAAGGAAAATGTGCAGTTCAAGCAATAGATGATTCGATTCGGGAACAGGAACAGCGGGGTTGAATAAGTCTTAAAAAGAGAATCTGAGCTTCACGGCATTCAGACAGATATGAGAGACATAATTCACATTAGTGGCTCCCTAGCACCAAAAGAAGAGAGAGAGACTGACGGACATGGAGCTTTTAGAGGTGCTTAAGACAAACTAGTCAGAGGTGTTGAAGACAGAATCAGACAGTGAAAGAGACTCTTAGAGGTGCGGCTAAATAAAGTGCCTTATATAAGCAGAGCAAGAGAAATGATGAAGTGAGTCAGACCTTCTTTGATCTTATCGTCCATGGGGAAGGGGTCATCAGGCTGCATGTTGGCCGCAACCAGGATTTGTCTCGAGTCCTCCAACACCTGAAGAATAAAGAGAAAGAGAGATTCAGTTATTGTGCAGTGTTTAATTAATGCAAATTGCTGTAATAATTAAGTAGAAATACAATGTACCTCCTCAGTGAAAGCTGCTTTTCCACTACATAAAGTTAAAATCTTGTTTGCTTCGTCACTGTATTTTAAAAACTAGTTAATGTTTATTTTTGAAAAGGTGACACACTTCCTCATTTGGGTGTACATAATTAAAGTTCCCCATAAAATATGTTCAGCTTCTATTTGAGTTCCCAGTGTCATCCTCTGTTTCCTATCTGCCTGGAGTAGTGTTTGGCTAGGAGATTTTACAGTTGTAGTTTAGTTTTATAGTTGTGTATTTTGTTTTATTGTAAATTTAATCATGATTTTATTGTTTATTCTGGATGCAATGACTTTCTGTAGTGGAAAACTCCCATTAGGCACAGTGCATTGAGCTAAATGCTGATTATACCTGCCTATGATATTTTACACATCCCTTTCTATTAGTGCAGGAAATATGAGCGGCTATGTGTAATGTTTGAAGTAAGATACGGTTCAAAGCGAGTGTTTGGATAATAAGGTAAAATGTGCCTTCAGAGAAACTAGGTTTCACACTTTAAGTTGTGTTCTGGTAAAAATAGAGATATTCTGAGCATTCAGAAACATTTTGTGATTAGAGTCTGTGTGTACGAGGACGGTATAAAGAAGTGAGAAGTGTGAAGAAACACTGTACTCACTCTATCTCTTGCTCACACACACACAGAAATGCTGACAGTGTATTTCTGCCACTGAGGGGGGGACTATGCATGTTGCCCTTGGGAGACACACAGATGCATAGATGGCAGTCCACTGGGAAACTGAGGATTACTGTAAAGCAAAGCCCCCAGCCTTGTTTAAGCTGTGGGCTTTAAGTAGCGGAGTCTGAATTAAGATTCAAATGCATGCAAAGAGAGATGCTGATGAATCCCATCACTGGATTTTAAACCTTTGATTATCTTGGTGCGTGAACCTTCTTGTCCTTCAATCTGCTCAGAGGACGAGAAGGTTGAGCTCTTAGGAAGACCTGTTGCTCTTAGTGTTTCTAATCTGATGCTTGATTCTGCTGCTGCCTCACTGTGTGAGTTTATAATGTGAGAGAACACACACACAACCCACCTTAAAGAGTCCTTTGAGCATGATGTCTATGATCTTGTACTGCTGGTTGATGTCGTTCAGCTCGACCAGATTCTTGAGCGCGTTCAACTGATCTTTTCTCTTGGTCTCAAACAGCCGCTTGTCTGATAACAAGTAGTTTAGGACGACACACACTTTTCACATGGATAACTCACTCGTGTCCATCTGTCACACTTAAAGAACATACATGCACACAGACAGACATCCACACAGTTATGCCTCTGTGTTTTTGCAGCACGCTGACAGCAAAAGGATACAGATCTCCAGGTTGGAGTCATGTCTCAGTCTGTGCGTGTCGGACTCTGCTGAGCCGAGGACGACAGAGGCGAGTGCCAGGACCACTGTACACACACTCCACATGGTCAGCAGGGGGTAGCAAAGAGGCGTTGGCCTGAACATACATGACAAACCAAGAGATCACATCACGCTGTTAAACATCAAAATGTTGGCACAGGGTTGCACGATTTAAAATTTACAGGCAGCTGCACATCTTTCCCTTCACAAAACAGGATTCTGTGATAGTGATGGATGAACAGGCTGTATTTCGATAAAAATATCACTGAAATCGTTTTTTTATTCACGCAGCTATTTTCCTTCTTCCAATAGGTACTAGAAAGCCTCTCTCTCCTGTGATAATTGTCTAGTATGCAAAACAGAGAAACATGTTGGGGATAAGTGGACAATATGGAACAACAGAGGGTAGCCACCAGTTGTAAGGGGGCTCCTTATGTTCATTACAAAAAAAAACAAAAAAAACACACACATCTGATGTTTGGCTCTTACAAAATCCCCGGAGGAACTTTTACAATCTCTGACACTCTATGCAGAGCAGTGGTCTTCAATGTTTTCATTCAGTTGCAGCTCCTTTTGTCCTCAGAGGCTTCTTATACATTTGAAAGGGAGCGATGAAAGCGAGAAAATAAATGTAACAGCTAAAAATAGTGGCTCATCAAATGAAAATTTGATAAAAGCCGCTTTTTAAAGAAAACAGCGGAAAACAGAAGAGAGTGGTGGGAGGGAAAATACAATGTTGATGAAAAGATACAAGACATTATTCAAATAATTCAATGCATAATTTAGTAAGGGCTCCATCAGTGATAGTATCAGAGGGATGTGGAGGGGTATGTCAGAATGTGAGGAGCAGGAGGAGGACGGGATTTGAAGGTATAAGCAGAGGGGTGCTGAGGCTGAGGAAAGGGGGAGAAGTCGAGGAGTGGGAAGGCGAGACCCTGCGGGAAACAACAGCTTTCCTGGTGAATATTTCATCTGCCTTTGCTAAGGCACAGCGATAAAACCGAAAAATTCACGAATACTGTAGGAGAGCAAACGCAAGATAGAGGAGGGGTACGAGTCTGCGCGGGAGGATAATGAGCACCCGGGACTTGATTTTGCACTGACAGAAATAATCTTTACAAGCCTGGCTGCTTATTTCTAAATCTGAAGGACTAGGGAGCGAGCAAACGTCCCAGGGTGTGAATGTTAATTTAGACTGAATGAGTCCCCTCAAGGATCTTACTTAAATCAGTGGAGAAAAGCATATGCTCCAAGAAACAATCCCTCTTCTGAGTGCAGATAATATGGACCAACACAGATCATTTCACACTAAAGCGTCCTGTTTTACGATACTTTCACAGCCCATTCTGACAGCAGAGTCTGATCTTAGAGGAGATTACAACAGATTATTCTGCACCTGCCAATATAACATCAAAGACTGCTCAGCAGAAGAATGCTGACTATTTTGTTGCTGTTATTTTGGCTTTAAGTCGGGGTTTCTGTGGCCATTGGAGTTCCTTATTTAAAAATAAAACCATAAAACAACTTTTTTTCTTCCAGAGTCAGCAGAAACAAGTGTTCCTGAAGCCTGCTGAGTGAAGACAATGTTCGATTAAGGCCAATTTGTGCATTCTGGGAACAACATTTGGGTAGCTTCCCAGCCTTCTGAGAAACGCTGCACTAAATATCCTTAAGTGCTGGTCAAAAGCCTCAATATTTCCAGATAACAGCCAAGGAGAAGAGGGCCTTGACTCTACGGTAGCAGCAGCTCGCAGGGTTATTTGATGTTTCTGTGCAGCCATGTACCTCTGACAGCGAAAATATCAGCGAAAAGGGGTTATCGCCGCTGGCACAACTTAATGCAATCAACACTTACATCCAGCAGCTGTTAATGTTGCCATGTAATAGGGCAAAGTGCTGAGACTTTAAGAAGTAGTGTAAGAAGGGCATTACGGGCGGGAATCAATCATCTCTAATGTGGCATGGGCAGCACAGAAATGAGAGTCTAAATGCATCCATTAGCTGTAAGCAGGCAGTCCTAATTACACACAGCGATCGATTTAAAAACTCAGGTGGCGTTTCTGAGACCACATGAGAACTGCAGCCATAATGTTAAGTTCACCTTGAACCTTTTGCTCGGCCTTTGACCTCTGACAGAAACCCCCCCATCTTTCATAATTTAGGTGTGTAACACAGTGTACACTGTGCACACACCAGCCCACTGAACATTTACACAACACTGCTACTCTGCAAGACACATGCTTTTATATTGTCCCATACTGAATCCTGGACTGGATGGATTTCCCTCCAGCCTACCCACTGATGCTCAGAACCCACGGTGGGAGGGCCCGGTTCGTATTTGGTCTGTCAAAATGTGGCACTGAAATCCTGCTGCTACGAGGAGGTCTGAAGGCAGAGTGGCTCTTGCTGAAGCCGCGTAAGCCCACGTAAATCTCTTGGCCGGAGGAGATTTTCTTCTGCCAACAACAATCTCCTGTGGCAAAGAGGCTGGAGTTTGATTTCCTGTGTGGGAGATCCAGGTTCCAGCTTTGTCAGATAAGTAGGATACCGTATCTTATCATAACACAGACCTTGAAGATAGCTGCACTCTGCATTTTAATTCCCAGTGGTGTGCAAAAATGCATGCCACACTCTACAATGTAACGCTAATGTGCAATTTCTGTAATCGCAGCGAGACAGGAAAACCGTCTTCTGGAAATAATCTTCAATCAAGAGCAAGAAACCGTCCACACTGCCAACCAGCCATCTATGTGACACTGATTTCAAGAGGCAAAAGTGACCCTTGAGGTGAAAGCAACTCCTGAGAGGATGGAAAAAGCAAGATGCCTATCAGACAGCTGGATGTGCAGCCGCACTGGATCCAGATTCCCCTCAGGCAGCCTGCCTGCTGTGAGTGGTTTGAGGTTCAAGGACTGACACATCATCTCACTTTCTGTGATTCCATCTGTGCAGCACCCCCCCCCCCCCCCCCCCCCCCCCCCATCATCATTCATGCAGCGGCACAGACATGCGTAATGCTGATTATGGCAGAGTCTGGATAAAGGCTGTCATGTGGACCATCAATTACAGATGCTTAATTGACTGCATGTCCCCTACCCGACCTGTCTTAAATTCAGCCTTCACAAACAATTACAGGAGTTGATTTTCTTAATTGTAAAACAACAATTTCACGTCTAGTGCGAAGCAGCAGTTTCTGATCATGATCTACTGGAGATACACATCAACTCCGCAGTAATATCTCACTCTTATTTATACAGGGTTTCATCAGGGCTGCACTTTGGGGAATTAAACAACTACACGAAGCCGCTCCTCCGCACATTTATTCCGCTGATCACCGCAGCTGCATGCCCCCAGACAGCGGCCAGCACAGCGGATCCGACCGACAAAGCGCTGGACATTACGGCCACAGAACTCACCCCGGACCCGTCACCGTGTGGAGGCGACAAACGGCAGCGATTAGCGGACAGCGTCTGCTCCAAAGTGGACCACTTCAATCTTTGTTCATGTCCACACAACACGTCAAAGGTCTCCTCTCCGGTTCTGTGGGCGGTGAAACGGCCAGTTCTCCTCCTTCTAACCGCAGGTAACAACCGCACGGAGCTGGAGGTGTTCATTTACATGCGGCTCTCGCTGCTCCACTCCGCCAGCGCCACGATCGCACCGGCTGCCTCGGTCTGGACGAATGACAGCGAGCACGGAGGAGGACGTGTTTCAGCACGGACGGTTTAGGGAGGGACACCGCCTCAGCGTTCCGCTTCCCTCTAGTTCCTCCTGTGGAAGTAACGAAGTACATTTACTGTACTTCAGAGGGGGAGTACCACTAGTACTCAAGTAGAAATATTACCACATAAACCACATAATTAACAATTAGGTAGTAATGGTTTTAAATGTACTTCTGGTGCTAAATTACAAGTAGTACTCCTCTGAGTAAGTCTGACTGAGTTACTGCTAAAAAAAGTATTTTACTGCTGAACTTGCAGTATTTATACCTACAAAAAGTACTACATTTCTACTAAAACAAATGCTTTTAAGAGGTGTTAAGTACATTTACCCAAGTACTAAAGTGCTTGTTTAAGTATTTTTATGCTATGTACTTTACACTTTTACAGTTTTAGTTACTTTTGCAGATCAAAATTCTTATTAAATATTATATTGTTTAGTTTCACACCAGGTCACTTTAGCCTTAATATTCATATCTTATAACTACAAGTGTCGTTTTCTATAATTTTCACCTTTGAGAATCTGTCAAATAAATTCAATAAATCCATTTATGACAGGAACAGCAAATCCACATTGTTTAAGATCCAGTTGTCTTAGTGAAGTACTTGTACTTTCTTACTTTCAATAAATTTCAAAACATGAGTTTAGTACTTAAACCTCAGTAAAGAAATTCTACTACTATTTTTTAAGTAAGTACTTGCCCATCCCTCCCTTTTAATGTTATGTCCCACTATATACGAAGATATAATGTGGACTGAGGTTATTGACATTATTTGTGTAATTTTTGATGTAATACTTTTGAATAAGTAGTAGATCAGTGGAGGAGCCTCATAAATTAAGGTTTGGGCAGAAATCTAAAACCTTATAATCATGTTATTTTTGATGTACAAATTCAAGAGATAACTGCTTCAACCTGAATTTTACTCTATTTTATTCTATCTGTCAGAAGTATAAAGTATTTCTTTATACTTCTGACAGATTCTGTACTATTTTTATCCGGCAGATATTTGCTAGTTGCTTTTCACATAAAAACAGCAGTATTTAAATTTTACATTTTTTTTTTATTTGTTAGAAAAGCCTGTGAAAAAAATTCAAAAAGTCACACTATACCTATAAACACAGAAACATGTGTGTAAGGTTCTGTTTCGGATCCTGTTCTCTAGGAACAAGCAGAGACTAGTAGAGACATTGTGGTATGATCATAAACAAACATATTGGCCTATAACAAATGAACAAATGACGTTTAATTTATATAAAGAAAAAGGATATTTGTCTGCTTCTCTTTGACACTGCTTGGAAATTGAAACTACTGCTACTACTGCTAAACAAACACATACAGTACAATGATTATACTGTAAAATATGTGCAGCACATTTAAGAAATATAACAATACATGAATGAAAAGAACTGAAAAATATATGATGTAATCATTTTGTACAAGTTGGAGCTGGAACATCAGTGTTTGAGTGTAAAGTCAGACAGACAGAGGAACACATCTCCAACACGCCTGAAGACGATAGAGTAAAGGAGCAATAAAACAGGGTGAGAAAGAAGTTGTGTGTGTGTAAATGAGAGACAGAATATGTTTAATTTGTATGTTTAGTATAAAATTCCCTCTAATGAGACTGATTTGACAGGTTGAAGCCTTGAATTGTCTCGAGGTAAACTTCAAACCTGTGTGTTTTGTCCCCATCACTTCCACTGCAACTATCTTTAACAGGAAACATATTTTAATATGAGACACAATTACAGCAGGCAGCTTTTCACCTCTGCAAACTGAGAGCCTGTCCTTTAACTCCTCGGGGATCTAAGTGCACTGGTGCTCTGAGAGTTTTATGGAAATAAGATAAATGTTAATATTCTGAATGTTATCATAATATCTTTAGGCAGAAGTACCATTCTGTTATACCTTATTTGAAAGCCTGGTGATTGCCTTTTTAGCCCTTTCAGTCATTTTACAGTAGGATGTACAACATGGAAGTGGCAGAGGATTGATTTACAGCAGTACACACACAGCAATGAGAGCAGCTTACATGTTAGCTATTTACGGCCTTTTAAAGAGAGTGTTTGCTTTACCACGACACCATGGATATGTATATTTACCTTATAGTTTTTGGAATTATAGAGAAAAAAAAAAGAGGTGTAATTTTAAACTGTTCTTATCTCTAAGGGCTTACTGACTTAACCACAGTAACTATTCTGTGTTGTACAACACACTTTCAAACCCCACTTTCATGGGGTGCTGAGAGTGCTTGTGTGCGTATTTCTGTTCTTAGAACAGATGCAAGTCTGAGGTTTTTGCAAAGCGTGAGCTGTACTTCAAATATAGGTCAGAGTGTATGTGTTTGCATATTTCACAGTACATAGTACATCAGCCTGTGTAGGTAAGAGGTGTGTATGAATGTGTTTCATTGTAGGTGAAGGATACAAGACGTTGCTGGGCAGAGTGGGGCTGCAGCTTTCAGCTGGTGTCTGTGGGTCGAGGGACTCCATTATATTTCTCGCTCTCTGCTTGTGCTCCTCTGTGCGTGGCGACTGCAGGACACTGCTCTGGATCTGAATGAACAAAAGAAGAGGGAGAATTGTATTTTGTTGAGTTAGTAGTGAAAGGAGGAGAAAGGAGTGGTGTAACAAGGGAGAGATGATGACAACAAGACAGAGAGAAAGAGAACCGGACAAACAAATGTTATACAAATGCAAATAGAGTAAATGTTAATAGGCAGTAAACAGGACAATGAGAAAATTAAAGTAGGGAAAATCAATATCAATATATAATATCTGAATCAGGAAGCGAGGATTAAATTAAAATTCTAGTTTATTTCAATCTGATATATTTCTTATAAACGTGGCTTTATGAGGCTGGCTGGACAAATGTTCAGCTCTCCATCTGACTAGAAAAAGCGAGTACAACAAATTAGACACTGTGTGAGGAGCGTGTACATTTGGTCCCACCAGCAATAAACACCAGCATCTGCTATTTCAATCTACTGAGTCGAAATTACAACAGTTGCTGAGAGAAAATGTTACAAAAATGTGTTGGATAAATTGCCAAGCTACAGTTAATGTCACCTCTCAGCATAGTATATAGGAAGACTGTAAGATCCCTATAAGTTGGCGTCATGGCCATTCCAGGCTGCTAATGTCTATGTATTCATGTAAAAATCCTGTTTTATTTAGGTGGGTGCAAAGGTAGCACAACCCATCGGGGCTATATTTATGAAAAACAAAAGCAGAAATAAACTAGAATGATCCCTTAAAACCTTATTTTTAAAGTGAAAATTTGCTTTTTTAGAAGAGGAATTTTAACCCTAACCGGAGAACCACTTACAAACCAAAATACCTGCAGTAGTAAAGCTGACAAAAGGCAAATTCTTGTTTATACCTACAGCACACAGGAGGGAACAGAGGAGACACATACACACAAACGTGGGATTAGAAGAGTGTTAAATAAGTAAGCAAGACAAGAACCTCTCCTAGAAAAAAGAAACTATTTATTTCAGCTGCCACTAACATGCACAGCAGGAGTAAAATGTGCACAAAGCCTGTGAAGCATCAAATAGAACTGTACTGTAGATGTAACTGTATACTTCGGGCAATGCAGAACAGCAAACGTTTGCTGTAAACAGGCTAAAAACTGAAAATCCTGGAGAAAATATTCACCATCAACAAAACTTTTCAGAAGTTAAAAGGTCTCAGAGCATCTCCAGCAGCTATGAACAGTCCCCAAAGGAAAGCAGACTGAATACAAGGATTACTGTACAAGCTTTTTCATAGTAAACTGCCAAGTACTAAACACACAGCTGCTACTGATCTGCTCCCCTTCAGTTCAGAGGCTAACTAAAGGTCAGCTAAAAGTATATGAGTGAATACACAGTTGCTGAATCACACCACACACTTTGAACATCACATTTAGCCTGAAGAACTGAAGAATGGCAGCCACATGTCCAAGTCTGTGTAGAACAACCAGTTAAGAATCAATGTGTACATCACAAAAACAGTGTTACACAATCACAACCTTATTATTGTGAACACCACAGTTAAAGTTACAAAAGCCCTACAACCTGCCATGTGCTCACCAATTTATCAACATCTTCTTCATGATTGTCATAATCATCATTCTTAGCAACTAAGTTGAAGACTGCAAGGATGAAAGATTTCTTGTGTCTCTTTGCCTAGACTGGTGAGGATTTTAAGTTGGAGCACACAGGTAGAGATTAGAATCGGTGGTTCAGACAGAATGGATAATGTCTTTTCAATACTTCAGCAATGTGAAGATCAGTTAAAGTACTCAGCTGGATTTCCACAGTGCCTCTGCTTGCCCATACTAATTTCTCATTTGACACTAACATAGCTGCAGCAAAAGATATGATAAAAACTATAACCTGACTATAAATATTTTAAGTTTTCTGTGGGAGAAGCAGCATTGCTTCATTCACAAGTGAGTACTACACTCAAAGCTGATTTTATTTGGCAAGAGTTGCCACTGAGTGACTCTAAAGGATGGGATTTTGAGGAACTGGCAGGGGAAGGAAAGGGCAGAATATAAAAAAAAGTGACTTCAATACAGTTCAGTAATTGAAAAGAGCAAAAAAGGGAAACAGAGGTGAATGAAGTGGAGTTAGTGAGGTGAGAACAATTTGTAGAGCAAAAGGAAAAGGAGTGAGAAAGCAAAGGAATAGGGTGAGAAACAGAAAGAGGCTAGCAAGTGAAAGACTGGGCTTTGTACGCAAGAATAAAAGGGATAAAAAAAAAAAAACATGATGGGTGATAGACTCCTTCCAGTCTGAGGAAAGTTATTAGAAGTTTTAGAAATTATGAAAAGAGACTGTTCCCCAAGGCCAGCTCTGATCTGACGAGCTAACTAAGTATTCAGTACAAGCTGCAGCAGCTTCACCCATGCTAACCCTCAACAGTGGCCTTGATTCACACTTACACTGTAGTTAGAGACAGGAAGACAAGCACATGCGAATATGTAAAGAGGCAGGGTAAGACCAGAAATAGCCAAGGGCTAAAGCTGCAAAAGCAAATGATGCATGCATGCTCACAGTATGTGCACACACACTCTCAGGCGGTGGGTGTGTCACAATTCACGGAGAGGAAGCAAGACAGTGATGTGATACCAGATAGCTGACAAACAAGCACAGAGAACTTCTTCATGAGATTTCACATCAGTCCAAATAAAGTGTCTGCTAGACTGGAGCTGAGGGGATGACAGGAGAAAAATCATACTGTCTTGAGACTGTTAAGAGAAGTGTGTCTGTCACATTGAACCCAACCTCCCATAAACTGCCTTCTTGTCTCCACACAGACTAACATACACACTGCAAGCAAACACCAGCACAAGCAAAGACACACAGGCACATGCATTCACACAGCTGACGAATCTCCGGCACTGGGAGCTGCAGCGTGCGCCATCATTCTGTCACTCCTCTGATTCTGAGCTACTTCTAGAATACCAAATGTTCTGATCCTATATGTGCTGCCAAATTCAAGCTACGCAATCTGATGCGACTGCTTTTCCTTCTGTGTTTTATGATGTCTCAAAGCAAACTCAGATGGTCGTCATGCATTTGTTGCAAAGCTTCCCACAGTAACAACAAGAACATAGATTATCATGTATCTGATTTTAAAACTATTTTTTTACTGAGAAAACAAGGGCTGGAAGCCAGTTCTGTGGTGTTCTGTGTTTGTGCTTCTTCTGTGTGATTTGGTGACTAACTGTAATAGCTTGTGCCAAATAAGTGCTGTGATCACCATTGAGCAGGGAGACGTTTGCTAGGGTGTCCTACATTTCTATATTATCCATCCACACAATATATTCAATATTTCACTGTACAAATTATTGTGAAGCTACACAATAAACGCCACTGCCTTAGGTTGCCATATTATTTTTATGCTACTCAAATGAACTTAGCTGCACAATACTCATTTCTGAACACACAACTGAGAAAGTGAGACCCTTGAGGGCTCCATTTTCATGGCAGTGGAAACACTTGCCCAAGTGTCACTACTACATCTTGGTATTTTCCTGATCTCAGAATCTAACTTGACAGGCCCTTTGGTGTTAGACAGGAATTTATTTCATAATTTGATATGCACAGCATGTACCAAATGGTACAAAATTATGATGATAAATGGTTTTAATTAGCCATTCTCCAACCAGTAAACATAATTTTAACAACTATGGCTGGTTGGGTTTTCATCCAACATCAGCACCGAACAGCTGAATAGAGTCCAGAGACTGGATCCACATAATTTGTATTTGCAGGAGGACACTGTGTGCAGTCATCTTCAAACAAATAGCCAGCAGCAACAAAATGTCTACTGAGAGCTGAACAGATATCAGCTTTGCAGTCATCAGATACTCAGATAAATAGGCAGTGACTTTATTCTTGTAGACTGTGACTTGCTTCCAGCTTCACAAGAAAGTTAAACTGACTTAGAAATAGTAATAGTAATTAGTAATTCACTTAAACGTCTGAATGTGCGTCTCCATAGTTCTAGTTTGTATTTATCACCTTAAACTGCCTTGTCAGAAGTAAACCCAGGGCTCACCATAACCTTTATTAACATTTTGTGCAAAGGCCTTATCAATAACAGACATTTCAGAATCCTGATGAATATTATGTTGATTAAAATTTTTCAGGCTGACTTGTTTGTTATAAACTTTCTTGAATCTTTTTAAAGAGAGGCAAATGGCCAAAAATGTATATTTTATGTTTGGGTTCACAAATTTGGGCTAAACTGGCACAATAGCACTTGTATTGCAACTTAAAGTCTATTGTATATCTAGAAGTAGTTCTCTGCATGTGATATGCAAAGAACCCCAAAGTCCATCTGCTTCACATGTAATTGACAGATAAATGGATTCAAAACATGGTGCAATGATTTGTCAAGACACAGTCTGTTGTTTCTCTGACCAACACAGACACAAACTCAGATAATTGTGGGCACCAAATGGTAGTTATGACTAACAGCTGAGACTACTAAATTAATGTCAATGCGACTACATAACTCTAAGTCTTGTGCATTGGTTCCAAAGGAAGGCTACTGTAAAATGGCATCATTCTGCTGCAGTGCTGATGTGTTAAACACCGGCATTTTATTTGCATAAATAACTCACTGTGCACATCTCCCCTGCTGTCTCTTAGTTTTTACTGTTCTACACACCAGGTAAATAAAAATTTCAAAGTAATATAAACACTGTGGCAAACAAACTGATAAACTCAGTTTATCATGATTCAATTTCTAATGAATTAATTAAAAAAATATTGTGGATGTTCACATGTAACAGCATGTCAATGATCTAGCATCTTTCAAGTGTGAAACATGATTTTATTTGTGACTATGTGACCACATATGTCCACAGGCCTACTGTACCTGTGTGAGAAGCAGCCTAAGGGCTTGTGCTGCTTCTTGGCTGAGCTCCTTCACCCCCCTCGTCTCCACTGCCTCCATCACCTGGATCAGGTCAGGCTCGCACAGCACAGCCGTACTGCCGTGCTGCAGAAGCTGCAGAGGACACAAACAGATGTACAAAAATAGATGTGCACATAAGATGCACAGATGTAGTTGTTAACAAACCCAGGAGAATTTGAGTATAAAAGGGGGAAAGCATAAAGAATCTAAGCAACAATAAACATAATTTCTTTTAAAGTGACTTGTTATGGTGGCTAAGCCTTAAGTTTATGCCAAAGTCTGTTAAGTAATGTCAGAAATGTTGGATGTGACAGGCATCACATGGGTTTCAGCTGACCTGCAGTTCTTTCCCTGCACCCACTCAATAATAAAAGAGATGGAGACATAGCTCACAACACAAAATGTGGCTTTAATATGCCTTTACTTTGCAGTATAATGTGGTGTACTGTGCCAGACATAATATGGTACTGTACTGTATTTACTGTCATGGGATCAAAATACTTCAAGCACTTCTATGTTTTTATTACTTTCATTAACTTTTGATATTTTTAATATGAAAAATGTATGAGTGCTCAGAACAATTCAGGAGAAATTATACTTGATTTGCATTATGTGTGTGTGTGTGTGTGTGTGTGTGTGTGTGTGTGTGTGTGAAACCTCTCACAAGTGTCATGAGTCTGAGAAAGACAGGGTGCAGAAGGCAGCTTTCTCCTGAGCTTAGAAGGCAGAAGATAAGGAATCGATTCCATGGCTGACACACCACATACTTGGCTAATGCGAAGGCACAAAAATTCAGGAGATGAAATATAATAATTCACAATTAAAATCATTTTTCTCTATTTCTCTTGATGCAATTACTAAATGCCAAATACATTTGACAACATCAACATACAGCATGTTAAATGCAAACAGACATGCTGTAGTGCTGACGACCAAGGTGTAAACAGACATACTGACCACAAATTTTCTTTCCCCGTCACCTTGACACTCAGACACACACAAATTCACATGTGCTGTCTAGCATACAGATGTTTCTCTCAAATACACTAATTACCTGCACATTTACACACATCTTTCATCTGTCTCTCACAAGCATTTATGCACTATTCCATTTTTTTCTCTCTCTCTGTTGCACACATTTTCTACACTCACTCATTTCCAAACTGTCTTGTACCTGTAGTGGGATTCTTCCTCTGAAGGAAGCCCAGGAGGGAGCCTAGACAATTGACTGAGGCTCTCAGCAACAGCTCATGCTTCTGTGGAGAAACAGACATAGTATTGAGAAACATGACACAGAACCTGAGTGCAGATCTTTTTAAACATAGTCCATCTCTAAAATGTCACATCTTTGCAAGTCATGGGAGTCACAGAAATGTGACATGTGCTTGCTTGTCAGATATGCACAGCAAAAGATGCACAGTAAATAGACATGAACAACGCATACCCATGGACACACACAGCAATGGACAGAGATGCAGCCAAAAACAAAAGGGAGAACAAGGAAACAGTGGAGACAGTGGCTGAAAGGTTTTAATAATGCATGTAGCTCCCACAGTGGTGGTTCTGGCAGCAAGCATCAGGTAGTGTCCAAAAATACGGAAGTAGGCCAGGCAGATCTAAAGACAACAGTGAACAGCCACATCCTAATCCTGAGGCAGAGAGGAGTCAAGAGGATGAGTAGGAGGGGATAATAGTGAGGGAGGTGAAGTGGATAGAGGTAAGAGAAAGGACAAATGAGAAGAGGGCAGATGAGGACACAAAGATTAAAGGATATGTTCAAGTCAGAGAGAAGAACAGAAAGAGAGGGAGTGGAGAGAAAAAAGAAACAGGAAAGTCAAGAAACTGGAGGGCAAAGTGTAAGGGGGAGGAAACAAGGAACAAGGAGGAGAAGCTCCAGAGCTGCAGTGTTTCCTCCTGCTACCAAACCAGAGCATCAAAAAGAAAAGAAAGCAAGGCAGAGGAGAGAGGGGAGGAGTAGGGAACTGTTGCTCATATCAGCTGCTGAACAGCAGACCACAGAGCACTGAAGCATAAATCTGAAGCTCAGCTCAGCACTAGTCTCCTACACAGAAAGGAAATACCAATAGTGTGAAACCAGATGTTGGCATGCTGCAACACTAACATACGATTAGAAAGAAATACAACAGGTGTAATATCCAATTATCATCGTAGTTTGCATATTTTATAATATAATGATATGTATATTGTACATATACATATATTTTTTTACTTCTAATCATTAAAACTTTTCTAATTAACAAAAATAGCTGCCAGGAGTGAAATGCCCTGAAGCTTTTAAGGGGCTTTGAAACTGATGGTGGAGGGGTGAAGCTGCAATGCAGCACAGAAAACAATGACAGCAAAAGGAATTGTGGTGGTTTGAATGTTTTACAGCTAGGATCATGATCGGATAATAAGGGTTACATCATGCAGAACCCAGTGAAGTTATTGGAAAATAATGGACAGAAACCTTAGAGTAGTGACAAGATGAGTTGGCTGACAGGTGTCGTCCTGCTTGAACTTGTGCTAAAAGTTTAATTTCATGCACCTTAGTTTAGACTAAGGTGGAGCTGGTGGAGGTAAGGAAACAAGTGAAGAAGATAAAAATAATGGGTTTCAGCAAAGCTGAAAAAAAAAGAGACATTAAAGGTACTTGATTTGTCTAAACTCAACAGCAGAAAATAATTTGCATGATGAGGAACCATTGCTTGTAAGACAGCACAGCAAATCAAGATTTCATGACAAAAGCCTTGGATGCACTACAACAGTCCCTAAAACCCTAGAGTCCACAATAGACGAACAAATAGAAAAACTTATGACCACCTTATCTATTAAACGTGGTTATTGTTCTGTTCTTGGGTTTATATGGCTGCCAACTCAAGTCACACACTTATTTGTGATTTCACTGCTGCAAAACCAACAGCATAAAATGTAATCATTCAGCATCAACAATCCAAAACACATGTCCAAAGCTGCCACAGCGCTTTACAGGGTGGAGAGATGGAATAACCTCCACATTCCAATTTAAACCTGATGGTGTGGCATTGTACTCACTGAGGAGCAGAGTAAATTCACAGAGACCTCCTAACAAGCAAGAGCAGAGGAGGATAAAGGGTTTTTGTTCGGCTTAATGTGTCGCTGACCAATTTGACCCCTAAACTTTGAACACTGTGTTAATAGGGCTAAATCTGCCATACAGTTCTTTCTTCATAGATCTAAATCTACTCAAATGAAAGCAGGGACATAATACTTAAAAGCTGTATATATAATTTCATTTCAAACTGAATAAGCTGAAGAACAGAAAACTGTAATAATACTTACAGTGTGACCTGCGTCTGTGCCTGCTGTGGCTGTTATGTTTTAATGACCTGCTAAAGTGACACTGTGGCAAAACAAATCATGTACAATAGCTATTATCCATGTGTATCCTGAGGACCTCTGAGCACTGTAACTGCTGATTCAGGAATTCCTTGTTCATCTAAACTATTTTCATGTTGCTTATACCAGTAAGAGGAATTGTCTTTGATTTGGTCAGTATGATATATGCCTGCTGTGTTTGCACTCTCACTGTTCAACTCATGTTGCAGCACAAACCTCTTATTATCTACTACTGTATAAGGATGTCAGCATCTTGAAACTGGTTTATACCCTTATTTATTTACTGGACAATGAGTCTGGACTTAATTCAGACTCTGTCTCTGCTGCCATTTTATGGACACATTAAAAATGAATAACCACCATTCGTTCTACAGCTACTCATAACTCCTGCAAGCTCTGCAATTCATTGATTCACGATACCTTAGCTTCAGTTGCACAGAGAAATTGAACCTGTTATTGTGTGACTTTCCAGACTAGGCCATTAACTTTACATTGTAAAGGTAGCAGCTAATATACTTGGTTGTGTCATTGAGCATTTCATTGCTTCATATTTATGTAGTGTCTGTGTTTTGTGATGCTGGAGCAGTAAAGTCAAAGGCCTGTTTAAGTATCAACATATGTAGTACTTCAGGGCACAATAGATATTTCTAGATAAGATTCTTCATAATGTTTTTTTATCTACTACCTCCTTTTGTGCACTGGATTACTAATGATTAGGACCATGATGGTTCTTCTGTGCTGCCTCATCCAGAGGAAGTGCTTCACCTCTTTATTGCAAAATGAATGCTGGTGAGACACCAGACAGACACTTTTGTAATAAGTAACCAAAGTCAATACACTAGCTACATGTAATAACATTTTGGAGACACCTGTGATTGTGCTGGCTTAGGTGTGCAATTCCATTATCCTAACTGCTAAATCAATTGCAATCTCATTTTCTTCACTACCTTGTTTTTGAAAGGCAGGTTCAATGTCATGCTGTAAAGATTTTAAAGATTTCCTTTATGCTATCTCTACTGCAAAATACAGAGTGGTCGGGAAGTAAAGCAAGAGAGGAGGTATTGTTATATCTAAGCCCACAGCTGTGGGAGCACACGGTTATGTTTACAGTATTTATTTTGGGCTAGATGCACATTGTTAATTCTCTGAATAAACTTTGCCACACAATGTTGTTCTAAATGCAACTAAGTCAGAGTTTACAGATTTATAGAAATGAGAATAAAACAAATCTGTTAGAGAATAGCTGTGCTTTTTCCCTTCAGTTCATTATGTACCTCTGTGCACCAACCCACCATTAAAGACAACGCTGTGTGTAACAATGTACATGTGTCTCATTTGTGCACAGCCAAATGAAAAACGAAACATTTGGTAGCGCTACACATTTTATTACAACCCATAACTGACTGTAGATATTCTCCGTTATTTTTGCATTTAACATACAAGAAATGTCGGAAATGTAATGTTGCAGTAATAGTCCCTGGAGTAGACTCAAATATATCTTTTGATGTAAAATCCATACTGCACTTACGACATGTTCAATAGCAAATATAACTGAGCTTTCTGAACCATTATTCTCAATTTGACTATTTAACTGTTGGCTTTATCTTTCCTGTTTCAGTCACTTAACATCCTGAGTTACAGTCTTTGGACACTGAACTTTCCTACAGCACTTGACTCAAAACTCAGGTGACCTAGGATCCAACCCACATCCTCAAAATTGAAATACACTGGTCATAACAACAAGGAAGAAGAACCATTAGTCAATCCCTTCTGGAATTGTAATGCAATGTAGCATCGCAACAGTTAACAAAAATGCAATCAATTCAGGAAATCTACTTAACGTTATACTTATACTGTCTCTGCCTCAAATTTTCTGCACATCAGAACTGCTGATGGGAGAATGCATGTAAAACCTGCATACAAATGATTGGTCTACTTACTGTTTAACAAGAAGATAAGTAATATCTGATTTCCGGGATACTGATAGCGGGAGACATGGGGCATCTGCAAAAAGTAAAATGCTAAAACGCCTGCAAGGCAGGAGTGTCTGACATCAGGCATGTTAGGCTGCAAAAATCCACAAAAAATGAGGGACTGCTGGAGGGACTGATTAGTAATTAGCTATACAAGCACACACACATACATTACCACACAAAGTTAAGTAGTACAAGTACTACAACCTGCAAAAGAAGTCCACTGAGAGCAGTTGAAAGGCACTGGGCCCCTCTAGAGCCAAGTGGGTACAAAGCTCCATCTTCTATTTCCAGAGGTCTGGGCCCAACCAAGCCAGGACTAGTGCTCAAACAGACCACCTCTGATACCAGGTCACCATCAAGTAAGGCCTGCAGCAACTTCAGATAGCTGACTGGAAAGAGAGAGGGGAAAAATGACAACTGGTAAATGGCTAGAAAATGAAAGGAAATTAGGAAGAAATAAAATACTTAAACACACAATAGAGCAAGAGGAAGAGAAGAAAGCAAACAAATGTGGAGAGCAAGACCACAGGAGAAACAAGTGCATTGCAGTACAGAAGTGAGGGAGTAAGTGTTGCACAGAGTGGGAAGTGCACAGAGAAGAGTAAGAATAAGAGTTGATAGGAGCTTAAGACATTTTTGAATTGATATGTAACAGAAAGGGAGGGCAAGAATTTAAAGATGTCAGTGCCAAGTGAAGAGTGTGTGAAACAGCAAGAAATAGGGTTGAAGGAAGGTCAGCAAGACTGTGGGACCAAAGTAGTGACTGAGATAAAGGCAGTGACACAGCCAAAATGACTAAAACACAGTGGGATCCAAACTGAGAGCTGCCAGCCACTTGATTTGCACTTATGCCATGTACACTGAGATTAGAGCTCTCTGAGGGGGGGAGGACTCAATTAGTGGTAGCAGAAGAGACAAAGCACTGAGATAGAAAGGGAGAGATTGATGGATGGGGAGAAAATATAGAATGGGAACCATAAGGAAGATAAAAAACTAAGAGACAGAACAACAGACAGGAAGGTTGAGTTAAGGGAGAAGAGCGATAGAAAGAAAGAAAGATAGGAAGGGCAGAGGGAGGGAGCCAATAGATCACAGGGACCATGACAGGCCACTTATCCAGCTGACAGACAGAGACACATGAGAAGCATGGATGATGTGTCTCGAAGTGCAGGGGGATGTGGGCCACTTAATATAACGAAAGTGTGTGCAGTATATAACTAGGATTTGGATAAAACACTGACAGTCACTTTATTCGAACAGGAGTTAATGTAAACCAAAAGGAGCTAAACTTTATTACAGAACTGCACCAAAGAGGGCAAAATGGAGTAGTACAAAATCACAGAAAGGTCGGAAGAAATTAGGAGAATACAAAACACTAGGAGGAGAAAAACAAAATGTGAAAAAAAGAAACCATGATCTGTCCACATATGTGGACATCTACAGGGTAGATGTCTTTCAAAAGTGATCATTACACAAAGTTCTGAAGTTGTTACCCAGCAAGAGATGGTCTGTGTTTCTTTTCTGAACCAGAAGTTGCAGCATAACTGTGTCCAGACTCCAGCTGATGCTCTTATGGGCCTACATTAAATGAAACAGAAAGACAGAAAGAACAAGGGAGCTAGAGGAGAGAATCGTAAAAATAACAAGATTAGGACTAAAAATCTAATTGTAAGTAAGAATGAATTACGCCTGTAGTGGCAGCAGAGAATAAAGTGCAGTCTTTCTGTGATATACACTATATATAACAAATCCAATTGCCATTTTGTATTCTGCATCCACTTTTTAATCCATCTTCTATTGAACTATCTGTTCTATGTCTTGCCCTTGACTGTGCCTTGACTTTGTGAAGTTCTATCCTGAAGTTGTGATAAGAGCAAAGCTGAGCTGTAGTGTGTACCTGAGCGGAGTGAACGCGCTGCAAGGTAATGAGGGAGGACAGCAGTAGATGGCTGCAGCACAGCAGGGCTGAAGGAGGACAGACTGATGGAGAGGGGGATGTAGCCGAGGAGGAAGAGCAGGAGGAGGAGGAGGAGGAGAGGACTGTCTGCAGCTGGTCCATCAGTCCACTATTGGAGAGCAGCATGAAGACAGCTGGGGAGGAGAAGGCACTATGTCATCACACTTAGATGGGCTGTATGCTTGTCTGTCAGTGTGGGTGCGTGTGTGTGAATAGCAGTTGGTCTGGATGACTGCATGGTGACGTGCGTCAGACACCCACCTACAATTATGCAAATAAACACACACATACTTTTCACTTTTTGGTGGCACCTGCGAGACCACTGGAAAATTAGAAATCGATTAAAAAATAACACGTACATGATCACCCACTTACTTTCACATCATGCTTCTACTCAGCTGAAGTCACAACGTCAGCCTCTACCAAGAAACCAACCAAGGGGCACATATCTTTCAATATGAATTAATGTATAATATGGAAATCAGAGTGTCACATGAGAAAAAAATGAACAGAATAATAGGGGAAATAATTTGCATAACATTGGGGTTATATAAAGTACATAGGCAGCCAGCCAGGTCAATTGAAACACCATCGAGCCTGAGGCTGAAATAACTAGCATCTGCACACACACCACCAGTGATGAAGAAGCAGATGGCGAATGCAGCTGAACCAGTACAGAAATGCTATGGGCGTAATTGGCTTTGCTTCCCAATGGTATCGGCACTCTTTGGTCACCAGCCTACTCACCTTATTAACTACAAACCAGCTCATTACAGACTTCTGTGCACATTTTCCTGTGCAGAGAAATTATTTAGCTTTCAATAAAATAAATGCCAATCAATATTTCATGTCAAATAATTCATATTTTTGATATATATATATATATCAAAACTATATATATATATATATATATATATATATATATGTATATATGTATATATATATATATGATAAAACTTTTTTATTTTTTGATTATTTGCAAAAATAAAAAGGTGTTTCTTGTGTGCATCTTTATACACATATGACAGTGTGAGTTACTTTACTGACCATGTCACTGTGTGTATTTTTCTGTTTGTATTTGTGGTTACAAATATTTAGGTTTACCAAGGTGACAACAAAACACTGAGCACTTGTCGTGTTTTTGAGCAAATGTGTGAGAAGCTCTCAGACTTGACAGCATAACAATACTGAGCAACGGCCTGTGTATCAGTATGTAAAGATGTAAGGCAGGTGTCAGCTTGCATGCTTATTATTTCCCCTGTGTCTCAGTGCCTTGTGCTTGTCAAAGCCAGAGTGTTACCTCTGTCAAAACAGGGCAGAATGAGAGAGAAGCTGAAACAGACGGACATAGAGAGAAAGACAGAAAAATTTTAAGGCAGAGGCTGGAGAGAGAGTGTGTGGAAAATGTAATGCTGGGAGAGTAAAAAGAGTAAGACAAATATGTGGAGCTAGAGAGAGGGAAAGAGACAGGCAGTGTGTCTAACCTCTGTCAGCGCAGTGTGCAGGGGACAGGCTCAGACTGCAGTACAAGTAGCTCAGGGCAGGCACCAGGGTCTCTGTGTTGGTCGGCTTTAACCTTCCTGCTATAATACTCACTGACAAACACAAATTCAAAACTGATGGCTCGCTTGTCTTTCTGATATTTTACCTGCAGTGCTCTCAAACGCATTTGATAAACATTTAATCCAAGAGAGACACTCAGACACAACGTAACAGACAGATAAAATGTAACAAGATGAGCTTCGGCATTTACTGCCTGTCACATCATGTCTCCCACCAGTCGGTAAAAAGTGAATTAATCTGATCTGGCAGTGAAAATGTCAAATGTGAGAGGCTGGAAAATATAACTAACAACTCAGACTAAGGTTCCACTGCTGCAGTGAAAAGAAAAAACCTAAGCAGTAAGTCACAGATGGACAGGGTTGCTGACACCAAAGAAAACAATGAAGCTCTATTAATAATATACTTAGAGTTATGTTCTACCAGATATGTCTGGTACATTCCTGCATTTACATCTGCAGATCAGCAGTAAGCGCTCCTCTCATGTGTTAGAGAGATACGTCTTCACTAGATGATTATGTGTCTGTGAGACAGTGAATAAGTGCCTGTGTCAGTGAGAAACATACTGAAGAGTAGTTAAGTAATTTGTATTCAGAACCGAATGTGTTGTGTGTCTGTATTTTTAGCATTAGTGCCAGAGTGTGAGAAACATTCACTGTGTTCAAATGCACTCAAGTAACCTGGTTATAATAAATCCACATGTACGTGGATCAGTTATAATACTTTTTTCTTGATCTCTTACTCAGAGGTAAAAGGCTCTTCTTCCACAGGTCACTTTGTGTTAGCTTCAGTTTTTGCCAGATTTTGGGTGGACTCCACTCTGCTGCCTTCACTCGTCGCAGCCTTTTATCATTAGCGGTAGACTCACTGATCAGTCTGCAGACAGCTCTACAACCTACACTGGAAACATTTCACTCGCACAAATGAATAACTGCATATTAAAGTTATTTGTTCACACCAGCACGAGATGACTCAACTGGAAAAAATGTATTAGCACTTGAAGTGAGCAGTGAGTGAGATTAGCAAACCTTAAAATATGATTATGGTGTTTAGGCTGCTGCCTCTCCTCTCTGTGACTGAGGGCAAGACTCAGCACAATGTGCGCAGCAGGCAGGAAAACAGAGGGAGCCCAGGTGAGCTGAGATTTAACTCACTGGCAAGTAAAAAGCCTTTAAAAACAGCTGTTAAGTATGTTAACCACAGAGAGCTTGTTGACTAATGATATGCTAATTGGTATAAACTTAATGCAAACTGCTGTAAGGTAACGTTTCAGTTCTAATTTGCGACACAGCTTAGAACTGACCAAGTGGACTTCAACATTACCTAGTTCTTAATTTCAAGACTATTACTTATTTTATTGCAATCTTGCAATTGATCTGATTGTATTAGTTTCAGCTATAATCTAACAACTGTGTATGTGATTATTTAAAAATAGAGTTAATTAATTTTATCATATATTCTTGTTGCTGCTAAAAATTTTTTTTTAAAAAAGTAAAAGAAAAGGAAACGTAATATATCAACATTTAACATCAGCCTCCTCGCGCTCTAAACATCTGCATTGACCATTGAAAAACCTATATTGGCTACTTGTCATGCATACTGTATGCATGGCATGATGAATTGATGTTCCCCAGGAGAAATCTACCTAGGGAAATTAGTTTTCTTATTTGCATTGGATTACTTGAGAAAGCCTTGTAACCAGGTTACTTAAGTTCATTTAAACATACTAAATGTGTGAGTACATGCCTCTAATCTAGCAACCACTTTACTGAATCTGTGTGCTTGATCATGCACATTAATAAAAACATGCACGGAAACTGTTGGTGTGTGTATGCTAACAGATGAGGGCTGATGGTAGGAGAGTCACTCTTTGCTTAGTATGACCTGCCAGCAGCAACTTTTGACCTCACCATGGTAGAGCAGCTTGAAGTGCACACCATCCATCTTGCTGTAGGAGGAAGATATAGGGGGGTCACTGGCCTGCATCACACAAAGCAGCTTCAGCACCAGAGGGAGTGAGTTCACTGCTAAACAAAGAGAGAAATGGAAAAGGCACAGCTGTTAACGGAAAAGTGTAAAAGAAGTAAGAAGGTCAGACAGGCGGACGGATACGGTAGACAATTAAATAAACAATGAAAACGCTGAGGGAGAGAAGATAAATTAACAGGTTGTGTGTGTGTGTGTGAGAGAGAGAGAGAGAGAGAGAGAGAGAGAGAGAAAGATGAGGAAGTGGTGCACATGAGAGACTGCCTGACATTCATCCCGAATTAGCATTTCACCTTGCCTCAATAGTTAGTCTGAAGCCTGATGTTTCCCAGTGTTTTTTTTTTCCAGCAAAGCCAAAATAGAGGACATCGTTCAAACTGACACTGTTCGAGCAGCGATAAGGAAAAAATAAATAAATAAAATAAAAATCAGCTTATCTTGCAATGCCTTGGGGACTTGAAAGTTCTGGTTTGCGTACAAAAGTGGGCAGCACACAGTAATCATCAAGAAAAAAACAACAACAAAAACAAAAAGCTCAGAAATATTAAAACTACCAGAAGCTCTTAAATAATAATTTTTTGGATTTGGATGCAGAAAAGGTTATAGGTGAAACACACACACACACAAAGAAAAAGCAGTTAGGGAATGTGACGAGGGAGACGAGGTGCAAAAAGACAAAGGGCAGGAGTACTGTAACAGCAAAGAGACTGGAGGAAAATTAGACAGAAAAGCAATCTACAGTACACCCTCCTTTTACTGCTGTAGTGCATAACATTAAAATATCTCCCCTTGGGATACCGCTGCATTAGAGGCTAATATAAAGTATATATCAATGCAAATTACAGTGGATTGAACTGGAACATGTGCAGGGATAAGAGTCTGTGATTCCCGCGGGGCCAGGGATGAGCAGAAAGCAGGCACAACCTAACCACAGCAACAATTTCCCCAGTATCCCCAGCTGGCACACTTGGGTTGCACCCTTCAGCTGAGCCCATTAACCTGGTCAAATAAACAGACATAATAATGCCATCTGGTAGACACCTCTACCAAAAACACATGACAGCTCCTGATATGTATGCAAGGAACTTAACTTGTAAATCTGATGTCAACTCAATGGGTCTTAGACATTTAAAAATTTCAATTTCCAATCTACTTAAACAAGAAGAATGTTATGTGTGAAGTTAACAGTAAACAGAAGCAGTGCTGTACAGTGACAAAAAAAGGTATGTGAAGTATGTGGAATTTTAATGGTTTTCTACATGAATTTGTCATAAAATGTGATCAGATTTTCATCTAAGTCAAGAGTATTAACAAATATAATATGCCTAAAATAATAACACAAAAAATATCTTTATTGAGAACAACCATAAAAGCTTACAGCGTTCGTGAAAAAAGTATGTGAACCCTTTGAATAATGACCTCAAAGCTTCAGGAGTCAGATGTTAGCACAAGTTAACAAAATTAGCTTGGAGGTGTGGAATACAGCTACTTCGACTGACAAAAAACACTCTTTGAGTTTGCGCCGCACAAGAAGAATATGCTTCTCTGAGCAATTCTTGATCTATGATCAAGAATTGTTGATTTACATAAAGCTGGAAAAGGTTACAAAGTGCTGTCAAAGACTAGAAATTCACCAGTCTACAGTTTGACAAACAATCTACAAATAAAGACACTTTCGAACTGTGGCTACTCCACCAAGAAGTGGGCGACCAGTCAAAATGACCCCAAAAGCACATCAACCCCTCATGAGTGAGGAAACAAAACAACCCAGAGTGACAGTCAAAGATTTGAAGGTATCTTCGGAACTGGCTGACATCTGTGTTCATGAGTCTACAGATCAGATTACATTTTCATGCAGAAAACCATGAAATTCCAAAAGCTTACATACCTTTTTTCCCACTGTATATGTACATTGTACAGTACTAATCAATTTGATGATCTAACAAATACACACAGGCTGCAATGGAGGTCAATGTTTGATCCACTCTACATATTTTCTAAAAAATCGCCACTTTCCTGGCTTTTGCTTAATTTATGCTGTTACAGTACTTAAGTTTAGGACTAATACTATATCAAAGCTGACACCAGTGTTATTAGCATATACTAAAATGAAAACTATTTTGTATGTTAGAGGCTGTTTTCATAAATATTTTAAAGTTCAAGTTTTATAGTGCCTTTTATTGATTTAGTTTCTATCTGATACAAGGGTCTAAGCACAGCGGGAGTCTTAAGTAGAATGTAAGACTTAAATAAAACTTTATGGAACTAATATAAATACATTTACATGAAAAAGATAAAACTCAGCAAAAATCCTAAAATTTGCAAAACAATTCTTTGCGGCTATATCCTAAAGCCTTTAGATGGCAATATGTAAGCCTGTGGATCAAGAGGTAAAGCAGGTTGTCCACTAACTACATGGTAAGTGGTTTAATCCCTATCTCAAACATCAAGTGTCCTCAAGCAAGACAGTGAACCCCAGGGTGGCCATTTTGAGCTTTGGATAAAAATGCAATGTAACTACGTTTAACTACTAACCCATGTAGTAGTAAATAAAGGTGGATAGTCATTATATCATGCAGAAAACATCAGAGCCCTGTATGGGTGACAACCTGCAAACCCCAGACACACTGGTGATGGTAGTGTCCACTTTTATTCTTTCATTATAACTGTGTGGTACTGTGAATGCCATTTGCTTTGTTTTCGGTCAAGCTTTTAACTACAGTCTAACAAATAAGGACAAATCTTTTAACTAAAATCAAAACTACAATAAACTAATATAACTGTAATGAACTAAACAGAAATTAGCCTATGAACTTTAAAAGTTAACTAAAGCTGTAGAAACCACCGGCAAAATTATTCAAACAGAAATTCAGATTGAATTAAAAAATATGACAATATTAAACTATTATAACTTTAGCCCACCAACCTCAGAGTGTTCCTCTCATATATCCAAGAATATAAAAACTGTGTATGATTTTTTATGCACAAGGCTAAAACAATATCATTACAACAAGCTTCCTACAGGAGGGCCAGCTACATAAACAAATATTTCACGTCCCACTGTCTGTACTCACAAAGGAGGCTGGGAGGTTTCATTTTAACAGAGGATTAATGGTTCTCTCCTTCAAACATTAATCAGAAGCAACAGTGTTCTGGGAACGATTTGCCATTTCAATCCAATTTAAAACTACCAGAGTTTTAGGAGAGACTTTGTGATTACGATTCAACCCAGTCTGACTGACAGTACAGTTAAAAGACACAGCACCGCCACTAGCCACTTAGTTTACATATAAACCAACCATAATGGGAAACTAGTCAGACTGTGGCTGTAATCATCTGGGCTTTATAATGCTGTGCAACTTCAAGTATGAGTAAGAAAAATTCACCAGTGAGAAGCCAAACAAACATAGATTGGCACAGGTATTCATTCAATGTGTGAGAATAATTAAACTAAGTGCTTCCAATATGTTTCCCAAGCACATCGTGCCAAATGGACCTATTAAATTGTGCACATTACATTATAAATGTTTACTGCAGTGTACAACAATTTTCTTATCGTTCATTTAAATCTTCGTATAATTTCTGAACTCAGGTCAAGTTTGTGACAGAAAAAATTAATTCATCCATTCACACAGTATAACCCGATTGGAAGGTCCCGATTACTTTGTAAGTTGAGACACACAGCCAAGCAAGAGGTACTGTGTGTGCTGCACAGTACTGAACTGTCCCAGTAGCAGAGAATACCAATTCCAGTATTAAAACTAATTAGCAGAAGTTGGCACCGAACATTTAGTCAAATTTAGTCCTACTTACTTTTTAATTAGCAGCTGTAGGATTTAAAACATGTTTTTATTAAGCCTATACTGTGTTTTATTTAGGCAGACAGCATAGTGGAATTTACAATTATTACATTATTTTGTTCAATGCAAGTGTGTATTTTAGGTATCAAGTCAGAATAATTATTATCATATTCAATATTACATAAATCAAAGAAATAAAAAGACCAAACTAGTCCTGGTGTTTGTCCCTAAACCCAAACAAATCCTTCACTCTTTTAACCTTTCAGATGATACACACAGTCTGCAGGTTTAAACCCAATCATTACTCATCAGTTTGATTCTCTGTTAAATATATATTTTACAGCATTAATATTTCAATATATATGTTATTTGTTCTAACTGAGGCCTTTACATCCTTTGTCCTATTTAGTAACGTTTAGTCTATTAGATTTTTTTTTTCCAGAACAGTGCAGTTTTTTTAATAGTGTGTTCTGAAAGTAAGACCGAAACACGGTTCTAGAAGACCACTTCCACTGCCATCCAGTTACAGACATTCCACCTCTCTCTACCTGATCCCTAAAATAATGGAGAAATGTTACATCTGTTGTTGTAAGAGGACCTATCACTTGCCTTTTTGTGCATGATCTACATCATCAAGAAAGTAACACTGCTTCTGCAGCTGCTGTATTGGTGCGCTGTGTTCAGGGATAATACAGAGTGCAGGTCATCCGTGTTTCAAGGGGCCCCAACCCCCAGTAAAAACCAAAACCAAAACAAAAAACGAGTCTGAAATAAACTGTGTATTGGGAGAATAGTTACTCCCCTAGTTTTTAGTATTCTAAATCTAGGGACCATTAGTGTTATTTTATTCTGGATATACTGTACATCCACTAAAACAGCTTAGGGTGTAAAAGATTTATTCTAAAAAACGTTTTTATTTTATAGCTTTTCGTAATCTAAAATAACTTTTCAGTCAATGTGAAGACATGGGCTTTTGAGACCTGAAAGCCCAGGCGTGGCTGCTGCTGCTGGCTGTTTCTAATACTGAAATTTAATTAAGTAACTAGGGAAGAATAAAGACTGTCAGGCTGCATTTGTTCTATTGCATTTCACCGCGCAGGCACCTACTGGGTAAAGCTGTGAGTGTATATATAGGTGCCGAGTGGCATGTGTGTGTGTGTGTGTTTACTGTGTATGAGCTTTAATCGATCAGGGAAGACACTATTTAATTTAAAGCTATCATTTATTATACAGTTTAAATATATGACAGAAGCAGAACAACGGAAACACAAAATTGTCTGCAACATCATAAAAAGTACACTCGGGGGAGCAAACAGCTAAATTTACCTCAATCTATCACCTAACATACAGTAATTAGTGTAGCACAGTTTCAAACCGAATCAGCTGGCATCATACCTGTTACATGATTGTGAATAGTGTTGTTTAGGAAATCTTAAATAGGTGATAATGTTTTGTTAGAAGATGAAACTGCTACTGCAAGGACAGAGTCTGTAGCCAAAAGCATGTTATTAAGGTATTCCAGCACACTCTGTGTCTAAATTTGGCTTCAATGTTGACTAAGCTAAGAGGTTTGAAAAACTAGAATCTAAGAAGATTGTAGGTAAATTAACAGTGAAAAAGCTTTTGCAGACAACATGTTTGTACCACTCTGATCAGAGTAATTTCAACTATGCATTAACAGAACAGTATTTTTTCCCAATGCATATTTCTAGTATGCATTGGGAATGTGGTATGTTTTGATTCTACACAGACGTAACCAGCTCCATTAATAGGGAGGGTGTTGTTCAGTCATCTAAAATGTTCTGTTATCAAAAGTTGGATTCAAACATAATAAAATCTCAGATTAAGGCGCAATAATTTCAAATGAAAAACCCCATTACTGAATCCTCACGGCAATGCAGGTGTATGAAACTGTCATAAAGGTTTAATGCTGTGAGATTTATCTGTGTTGTCAATGAACTGCCAGTAGAAGTGTAAATTAAAACCACTATTCCAATTTTCATCACATCATGAAGTTTTCCTAATAAAACCACTGACTAACTGAAATTATTTTTGTCGGTTTTTCTAATTTACCATCAGTTTCAAAAAACCTGAGCCATGTGGCTGTTGCAATGAACTCTGCACAGATGTTTGGCTCAAATTACTTTGCAAAGGGCTATTTTTTTATTAAACTGTAGAAGTGATATACTCTCCCTCTGTGAGTTTATCTTTCTTACCCTGTTCTGTGTCTCCCTGTCCCAGCCCCTGGCCTACGCTCTCCACACTGAGCCTCTGTACTGCCTGCAGCAGGGCTGGCCTTAGTTTGGCACATAAGTCTGGCTCATAATCTTTTTGACGACGCAAAAGCACTTCTAGCACACTGAGAGCTCTCTCTGCCAGGGGGGCCTCCCTAGTGCAAACCATTTCCTTTAATGATACAGACAGCCAACAGAACGACACACACAAGCCATAAAAGAGATTTTAGAATATGGTTTAACACCAGCATTGTCTTAATGCAGTAAATCTAACAAGGTACTAACTGCAGGTTAAAGAGAAATATGCGTCTTCCATAAACTGCAGAATTTCAGTTTAAGGCTTTACAAATATTTTTAATAGGGTATGAAACAATGCAGCACATCAGTCACTATTTAAGAGCCTTTAATATGACCAACCTCTTAAATCAAATTTTCTGTTTGGGGTGTCTGGTACTCACCAGGAGGATCAGTATGACAGTTGGATACATCTCTATCAGAGTAAGAAGCTCCATGGTTTCCATGTCTGGTTCCCCATCCCGTCTCTTATCATCATGGTTTTCTTTCTTCTCTCCTTTCTGCTGCATCTCTCCCTGTAGCTAGAAATGACATCCAACTACCTTTTCATCAACTCTGATTCTAATTTAGGAGAGTTCAAAGGGAATTGAGAAAAATCCTCTCATGCAGAGCCCCAAATGACTTTTTTTGACTTACTGGAAAGGGTAGATAAAATTATTTTTTAAATCCCCCGACTAAACAGATTTTTTACCAGCCAATATAAAACACTTCTTAAGCAAAATATTCACATATATTGATTAGCAGTTTATAAATTCAAAAATTCTACTCTTACTGTTTCATAAACACATATAGCCTATACTTTATATGGTCCAAAACATGACCACCTACATTCTGTACTGTGCCTCATACAGACAAACTGCTTCTGACAGTTAGAAGTGAATGTGTACAATAAGGTGTGGTATAATAGCACTATATTCATACCGAGAGATCAGACACAGAGGACATAAGCAAAAGTATCTGCAATTCCTTTTATTACATAACTAGTGATAAAAAATATTTACCTGCCACAGTGGCAGATAGAGATTTATTGCCCAAATGGAAAATCTACACACATTTTACCTTTAGTGGGTGTTCGTTTCAGACCCTGTTCTCATGCATGAGTTACTGTTACTTTTAAAACTTCAAAATAGAAAAAGTAATCATTCTCTGTAACATGTGGGTCTGAGGCAGATGTGAACCAACTCTCCCCTTACCAGGGTCTTCTGTGCATCTGTGTTCTGTTCTTGCTTGGTCAACCAAAGTTCCAAGACCAGGGACCCAAATTTCTCCTCTAGCTCCACATAGCGACAGATGAAGTGGAGGAGTGCAGGATGGTGAATGTAGAGGGAAGAGAAGATTTGGCCAGAGGACAGTGCCTTGCTGATGCAGTTCAAAGAAGCCTTGAGTAGATTGGTAAAGAAAGATTGGAAAAGTCTAAATATTTCTTTAAAGATGAGAACACATGCACAAAACTTTTTAAAAATAATTTCATCGACCCAAATGGAAGACTGCAGAGGTTTTACTCCCAGCGGGAATTCTTCTACAATCTATGGCTTATTTATATTCATAGGCAAAATAAATACATTATTACTATTAAGTACTTTCAAAGCAGCTGCAACACAAAGTTTTGCTATGTAACATCCTTTGAACTAAAGAAATGTTTTACACAAAAGACATTTTCAGACAGTGTTATTTGTTCTGTGTAGCTTCAAAAAATGGAGACACATAATTAATTTTCTCTGCTGATGAATTATCTAAAGCACAATATGGATTTAGTAATGAAAGATGAATATGGACTGTCAAGCTTTGATTTTGAGTATTCAGAGTACATTAAACTGTACAGAGCTCTAACTTGAGTACAAGCTATTCTCTCTGTGCACAGAAAACACCTTCATCTTGATGACACCTTGACACCTCAGTGTGGCACTGCTTGTAAGTAAATCTCTATGAATGTGACAAGAGAATCTTTTCACACTGTAAACACAGTAAGGATCACTCACTTTACATAAAATAAAACAGAATATTTAAAACTGAGGTAGAAAACTTGCCTCAACTGTCACAGTGTATTTGGGTAAGCACAAAAGACAAGAGATGAAAAGTAAAACTGTGAAACTGTTTTATCTGGAAATGTAGATGATTTGATTGAGGTATTATTTTTTTATAAATATAAAAATGTTCATATTTTACAATGTATGGAAGTACTGTACTACTTTATTATTAAGGTAAAGAATGTGTTTTGATTTATGCTGAGTGAAACTATCAAAGTTACCCCATCCAGGCTGGGGCTCTTGTCTTGTGTCACTGCCAACAGGTAGAGGGCAGAGCGGAGCACAGAGCGTGGCACGGCACAGCTACCCTGTTCCTGCACCGAACGCAACAGGCACAACACACTGGAAAACACCGTCTGTTCTGGGAGGAGCCTGGTCCACACACATTCACAACAATGATGACATTAACTTACAAAATTACAAGTGCAGTATAAACATTTCCATGTTTAAAAATATACAGACACACATATACTTGAATGTCAAACCCACGTTCAGTGTGAGGGTAATAAACTGGACGAACAAACAAACTCGGTGCGCAGAGCAAACAAACTGCTCCAGGGGTGTGTTGATATCACAAAGTTGCTATCTTTCCTCCTCATATAAAAACACCAACACATTCAATTAGAATATATACCAACACACAGACATGCACACAGATTCACAAATCCTACACGTAGGCTACACACAGTCAGCCCTCCTACGTTATGTAAATCTCTGGCCACAGTTTCCATTAATCTTGATGAGACCACACAGTGGCAGGGAGAGGCTTTCATCCCCTTCCCCCAGGGTAGGGTAATGCATAGCCGAGGTTCCAGAGAAGGACAGATAAAACTTTCCAAAGAAGCTGAGGTCATAAAATATGTACTTAAGAACACCATCGATAAGCCGCAGCAGAGCCACTGGAGCAGGAAGATAGCTACAGCAACATGCACAAGCAGCTGGTTTGTTGGTAGAATACAGTGAGATACTGATATTGATACCAAGCTATGATCTGACACCAGCTATCATCTGGGATTTGGTGATTTCAATACTGTGATATAATGTTCAAATGTTGCCTTTTCTGCTCCCAGGGGCTGCATTACTGAACAGTCTTTGATCTTTATATCCACATTAGTAAAGAACATTTTTCACATTTACTTCCTCACACTATTTTTAGTGTCTATTTCTAGAAGCACTTACTGTATAGACTCTAAACTAAACTCTAAAAATGTCTGTGTTTATATATGTTACTTAGATCACACACAGATGAAACTGGAGCACAGAGAAGTGGTGCAGCTGGCTGTGTGCCAGCACTGGTATGAGAACAGAAAAGTTTGATGACATTTTGTTCTTTATATTAACTCCCTTAACGCAGTGTTACTAAGAGCTACTCAGCAGCCACAAGGCCACATTTCAGATGGACAGTGCTTACCCTTCTAACAAAAAACACTCAGCAGCTGAAATGTTTATTGGTAGATTTAATTTCCACCAAAATACTAGGTCGGAACAAGTTTGTTTTGGCATTTGCGTAATTTTAAATTGAACAAAGCCTTGATTTTTTATCAAGCAACTTTTGCAAAACCAAATGCCATTCTCCTTTTTCAACTTTGTACATTACGTTTTGAATGGCTGGAGTGTAAAAATCTAGGTTTTTCAAATGTTAATAAAATTGGCTTTTATTTTCTTGTCTTTATTCAGATTTTCTTTTACTTTTTGCTATTTTGTGTAGTCCAGCTACAAGTCCAGACCATGTGTTTGTGTGTGTGGTATTACCTATTTCCTTGCTGCAGGGCAAGGTGTAGCATTATCACCAGACAGTACTGAAGGGACCTTGGCCCTTTATATTCACACAGTTGCAGCCCCGGGACCTCACACAGCAGGGAGGGCCAATCTGACACACGACAGCACAGAGAGGGAAGGTGGTGGAGCAGAAGATTCTCCACTTCCTCAAAATCTGGTGTGTGAGCATGGAAATAAAAAAGACGCAAAAGAGAAAATGAGTTTATTAATCAATGTGGGAAACAGGGTCAGGAGAAAGTTATGGAGATACAGTACAGAGAAAAACAGAGACAAGAGAAAAAAGAAGGAGATGGATGGATGGAAATGAGGACAACTCTTACAAGTCATTTGTAAATGAGTCCTCAGCAATTTTGTCTTTGTGACTACAGCCAAGCCAAAGCAGTAATTTGTTTATGTAGAGGATAAATTAATTTGTGGATAAAAGTGAGTATAGTTTACACCTTTAATAATCTATGGTGAATCAAAACATATAGCCAATTTAACCAAGTTAATAAATACGGTTCCTAAAATATGCAGAAAGCACCTGGAATTGAAGTTATGGTGTGAAAGGGAGCTACTATTAAGGAAGAAAACAGGAACTGCAAGAAGAGATGAGAGCCAGGACAAGCCACTGTGAAACAGTGCAGAGGAGGGATTCCATGTCTTCAAAGACTGGAGGACTGAAAGACAGGAGCAGGGGGCAAAAGAAAATGATATATGCTGTATAAATAGCCAACGATGTAAAAAAAAAAAAGGGATGAGGGAGAGAAAACACAAAGACGAAGCATAGCAGTGAATCCAGATTTTTTTCTGAAAGGTCTAACAGAGTAGGTGTATATGCACCGTGATACTGCATCCATGATGTGGTGGTCTTTAGGGAGCTTGAAAGAGAGAGGGGAGAGTGAAGGGGAAACAGAGAAAAGAAAAAAATAATCTCAGAACGAGAAGGGGGAAAAATATGGCAATGAATAGAGAAAATAGTGCTTTGCAATTCAGCCTCCTGAAAGTTTGGGGGGGGTAGAGAGAAATTGTGAGAGGATAAGAAATGCAGTATATAGCATGAAGAATCACTGGAAAGTAGGGGCATAGTAACAAAGAGAATGACGAAGTAGTCACAAGGAGATGGCAGACAGGGATAAGGGTCACTGATGAATGAGTATGGAGAGGGCATAAAGCCACAGCAGGGTCTGAGGGGAGTGAGACTACCAATCAGCAACAGAGGAAAACAAGTAATGGAGAAAGAGAAAGAAATAAATGGTACTGTTTGGAAGCAGGGAAATCTGAGGAGAAGGGCAGCAAGCACCAATGTAGCTCTCATCTCAGGAGAAGTAGTGAGAGAGTGAAGAAGGGAGGAACGGAGAAGACGAGGACAGACAGATGAAGACGCAGGGGAGACAACAGATGGGAGAAAGACAACAGACCTATAAAGCAGGCTGCTGTGATACGCTGCCTCCTGCTCAGGTTTCAATCACAAAAAATAAAAGAAAAAAGAAAAGAGAGAAGAAACATTTTTTACACAGATGTTGCACTATTATCAAACAGCTGTACAAAACTGCTAAGGATACACTTTAATAAATCTTCCAACTAATTATTAATATAAATGATTAATTCAGTCTAGAAAACACTGACATGGAGAAGATATGCAACTAGATATCGAGGAGAAACAGCACTAATATCATCTATATATACAGATATATACTGTATCTATCATTAATATATATATATATATATATATATATATATATATATATATATATATATATATATATATATATATATATATATATATAAAGATTTACCAAAGTTTAAAAGAAAGATAAAAATGAGCTTTTCATCAAGAAACATTTGAGAGCAGAGACAAATGGGGGTATGAAAGAGGCTGAAAATGAAAGTGATAAGGGTGATGAAAAGGGAGGAAGATGTTGACAGGTAGAAAAAGAAACAAACAGGAGCCTAGATCCTCAGAACTCATTATTCACAGCCACACACACACACACACACACACACACACACACACACACACACGGCATGCATACAAGAACAGCACTGGCTTGTGCTCTCTCTTACATCTCATTACCTCAAAGAAATATTTTACTCAACTCTGGTCTCAATATCACAACATGCCTCTTGGGATGTTCCAATAAAAATGTTTTTTTATTCTTTATGTTAGAGTGGCGTTAAACTGATGTGGAAAAGGGAATGGGAGAAGTATAGAGCTGGATTTTTAGTTTTCAAATTATAGCTTAATCTACCTAGAGTTGCTGTCCTTTGATGTAAATAACGTCAGCCTCGAATAACCAGGAGCAATGGCCCTTTAATTTGAAGTATTTTTGACATTTATGAGAATTAGCATCAGCTCCTTCACAAAGGAATTCGAAGCAGAAAGCAAACACCGTTAAATGCTCACTTCAAGGCCACACTCAAAGTCTCTTCCTTTCATCTTATGGAAAGAAGGAAATGTTTTTGCAAACATTTTTTAAAATGACAAGCTACTTTAAGACCATTTTTCTGAACAGGGTTGGAGATAGACTGTTCTATTAAGGATGACAGTCTTCTTTGATGTTATAAGTGAAAAAAAGACACAAGTATATTATAAGTATATTGTATTATAAGTATGTAAGATGTTATAAATAAATTACAAAGAATTTGTAAGTTTATGATTGTGATTCTGGAAGTGACATGTTTTTTTCTCTACAAACTCTTTAGTTTGATTTGTTAAACAAATACATTTTAACATTGGTCTGTTACTATAATCTATCCATTTAATTCTGCCAGGTGAAACATGGTGGTGGCCTAATGTTTAGACAGCTCATTAAAAATCTAACTGGGAATTTATTTCAATACACAACTCAAAGCCTTGTGGGAGAATGGAAAAAGAAAAAAATCCCATTAACTCTGATTTGGGGTTTGTGGAGATGCAGAAGTAACCTAGAAAAAGGTTCTATGGTCTGATGAGACCAAAATGAAGCTTTCTGGCCGCAAGACTAGAGAGTATGATTTTCTAGTGAACATCCCAGGTAAAAAGTCTCTCCCATCTCAGCAGCTTAAGTTTGAAACTACTTCAGGCAGTCACAGATGTTTTGGTTTGCCTTACTCGTCTTCTTCTTCTTCCATGGTCACTTAGTTTTTGAAGATGGCCTGCTGTAGGCAGATTTACCCATGTGCCAAGTTCCTTCTACTTCCCGATGATACATTTAACTGTGCTCCAAGTGATATTCAATGACTTGGATGTTGCTCCTAACCTCAGCAGCAAACTAACTCTTTGCAGAATTGCATGAAGTGTTCTTTTGTCCTCAGGATGTAGTTTTTGGTCAGGATCCTGATTCCCGAGTAACTGGACCTTCCAGATACAGATGTATTTCTGCTACATTCTTTGAAACACATTCTCTGCACTCAGGTGTTCTCCATTTAACTGTGTGACTTCTTAAACCAACTGGCAGTACCAATGATGATTTAGAGGAGATATATTTTATTCTTTTATGTTTTTTAAGTCAATAAACAGGCCCCAATTCAGTATTAACTTACATGTTTAAACTTTTACACTAGCAGGCAGGTTTTAACATTTAGTAGAAAACATTTTATTTGCATTCACCTCTGTTTTTTTCTAATAGGCTTTGGTAGACTTATGCCACTCTAGAGGATTTTAAGCAAGGTTCTCTTTTCTAATAAATCAGAGAAGGCCAATTCTGCTTGACTGATATATTTGTATTTATTGTAATTTCATAACAAATATTACCTGAAGGACTAGACAGAGCATGATGGATTGATTCTATGCCTCATGCTACCACTTACTTGATTCCCAAAAGTTGCATAGTGTAGTTTTTACCTGCTTTTTTACAAAACAATGCAGCATCTGTCAGAAAAACTACCCTGGGCCTGTTTCTGGAACACAATGTGATGCCACTCAGCAAGGTGCTGGCCAACTAGAAACATGTAAGTGCACATTTCCAGTGGGTTACTTTATAATTAGAACAACGTTTTTCTCACATATACCTTGAGATCTTCACAACCAGAGATAAAACAGTTGCTACCAGGATAACTTTCTAGAGCTATAAAACAGTGTCACAAACCACAACAGTCAAATTGGACTTCCCACACTATATGTCATTGTCTCCCCTGTGCATGAAACAAGACACCCACACATCCCTACTGCTTTTAATTTGTGAATAAGGCCTAAATCTGTGTGCAACACACAGACGTCCTACCAGGATTTTGTGACTTCTCAAGACTGGAAGGTAATCTCAAAACTAATCTGGAAAAAAACTTAATGAAATCTCAAGAGCACTGTGAACAACTGACAACTGACATGATCTGAACTTCTGCACACACTGCTAACATGACATCATTGCTTAGAAACCAACATGGTTTTTACTGTTGCTACATATATAGCAGCTCTGTGTGTAGTGCAAGTGTGTGCATGCATACCATGCTGGTAGGAGTCAGAAGCAGGGCCTGACTGGGAAAGCAGACACATGCTGAGTTTCTGTAGAAAACCACAGCATGATGCATTGAGATCTGGGTTCCTAAAAGAATTGGTAAGAGGAAAAAAACACACAGGGGAGAGAGAATAGACATGAATATAAAGAAAAGACAGTAGGGAGAGCACAGGAAAACTGCAGAGGCACAAGAAAAAAGAAAAAGAGAGCACCCAAAACAAAGCACACACAGCACACATCCATCCCACAGTGCACGGTCAATACAGTGAAAAATAAGCTGCAAGACACAGGACAGGATGTGCCTTGTCTTAGTCAACACAGAAATGCCATGGTTCAGTTTCATTACAGCTCAGAGCAGGGGACCTAAAGCCTACCTAGGCAACCACATTAATGTAGAAACACGAAAGTGCAAACAGAAATACTAACACATACACATGCACCCACAAAGCGCTAACATATACAAAGCAAAATCTAAACACATGCACAAGCAAAGAATAGGCTTTAAAGCTGCAGAACCAGAGCTCTGAGACAGACACACTGCTGAGAAAGCTGGTAGAAAGATTCAGAAATGACAGATGCCTGAGTCGTGTTATCTGTCTCATTGTTCAATGCACTCTGACAGGGAATGATAATAAGAACTCAACTTTCAGAGCCACCACAGTTTAACACACAGACACACACCTTTTAGACAGAAGTGCTTTGTTAATTGTTCTGTAGGAGTGTGCGTGTCTCCAGGTTATCCTTTTACAGTGTACCTGTTTCCAGCACAGAAGAGGCCTTTGTGTTCCAGAGCCAGCCTGTAGAAACCAGAAGAAACTGCAGGGAAGAAAAGGTGAAAAGCATATTTTGAGAAGAGGAAGAAACACTTTAAAAAAAAAATTTCACAAAGTACATTGCTAAATTCCACATATAAACAGCTAAACACTAATAAAAGGCATACTAATCGTCCAGTTAGTGTAAGGTTAAAGGAGAACACAGTTAAAATTTCAGTGGTTTAAAAGCGATAGGGAGAAGGAACTGAGACATTGGACACACAGTCCAGACAGAGATGCCCGTCATTATCACACATGTATCATTCAGTCTCTGTCCATTTATGAATTTCTGTTAGACAGTGTAAATTTGCCATGTTTGAATCTGCAGTACTAACACAACTTAAAATAGCAAATGCTATGAAGCATGTTGTACAAAATAAAGGTACATGTACTCAACAGCAATGATAAACTAACAATATAATCAGTTTAAAGCACTAAAAAATAAATAAATGCAAATCCAATTTTGGTGCACCTGAATCAAACAATACTGTCCCTTCTGGCAACTGATCTTCTTATCTTGCATTTCCTAGACTGTTCATGGGCCAATAATCCCCATGGCTTTGTATTTCAGTCTTTTAATCATTAGTTTTCAGGATACATTCCCCTACAAACGATATTCTAAAAATACTCATCACTTGGCTAACTGTATGGGGAAAACCCTACCATATACTGTAAAGCTGCACTTAACATCTTGGCTGTTTCGGTGCTGCAGTGACAGAGAGGACCCATTACTTATTACAGGGAAGTTTTAATTTGAGTCTACTAACTCACTCTCTTGTGGACCTATGCCAAGAACTTCTCAGTCATATCTGCAGAAAATGGTTCTGCTTTGTTAACTGCTGGCAGCACACATATAAAGCTTATGATTCTTTTTAGAGCCACCACACAGGCTTGTCTAGATGCCCGAGGCAACACGTTTCCTGTCAATAATTGAGGTTTGCAGTGTGGACAGCCAGTTATGGACAGATTGCTCAGTTTTCCCCCTACAGTGATAGCAAATTTAGTCAACATTTAGGTATTTATGCCCCTTTTTGATGACAGCAGAATTAATTTTAAACTGCGCAATTGTGGAGTTTAGTTTAACATTACTCTACAGAAACATTATGTGATAATGACAATAAACCAATTCACTTGGCTGGAATGAGCTTTATAGTCAAATTGCACCTGTTAACGCTTGTTTAGTTAGTTAGATTTCAGTTGAATGTATTGTGAGCAACATGCTTCATTAGCAAATCTGTATCAGAACGTAAGCTTTTCAGAAATATGTCTGGTAATTTCTTCTGTCTGGTTGGCAACTCCACTGCGGTGTGAGGATTGTGCTATATGATGCTGGCAAGACCAGTACCAGTATGTGCCAACACAGCAGTAACAAGACAATAAAAACAGGAGCTGTGTGTGGACTGTCCCCATTATATCAGTCTGCCATGACAGTTAATGCCATCATGAATAGTAGCACAGTTTAACAGAACGTTATCTTTTAAATTTCATCTCATAACTAAGAGCCATCAGATGAACAAATTGGAAGAGAAGCTTCAGATCTATCATCTTAAAATAGGAAAATGTGTCCACTATGAATTCTTGATATTTGTTTCTCTTAAGTGATGATTCATTTATCTAATTTTGTAAGCATCAAAAAAACAACTCCACTGCGGTGTGAGGATCGTGGCTGTGGATTTGTTGTTGTTGTTGTTATCTCTCTGAAAACTTTATCATGGCTTTAATCAAATCTGGATTAGTTTAACTTGTCATATCATGAAGCAACATTGGTTGTGTTACAGCTACTGAATAATGAGTTTATGATATTTTTCTTTCTAAAATAATATTACAGGGACTGTCAGCCTGCTGTCTCGTCTAGAGGACAAAAGACTCTACTGCAGTAGTCAAAGCTGAATAGTTAATGCGGAATATGTATAAGATCGTGACTAGCTCATCACAACAAGCCCAGCAATGCGAGTCAGTGCAAATGAGACAACATACAGCATCAACAAGTAGACAGTATGCACAGTATAATTGATGATTTGAGGTTGTGGTGTTATCCAACTCACCTAATTTCTTTGCAAAGACAGGCATAAAAGATGGAAGGAGGGTGAACTGGGAGGATAAGATGGAGTAGAAGTACTGCAGTATCTGAGCAATGAGTGCACGCTCACACATTCTCTACACACACAAACACACAGAAAATTGTAATAAATGACCAAAATACAAAACATTTTTTCTTGACTGATTGATTTTCAGCCTAAATACCAACTCTGGAAAAAAATCACATGAAACAATTGCTAGCACTACAGCTGAGGCACTGATCGATAGGCTCTAACGCCCATGTTTACATAAAACAAATGAAGACAGAGCCTGTATGGCTGTGCTTATTAATACAGTCATTTAGAGGCTCTGCCACACAGAACATAATAATCAGTGTGACCCGTTTCTCAGAATAGAGATGATGGGAACTGCAAGATCATTTTCTCAAGAGTTTGGCTACAAGTGCCTGTGACAGGGAGATAGAAGGTTAAGATGAGAAGATGATGAATCAAATATGTGCTTCTGCGCGTTTGAGTGTGTCTGTCTCTCACAGTGACGGTGGGTATCCAGACGGAATCACAGCACCGCAGCAGACAGTGACAAAGACACTCCAGTGAGTCCTGAGCATGGCAGCGTTTAGATGGAGCTGTGAATGTGTTCTCCCTCAGAACAGGCTCTGATGCACAGTCCTCAGCCAACCTTAGACACACAGGCATAAATAAATACACATACAGGTTGAAAATGACAGAGACAGGCAGACAGACAAAGATATGACTCTGTTACATGCAGTTATCTTTTCTGCTGGTGGACAGAATCATTTTGTTCTTTGACTCCACTTATCTTCACAAATTAACACTTAATATATCTAATTTAACTTCTTCAACATGTGCTGACCTGCAAGCAGCCTGAATACAGATAATGGCCTGAAGGAGAAAACCTTCTGCCACTGAAGCCTGGCTGCTGGTGTCTGACCTCTTCAGACTCCCCTGGAGAATAAACAGAGAGAGATGTAAAACAAAAACACATCTAATCACATGGCAAAGAAAGCTGTCTTATCGTCTCATCAAGACACATCAACTGAAAGATTTGTTCAAGAAATCATTAAAACTTATCTAAAAAAACTTATCTTATCTAAAAGTCCATTAAGACTGACCTTGAGAAACACTTCCTTCTGTTTCTTCAGTGAACATCAACATTATATTCATTAACATTTTTTGAATATTAGCCTTGAATCTGTATCATTTTTCAGTGCAACTGGAGGATTTCTTTGCATATTAAATTCGAATGTGAATGCATGCAGAAGGACATTTATTCCTTTAAGGAAGAATTAATTCCCCTCAATAAAACATCTAGGTCACACATTCGTATATTTTGTGTGACATAAAAAGGCAGATGTACTGTAACAGTGTCTGTTTTGTCACTGGAACAGCCACTGATAACCACAGAAACAGTTTTAACAAACGCAGTAGATGTATAGCACAGACAGTTCTGTTCACCACAATTTTCTAATTTTTATGTATCTCGTATCCTTGTTTCATAACTGTAGACAAAACATAAAGAAAAACTAACTAACTCACAGAGCTTCTCTGATTAGCAGGGGAGGGCAGCGGCAGCTCAGATAATCTGTTTGTAATGACCTCTACCAATCCTTCCATCTCCCTGTACTGGACTGGTCTGGATTGGTGGTTCAACCTTCAGAATTCAGACAGAGGACGATGTTAGTACATATGAACAAATCATCTTAAATACTAGGGCCGTCAAAGTATATATATATATATATATATATATATATAAACAAAAATTCCTTTTAATGTACCCATTTTCTTGTGTATGAAAGACTATTTGTGACTCTCAGTATATGCAGACTGATTTTCAGTATTGTATTTGCACTTAAAGAGTACCCTGACATAGATTAGCAGACGTAAAATGTGTGTATTATGCAGTTTGTCCACTGTCTGCCTCTGTGTCTGACACTGAGGGCTGAGCTCCTGTCCTCCACACAGGGCGAACAGCAGGCAGGAGAAGGAGCAAGACACTAAGGCTGACAGGGTCTATGCTTCTTACTGTATACAAAACAAAAGTAGAAAGAAAAAGTATCTAAAACACCCATCACACTCTATAAACATGCATAAACAGCAATGTCAGCTATGCACACGGTCTGTGACTTTGCTGGCGAATCGCTAATTGCTATGAATACAGCAAAACAACAGCTGCCGCTAAACCTTTAGCCTAATTTTTTTCACATAATTTAATAACTGAACACGTTCTGGTGGAATACATCTGACACAGCATCTCTCCCACGCTCTCAAACCTGCCTCTTCCATCTACTTACTGTACATGCCCAGCAGTGAATCACGTCAGCAGTAAAGGGAGAAGGAGGGGAGGATCACTGAGTATGTCTGCATTCTTCATTGTTTTTAAACATCACCCTGGGATTAATATCAGGATTGTTGTTTTATTTTAATTCAAGAGATATGTGATATGTGTGTAACGGGTGTATAATGGGGTGTTATGTCTGTTCGCCAGTTCAACTTCACTTCCCTAACATAGTCCTACATGACTTGCATGTCGAGATGGGTTATGGAAAAAGCATTTAAATATTTCAGCAACAATCAACACTAAAAAGTTAAAAATCCACTTACTTCACCAGTGTGCTTGACAATATGTGACTCATTTATCCACAGTATGTTTTTGTGTCTACCTAAAAAGGGCAGAAGCAGCACTAGCAGCCTGTGTAGCTACAAGTAGACAGGAGGATGACACTCCAACTTTCACAGCTTCTGTAGCGGCTGCAAACCCTGGACCACTGGGGAACAAACGTACACTTGGGGGCTGCCTGTAACAACAACACACAAACACACACATAAAAATGATAGTACATTCATTCACAATGGATGAGTACAAGTACTGTGTCTGGACAGGTACAAATTCTTTACAGTCTCAACTTTTATCTGAGTAGGTTTACATGAAATAGAAAGAATAGAAAGATTTCCAAAGATGTGGAGTTCAAAAGTAATTGGACAGATACAAATGAAGTCACACAAAATAATCAAACTCAATCTTTTGTGGAAAAGCCTTTAAGTGCAAGTCTGAAGTCTTCTACCAGGAGACAACAGCATGCGCTTTTGCTAAAAAGCCGGTTGGCTGGTTGACTTGGGCGATTTGGTATGCTTAGGATAGTTGTTTTGCTTGATGAAATATTATCGCGTGAGTGGTGATGTTTTCTGCTGAGCTCACGAAATGCTCTCATAAACCCTGTATTCACCCTGTTTTTTTCCATCAGAATTGAAATCATCAATAAATGTCAAGTGTGTCACTTCAATTGGCACCTACACAAACTAGAACAGAACCAGCACTGTGTTTGACAGATGAGGTGGTGCTTTGGGTTCAGGGCTCTTTATTTTTTCTCTCTCCACACTTTCATGATTTTGACATAAGTTGATTTTTGTTTCATCAGTTCACAGAACTCAGTTTGTTATTTCTGAACTGGAACCTGGCCTTTCAGTTCTTTAAGATGAAGCAGTGCTTGTATGCTGTGGTAAATTAAAGGCTCTGGTCATGAAGTTTTCTCTTTATTGCTGACAAGTAAACATGCAGATATAGAGAACACACACACAGCCAATAGTAAGCCCCAAGGCTTACTATTGTCTTCTTCAGTTGCCCGGTCAACTCTATACTCTATATCTAAATAGCAACTCTAAATCAATCATGAGCTATGTGTAAGATATTTTGTGCATGAACTGACACTGAAACAAAACCCAACTGACCAACAAATATTCAGTAGTTGCCCAATAGCTTTTTAACCCTTGTGATTTGGAGAATGTATGTTAAAGGGGGTATATCTCACATGCAGTTATTTGTATGTTGATGGAAACTTACTCAAACTGAAGCAGACATTACACATTAATGTGGGCTCTGTAACTCCAGCACAGAGCTTAAAGAACAAAAACTGTGCAGGCTGTCAGAGCTGGTGTTAAATTGTAGCCTAGCAGCCGGAGGCACAGATCCTGAACCATCTATGATTAATACTACTAGAATCTGTGTTGTAAGCAAATAATTAAATATCAAGACAGAAAAAAATGTCTGTACTTTGGATCTCCAGGATTATTCAGTATGACAGGGAGAGGCCTTTCAGTAATTTTTTTGCTGATGTGGGTTTCTGACACAACAAAAACTAATCAAAAAGCTGACAGTCTGTTCATTTTCCTGTCTTTCTTGTTTTGCCAATACCACCACTGACTGAGTGAACCTACCCTCTCTCTGTTTCACTCACCTACACACACACACTCTTATTTTCTTTCTTTTATTTTTAAACAAATGGTGCTGACGTACAATATTAGCACTGCAAAGTGGTGCATGTCTATGGTCCATGACATCAAACAGCTGCAGACTTTTGGCACAACACAAACATCCTAATATTGTAATGCACACTTAAAGGTGCACACAAACACACACATGCTTAAACTCACCCTGTCTTCTAAGCCTAACTTAAACACGGACTGTCCTGAGGAGCTGGCTCTTCTGTTTTGACCCTGTTGTTTAGTCTCTATGTGCAAGTCTGTACATTCTTCACTGCACTGAACCAAAATATACTATATTGCTCTGTTAGTGTCCTTGGACCAGTTTCTGCCTCAGTGTGTTTCTCTTCTTGAAATGTTCAGGGATGCTGTGCTTGTTGAAAATTCCCATCAGTTGTTCACACACTCTTGCAACATATGGAATGACAATGTTGTTCCGTTTGTTCTGTTCTTCCCTGTCAGTTGTGGAAGTGTTCCTACTCAAATTTTTTTCTGGATTTGAAAAGGGCTGTGTTTATCAGAGAGTGAGGACTGGTCACAGTCTCCTTACTTTCCCAAAATGTCCTCACTCCCAAGGCAAAAAAAAGTAAACAAGTACACACACACACACACACACACACACACACACACACACACACACACACACACACACACACACACACACACACACACACACACACACAGGTGCATAGCTATTGGCAAGAACACACAGGCTAGACATTACAATTGTATCCCTCCACCTACCAATGACATTGTAGTTTACATGCATGTCTGACCAGACTTGCAAATTCCTTGAGTTTAATTGGACGCAGAAGTAAGAAGAAACTCCCACAGGCTGTTGCTGTGATATCGCCTTCATAAGAATGGGACAGACTGGAGGTCAGTGACCTTGACCTTGAACTTTGACGTCCAAAATGTTACCATTTCATCCTCAAGTCCAAGTAGAAGATTGTGCCCAATTTGATGACATTCCTTCAAGGCCTTCATGTGATATCACATGACACAGGAGGTCACAGTGACCTTTAACCACTAAATCAGTTTGTGATGGATGAACAACACCAAACCTTAAAGCCCCCAGCTGTCGCTATCAAAATGCAGCCACAATTATATACACACACGCTAAGTAACCTAAACACACACATGCACTGTGAGAGAAATGTTACTGACTAAATTTGGCAAAGATCTCTTTCTCTCTCTCACACATACATTTTAATTTGTTCAGCACTCTATTTTTTTACAGTTCCATTCAAGGAACAAATGACCCTCGACATCTGAAATCTCTTATATCATTAACATGTGACAAGTGAACCTTGCTATTACAATTATGTCAACCTTGCTATGACAGTGTTTTACTAGCTCATGACCTATTTTCATGTACAAGTTAGTAGACAGTTAATTTAAATCTAATTAAACTTGCCCAAATTAACAATACTTTATGCCTGTTTGTGTAGGAGAAGTTGCAAACACACACTTTGTGAGCACACAGATGTGCATAATACATTTTTATTTGTGTATTTCATTTCTGTGAAGGGTGTGTTACAGTTAAGAGATGTTTATGTGCACGGGGTGAGGATGATCCCTCCTCATACACACTGTTGCGATGAACCCTGTTTTTTGTCGGTCATGGACAGAATTACATTTTCCCATGCTCACTGCTGTAAACCACAATGTAAAACCAGCAGGTGGTGTTAATGTTGTGGCTGATCAGTGTATCTTGTAATAATACCACTGAGTCAATGGTTCAACAAACACTTAACATTGTTCCTTCTTTTAAATCTTGAATTATGCCAAACATATGTATGCCATATATCTTACATGCAGTATTTCTATAGTGTATACTGTATATTATAAATAATGATACAAAAAAGCAGCATATAAATATCAGCTGAAAACATTTTCCAATTAAATCTATTTACTTTAATGCCTGTGGACTATAACTGGCAGGCATGCTTCTTCCGAAATTCATGTCTTTGTCTCATTAGGTATCACGTAACTCGATAACTACACTCTCAAGTGTGTCTTGTGATTTAGCTGAGCAATCCTCTAAAATACATATGCTAGTTGCAACACCATTTACCTCTGAAAGTCAAATGGACCCTTTGATGACAGTGTCAAAAAGTTGCAGCTAACTAAGGTGCCTTAATTAAATCATAATTGCTGTGTCTACTCTCCAATAATATGACAGTGCTCTATTAAAGTAGAAATGCTCAAGTGTAGTCATTTAGTACTCTTTAGTCATTGTGAAAAGATATACACACGTCCAGACACGTCCAGTACAGTGTAATAAAGTTGGCACTGAAATGCCTCAAAGGAAAGGAAAACAAAAAACAGATCAGTCTCACCTTTCCAGTATCTCAGTAAGAAGCAGCAGACCTTGTTTCTGCACTGCTGGGTTGGTCAGCCGCAGAGCCTCCTTCAGACTGCGCACAAGGGACTCAATACCTAGCACAAAGTCAAAGAAATAGTGAGCAGGCAGACCTATCTCAACCAAGCACACACATTTTTCCAGTTCTGCTCAATGCCAAAGTTGTGACAGTGATGTGACTGACTACTATGCTACAGGCTAGACCCTCTTGTTGCATTAAAATGACTGACATGCTCATAAATATTGTACATCCACTAAGCACAAAGACACCAACACACACAGTCATGCATGTCAAACAAACCACTGCAGCAGAACAACTTTCTAATTTACTGCTACACAGAATCTGCTGTAATAAGCTCATGTTTATAATGAATTAGAGCAAGAGTCTAATAGCACAATGAGTTATTAAGCCAGATACCCCGTACTGGTAAATTAGGTCTGTAACTTTTCTGTAAATCTACAAAGGTATCAAAGGTAGGAGTTTCACACCTACCTTTGCATCAATTATCTTATTTTCAGATATGTTTGCAGATAAATCATGTAACCCAACTTTGAACAACACACTAGATACACACACACCAACAGTGTTTTCTTATCTGTCTTAGCTTTCTTACCATACACAGAGTGACACTGGGAGAAGAACAGTGGGTCTTCGGTCAGTAACACCAAACATGTATAGACAGACGACAACAGCACATCACTACTACTGCTTGCCAAACGGTCGAACAGAAACTCTATAAAGTAAAGGAGAGATGGAGGATATGAAGCGGCTTGTTAGAGGGGCTAAACTAATAAAGCAATAAAGACAGAACAACAAATAATGTTGCTATTCAAAAACAGCTTACAAATCTTTAAAAAAGGATGTAGTGTTTCCATGCATATTTAGCTGCTGGGACAAGAGGGAAACACAAACAGAACCACCACAGTGAAGAACAGATAAGTGCAGTGAATAAAGCAATACCAACAGACAAGGTAGAGTCAAAGTGAAAGCAGAAAATAAATCACAGAAGGCAACAGCTTGTGTGTGTATGAGTGGTAGTACCAGGTACATCAGCCTTTATGAAGGGAGTGCTGTACTGACTGGGAGAATGAACCAAGATGGATGCAATACACTGAGCACTGGTCACCTGCAGCATTTCATCACCACTCAGCAGCAACTGAAGGACACATTATATGAATTTTCTGAGGGCCAACCAACCAACTTAAGACACATCATTCAAATACGGTGCAGTGCTTACACAGTGTTTACACCGCAAACTGTGACTATTTGAGATACAATCAAAGCAGATCAATTATAGTTTCTTTAACACTTCCAGCTTGCTGATGACAGCAAGGGATGAAGTAATATTTTTCCGACTGTCTGACTCTCATCTTCAGTAAATCTGTTGTTAGTTTGATGTAATTTGAAGCCAAAGATTCATTGGTTTATTCATGCACTCATTCATTGTGAGGATAAACATCAACTACAATTACAAAATCTTTGTACAGATCCCAAAGACAACATATTTGTTTATGTTTTGGAAGATTATTTAGATGTTGGTGATTCTTATTGCTTATCTCACACTGGCGATCTACAAAAAGGCTACTAACGTCACAAGCTGGGTTTTGTAATGCAAGTCATCACTGAGAAAATCTGACTAGATGTAATCTACACATTGATTTCCCAGACATGAAGCACAAATATTTGTCCTGGCTAAAACCCCTTGAATCCCTATTCAAAGACACATTAATCCGGGATTAGAACTTCTTGTTATGATTATCGTCAGTGTCAGAATGCAGGTCTTGGGGTAGCAGCAGGATGTTTGGACAGAGACCTTTTTCAGTATGAGAGGCAGAGGGTGGTCAGAGGGTTGTTGCTCTTGGTTTTGGCTTAGGATCTGGCTACTGTTGGTGTGGCTGTTCTGGTTCTCATCGCACATGATCTGATTGCCGGGGCTGTTCATTAGAACTGACACTGCTTCTTCCAGCTGCACTAACAGACACAGCAGGCCTAACAGATGAAACACACAGTGTGAAAACAATATTGGCTGACATACGCATATATGTTCAACATTTTACAAATTGAATAATAAACACTCACAACGTTAATAACATCTAACTCATATTGTGTAGATCCCTCACTGCTGCTTAATTAGCTGTGACCGAAAGAGGCATGGACTCCACACAACTTAATAAGGTGTCCTCTGGTGTTTGGCAGCAAGATGTCAACTTGTGAGGTGGGGCCTCCATGGACTCCCATAGTATATCCTGGTGTCATCCCTTCCCCACTTACAAATGCACACAGATTTGGCTACACATGGTGTAAAAGAAAATGTGAATTATCAAACCAGGTCACCTTCCTTCGGGATCTAGTTTTGACTCTCACATACTCATTGTAGGTGCTATTTGGCAGTAGACAGGGGGTTAGCCGGAGAACTCTCGGACCAGATGAACTACCCCCATGTCCACCAGTGAGCCTTGGACACCCATGATCCTGTCACAGATTGTCCTTCATTGAACCACTTTTTGTAGGTACTGGCTTCTGTATACTGGGAAGATGCCACAGGAGTCCATGGAGTTCTCCTCATCCAGTCACCCAGCCATCGCAATTTGGTCCTTAAATTCTTCACTTGACGCATAATATATCCCGCCCCCCTGACAGGTGCCATTGTAATATGAAAATCTATTAAAGAGTTATTCTCTTTACCTGTAATTATGTTTAATGTTGTGGCCGGTTGGTAGACATAAGTACCAAGTCTTTAAACGGCACATGGTGAAAGATGCAATATGCATTACAAAGCGTAAAGTTCTTTGGTTTTTGATGTTTGTGAATATCTGGTATTAGATTTAAACTGTAAATACACAGTATCACTTTGTTTTCCTACTGACATATTGGTCTGGTTCAGATACCACCACTGATAAAGGATTAGATGACAGGCTCATGAATATAAGACTACTTCTGCAATGATAAAAAACATCTGTGCTGGAGACAATCTTCAAAATCTGTGAAGAAGATATAAATGCAAAAATTCAACTTGCCAAAGCATAGCATGAATAAGCTATGATAATCATTTCCATTCTAGCCATCTGGAAAGAAAGTAATAAAACACAAAACATGAGTGCAAGAAAAAAGCATGAAGAAAAACACATTTTCTTTTGTTTCAAATGTTTTGAAACACGTTATTATGGTAATCCTGCTTAATTCCTTCTTAATGTTGTTCTCACCGGGGGTGGTGATTAAATCGATTTAAAATTACAAAAACAACAACAGTAACTGTTCCAATTTATTTGCTCTAAAAACTGAAATACACCAACCTTGGACCTCTATTCTAAGCCCATAATGCATTGTGCTTTTCTCAAAAGGCATTACAGTGATATAATATCATCAACTTTCTATAGGGTAATGACTATATTCCCTTTCAATAACTCCTATGCACCCACCACAGACCTCCTTTCTGGTTATCACCAAAGCACACGCTTCCGACCTCATTATCCCTATAACTCAAAACTCGTACAAGATAGTAACACTCTTTCATCTCATATAATCCTTCCTTTTTCTCTATCTAGCCTCACTCTTAAATAGATTCTGGATGGATGCGAAACAACATAATTGCCATCCTTACCCTATTTCTCTCCCAGGCAGCTGGGAGAGAGGCTACATGTTCTGTACATGACAACTCCAAAATAGGTAGTCAGTAAAGCAGCTGCTCAAAATTCTTATCTTGATTTGCAACTAGTTTTTTAATACTTGATTTCAAACCTTTAGATGATAGCATCTCAATCTCACTTTGGCTATGTAGAGCCTAATAAACTTAAATGAGGCCAATGATATATGCACTTTTTCATCTAGACAGCTAATAATGCCCTCAATGTTATTTTTACCTTTATTTTGAAAGAATTTGTTTCCCTGGTTTTAAAAATCACAGAACACACTCTAGACAGATGTAGCCATGAAACCATCAAAGCCATGTTCAATTCAAAGAAGAATATTTTGAGTCAGGACAAATGAGAATATATTCTGGCATTGCTCCTGACAGCAAAGGTATTAAACCGACTGATATTTTCTCACCAATGCTGTTATTGATGAGCTGTGGGGCGCTGGCATCGGCCAAGGTCTGCAGCAACAGGATACACACTCTGTCCCTGATGGCAGTTGGCAATGACTGTGCTGCCAAGCCCCCAGCTGTCCCAAACAGTTTGATCCACACATACAGGACTGAAGCCTTCAGTGTTTCATCTGGGTAAAGCAAGGCTGAGCATAAATGCTTCAGCAAGGGCACTAGGAGACAGGGAGAGAGGACACACACATATCAATACACAATTAATACAAAGGAGAAGAAGAGGATGGTTGGGGTGGTACGACGACAATATTTAAATAAATTACAATCAAATTAAACTGATCAAGTACAGTATATGGCAAAGATTTGTGTGTGTGTAAAGGGGTGAGAGAAAAAGAAACAAGACTGATAAAGATGAAAGATAAAAATAATATATTGTGAGAGAGAAGCATAGACAAACAGACTACAAGAAGAGAAACAAGATAACAACATAAAAGAGGAGCAGCTGGGAACTAAGTGCTGAGTTTCACTTTATAAGACTCTTTAGCAATGACAGAAAATTGTAGAGCCAACACTGGAGAACACTGCCATGAAGATGAAACTGAAGATTGGCTATTGAGGACAGAGTGCAGCAAAATGGCAGCTGGGTAAAGAGGGTGAGTAGAAATGATTTAAAATATATACTAAAGTAAGACAGGATTTTTTTTCTTTCTGCGCAGCAGGCAGGAGTTAGAGGCTTCCAAGTACGCTGTCTGACAGAGAGAGTACAGTATGATTCAGATTCCCAAAGGGAAGAAGAAAGACAGAGGACATAGAGATACTCATGGAGAGACTGATGGTGCAAAGGAGAGAGATAAGAAGAGGCAGGTAGTGACAGAAAGGCTGAATTGATAGAGGAAGGAAACCCACAGGGGGAAGAAGGTATACAGTACAGGGAGGGAGAGCGATGCACTGATAGTCACAAAAATGGTGATGGTGGCAGAGAGACAGAAGGAAAAGAAGAGTGACAGTGTGACATGCATGTTACAGCAGTGCATACAAGAGCATATTTATGTGCATTTGCACATCTGACTTGAATTACTTCAGCAAGCTGTAATAATCAAATGTGAATACTTAAAGTCAAAATGGCAGACAACACATTCCCAATCACGGCCCTTGAGGCCCCGGTTTTATAATTTATTCAAAATAATTACTCTCTCTGTAAAACATCCACTGAGATCCCTTACTTCATAATGGAAAAAATTGCATCAGAAGAAGATAATATAGTATGCTTGATGAGTGAGTAACATCATTGCAATATAGAAAATATTACACTACACTACAATCTATTTTAAGTAAATACCATTATACAGTGAATGAAAGCAAGAATAGCAGAAAATTGTGTGTATGTGTAATGAAGGAATGATATAAAAACACACTGATTCTCATACATCATCCATCTACTGTCACTCAGTGAGCTAATAGCTAATTTATGGCCTTTGTGTTGACGAATTTTAATACAAGATTGTTGAAGTGTTTAAATGCTTGAGTGACAGCTATAATAACCAAACGACTGCATTAATGTGGCCATAATCAAAATATTAAAGTGCAGAAAGTCTGAAGAATAAATATGCACATGTTGGAAAGTGAGAGAGATACATACAGGTGGCAAGAGAAGAGAAGCAAGTACTGTAAGTATAGAGGAGTGACTTTGAGAACAGAAGAATAAACAGCGTTAAAGTGCCGGGCAGCACTTGAGGTGAAAGAAGACAGAAGAGCAGAGACTCAAAGAGTGGTGGAGAGATAGGAAAGAAGAAAGAGATGACAGGGTATGAGAGCCAGGCTGAAGCCCAGCTGCTCTGTGAAGCAGATCAAAACCCATGTGAGGCAGGAGAGGCTCCCAGACATGTTTGATTAAACCTAAATATATGAGGTGGCCAAGATGAGAGCCAGGTATGAAGAGAGAAGAAGATGGTGAAGAGGGAGATGAGGAGGTAGGGGGTTAAAACCTCCACAAACAGAGGAATGAAATGGAAGGAACTAAATATAAAAGTAGTGAACAAAAAACAACAACAAATAAAAGCCTTAGTGCTTTACACTACATTTTACGATGCATACATACAAACACAGAGACAGACACACATGAGCACTAAAATAAAAGATTCAACAGCTTTTGTTCTTTTGCCATATAAAATGAAAGGCTAATTTCTGTTTTCTCTTGTTTACTGTTTTTCTGTTGCCACTGTGAAGATGTGCACTCTCTGCTCATCTTCTGATCTGCTTTCTACAGTATTTCTCTTCTTGTTGTTTTTCACTCCGTGCTTCACCCTGCTTAACTAAACCCTTTTCTACCCTTCTCTGGCTTCTATGATTCCCACATATACAACATAGTTTGGCCCAACCAGATAAATACTGCCAAAGGGCAAAAATATTAGCTTTTTTGTATGTAACTTCTTTCAAATGTCTGAAGTGAAATGAAGTTGAAAGTACAGACTCATAAACCAAAATGGTGCATTAATGTGTAGTTGTATCACAGGCCCTTTCTTCCCTCCCTTCCACTATCATTAAGTCATTAATGCTTCATCCTTCATCACCGCTCCCTCATTCTGTCTGTATCCATTCCTTTGTTAGGACCTAGGGGAGTAAAACAACAGTAATGCAAAATTGAGAGAAGGAGGGGAAAAGAGCGAGAGAGAATAAAAGAAGGGTTCTAGCAGAGGAAATCAAAGCTGTGAGAAAAACAGATGGGTTAATCAGGTATTGTCATTAGGCAGACAGACAGACAGACAGACAGACAGACAGACAGACAGACAGACAGACAGTGAGTCAGAGAAAGAGTGAAATGCATTGGTTGCTTTGGACTCATGTTGTTACTGCCATGCTGTTGTTGTTAGTCCAAACAGCCCCACAGAGACTTGCTGAGTGACAGGACACAGACAGACACACACAGTCAGTCTAGAATCAGCATCACCGCAGCACACCACTAACTCAGGGGAGCTTGTAAAACTCATGAAAATACATGGGAGGTGGACACACATACCATGGTAGAATAACTATGATGCCTCTGCAATTGTCATAAAGCTCACTCTGTTGCTTAAAAAGACACACAGCAACACAGGCTCACACTGCTCATTAACAGGACACATTAGATAGAGTGGCATCATTTTTCAGGCACTTCAAAGAAAGATAGGTGGTTGTGGCAAAGATTAAATCAGCACAGTTGTGTGCAGGAGAGCTGGTGAAGTACATTATATGTCTTCCTCCCTACCCTGCAGAACTGTACACAAAAATATATACATATAAATGGGGAATTTCAGGGGAAAGGTTGACTGAACATGTATTTGTGACTCTTTCAGCTTTTTTTATTTTCAGCAGGTGCTGGCATGGGATTGGTTATACAGGGAGAATTTTAAGTACGGACAGAGCACAGTTATATCAATGCAGCTGGAGCGTAATTGAAAAGGTCATAACAGCTAGAGAGATTGAATTGAGAAAGTTTAAAGGAAAGGATATAAAAAATACAGTTTTGTGGCATTTTTGTCATTTCTCAGCACCAGTAGGAGTGGAGAAGGGAACTGCACGGGGATGACTAATTCAAAGGTGGACACAGAACTAGTAACCATTTCTGTGCACACTAATATTCCTGGATATCAGCATTCGAGATAAATCAGCACTGTACTGATTTAATTTTTTAGAGGTGTGACAGTATGATGAGCCATCTGAGATATGACCTGACCTGATCCAGTGCCACTTCGTTATTAAATCTATCTTAAAACAACCTGACTCAAAGCTTTTTTGTTTTGTAGACACTTCCAAAATAATCTCCCCGCTATATGACTAGAGCTGCAGAATTTAGTTATCATGGACAATATTACAATCATATATAAGCAAATGGTATAATGAGTCTCCTTTTTTGGAGATCAAGGAAAATGCACCAATTACTGATCATTTTGGAATGTGTATTTCTCAACTCTAACATACAAATGCCTGGTGCTACTTTTCCTGGGGTGTAAATCAATGAATAAAATTCCTCTTTGCTACTTTGCACATTGGCACTATGTCTCTTGCCAAGTATCATGTAATGGAGTTTGTGAGGCTGGGTAAGGTTATAGTATATATCACATTCTGAGAAAAGTATTAAGGTTGACAACATGTACAACTGTTTATCACCCACCCCCCTAATAACAATGTTGACACTATGGTGGCCTCATATATTTGGAAACAACAATTACTGGTACATCTTCATATGAACCAAAATTGCCAGCTAACGATAAAAATAAAAATTCACATGAAAACATACTCCCTTGTACACCATTGCCAGCTGTGAGGTGTGATTGAGTGTCGGCTGCAGTGTCTCACCATACTGAGTCACCAGGCTGTGAGCCACTTTGGGGACTGCTTCCACCATGCTCCCCAGGAAGGTGAATGTGGGCTGGAAACTCTTCACACTGAGCTGGTCACTCAGCTACACAGCAGATACACAGATTAAAAATCCAAAGCCAAACAAGCATTCAACAGTGTAAAAGAGCTTGTGTGGATAAAAATGAAAAATTGCTCAAGGTCAGTATGATTTTATACTACACAGAGACATTCACAGGCATTGTAAACAGTAATGAGCAAGTCATACAACAGGGAACAGATACGACAAACGGTAAAATTGACTAACATCACATGTCCTCAAGCTAAAGCTTGACACCGTCACACTCCTGCTTATGATTTAGAATTGTCCAAATCACCTCTCCAGGGCAGCTGTAGCAGTAAGGCAGGCGTGAAACAGTGATATTCATGGCTTTCATTTTACATTATGTTGACAAAAATCCAGCTATAACTACAACAACGCACCTATACTTTAGAGCTCACTGCACAAGCCTGTAATTCAATCTTTTTCACAAATTATGATATAAACCTATTTCTTTTTCCAGCACTCGTTCACATAAAATTAAAATCTGTGTTCACAAAGGAGGTTTCTAAATATGTTTTCTTTCTAGTTCTAATCAGGCTCTATTCTAGTAATGTAAATGATACTTGTCAGCACCTCTTCCTGGTGGTATACATCTGTAGCATTATCAGTGTACACAGCTTTACTACTTTCCACCAGCATTATCGCTACTGAATCAGTCCTTTCCACTACTGCCTCCACCATACATGACAAAATACCAGCAAGAGGGAAACAAGCTCACTGCCTGTTACTAAACAACCTAGAGAGGATTAAGTTGCTGGTTACATAGTTTAATATGTTGAGTGTGTTCCTGTCTGCATGTGTAGATGAGCGGAAATGTTTCTCAATTCAGTACATCTATGAATGTGTTATTCTCACCTGCCTGTGAATCTCATCCAAGACAAAGTGAAATGACACCTCACTCTGAAGCTCTACAAGCAGCTGAACCAGCACTGACAATGCATAATCATACACATAACATGAATGCATGTACACAGACACTCACATTAAACAAATAACACAGAGAAATATTCATTAAATAAACATAGATCCCACTTCTCTCTCACTCTCTTTGTGTCTTTTAGGATCTTGTAAGCAACTGTGTCAATGTGTTGTACGTAAATGGCTCATGGACAAGTTCTGATGTCATTATATGCTGCCAGCAGTCAATTAACATAAGAGCTGATTTTATTGCAATATCCAGCTAAACCAAAGCTCTTACTTAGTTAAGTGCTTTATATGGCTTCTCAGCTAAAGTTAGAAAACTTCTGGAGATTTCTTTCTCCTCCTTTGTTTGTCCTCACACACAGATATGATGACTGCATTATTTATAGAGCTCCAACAAGGTTTAAAATGTGTTCTTCACACTCTTTATGTGCAAAGAGCAGAAGCAGTGTCAAATTTCAAGCACTCTACTAAGTAATACAGCAAAGTGGTCCCTAAGGCATTCTAAGACAGCTACCATAAAATCATTCTGTCATTTGTTAAAAATATTTTTGCATTTTCAAATATTTAGCTTCAGTGAGAAAAACCGGGCTGAGTACTAAAAACTGATAAAAGAAATCTGAAAAAGCTGCCTAACTGATCATTATATACAAAATGAAATAGGTACTTAAGACGTGTATAGTGCAGCAGTGAAAGACTTTTAAGATGTGAAGTAAGGTCAAGGCCTTTAAAAATTTTACATTTAGAAACTGGGACTGTGGAGTTGTGGCGTAAGATCACCTTAGTTACCAACAATGAGCAATGTCACAGTCACCAAGAGAGTTTGTATGAAAGAAAAACACTGTTGAGAAATAGAGACACGTAGCCTGTGTTTGCAGTCTGGAATATTACTGCATAGAAAGTCTACATCTATGTTTGTGTGAGTGCAATAGGAATAAGATGTGTATTTGTGTGTTTATGTGTGCTGCATTATCCAAATTACAAAGACACATCACTTCACCTTGGTCAACCTTTTCCAATAAGGCTGGTTCCTTCACAACGTGAAGCATCCCTAGGGTGAGAACAGTAATAATAAGTCAGATTTACAGGCCCAACTTCACAAATACATTGTCATGTGTAGAGGTGTCTTCCAGTTTTAGACCTTCGGTGGCTTCTGGGGGCTCTTAAAGATTTTTTCCATTCATTTATTACTCTCCATTTTGTTGTTTATAAACATATTTTGCATACATCCATATACATTGGATGCAATATATTTTTATTTTCTTACTCCATTGATGTATTTTTTCATATGATGAATCAAATGATGCAGTTTTAGTTTTGTCTTTTATTTTGTAAAACATTTTGGTAAACCTCATTTAGGACAAGAAAAATGAAGTATAAATATAAAAGTCAAAGTATAATACTTTATTATTATACTTAGTATTACACCTTGACAATGTAGAGTTCCAGTACAAAACACACTAAATCTGTTAATTCTAACTACTCATCCCGCACACTTTATACCCTATTAGAACCTGTGTGGCATCTGCTTAATCTTGGACACTTTTTCTAGATTTCCAAAACAAGTAAAAATAACAATATAATGACCTATGTGTGCAGGTAATGATGGTGCCTCTTTAAATACTAACCTGCAAGCATGTAAAAATGATAATGTGTATGAAGGGACATGAAAGGTAAATTTTAGATGGGATTACGCTCTCAGTGGCAGCTCAGTTTAGCAGACCATCCCACAAGCACTGGACTGTAATGGCTCTTTTAATGTCTTGTCATATTGGTCAGATCTTTTACAGCTTAACATTTGACCACATATCCTCTCATTTCACTAATTTGATTAGAGCTCAAATGATGTACGCCTAACTCTTTATGCTGCAATAACTGACTGAAATTTGCCCAGTGAAGATGAAATATCAGTAATATCCTCTGATGCTGTGGTACTATATAAACCCATAGTGGTATAATTAAAACAATGGCACTGTGTAAGAATTTCATAAACTAGCTCACCAGTGCTATTCCCTGCTCTCACAATATTGATGACTTTGTACACATTCAAGATAAAGAAACGGGTACCAATTCATTATGTGCATAGATGTCATTAGTCACTGTTTTTTATTAGCTGGTGTAGAGCTGATGAAGTTTATACTGAAACATTGTCTGATTCTACAAACAGCAGATAATAAAAGTATACAGTAAACAAGAGCAAACAATAACAGTCAGTTTATCTTAAAGGTTATCAGGTTAAGTTTCCTTCACTTCCAATTTTTAAGCAGAGTTTTGTGCCTTTTTATGTTAAAGGTATCAATGTCTAGTATTTCAAGGCATTCGTCTACAATGTTATCTTAACTTTTTAGAAATAAAAAGTGTGCCGACATGCTTTTAGAGATTGTGCTGGTTAGATAATACAGCTATGCCACATGAGATGTAATGCAGTTGTTATGAAAGGGTCATCAGCAAATCATTGTATTGGTTACCACTGAACACTGTGATTATGCCTACTACAAAAAAGAAAATCATTTAACTGCAGGTCAAGTCTATTATCTATGTGAATAGTGTTTTTAATACAACAAAATAACTACATTATGCAGAACATGTTGAATATTTCTGTTTCTTGTTGTTCAGATAATGTGATCATATCTAATGTGTTCATTGTGACCTTGCAGAAAAGCAGTGATGTGACTGCAGCACTAGCACAAGTGTGGACCAGTGGAGTGAAGGTTATACAACTGAATTCACCCATGAGACGTCTAGAACAATTACTGCTGATTAGAAACGGTCTGTAGCAAATGGAGAATCTGTGCACTGCTCGCTCTTAGTGAGCATTTTGTGTTTTGTAAATAATAAGTGACCTTCCAGTCCTTCCTTCATATCTTAATTGCATGTTTTACTGTATATACCACTATTTCTCACCTAGTAGAGAAGTTATAAAACGCATGGAGACTCTGTGGTCCTGCTGGAGCAGCTCTCGTAAAGCCCCTGGGGAACACTTCAGCACTCCGCTAATACCAGACAAGGCAAAAGACTTCCTCACTGACTGTACAGAAACAGAGCGAGACAGAGAGATATGGGAGGGTAAATAAAGCCAATGCATCTGGGGAAATTAATAAGATAATGCTTTTGCCATAAATATTTTCTGACAAATTCCAACAAGTATCAGAGACTGTAAAGATGCAAGGTAACACGACAAAAATTGGGTCCAAAATTGAGAGATCAGAAGATGAGCACCTGTGTCTAAAAGCCCATATCAAATATTTTTCCTTCTTGAAGATTGTTTTACAGCTACTGTACTTATCATATGAGATGACTACTAGACAACCTTGTTTTTTCTAATTTTAGTCTTTTGTTTTTATTTTAGATAAAACGGATCTAGTTTCCACAAAGTGTATGTACCATGCACGGCCCCCTTAGAAACTTTGACTATAATCATAATTTGACAGTGAGATTCATATTTGACCAACACTAAAACTTTCACTTTGTTATGTTGCCATGTCTCCCACTATCACAATGTTCATTAATATTTTAATAAAAAAAGGCTTACAAGCCTCTCATGAGTAGATTAAATCCACCTCAGTGTCATCTAAGCATGGGCTTCAGTGGAAATGGAGATCTGACCTTTACAAAGGAGTTAACAAGGTAAATGTCACGAATTTGCTTCACTTTGACTTATGACCAAGAAACAGCACAAAATCATAACTAAGTGCTTTTATTTTACATGATATATGACTGTGTCCCTCCTCTCCTTAAACAAAAATGATTATTTCCAGGTTTACATGAAAATATGACATATTTACCATGTGGTCCCAGACTTTTGTACAACTTAACACTACTATCCAATAGTAAGAAATTAATTTTGTTTGGACAAAAGCTTTTTTTGTTTTGTTTAAGCATGGCTCAATAAGCCGTTAATAAGAAATATTGTTCATCACACAGTACATCTCTCACCGAAACATCTTCACTCTCAATCATTTCGATGGCACAGGCCACACAGAGCAGCAGCCCGCCCCCCTCTGCAGGCCCCAAGCGGCCGCTCCATTTTGGGTCATGTCTGAAATGAATCTTGTCATACACAATATTTCCGCTCGTCATTTTGGTCGTATCACCTGTTGAAACAAACGAAAAATTAAAATTTCTTTTTTTTAAAATAGCCACTCCGACAGTTGAGTTAAAGAGTTAGCTAGTTACTAGAAGCTAACATTAAGCTAACTTTAGCTAACCAGAAGCTTGACCTTTCTTCTCCACAAAAACAAACTTTACGTCTTCGTTTTCTTTTTCAAGTTTTGTTTAAAGGTTTTACCGACAATCCAATAAAACCATAGATACAATTCAGCGAAATAACTATCAGACTGATCAATTGTGTCGCAAATTATATCTATGCAATGTTAGCCCTGAGCTAAAGGGTGAATGACGCAATTATCCTACGCTCACTTTTGAATCAAAACTTTATTTAACTAAACTACATTAACATAATGTGGAGTCCAGTAAACACTGAAATATGAAACAGCTCATTATTAACATGGTTAAACTTGTTTTATGTTGGTTGTAAAAAACAGAAAGTGAACTTAACATTATTACAGGCACACTTGTAAATTGTTATTTTTAGATAAAAACAATTCTGTAAGAATATTTGAATGTCCTGAAACACTTTATAGCTATGTTATGTTGAAATAAATTATCTCAGACATAATACTAATACAATACTGAAGAGACAAAGGCCAAGGTCTTTTCCAAATGATATAAGGCCTGTGTGAGTGCTTTTCTTTTCCTTAAAGGTCCCCTCCAGTCATGCATTAAGACATTTCAAAAAACATTCTCATTTGAATGAAATACTGGGTATAAAAATTTATTTAAAGGCATCATGTGAAAAATTGTTGATCTCCATCCATTTTCTTCCGCTTATCCGGGGCCGGGTCGCGGGGGGAGCAGCTTTAGCAGAGATGCCCAGACTTCCCTCTCCCTAGACACCTCCTCCAGCTCTTCCGGGGGGACACCGAGGCGTTCCCAGGCCAGCCGAGAGACATAGTCCCTCCAGCGTGTCCTGGGTCTTCCCCGGGGCCTCCTCCCGGTGGGACAGGACCGGAAAACCTCCCCTACGAGGCGTCCCGGGGGCATCCGAAACAGATGCCCAAGCCACCTCAACTGGCCCCTCTCGATGCAGAGGAGCAGCGGCTCTACTCCGAGCTCCTCCCGGGTGACTGAGCTCCTCACCCTATCTCTAAGGGTGCGCCCAGCCACTCTGCGGAGGAAACTCATTTCGGCCGCTTGTATCCGCGACCTTGTCCTTTCGGTCATGACCCAAAGCTCATGACCATAGGTGAGGGTAGGAACGTAGACTGACCGGTAAATCGAGAGCTTTGCCTTTCGGCTCAGCTCCTTTTTCACCACGACGGACCGGTACACCGACCGCATTACTGCTGCCGATGCACCAATCCGTCTGTCAATCTCACGCTCCCTATTTCCCTCACTCGTGAACAAGACCCCAAGATACTTAAACTCCTCCACTTGAGGGAGGATCTCCCCCCCAACCTGGAGGGTGCAAGCCACCTTTTTCCGGTTGAGAACCATGGCCTCGGACTTGGAGGTGCTGATTCTCATCCCAGCCCCTTCACACTCGGCTGCAAACCGCCCCAGTGCCTGCTGGAGGTCCCGGTCTGATGAAGCCAACAGGACAACATCATCTGCAAAAAGCAGAGATGAAATCCTGTGATTCCCAAACCGGATTCCCTCCGACCCCTGGCTGCACCTAGAAATCCTGTCCATAAAGGTAATGAACAGGATCGGTGACAAAGGGCAGCCCTGTCGGAGTCCAACATGCACCGGGAACAAGTCTGACTTACTACCGGCAATGCGAACCAAGCTCCTACTCCGGTCATACAAGGACCGAATGGCCCTTAACAAAGGGTCCCGAATCCCGTATTCCCGGAGTACCCCCCACAGGATGCCACGAGGGACACGGTCAAACGCCTTCTCCAAGTCTACAAAACACATGTAGACTGGATGGGCGAACTCCCATGAACCCTCGAGCACCCTAGCGAGAGTATGGAGCTGGTCCAGTGTTCCACGGCCAGGACGAAAACCGCATTGTTCCTCCTGGATCCGAGGTTCGACTAGCGGCCTAACTCTCCTCTCCAGCACTCTGGAATAGACTTTCCCAGGGAGGCTGAGGAGTGTGATCCCCCTATAGTTGGAACACACCCTCCGGTCCCCCTTTATAAAAAGAGGAACCACCACCCCGGTCTGCCAGTCCAGAGGTACTGTCCCCGATCTCCACGCGATGCTGCAAAGGCGTGTCAGCCAAGACAGCCCTACAACATCCAGAGACTTAAGGTACTCGGGGCGAATTTCATCCACCCCTGGTGCCTTGCCACCGAGGAGCTTACTGACTACCTCGGTGACTTCAACCAGGGAAATGGACGAATCAACCTCCGAGTCCCCAGCCTCTGCTTCCTCAACAGAAGCCGTGTCAACGGGGTTGAGGAGATCCTCAAAGTATTCCTTCCACCGTCCTACAACGTCCCCAGTCGAAGTCAGCAACTCCCCACCTCCACTGTAAACAGTGTTGGCGGGAAACTGCTTTCCCCTTCTGAGGCGCCGGACGGTTTGCCAGAATTTCCTTGAGGCAGACCGATAGTCCTCCTCCATGGCCTCGCCGAACTTTTCCCAGGTCCGAGTTTTTGCCTCTGCGACCGCGCGGGCTGCGGCACGTTTGGCCTGCCGATACCCATCAGCTGCATCAGGAGTCCCACAGGCCAACCAGGCCTGATAAGACTCCTTCTTCAGCTTGACGGCTTCCCTTACTTCCGGTGTCCACCACCGGGTTCGGGGATTGCCGCCACGACAGGCACCAGAGACCCTACGGCCACAGCTCCGAACAGCCGCATTGACAATGGAGGTGGAAAACATGGTCCACTCGGACTCAATGTCTCCAGACTCCCTCGGGACCTGATTGTAGCTCTCCCGGAGGTGGGAGTTGAAGACCTCTCTGACAGAGGGTTCCACCAGACGTTCCCAACAGACCCTCACAATACGTTTGGGTCTGCCAGGTCTATCCCGCTCCCTCCTCCGCCATCGGATCCAACTTACCACCAGGTGGTGATCAGTTGACAGCTCAGCCCCTCTCTTCACCCGAGTGTCCAAGACATATGGTCGGAGGTCAGATGACACAACCACAAAGTCGATCATAGACCTCCGACCTAGGGTGTCCTGGTGCCACGTGCACTGATGGACACCCTTATGCTTGAACATGGTGTTCGTTATGGACAAGCTGTGACTAGCACAGAAGTCCAATAACAAAACACCACTCGGGTTCAGATCAGGGAGGCCGTTCCTCCCAATCACGCCCCTCCAGGTATCACTGTCATTGCCCACGTGGGCGTTGAAATCCCCCAGTAGGACGACAGAGTCCCCAGTCGGAGCACCTTCCAGTACCCCTTCCAGAGACCCTATGAAAGCTGGGTACTCTACACCGCTATTTGGCCCGTAGGCACAAACAACGGTGAGAGACCTATCCCCTACCCGAAGGCGCAGGGAAACAACTCTCTCGTCCACCGGGGAAAACTCCAACACATGGCAGCTGAGCTGGGGGGCTATAAGCAAGCCCACCCCTGCCCGCCGCCTCTCACCATGGGCAACTCCAGAGTAGAAGAGAGTCCAACCTCTCTCAAGGAGTTGTGTTCCAGAGCCCAGACTGTGTGTGGAAGTGAGCCCGACTATCTCTAGCCGGTACCGCTCAACCTCCAACACAAGTTCAGGCTCCTTTCCACCCAGTGAGGTGACATTCCATGTCCCAATTGCCAGATTCTTTGTCCAGGGATTGGGTTGTCGAGGCACCTCCACACGGCTGCCACCCAATCCACACTGCACCGACCCCTTATGCGCCTTCCTGCGGGTGGTGAGCCTACGGGAAGGCGGTCCCACGTCGCTCCTTCGGGCTGCGCCCGGCCGGGTCCCGTGGGAGAGATCCCAGCCACCAGGCGCTCGTCTACGTGCCCCAACCCCAGGCCTGGCTCCAGGGTGGGGCCCCGGTGACGCCAATCCGGGCGACGTATCCGACCTTGATCTTTCACTCGTCATAAGGGGTTTATGAACTGCTCTTAGTCTGGCCCGTCGCCTAGGACCTGTTTGCCTTGGGAGACCCTACCAGGGGCTTAAGCCCCCGGCAACATAGCTCCTAGGGTCATTCGGGCACGCAAACCCCTCCACCACAGTAAGGTGGCAGTTCAGGGAGGGGAATTGTTGATCTGTGATTGTAAATATTGTTCACTTTTAACTTGTGTGTTCAAAAAAAGTCTCCTACTTCACAGTGATGCCTATTTTAATTGTGTGTGTGCTGGTAGTTATAATGCTGTCTATCACACTTTTTAGGTTCATCATAAGACTATCTAAGATTATCAGTTTCCACACATTGTGCTTGCATGTGCACATCTTTAAGTTTTAAGTGAGCTCAGAAAAACTGTCCTTTAGGGTCAAATTCTGATAATAAATAAATATATATATATTTCAGCAAAAAGCATATATTATTACCTTCAAAATTATATATCAATTTCAGTTTATCCTCCAAGGAATGTCATAGCTAAATAATATGCTGTGAGTGTGTGGTGGGATGCATGAGTTTGCATTGCAGTATCGTTTAACAGCAAAGGCCACAATTTGGTTATCACCATGACAACTAAAGCCTCTCGGCAACTGAGCAACTATCTGATGACAGGAGTGTGGGGGCGAGTATCAGCCACTACCAACATGTCAATTTATAATCTCTCTCTACTTCTCCTTAAATACAGTTCACTGCACATCAAAGTAGTGCATGACATAAATTGTAGCCAGCTCAGCTGTGTGTGTTTCATTGTGCATGAGTGTGCACAAGTGAGTGCAGTCGTTTCATCAATGTGCAATATGTGTTGCCTTTGACAAATCTGCTGTGCTCCAGCAAACATGTTGGAGGCCAAACAATATGTTAGGACTGTGTGTGCAGGAAATGGTCAAAGCCTTGTTTGGCCGAGTGAGAAGAGTAGCAGACCTCTGACAAGCAGGTGGAAAATATTTGTTTCTAAAGTCCCCATTTGTGCTTGGATGGAACCTAAATCCATCAGACTGTGTAGTTTCATTGGGGATTGAGAGAGATGAACTGACAGAGGAAGAGACGGAGAGCCTTCCTTGTTGCTTAGGTGAGAGCCAAGGCATATCACTCACCTTTATTTGACAACTATTTCACACAGACAGGGGCCAATACAGCTCAGAGACAAATGGCTACAGCTTCTGTCTCAGCACATAAGTAGGGACTTAACATGCAACCATTTTTCAAACATCACTGGGCCTTTGCGTTTCTTGAACCACTTCCTGTGTCTACTCCACACCACCCCCTCATCCCTCACACATACACTAAGAAACAATCATGTTCTCACAGATTAACTAATATTTTTTGCCGGTGATTTTAGTCCACCACTGTGACAGTAGTCATCCCCGGGGGTGTTGAGCTGTCCTAAATATAACTCTGTACCTTTTCCACTCACCTCAGCCCACACTTTGTCAAAATCTGACTCTGCTCACATTATTGCAGCTGAGCCTATTGTTTCCATTGACGACAGTGAAGGTCATGTTGTTGAATTTCTTTCTTTTTTATAATGAGAACAAATATTCCTACTACTATTGAACTGCAGAGCAGAATAAAAATATTTCAGGTGGCCTGTCTTACCTTACTGGTTAACATCAAGCTGCTTCACACTCCAGAAACAACAGGCTCTCTCTATATATATCATATATATTATATGTCTATAGACAGATAAAATCTGTAAATCAATGGCAGGTCTGGAAAACTTACATGGGGGGAAAATAATAGACTTATTGACATTTGGAAAATACAGTGAAATTGTATAAGTACCAACTTTCTATTTGGTCTTACTTGTGTTAATAATTTAGGGGCTGTGAGGACAGATGCCTTATTGTCCCCCCGCTAAATCCGCCCCTGTTGTAAATCTTAATGTGACTTGTAGATGGTGAGACTGTGCTAAATTCTGAATTCTAACCCCAGCAGTCTACAAATATCATATCAAGTCAGAGAAGTACTATAAAAACGTTTGGTTCTGAGAAATTAAATTAAATTAAGGAGGAAGAGGGCGGAACAAGGAAGAGGTGCGAGGGCGATCGACAGCTGGTTTCACTCCTCACTCGACTTCAGCCTCTGATGAAAACTCCCGAAGTTGATGGATGGATTTTATCTGCTGAAAAGGAAGTCGTTCATGAAAGAGGAAACATGAAGCATCGGTGCAGCGCAGGAGTAAAGGTTGAAGAGGAATCTGTGAATAACGGTAAGATATTAAAAACTCAGAATAAGCTGTTGGTTTATCCAGTGGTCTAGCTACTGGAATATCTGTTTACTGTTTAAAATCTGAATTCATAGCTAATCTGAGTGTTGCATGGGGTTTTGTAAGTTGTACCAACTCTTGGGAAGCCTTTGGATGCCTGGTTATTATCTGAAACATTATCACCTACTGTTTTACTGGTCAGCATCACAGTCTGACTTTTATGATCATTTAAATCGTGTTTGTTGCCAAACTGATCAAATTAATTTGATAAAGAAAACAGTTTGAGGTTTGTTAACACAGATGTAGGGTACTGCATTATTTCCTGGGGCATTGGTAGTAGTACTTTTTAGATTTCCATTAAACTTGTCAGCCACAGCATTTAGCAGAAACAGAAAGCATATTTGCAAAGATGCATGATGCTGTCAGCATGTGGGACTCAGAGCTGAGATAAAAAAAAACGACCTCACCACAGCCAGACATAGTGACATGCAAGAAACCACAGTGAATGTTCAGTGTGCGTCTCTACATGGGTCAACATAGGTTGTTTTAAAGCTCACATCTCTAACCTACAGTATTACAGTTACACTGTCACACTCTGTCAGGTGTCTCGCTTTGTCTGATCTTCATTCTGTGCCAAAAAAGAGGCCATCTCTCGGCAGCCTCACCGGCACTTTTCACAGCTCATATAGTTCATAACAAACCGGCAAGGGGAAGCCAATAAAAGTAGTTGCTCTTACCCAAGTGATCTGTGCATACACACAGTGCAGGCTCAGTGAGTCACACAGTGGGGTAGCAGGTACATGTGTCACCAAGAGGTGGTGGCGTCATTGTGGTCAGAGTGCCCATTTTGTCAGGGGGGCATTCATTTTGACACAAGAACAATGTCAGTCAGACTTGATACAGAGAGCTGGAAAAAAACTGAAATGTGAGATTTTCCTGTAGATGGGAAAGTGGTGACGAGAGAGAGCTGGATGGCAGTGATGGCAGAGTTTGAGTATCTCCTATTTACAAAGTTGCTGTTCAGATCACAATGCTCAGGGCGTGATGTAAACCACAGTGATGTGAAAATCACTCTCCAAACTGCAGGCCTGTGAAAAGAGGGGAACGAGAAGAAAGACAGTGACGAATGAAAGAGAAGATCTGCTGATTGAAGAGGAAGGGGGAAGAACCCACACCAGACTGCATTTGGCTCCAAGTGTTTGGGGAAAAAAATGTAAGACAGATTTTCAGGCACAAAAGTGAATGATTGTACTGATGAAACGGCAATGGAAATCATAATGAACCATCATTACTGCACTGGTGATGATGGATTTTTATCTTCGAGCTGATGATACGAGGACATTCATATTTGTTAGAAGTAAAGAATTTTGGCTCTTCTACAAGAGATTACTTTTCTTTAGTTAATTAGATTGATGGGTTGGTTGCTTTGTGCGCTGAGAGACCCCATTCAGTGCTAATAAAACTAGTGTCACATTATGGCGGGTAAAAGAAGAACAAAGGGCAGAATAGTAGGAGGCACAAAAATGGATGCTTGAAGGTATTTTTCATCTGCTGTGTACAGGCATTGTAACTTTTATCCATTTATCCACCCACACAAAAGCACTACCCAGCTCAGCTTATACTTACCCTTCAAGTTGGTAGAAAATTGCTTTCACTGTACAATAATCTACATGCACCTGACTCTATTTTTTTTTTTTTATTTCTCTCCCCAGGTTTCTGATGACTTTCACCTTCACCTCATACTCTCATAAAGTTTAGCTTTCTCCGTTCCAAATGTCACTTTTCTCATCTCTCTGTGTGATTCTCAGCCTGAGGATCCTAATTTTTCTTCCAATGAGCTAACCAGTCTGTCACACCCCCATTTATTTCTTCATTCTCTTCAGCTACCCTCCATCGTCCCGTGTGTTCGTACATCTCTCTTCTCCTCTCTCCTGTCTCTGCCCGTCATGTCTGTATCCATGAGGAACCCACCCCAGCGCCGGCGCTCTCTGGGTCCTGTCTCGCCCAAGCGCATCTACAGAAACCTGTCTGTCAGACTGAAGGGTGGGGAGTCGTCTGCTGCAGGGGAAACTGACATCCCCAAGCACCTCAGCAAGTCTGCAGATGCTGTAAGATATTTAGGTGTCATTTCAAGAGAAGGTCTGATGTGTTTACTCGTCCTGTGACTGTTTCATTATGGTGGGAAGTACTGGATATGTCTGTGACATTACAAGCCGCCCCTGTGTCGCTACGGGTACATTGTCCCAGATCAGTCTGCTACTTTGATTCATGATTTGATTTATGTGTCCTGTATTACTGCCTCTGCAACTCCCTTCCCTCTAACTTATAAAATAAATCTGTATTTTGGTATGAACCCACTTCTAATATCTTTCTCCCTCATGTGGCCTTGCACCCTTCCTTCTGGTTCCCTTTAGTACAAAACCCTGTGGGAGGCAGTTGAAAATGAAGACACTTTGGCTGTACAAAGTCTGCTATCCAGAGATCACACCAACTGTGGAGGAGGAAGCAGCATGTGGGAGAGAGGAGAGAAGAAAGAGAAGGACTGGGAAAGAGAGAGAGAGAAGGCGGTGAACAGGGTGAGCGAACAGGGCCTGGTCCCCTTGGACGTGGCCGCCCTTACTCACAATTCACCTCTGCTGCATGTGTTGACAAAGGCGGGAGCCAGGCATAACCCTGTTTGTGAGTCTTATGTCTTAAAATATCTCCGCTAACATAAGCGATTGTGTCGCTGTTGTACGGTTCAGTGCAAAACCTATTCACACTGTGCCCTTTCTCTTGCTCTCTGTATTTCCACTCAGTGTGCCAACCAGCAGAGTGGGCACTTAAGCTGGATGCTCTGGTGGCGCTGGCGGGTAAGAGGGTGGAAGAGAGGAAGAAGGAGTTAGGGAAAAAGGCAGGGACAGCGCCTCAGGCACAGGCTGACGTTCAGAGATATATCCGCCTGTGGAGCCTCCGGCTGCAACTGTACTGTCGGATGAGAGAGAACTTCCAAAACACAGGTCAGTGGTCTCGGGTCAGCTTATTGTTCAACCATGGCTTGGGACACAGTCTCAGTCACAGGTCCATTTCTTTTCAGCCCTCACTTGTTAGAAATACTCATATTCATCAAACCAACTCTCAACCATAGGAGAATTTAATATATTTCCCAGCTCTCTACCAAGCCATCCATCACTGCTGACAGGACCTGAGCGATCATGTATACAGCCCAACTTCTGCTTAAGTTTTACTGATTTCCCTTCTTGTAACTCAGCCTCATGAAAGTCTCCCTCCAGCTCCTTGCAGCTCATCAAAAATTCAGCAAACTGCCTTGTCATCAACCTTTTTCCAAACTATCCTATGCCCACTCCCTCTAACCTGCTGCCAGTGGCTGCTTGTTTCAAACTCAAAAACCTTGTTGCTCATGGATACAGTCCTCCAAGCCTTCGGTATGATCTGTTTTGTTCTTTATTCAGCCTGTTAGCTTTTCTTTCCTTGCTCCAACATGCTCAAGTCTTCTCAGTGGACTTTCCGTTGATTTAAACACATTTTTTTAGTATCATGTGAAGTCCCCTCTGCACTTATACTAATTGCTCTGTATAAACGTCTGCTTAGCTCTTGTTTCATTTCTCTCCTAAGTGCTTTCAGTTTCCTTCTTAGGCTGTTTTATGACCACAGCATTATTGTAGAGGGCAAAAAGGCCAACACTCTTCTTTTTGGCTGCAGTGAAATTAAACTTGCTGTCCGTAAAAAGTGGCAACTGAACGCTCAAATTATAAAAGATATATGATATGATAAAGTAGATTTACTTCAGCTCACAGCTCAGTTTGAGTAATTTATAAAATTGAAAACCCTTTCAGAAGGAGCAGAGCACAATTACACTGGAATTGTTGTAATAATAATGCTGTGATAGTTTACTGATCCCTGTAGATGAACTCTTTAAACTCGCTCTATTTGCATGTAGGCAGGTAAAGCAGTTACAGATTCAGGGTTTGTTAATTATACTTGTGCAATACCTTTTTTTTATATGGTTGTTTAATTATTTTAAAATTTGGTTTGTCTTTTTAATGTTTCAATCAGAGCTCCCGAGCCCTCCCAGTCATGTTTCCATACTGGTGACCAGTACTTCCTCTTTATTTGTGGCCATCAAAGAGCCAGAAGGTGACACTACTGTGGGGCTCATAACTCGCTACAAAGGTGGGTGGTAAATAAGAAAACTTTGATAACTCATAGATGCATACGGGGTGATGCAATGACAAAAACAATCAGTGGCATGATGAATTAAATAAGGAAACCATGCATGCATATTGTAATATAAAGTATAACATCTGTTACCTGGGAGTGCTGTGTATACTCCACACTGCTCAATTATTGTTACTTATTGTGTAGAGGTTTGGGGAAATGCGCTCACAATAACCTAATTTTTGTTTACAGAAAAAGGACCATAAGAATTTTCAGCAAATATTCTTCTCAAACCCCGAAACCATCTGTTTCTGAAGTTACACATATTAAAATCTGATATGTAGTTTACTTTAAATTTGCTAATTTAGCCAACACACCAGTGCTACCAGAGATTATACAAAATTGATTTTAAGACTGAGCGAGGAGTCGTTATAATCTTAGCAGATAATTTATGTTTGAAAAAGTTAGAGAAAGAACAAACTTAAAAAGCAAACTTGTTCTAGAGGGTAAATCAATGGAACAACTTGAGGATGAATTAAAAATGTGTAAAACTCTCGGGGTTGAAGAAAATGTTAAAAAATAATGTGCTAAGAATTCAGTCTAACACCAGATTGTTCAGTGAAATGCTTCCTGTTTGTTTATTCTATTTATGCATCTAGTTTGGCTTCTTTATTTTTGCCACTTTTTTTACAGCTGCATAAACGTCATACTTTTGCAGCAAAAGTAGATTAAGCCCAGGTAGAGCAAGTCCCTGACATTGTAAACACTCAGATCCTTAGTTCTCCTCTAGGGGGGTTTTGAGTAAAGCCAGAGAATAATCAGTCAGTGAGATGGTTGTTGTGTTCACAGTGGAATGGAGCACTTCAGCCAGCTTTAAACGCATCCTTGGCTCAGCCCAAGTCACAGAGACCAAGAATCCATCTTATACCATCACGGGACTCACAGCCGTAAGTCAGACAGCACACACAAAGCAGACATCACAACAGTTACAGATACTAACGGTAAACATAGGCATTCTGCAGATATTGTACATGCAAACACACACTTTAACAGTTTAGGGACATGTAGTTGTGTATACACAATATACCCGCACTTAAAAACACAAAAAACCTTCTCCCCAGTTAACATCTACTGTGCTGAACCACTTTCCATCAAGGAACACTTATCTGACTCAGCTGCCCTATGTAACCAGATAAATTCATAATAAAAGCGATATGTTCATAAGGTTAGTGCATGGTGATAATTTGGTGGTCTGGTGCTTCTCCAAATGCAGGGAGTACATTACTTCGTAAGAGTGAGTGCCTACAATGTGAGAGGATGGGGTCTGCCTCAGTGCTCTACGCCAGTCAGCGCTGCCCCCTCCAGTGAGTATCCCGAACTGCGAACTTTGATTAATGTGGGCTTACAGCACTGAAAGGCCTCTATTCTTTCTCTCTCTGTCTATGTGTAATGAAATTACTTGGCTGACATCAAGCTGGATGTGAAAGAAGTGGAATCCAGTCATGGCTGGTAGATTAATGAATTATTAAAACGTGGAGAATTTAAGATGTCACTTTGATGTCAATGGGCCGTGGTACCCGTGCTGCTTTGTGTTGAAATTTGGCTCATAATCTTTTCTTGTATGTCAGCTGCTCTAGCTGTGCAAAAATAAACAGTGGCGATTTTAGTGATGTTCACCATGTTTACTGTGTCAGTAATGTAACTAAACTTATTACCCGACTTAAGAGGAGCTCAGAATAAATCAGCATCAAACCCTTCAGAGGCACAGCACACAGATGGTCTCATACAATTGCTCTTGCGTCCTAATCACCAGGATAAGAAAAAAATTAGCTCCCAGGACTCGCCTGTGAATGGATTCTCGATGTCTTGAATGATTTTCTTTAACTCCACAAAAATGAAAGTGATGTTTTGTTTCTCTTTTGTTTCCCATGCAGGTTGGAGAGAGTGTGTCGGTGTGAAGTCACAGTTCAGAAACCATGAGGGCCTGGTAAGGAAACTGCTTGAAGATGCCAGAGAACCACATTACAGAGGATATTGCATAGGTAACATTGGGTTTTTGTTGATATACATTTAGATCAGTGCTCTCTGAATGGTGTTCCAATATGACAGATTTCATCAGAACAGCTCTTTATAACTCTGCTACAGCAATACAGTAGCAGTGGCTTGTAAATGCCATATCTCCGAAGTGCCCTGAGGGAATTTATTCGAATATAGCACAAATGTTCACCTGGACTCAGTGATGAATTGATTAGATTTTGGTTGTGAAAGGTCAAGGTCACCTCGACCTCCTGTGTGTCCCGTTCATGCGTTCATGCATCGTTGTGAATGCAATATCAGATGTAAGGAACACTTGAAGTAATGTCTTAACATTTGGCACAAACCTTTGTGCATAAATGTATTTGAAAATGAGCCTGTCAAAAACATGTATGTAGTTATTTGCATGCATATAACTACTGTAGTTAGACCAGGATTTTGACAATGTTTTTCTGTACTGTATTAATTATTTTGAAATATCAGAAAAGACATGTCAGAGACACTGGAACATCTTTCTTTCAACATCAGTCTTTCTCACCTAATATTTTGACTGTAGCACATTTTATTCTGTCTTTACATAATTTTATATCAGCAGCATCCACATTCATGTCTCAGCTCCATTCACTACAGAGGAAACAGTTTCTCCACCTTCACCCTGTAAAATACCTTGTACATGCACAGTAAATGTCTTTGGACACATAAAGTGATTCTCATCCCACTTGATCCTCTTGTGCTCCACTCCACAGAAAGCTCTAAGCCCCAGAGTCCCAGCAAGCGCCTGTCCATGTCTCGAGGCATCAAACAACTCTTCCAATCCGCCACTAAGTTTGTTCGTCTCCTACAGAGGTAACACTCTCTCATCCGTCTTACCTGTCCCACTGTGCCTTGAGGGTGTGGGGGAATAACGGATAAATGTGATGCGATTACAGCAGCGTAGACCACAAAGTAGAGGTCCAAGCTCTTTTATCTGTTACAGTTATTGAAAAAGAACAATGATGCAGCCTCAAGATTAGTGAAGAGGTCTTTTGAAGAAGAGAAGGATGGCTGAATTTGCGGCACGTTGCAAGTGAATGATCAAGGCCTCTCTCTGTCACATGCATTCAGTGGACCACATTCACCACAGTAGCTAGCACTGAATAAAAGGGACAGCTCCCAAATAGGAGCAGGTGAATAATAAAGGCATTGCTTTAAAAAATTGTGGCACAGAGGAGCAGCAGAGTTTATTGATATTTACAGTGATACAGCTTAATGAGAATATTGATGTCTTTTAAAAAACATGTTCTATCATGTTGGTTTGTGATAACACATTTACATGATTTTATTTACTAGAAGGATTTTTGGCTGTTTGGGGAGATAACACTTCTCACATCTATCTCATATTTTCATCTAATGAGACAGTTTAAAAATCCACTGCAAAATCATCATAAATAAATCAATCAAAGCACAAAGTTGATATTTTGCAGATAAGCTTAATCTTACTTTATAATTTCTTAGGATTTTTGAGCCAGTATCAACTTGTGAAAGTGATAGAAGGCTGTGGCTTTAATGTAGAAGTAGAGTAACCTATTAAATATTTGCTGCTGTTGTTGATTGTGTCTATATTTTGTCTTTATGTGGTCTATTTCATATTGATCTCATCAGGGGTGTGTACTTGGCAACTGTGTTCTACCACAAGGAAAACATCCTGGTGACAGCAGAAGACCAACTCCCACTGGTGGAGATCCAGTGCTGCTCCAACTCCATCATCCAAGACTTCCTTTGGTTTGCTAAGGTGAACTGTGAATTCAACCCACGCTGACTTTAATAATGTTGGTATCTCAGAACATGTAGTCAGTGATATTTTTCATTTAAAAACACGTCAACTGCTTATTTATTTGAAAGCTGTGTAATCTTCTGAGTAAATGCAGTTTAAATTAGATTTTTTTTTCTTGTAGTTGTCCTGTGCGTGGCAACAAGTGCCGTGGCTCCAGCAGGCACTTTTCTCTGCTCATTCATCTCCCTCCTCCCTACTTCAGAACAGGCACAACATTTTAAGAGCCGTCTCTCAGCTGCAGGTAGGACGTTAAGCAGCTTATTGTACTCTGCTTGATAAGAAGCATCAAAATGGGTTAATTGCTATTTTAATTACCTCTTTACATCTCTTCTTCTTCCCACTCTTCTTACTGCTGCCTCACTTCCCTATCGCAAGCTACATACCTGTTCTCCCCAGAACCTGTGTTTCACTGCATTAATCCCTAATGTCCTCATATTTATTCATGCTCATGTTTCCGTTTTACTCTCCCAACTTGCTCTGCTGTCAGTCTTCACTGGGAACTATGGACCTGGGCCAGTTGTACTATGAACCCCTGAAAGACCGGCAGGGCAACGTACTACTGGTGACTCTGAAAGAGTTTCCAAACTCTTGGTGAGAGTCTTTTCTCATGTTCTCTTAATCGCTTTTGTGCAAATGTTATGTTTTCACAAAAGGCACTTAGCATCAAATCAGGCTTTAACCTCTGCCCTCTGATTAAAGAACAGTCTCCAGCTCACTACTCAGCCCACACAGTGACACACATGCAGAGCGATGTGTTCAGGATACAAGTATCCCCCCTAGTTATTAGTGTTACACTTTCTAATATGAATTATTCAAACTGAATACTTTTAAACCTGACTTGTCTCTTTTGCTCCAAGCCCTCCCGACCCTCCGCTACACTGGATGGCCCTGGCCCGTCTGGAAAGGAACCGCAGCAGAACTCCTCTGCTGCCTGAGCCCACTGCTATGGACATGCTTTATGAACAGCTCAAGGTGAACAAAGAGTAACTGCACGGACACATTGAGCAGTGGCTCCTTCATTGAGCGCTATGTGCACTGTTATTGAGCGTATTGACTTGATTATTGAGCCATGTTTTTCTCTTTCTCCTGTGCAGCTCAAATAACCCCAAAGATGTATTGGAATTAATTTAGCAAGCCCAAACCAAATTACCAAACCAAATGAAACCAAATTAAAACTGCAGGCATCTGAACATTACACCTTATTAACGCCTCTTAATCTTTAATATCGTACATGTTTCTCTGTGTTCCCCAGGAGAAGCTGTCCTTCCACAGACACAGTATTCAGTCAGTCCAGCCTGGTCTGTATGTGGGAATCCTGAAGCTGTGCAGCTCAGTGGAACAGATCAGGGTCCTGGTGCCGCAGAGGCTGCCCAATGTACTGTGCCACACACGGGTTCGACACAATGCCCACGTGTCCAGGTAGCAGAGTCTGAACATGTCATATACTGTGTGAAGCCCACCACAAACTATGTTTTATACTATACTATGTCATTTTTACTGACAATGCTTTGAGGGGATTTTAAAAACATACTGTATTACTTCCTGGCATTAATTAAACTTGCAGTCCAACATCGGAGAAAGTTTTGTGTGTTGAATGTTGTTTAAAGTGCTTCGGTAATTGCATCATATTTGTGTGACAGAGAGGAGTGGGCATGGCTCCAGAGTCATGTTAAGACCACGGCCAATGGCAGTGTTCAGAACATGTTGAGCAGTGAAGAGAAGAGCTTGATGGAGAACAGCGAGACGGTTGAATTCATCCGGTCTCTGAGAGCTGCGGTCACACATCTCCTGACAAAGCTCAACATCCCCCTCTACAGGGTAAAGATGATTTCAAATAGCCATCTCCCACTAAACCCTCCTCTCTAAGGAGTTACTTTCTGAAGTGTTTAACGAGGAGAGGACTATTCCAAAGAGGTTTTCATATCATTAGGATATCGTTTTATTATTGTATCTGCTGTCTCTGACAGGCTTATCAGTATGGTGTGTACACCGGACAGCTGCTGCAGTTTGGAGACAAGGTGTCCATGCTTCTGCTGCTGCCCCCCAGTGAGGACTTCAGCTCCAGCTACTGGCCTCTGGTGGGGACCAAGGAGCCTGGTCTCACCATGCCCCTGCAGATCTTTGAGCTGGGTAGGTGACGATTTCCCACATATGCACTTTTATGTGTAAGTTTAAGGTGATTTTATCTCCTTGTTCCCAAATGTTAGACAACCACAGGTTAAAGGGGTTCACATTTATGGAACTGTGATTCTCACTGGGTTAAAATCCTTAAGAGTGAATTTGAAAAAGGGTTTTTATTTTGGATTTATAGTTTTATTTGTTTGTCAGACTGGGAGCCTGAGGTCAGGATAAGGTACCTGGCAGGTTAATCTCTTGTTACTTGGAACAGCTTGGTGTGCCTGTGGCACTTTTTAAAACAATAGTATCACATGAAACCAGTGAGCAGTGAAGTGAAAAGAACGATTTCTTCTGCTATATATCTCAAAATGTGACTCATCTTCAATGGAACTAAAAAAAAGATTTAAAATAAACCAAAAAATAACCCATGAAATGCATTTTAACCGCTGCCAGATTGGTTGCAAAGTGTAAGAAACTGAAGCACTGTATCTGATCTTTTGCTCTTTTGAAGATGAGCCGCATTTATTGTTTTTTCTTATCTAATTAGCGCTTTGATCCTGTTTTTCATCCACACTTGAGGATTTGTTTTGACTCAAATTTAAATCCATCTTTCCCCCCTCTGACCGCTGTTGAAAATTCCCACGCTCAATGTCTGATAAAGTGTGTTAATGAGTTCTGAGGCTCTTTTCTCTCGGCTGTGAGTTAATGAAGCTTCTTTTCTCTTAACTCCTCACCAGTTCACTTCTGGACTTATGAACGCGACTTCCTGTCCCAGTACTGCCAGGCCTGGGTGAGGCTGGAGCTGGACACTCATCTGGCCCAACAGGCTCTGCGGGAGGCACTGGACACCAAGGAGCTGCAGGAAGCCCGAGAGCGCCTGAACCACATCGCTGAGCTTTCCCATGTAAGATTATGAAAGGAAGAATAATCAATGTTACATAAATCCACATTTCAGTCACCTCAAAGCTTAAAATAGTTCTTTTTGTCTGCTCTTCTATGATTAATGTGAGTTTAATGGGATAAATCAATATAACATAAAGTCTTTCACTAATTGATTAAAGTCTAATACTAATATTTTATATTTTAAATATTTCACAATCACCATTTGTTATATCTTTAACTGATTTCACTTTCCCGTTGCTGCTCATTTCATCAGCGCTTAGAAGTGGTGTGGAGGGACGCCCGCTGGATTATGGACTGTCTGCAGTGCGTTCGCTCAAAGCAGTGGGTGGGGGCAGTGCCTCTAGGTCTGGTGATGGGAGGAGACCCGCCACTACGTCCAGATGGCGAGGAAGAGGAGGAGAGTTTGAGCGCTAGATTGACATGGCCTGGTCGGACACAGAGAGCCATTAGAGGTACAATGATGGGTGCAGATGGCTTGGGACTCTACAAACATTTGAGTAACAGTCATATCTCTGCAGAGACCTTGTAGTGCATGTGCATGGTGACAGTTTCAAACGACGTAGAGTGGGTTTTACAACAATCTGCCACAGTTTGAATGTATTTCATGAATCTTCATAGACTCTTCTAGGTGGTCAGAGTCTAAAATAATCAGGTTTTGTCCTGAAAAAGTATAATTTCAGTCTGGTTCTTGGAGATTTCTCTGCTAAATAATGGTGAAGGGAAATTATATTGGCTAAGTTGTTTGTCAGTTGTTTGAGCTACATGCTGGTAAGAGGTAACAGGTAAGAGTGAAGATCTGGCAGATGATGTGGAAGTGAATTAAGCAATCTACAAGGATGTGATTGGATATTTACTGCAGGAGAAGAGTTGGGCAGGTGGGAACAGTAAGGTCACTGCAGGTCAGGCGTCTCACATATTTCATTCAAGCACTAGAAGAAACAATAGCTGCATAGAAATGTGAGAATACTGCTGTTGACGACCATCTCAGTAATTAAATACCGTACATCTAAATCAAGGACTAAGACTATAACCTTCTTTCATCCCCCTTTTTTAGAGAGCGTGGTCAACGTGACTCCACCAGATGTCGTCACTGCAGACATCTCCGCTCCACCAGGGGTGGTGGTTGTCTCTGAAAATCCTGCACTGACGATAATAGATGGCGTTGCAAAGGGAGGGTACCCTGTAGACATCTCCGCCCAGACAACGGTGGCTTTAACAAGCAGTAGCGAGTCAGAATTAGGATGTGGAAGCGATTTAATCAAATCTGGACCAGACGCTGCTGCTGTTGCACAGTTTAAAGATTTGGACACACAGGAGGCCTACAGAGGGGAACAGGACTCTCCTTCCAGCATCACTGAGGTCATCCAGCTGATGGAGATGGCAGAGTTGGTGGACATCTTGCCCACACTGAGTCATATTGAGGAGGGGAGCCCCAGTGGCCCGTCGGTGCCATCAGTAATGGATATGCTAGAGAGCTTTGGACTGGGGATTGGAGAAAACAGCACCTTCCTTGACTTGGAGAAATCAGACTTGATCAGTGGAGCTGGGTGTCAGTCCCAGCCCAACAGCAGCAGCGTGACAGAGACACACAGTGAGAGGTCGATGTTTCAAGGACAAGACATGTCTGACACTGTTTGTCACACCGAACTGAGCATCAGTGGCCATGACGTGACTGTTCTGAGTTCTGATAGAGACGCTCAGCAGGTTTCCAGCAAAGCAGTGTGCCTTCCAGCGAGAGGCCAGGTGGAGTGGGACAGACCCTGGAACGGTTCATCCTGACATTAAAATAAGTAACAGCCTGCGTTGAACTTATTTTTAAATCAGTAAAACATATCTGCATTGATGAATAGACACAAATCCAAACTAGACTCTCTGACTTTACAATGACTGCAGTTTCTATTCTAATGTTCGGTCTGTTAGATCTGCTCATGTGCCTAAACTAAACTATCAGCAGTTTTTCTGACTTGAAAATCCATAAATCCATCACTCACTACATCACAAAGTGATATTGCTGCTTAAGCTAGTAAATACACACAATTCAGCAAAAGGGAGCTTCAGAAAAGCTGTGATAAAGCTTTTCTGAAGCTCCAAGCCTTTTCACTTTTGGCTTCACTGTGTTGTAGATTACATTTAGAGGGCCTAAAGTTGTCAGTCAACAGCTGAAATGTCTAATTTAAATCACATTCATTCAGTACTGGGTTAAAGTCCCTTACAGTCTGTACAGGAACTACATCCTTTGTCCTAAGACCCTCGGGTCTTGATACATGCTGTGTACTTGCATACTGGAAGAATCACACTCAACGTTTTTGTTACAGATATTTGTGATGAGGATGTAGAGGGTGAGTTCTTCTTTGGTTTCTTCAGACGTTGCATTTCTTTGCCTGAATTCACCTGTTTGGAAGCATAAACTGTCTTTCAGTATCTCAGTTTCTTCAACATAGAAGCCTTACACATCAATGCATTTATATCAGCTGTGTCACAGTGTCTGACTTTGTTACATCTGTATTTTATATGGTTGTTTTCACTGGACTTGTTTTTATTAGTTATTGGACAGAACCATTTTATTAGTAAGGTGTTATCTTTGATAGTAATAAAATAAATACTCACACTAAGAGTTTTAACATCATGAACATGTGCATAATCAGAAGTTTTAAAGGTTGTTATGGATTAAACTGTTGACTGTGTTAAAAGTGGCCAACCTAATGTTGCTGCACATCCCATTAAGGACTGGTACATGGGTGAAGCTGTCATATAGTGATTTTGAAATCTGCTAAAGTAAGGAGGGTTTTTTTTAAGTGAATTGCATTTGTTTTATTTCTTCTACTTCTTGAGTAGAACAAAATGATGCCTGAACATTTTAGTTCAACATTTAATTAGGCTCAACATCTATTCATTGTCAAACAAGTGTTTTCCATCATTGTACCTAATTAGATCTCTTCTCACGACTGTGTGGGTGTGTGCAGAATGTGCACCTGTTATGGTACGACTGGGAAAAGGGCCAAATCAAATCAAGCAGAATGATTAAAAAATACCAATTTGGTTGTGCAAAGCCTTTAAGTGTGTACTTGTTGTTAATTATACACTGTACAGCGTAGTCCAACTGGAGAGAAGTAAATTGCAGCATTAATCATGTCGTCTTTATGATATAATAAGAACATTTGGAGAATCTTTTTTGGAGTCTAATAGAGCATATTCTCCCAACATACACAAAGTGAGTGACTATAAACTTCTAATACTAATATAAGTCACTACATTAGGACATTTTATAAAATATAAAAGCAGCAGTAAAATCTGATCCTGGTTCTAACCTTGGATTGAAGCTCAATATCGTTGTTGCCACCTAGTGGTCAAAGTCTGACACTGCATCAATGCAGATACACTTCCGGTATAACCTTTCAAAATATAGCTACCAAACACAAGCCATGTAATAATTCACTGCAGAATGAATTGTTAATGTAAAACCTACAACAGGAGATGGAGATGGAGACTAAAGAGACTGAAGATCTACTGATCTGTACTTTTCTGTCCTAACTGTACTAAAGGCATAATAATATACTAGCTCACTAGCACTTGTCTAGCCAGTTTAAATGTCCCTTTGTTGTCATTTATCCGTCACTTTGTGTCTCACACTTTCTATATTTCTGCCGGTGATTTTGTGTGTGTGTGTGTGTGTGTGTGTTACTATTCCTCATTGAAGCAACGAGACGTCATTAAAACTGCAACTACAATATTGTCTTTTGTACATTAGTAAAATCAATCACTTTAAATATTTAGTATTTTGACTGTATGATGTGAAGTTGGTTTGTAACAGACAACTTATTTTGAAAGTATTCACCGGAAGTATTAATATAGCTGTGAGCTGTACTGCAGCCTGGTGGTCATCGAGAGGAACTGCAACCCCGAATAAATTCAGTCAGATTCATGCACAACTTATTATAGTGTGATCATAAGACCAGCACCACCCGAAGTGAGAGTAAAAACCCGTTTTAACCTCAGGTTTACGGTGAAGAGAGACCAGGCTGACAGTCGGAGTGGAGCTCCTCTCTGCAGCTCTGGATGCTCCCTGGTGAATTCAATCGCATCATTTCACCCGCTGCAGAAACTCACAGTGAATTATTGTGTTGTGTTATTGCTGCTGGCTGAGTAAACGTCAGGACGACGGCTGGAAGATAGTTTCTCTATCAGGATGTCGTCATCTGAAAATGCTGCGTCACATGAAGGTATGTGGATTATTATCACCCCAAGGCTGGTATCCACACATTATCACAGTTAACCAGTCCAAAGCATATAAATCGATCTAAATGTGGGATTTTGGAATATCTGATTTAATTGTGCTATTGCATATATTATTACTACCAATAGTACTACCAAGAATTCAAGTAATAAAAAAAAAAAGACATTAAAAAAAGTCTGTTAACCTTATGTTGGGCGATGTGTGCTCCAAAACATGCAAAATGTCTTTCTGCAAGAATGATTGTTAGTAGGAATAAGAACTGTGGACAAAGCAGCTCTTCTTTAAACTAGAACAAGAGCTTTCAGAAAACTGTTGAAGGGAATCATCACCATCATTTATTAGAGAATCAGAATAAGTTTACCTTTAAAAACATTCAAAGACGAACTTTCTGGACATGCTTTAAGCTGCTTTACCACTGATTACTGTATTAATAACACTGTGCTATGATGATGATTGGTCTGTTGTCTGTGAAGCGTCACCTCCTACTTCAGCGGCCGAATGCCTGAGGATTGTTCTGCTGGGGAGGACAGGAACAGGCAGAAGCTCCTCAGCCAACACCATCCTGGGCAGATCCGCCTTCCGGGTCAACGTCTCCCCCTGTTCTGTGACCACACACTGTAAGAAACAGACTGGGATGGTGGACAGACGAAGCGTCTCTGTGATTGACACACCTGGGTTCTTCCACACACACCTGTCCCATCAGGACGTCATGGCGGAGGTGGGGCGGTGTGTTGTCCTGTCCTCTCCAGGACCTCACGCCTTCTTGGTGACTCTGCAACCTGGCAGGTTCACCCAGGAGGAGAGAGATGCATTCGAGTGGATCAAGGCTACGTTTGGGTCTGGAGCCACCAGGTTTACCATGGTGCTGTTCACCTGGGGAGACCAGCTGCAGGGGAAACACATCGAGGACTTCCTGCAGGAGAGTAATGAGCTGTCAGAGTTCGTCAGCAGCTGTCATGGAGGGTATCACGTCCTTGATAACAGTAAACAGGAGACAGGACAGGTTGTGGAGCTTCTGAAGAAAGTAGACAAGATTGTGGAAGAGAATGGAGGCGGTTGCTATAGCAACAATATGTATAAGGAGGCTGAGTGGGCAATTAAGGAGGTACAAGCGAGGATCCTGGGAGAAGGAGGCCATGAGGTGGGGTCCCCTCATAAGGAGACTGAAGACATAGAGGAGAAAGGACCCGAGTCACAGAGGAGGAGGAAGGAGGAGGAGGAGGAAGAGGCCAGGAAGAGGGCGGAGAGGCTTTTCTGGTGCGAGCTGGTGACGGCACTGGGGAAAGGTGCCGCAGAAGGTGCAGGGATCATGGGGAAGGACAAAGGGAAAGGGAAAGCTGTAAAGAAGGTAAAGGTAGTGGAGAAGGCTGCAGCTTCTGGCGGCGACGCCGCTCTCCATCAGTTCAGCTGCGAAGGTGGTGGGAGGGGCAGTGAGGGAGGGAGGGAAGGTGTTATACAAACACAGGAAAACGTTTCTGCGCTGAGGGAGATTTGACTGTGACCACGTTCCACAAGGTGTTTAGGACAAGAGTTAAATATAATATATATATAATAGTTGCTGTCACTTTATCTTTATGCACCGGCACTTTCAGATCATACTGTTAAATAACAATGTGTGTGCTGTGTGTGTGTGCTGTGTGTGTGTGTGTGCTGCAGGAAGGTAAATATCCTCCTGAGGTGACAAAGAACAAAACCACACCTTTAATTTGAAAGAACTCGTGTAATATTAAAGAAAATGTCATAAAAATGCTGTGCAATTCAACTTTCTGTGAGTACCACAAGTGTTAATCAGGTTAATTATACAACATTTAAGACTCCCTGATACCTCTTCTTCCATTTTTACTCCTGACAAGACAAACTGAAACACTGCAGCAGCCTTCTCTTCCATCTTTGGTTTGATTACTGACACGACAGAATATTTAGCCCTTTTCTCTCCCATTAAAGACACATTGAAATACAAAGGACAGACTAGAAGTACAAAACAGTAACATACTTGGCAATAAGAAAAAAATGTTTGCATGTGATGCAGTAAACTATTCAGGTGCTGCAGAAAGAAGACAACACTTTGTGGAATATTAGAGAAATACAACTACTTTACAAATACAACAATATTTGTCATCAGGCAACAGTTTGTGATAAAGTGTAGAAGCTTCTTACAGCTTTAAGACGGGAAACACAGGATTTACAGCTGTGCTGTGTGTGGAAACCAAAGCTTTGTACAATCTGAGTGCTTGTACAGAATCAGGAATATTATTGAGGATCTGACAATCTAATAATCTCTAAAGCCACAGTCACCTCAGCACCTAAAGGGGAAAGTAGAAGCAAATACACAGCTTCTATAGTGTGACTTGCATGGTTTTATGTTGTGTGTGCACATGAGGGACACGTTTCTACTACATGTAATAAAGACAGAAACAAAAAATAAAACGAAATAGAAAACAAACATACATAACAAACGTCACAAGATGTGTTCAAACACACACGTACAAAGAGTCACATTCACACCAATCAGACACAAAAGTACAATCAGACAGAAGAAATTCATTTTTTCTAGACGTGCACTCGTTTAGGCCAACAGGATGTCATCAGACCATTAGTCCCATTGCTAATAGATGAACAGTTGAAGGTTCATGTCTGTGTTCAGATGCTGAACTGTAGCAGGCACAGATGGGTGGCCGAGCAGTGCAGGCGGGGGCTTTAAACGGGCATCGGCAGGGACATCTTTCCTTGTCCTCGAAGCACTGCAGAGACAGACAGGGTGGGTTTGAAACCACAAAACTGGATTTTCTCCACTCGTCTGTTTACGAACACCGCTCCCAGTCACCTAACAAGATTCATCTTTATTTAGCTGCTGCCAAATAGGATGCATGTCCTCTTCAACGAAATATGTTAATAAACAGTTTGTACTGTTCACAGAATTGAAACAGCACACATTCTAGTTGTCCAATTAGTAAATGTACATTAAATAAATGTGTATAAGAAACAGTTTGTGTTTCTTAGTGTTTGTTTTCTAAATGAAGTTTCACTGTCTTTGCTTTGTAACAACAGAAAATGATAAATTGGGGATTTTTGGTAATAAAAGACAAGTGTTTGGACTAGTTCAGCAAATAACAACAAGCCCTTGTCATTATTTTTGATATTTCATAGAGGAAGCAGTGGATTACTCAAGTTAAAATTCACATTAGGATTATAAAGATAATACCGCTACTACTAATAAACTAAACTAAATAAACAAATAAAAAATAATTAAATGCTAAAACTCTCTTATTGATCTAAAGGGATTTCAGCTTTTAATACTAAATCATCATCTTTAAAATGATCTTTACTCACCCCTTGTGACATAAAGGTAGAAGAAATCGCAGTAGAAGATGGTCTGCACAACGCCGGACACCACCGCGATCTGGTCGAAGAAACCCTCTGTGTGGTAGCGCCACACCCAGTTGGCTATGTAGAGGGCCCGGTAGAGGCCGAGGAAGAACAGGTAGTGGGTGGTGATGGACTCTGCTTCACCGGTCTTGGTGATCATGAAGAGCTGCGGCATTATGGCCACTGCTTCTAGGAAGATGGAGAAGGTCCACAGGATCTGGATGGAACCAGTGGGAGGGAGACACGTGAGAACTGCTGAAATTAAACTCCTAACATGAAAACATTTAAGTGATAATAAATAGCTGCAAATAAATCGATTCTGTGTTCTTGGCTGCAGAGCACATCACATCACATCCAGCAGTACTGAAAATACTTGAATCTGTTCACCTCCAGGGGGGTAAAAGAGTAGTTCTCCAGGAAGGACAACCCGATGACCGGCACCAGCAGGAACTCCACGCGGAACGTGTCGTTCTCCGAGTCATATGTGTTCCTGAAGCGCATGTAGATCAGGTACACGGTAGCATAGGACAGAGCGAGGAACACCACCTGAGAGCAGGGTCAGATATCAATTAATAACCATGGATGAGCACGAAGAAGAAGTTGTTTTCTGGGTGTAACTGGTGTCTGTGGACTGAACTGCATAGTTACACCGACCCCTCTAAAACAGTTCATCATGACCTTCATGAGAGGATTTAGAACTGGGTTGTTGTGATTGTTGTGTGGACCTTGTCAGCTTTAGCTAAGTGAGTGTGTGTGCCTGTGAATGTCACACTGACCAGAGCGACGTGTTTCTGCATTTATGTGCTCAGGAGCAAAACTCTGGGTCAAATTCTGGACATTAGACCAGTTCAGTGGGTGTGTGGATGAATCAATCTAACCCTGTGCCACAAACACTTTTTATTAAGGTTACTGCAGGTTAAAGGTGAAAATGGGGAAATGCAGGTGTATGTGTGGGGTTTCTCACCTTCATGACGATATTGTAGGCGGAAATGAAGACTGTGAACAAGTCAAGGTACCTGGTGGTGAAGACCAGCGCAAACAGCACCTGAGACTTCCCAGAGATGCCTAAAGACAAATAACAGTAAAAAAGATAAATCATTATGCAAAACAGATCATCCCAGCAGTGTTGGCAGCTGTGGTGCAGACTGAGTTTGGTTTTAGATGTAGATCCTTCTGCAGTAAGTGGAGCAGGCAGCAGGCTGCTTTGTTAACATTGCCACGTAGCTTCCACTCCTGCACAGCTACAGCAATGCAAGTACTCTCCGGGCTCTTATCTGATATCTACACACACAGATCGTTGAATTTGTATAAAAAATAAGTAGTTACTGAGTGTGTTCTGCAAAGCTGCATGTTTACTACAGGATACAGACCAAAACAAAAAGTCTCCACTAAGTTAAAGAGCAGCGACAGCTCAGCCTACCAGCGCAGGACTTGGACCTCCAGATCTTCAGCAAGAGGATGATGATAGCCACCAGGTGTGACAGGTCGCCCGCCAACCGAAAAATATTCATTTTGTTTGTGTTCAGCAACAAAATCTTAATAAAAGTCAAACAGGCCTTTGTCGTCGTCAGACACGAGCTGCGTGAGAGCAACAAACACAAAGTGACACGAAGCTCGCAGCTGCACACTGGTCTCCTGCGGTGTCTGTAGCCCGGTTATCTGAGCAGAAGTAGATAAACAATTAAAAATGCGCCGGTTTCCCTCATAAGCTCATCAGCGTCTTCAGGAGTCTGAGCGAAAAGTTGTTTAAGAGGAGGTGACGTGGCTGACAGCTCGGACCAGAGGGAACCAGCAGGAACCAGCGTCAAGTTCGCCCGGATCAACAGTGTGTAACACTTTCCGGTTCTTGTTTTAAAAGTAAAAGTCACACTAGTTAAAACACGCAGTTCTGTTTTGACTTTAGCCTGATTAATATAGTATTGTAATAGTTTCAGTTTTCAATTCAACACACGTTTAGTAGTTTTTGTTACCGTCAGGTGATTTGTTATTTTAAAATATGTTAGTGTTTTATTTAGAAGGCTAACCCCCCTCACTTCCTGTGTTGCTCGGTTATCTGTCGCTAACTTTTAGACGCTCCGCTCCATCCTCACCGCTGCAGCTCCGACACAACTGCAGATGGCGACAAGCTGCAGGCAAAAAGGAAACAGGACACAACTGTTCTCATGAGGAGGGAGTTCTTTAAGAAGGAGCACTGCAGAGGATTTCCATTTATCCTCAGAGTTACATTCAGAACATAGTCTCAGTTCTCCAGGTGCAGATTAATGAAGGGACCCGCAGCGGTTCCATGGTGTAATGGTTAGCACTCTGGACTCTGAATCCAGCGATCCGAGTTCAAATCTCGGTGGAACCTGAGTTTTTTTTTTTTTCAGCCACAAGGATGTATGACAGATTAAACACACACACTGCACCTTAGGTACACAGAGAATAACTGTGGACTCTCACACACACACAGTGACAAATGTTCTGTTCCTGTTGAACACGATCTGTCCTGAATCAGATTCAGATTTAGTTCCTGTGTGAGAAACTCTCCATCCTGCAGCCAAAACATTGATATATTCAGTTGATTTCCAGTTCAACTGCAGCTACCTGGTGAAATATAAAAGAAAATTAAACAAAGCTGCTTCTGGACAGCAACAAACATGCAGAGCAGTTCTCTTAGTTCAGCCACCGATTAGGAAAGAGTTAAAAAATTTGATTTAGAGGAAATTATTAGATTTAAAAGTCGAAATTCTGTGATTAAAAAGTCAACAGTAATGTGATGGCACTTCTACTGGATTTTAGTGTCTTGTCCCCAGTAGAACTTTTAACTATTTACCTGTTTCTATCAGTTATTATCTTATCTTTAAGTCGTTATGTAAAACACGTTGAAGTCTTTTTACAAACTGTAGAAAGTGAGGAACTTGAATCACACAACATGCACCTGCTATATTGCTGTGATCACGGTAAATAATTAGAGGGATTAAGTGAAACACACAATGCATAAATGAAATGATTCAAACTGATGAAATAAGTGGATCATATTTGTAATCATGTTTCACAGTAGATGATGAATAACTGTCTGTGACAGATTGTGATTGGAACATATTTCATCCTACACATCTTGAATAATGGACTGTATCGCTGTTCTCAGCTGCAAAATGACCTCATCACCTCATCACATTTTTACAGGCCAAATGATTTATAATTCTAATATAGTATTATGAGCGTGTGTAGCGGTGCCACGGTGCTCCTCGGTGTTTAAAACACTCTCCGCTCGCTTTGTCTTCACTGTCTTCTGACACTTTCATTCCACCTACATCTTTTTTTCCTTCTAATTCTGCTCACTGAATCACTGTCAAAACCTAAAACTGCTCGCTCTCTCCATTTCTCATCTCTTGGTGTCTCCCTCCTCATTAAATCCCACCACTTCCACCTCCTCATTTGTCCTCCATGTTGTAGTAAACCACAAATTGCAGCTGAATTCTGGCATCATCTGCCACACATCCTACTCTTACATTTGATGCAGTAAAACCAGCACAGTACACCTGAGATTAGAGACTAAATACTTCCACAGTACTTTGAGTGCATCTTCACTGGTGCAGAGAAGTGAGGGGGCACAGGCGAAGACTACACACCTGAAGCATCCAGCAAAGAACCTGGTCCCTATGTAAGTCACCAGACTTTTAAAGTAGAGCAAGACAAAGTGTTCTTATAATCTACATTGATGAAGGGATGCAAGGAGAAGGAACAGAGGCTAATACACGAAATATGCGATGAAATGATTGTTAGGTTAATCTCTTATAGGTGACTGGGATGAGGGTTGACCAGCAGACACTATAGAGGACATCCTCTGCACAGAGCTGACACATCCGTATGCTGTAATAAGTGTGTGCTGAGGAAAAGGTTATGGGAACTAATCTGACACACACTGGTCTGATTAGCAGCTATTAATACATACACACAGTACGGCCTGCACTGAGGTGTCCGTCTGCCTGGTCATCTCCTCCTCTCCGCAGATGCTCCACTGTGGATCAGTTTTCTCTCACCATACACAGACACATTATGATTGACACGTAGGTTATTAATAGGTATAACCATTCTAACAGTCACGCAAAGTTCAAATTATCCATTCATCAATGGTGTTTTTATTTACAAAGCAGCACATGTACACAGTGGCCTTTTGACTACAGTTATAATTCTCTTCACCAGTTCTCAGACTGAGGATGAAAAATATTTCCACTTGCCGTTAGTTGTGTTAACGTTCTTCAAGAACCTCAAATAAATCTAGTAGCTCTCAAACAGAACTACATCATACAAAATAGCTTGTTCATTTCCACAGACAAACAGTAACTAGTTCAGATAACTGATCAGCAACAAACCAGTGAAAAAAACTACATGTACAGCATGTCACACATGAGCAGTTCTCATTACATCATCCAAGACAGCAGAAGACAAACTTGTCTCCAAAGTGAAACCCTGGGAATCTCCCTCCATGTGTTTTCAAAGTTTCTGTTTACTTCACTTTTTCTCAATACATAGGTACAGTCTCCATCCGCCTCCTTGTTCTTCCTCTGTAGAACTGACATATGTACAGATTCAACACCCACAATCTCTATTCAGGGGAAGAGAATTTGAAGAGATGTCCCCCACCATCCGATCTATAATTTAGACAGGAGCGGGAAGGAGGAAGAGAGGAGGAGGGAGCGATGAGGCGGCTAAAGGGGAGCTGTGGATGAGTTTCCATAGAAACTGTTTTACTCAATTCATATTTCATATTTTTATGGATGAAGGGAATCTGGTATCAGCAAATGTTTCAGAGGACAAAAAGTTATAATAATAAATAACATGAATAAATGTTACATTAAAACGCCAACAGAGTAAATTACAAACATAGACAAAGAAATGGAACTTTGAAATGAGCAGAGATGAAAAGAACATTCACATTGTTCCAGTTTATTATGTTTATGTACTTTGAAAGGAATATTTTACTTATATTAATAACCCTATTTTTTATTATTTTTTTTTATTTTAATAAATTAATTCTTTATTTTCATTACTGTTACAAGCTTTAAATTACAGCAAGTGTTCAGCAGCTACTGGTTCCAACAGTTTAAGTCTCCAGATTCAAATGAACAAACCGGATTTCAAATCTGTGTTTTTAATGGAGTTTTGATAAATAAACCACGAAAAGGGAAACCGCAGCCTTGAACATCCAGTATGAAGTTCACAATCCAGTTTACAGTAATATCCTTGTGTTGCACACGTTCTTTCACTTCCTTTCCTTATCTCCCACCTGTTAGAGCAGCATCACCGTTTTCCTACAAGAGTCACTCAAACGAGTTCTCTCTCGCTTACATGGGAACACCAGGTATCATTCAACACCTACACATGTTTAGAGTACACATGGCTGTAGCCCCCTCCTCTCCTTTTTCTCTGTCTTTCTTTTTTCCATTCTTTTTCGTCTCCTTCTCATTTCTCCTTCCCTCCATCCCTCCCTCCCTCTCCTCTGTACCCATGCTCTGCAGAGGGAAGATTGACACAGCATTTTCAGCTCGCAGTGTATGAGAATGTGCGCACAGACAGGATTATAGTCAGCGCAGGAGACAGCAGAGGACAATAAAGGATTAAAAGAGAGAAATAACAGGCATGAAACAATGAAGAATAAACTACAAAGAGAGGAGGAGTGAAAGAAAGGATCACAGACAACAGAAGTCAAGTCAGGATGTGGGACCTTTTCCCTGGACACTGAAAGTGGTCGAACACAAGGAACTGAAATTACAATCAAGTGACAGACTCACAATCAGGGTGAGTATCAGTTGGATTTTTAGTATAGTTTTTAAGAACATTTCAGCTTCAGGAGGTGATAACGCAACGTGAAGTAATAATTCTAATAGTTTTCAGTGTTGGAGAGATGAATAAGAGATGTTTTTTCAGGCTCTCACACAATTATAACAGCAAAATAAGCACTGCGTCAGAGGCTGAAGCTCAGGCATCGTGGAAACTGCTGCGTCGTGCATGAGAAAGTGAACAGTCACACTACACGGTCACATAATGAATCTCTGAGACACTGGTTCAAAGACATCAGCCGGGAACACATCAAATCACAACAAGTATAATATGTGGCAGCGATGGTGGTTTACACCTGCGGATCAACTTTAAACAAATGTTTTGTACTATTTACTCAGTTTTATTATCTAAGTGGTTCAGAGTGGAAAACTTCACCATTACAGAGGAACTGAGGAGTTAGTGAAGGGATCTTTCCAAAGCCAATGCTGAGGGGAACATTATTGATCTATTTAGCCTGATTACGTCACCCTGACCTACTTTCAGACAGTGTTAAAGCCTTTCTAGGACCAGTCAGGAAAACTGCATCAAGCAGGACTGTGAAGATAAAAACTAAAAAAGCACAAGAACGACACATTTCATTAACAAACCAGAAAAAGCAACTTTCTACCAACATATTTCATTTTCCAAACATCACTCTTTTACTACTTTTTCTAGTTTTATTAGATAACTGTTTAATCAGTTATCCTTTTAGAACCAAATTATTACAAAATACGATATAATTATGAACTGCTTGGTGTGAAAATATCCAGTATCTATGTAAAGTAACTGACATATACTTATAATGATTAGATTCAAATCATATGTCATAGAGGTCGTTAAAATAAGCTCCACTGCTACCAGCTGCAACATCAAAGTGATGGACATGACGATAATAATGATGATAATATTCCAAATACATCATATTTATTGAGGTGAAATTAAAGAGTGCTTTCACTTTTAGTAGTTATTGAATGACATTTGTTTACAGTGGTATTGCTACTTTAAATTAAGTAAATGATAAATGAGAGTACTACCACTGCAAACTTTATAGTAGTCATACTGAATGACTGAAATGACCTAATGAGCTGCTGCTATACACAAACATTCACAGTCGTGTCCATTCAGCTCTGCAGATGGAAAGCGAGTGTCTGCAGTTGCACATATTGCAAAATGATCACTGGGTCCAGCATGAACACATGTTTTGTAAAGATTAAAATAGGACAATGTGGAAAAACAATGTGAAATGAAGCCAAGACGGAGGTTGTCTGGGATGTGATGGTAGCGTGGGAATAATTCTCTGCATGGCTGACTGCTTCTCTGTGGGCTGGCTCGTGACGAGCAGAGGTGAAATTGATCAGTTCTCACATTCTAGTTTAACAAGGAAACCAAAATCGAAGGATTAGGATAAAAGACAAGAATAATGTGCACAGTTCCAAATAATCAGCAACAAATGAACCAATAAGTAGGTTATTCTCTGCTTTTCAAGCCAGTAGATTTCTATGATCCTTCCTAGATTGAATAACCTTGAGTGCTTAGAATGGGGCCTATAAATAAAAGTGTTTTAGGGGGGTTGTAAAATAATAAATACTAATACCAATACCAATGTTTTAAGATACATCCCATCTACATCACACAGCACAGTGTTTACTAATGTAAAATAAAGATGCATGAATGGGAGAGTTGCTAATAGATTTACACCCCACATGCAGTTCATACACATTTGTTTCTTTAGGTCAGATCTTTTCACAAAGCAGGTCTTTGACTTGAAAACGTGTTGCACATCTGTTCTCCTGTGCACACTTTATACACCAAACATTATCTTGTAGGTGAAATGAGAAACTCGGTCACTATAGTGTCACATTTGCACTGATTTATTTATCAAAACTGCAGTAGAAATGGGACAGTAGTGGATTCAAGAGTATTAAATTACAATAATTACAAATCACAAAGATCATTTAACCGGAATTAACCTTAATCTGTTCTTCAACCAACAACAGTTCAAGCTGTTTGTCTTAATGTGGTAAGACATTATGTGGTTTTTACACTGTTGTTAACAGTGTAAAAACATTATAGTTAATAGAACATTGCTCTTTTAGTTGGGTAAATCATCAGCAAAAGAAGTAAAGCTAAGACAAAACGTACAGTATTTGTCTAAATCATTTGTTCTTACTCAGTCATGTGGAGTCTCCACTAAGTGTCACCCCTTCAACCCCAACTAGAAGCTACTTAAAAGCCACTGTAGCCTTGATGTTGTTTTGATGCCCTTACACCCTTTCTCTCATTCCACCCCTCACTCCCCCTCTGACTCATGTTATAAGAGCACTTAATATTGCATCCTAGCCCCCGTACACCACTGTGTCACTGGTGAATCTCCACTTTGCTCCGTCCCCAAAATGCCACAGGAGATGTGTTCCTATGGAAACTGGCTTCAGTAAAAGTCCCCGGCTTCACCTGTTGACTGTACCGTGCTGAGACACATCGGCTCCTGTGCTCTGCTGCTGCCGGCCTTCTTTTCATTAGAAGTTATAAAACCTTTAACTCAAAAGGGAAACAACACCATCCATGATGGACTGTTGGCTCGTAGCACCTTCCTTTTATAGATAAGGCTCAGAGGTGGAACAAGTTATTTCACAGCTGTGTTGTTGGCTGCAAGGACAGCTGTGGGGACAGAGTCACACAAAATGTCATTAAACCTTCACGTTTAAATACAAATTCAAATGTAGATGTACATGGGAGTCAATATTTTTCAGTATACAACAGATACAATAGAGTCTCCAGTATCTTCAGTGAATCCATTGTAAACTGAGTGTATTTTTAAAATAGTATGAAATGAAGATTGTGTATTGAAATGATAAAAACTACTATCCATCTATTACACGTCAGTGTTGGGGAAACTACTTTGAAAGCACAGTTATTTATTGCAAAGCTCTGGTTCCCTGTAGGGAGGAGTCTAGTTGGGTTAATTAGAGTAAAAACACAAATGTCATTATAAAATGACATTTGTGTTTTGTAAATAGTAGATAGTTATTTCTCTTTAATTAAAATTGGTTTTGAATCTGGGGTTATCACTGGCAACTAAATGAGCTTTGCTGATGACAGCTTCTCCACCTCTCATGCAGCAGATTTGGCTTCTATAACAGCAGAAGAATCAGACCCTACACTTTGTGCAGATGCTTGTTATTTTCTGTCTTGACCACTACAATTTTCTGCTGCCATGGCTGCCATCATGTGCAATCAAAGTCTCAAGATGATCCAAAATGCAGCAACATGAACAACCAAAAAGGACACGTCGAATCTCTGCACCAGCTTTACAGGCTGCCTGTATCCCTCTTGCCCACTGTTCCCTGTCAAAACCTGGTGTCTGGTCGTCCCTAAACCACACAGAACAGGATTCCAAGCTGAGCTTTTCTGCTCAGTGAACGGTAGAAGGAGCTACCTAACTTCAATCTCAATATTCAATCACTGCTGAAAGCAAAACTCTTCTGCAGGTTTTATGCACTTTAAAAAAAGTTCTTCCTCCTTATCTTGCACTTACATCTCACAATGGAAACATTTCTCCTCATACATTTCTTCGAGTGATGTTTGGTGTTGATTGAAGACCTCTCCTCAGTGTGACTCACAATCAGCAGCACTCTCATTATAATCTCCAGTTTAGGAGCTAGAGGTGTTGTAATTAGATTTTTATCAGCGTATACAAACTACTATGCATTGATACTGTTCATGTCTCCTCTCCCTTGCAGTGGTCTTATCGGTGGTCCAAAAACCAGCTCCATGGTGGAGCAGGACAGATTCTGGCCTCCCCCAATGGCCCAATACTAGTGATCACTAGTGCCATGGGAACAAGTAGGTCCAACAGGTGAGGGATTTACAGTAATCTGGAACAGTCTCCTGTCCTGTCTACACCTGTACTTCAACCACAATTATTTCTTTGTCTGATTATGTGGCCATGGTGGATTTAGATCTGAATCTACTCTTGAACTGTAGCATTCAAGCCTCACGTTTTTGCAGCATAGATCGGAAGCTCATAATCGGGAGACTTTGTTTGTGTGTGACTTTTAAATAATTAGACTTGATGGTTTGATTTTATTTTACTATTGATCTATTCATTTTGTGCAGGTGTCATGTCAAAAAGCCTCACAGCAGTGTCGGGATCCCTTCTGCTTCACAGAAACAACTCCATCCTTTTCTAATAAGCTACTGTCTGGTCCAGAAGACTCAACATAAAGTAGCCAGTAGGAACGTGCTTGTCAATATTTAATGAGCTGGTTGGGATGAGTCAGATCCAGCTCAGAGATATTTACAGCGAGCAGATCCTTAAAAAGGCCAAGGCCGTCCTATACTGTCCTGACCAGCCTGACAAGCTGCCTGAAAGGACAGGCAGGTTTCCTCAGTGTATTAAGTGACTAACATCCACTTTAATATTTCATGTTTTGCAAGGAAGCAGTAAGATTTTTGTGAGCTTAACAGGTTTGAGTTGGTGTGAAGTTACCCAATAGGCAGATTTCTGGATTTACTGGTAAAGGAATCCCACGTATTTGTACTAAATATGCACATTCTGCAGAAAACTGTAAATGTTACAGACAAGTCCTCACTAAATGTAAGAATGTGACACAAAGCTGGACAAAGTTATTCAATTAGTCTAAATCTTGAATTTAGAGTAGATGAACACTGCAAATCCCTAGAAGGACATTCTTGGAATGGTATGGTTTAACTATGTAATAGATTTTGATACGGGTTTCTCTTTTATCTTATGCTTTTGTGTGGTTTTCCTTTCTCATGTCTTATTTTTTTCTTGTATGTGTGTAAATGTAGATTGAGTTTCTCTGACTACAGAAATCTAGAAAATCTAAATCTCCTTCAACAAAGCTGAATAATATATTATAATAATTAATATATTAATAATTTATTTGTCATTAGAAGATAATAATAATTATTATTATTAATTAATGATTTAAATAAAGGTAACACTGATTTCCTCATGGATTTCATGGAGTCGGATGCAGACTCGGATTTAATCCTATAATCTATGATGACAGCAATCCCTCTCACGTAGCTAAACTGAACTCACCTTCCCAGCTCATAATCCATCATGTAAAGGGGAGAGACACATTACTTGATGATTGATGTAGGTGACCATGAGTTAGTTTTTGAGTTGCTGTTTGCAGTCATGGAAGAAGTAACTCAGACAATAGTGCTGCTAAGGGGTTAAGTGTCTTTGTGCATTTCACACAAAGTTTAAAAACATTAATGGCTCAATGATCTGTCCTCCTACTATTTCTTCCTGGTTCACATGCTCTACACAATCCTTTTTTATTGTAAACATATTTTTTACTTCAGAAGATTCAGTTTAAAATTTTTCCTAAGCTGTTCGTACTGTATCAGCCTTCACCCAGTAGAGACTAAACTAGATTGTCTCTAAACCTGATAAGTGACTTGAGTTATTGGTGTCAGTTTAACTTCACTTATTACATAACCTCTCCCACTGTCTGTTGCTGACAGGTACAACATTGTGTCACACATTTTACCAGAAGAGAAACATCAGAAGTTCACTAGCGTAGAACTCCACAACGGCCACAGTTCACACCACTTCAAACTGCACTCAGCCTGTGAAACAGAGACAGAAGACAGTCGGAAGAAGTCGCAAGACTCTGTTGCTGTGTCCAGCACAAGTGGACGAGGAGGGATGAACAACTACAATGGGAAGATTCTGACAAGAGGCTCCAACTCAATACGGAGCCGGTTTGTAAAGAAAAATGGACAGTGTAATGTTGTATTCACCAACATGGAAGAGAAGAGTCAGCGTTATCTCGCTGACATTTTCACCACCTGCGTTGACACCAGCTGGAGATACCTGCTGCTTCTATTCTGCACCAGCTTCATGGCTTCCTGGTTTTTCTTTGGCATTATCTTTTATGGTGTCTCCCTGGCACATGGGGACTTTGAGGAGCATCCCATAGTGAAAAGTGAAGGGGTTACAGTGGGGTTTCATGCACACGCCTCAGGGCACACAGCTGGAGGGCAGCCACAGAAGATGCCCTGCATTCTTCATGTCCAGGGATTTGTTGGGGCGCTCCTGTTTTCCATGGAGACCCAGACCACCATTGGTTATGGCTGGCGCTGTGTTACAGAGGAGTGCCCTGTTGCCGTCATAACAGTGGTGATCCAGTCCATTGTGGGCTGCATCATTGACTCTTTTATGATTGGCACCATCATGGCCAAGATGGCGCGTCCAAAGAAGAGGAACCAGACCCTCGTGTTCTCCAAAAATGCTGTCATTGCATTGCGTGATGGCAAGCTGTGTCTCATGTGGAGGGTGGGCAACCTGCGGAGGAGCCACATCGTGGAGGCTCATGTCCGTGCCCAACTCATACGATCATACATCACAGCTGAGGGGGAGTTCATCCCCTTGGAGCAGATGGACCTCAATGTGGGCTACGATGAGGGCACAGACAGGCTGTTCCTCGTCTCCCCGCTGGTCATAGTTCATGAGATTGATAAAGATAGCCCCTTATATACTTTAAGCCGAGCTGATCTGGAAGCAGATGACTTTGAGATTGTTGTGATCCTGGAGGGAATGGTGGAGGCCACGGCCATGACCACCCAGTTCCGCAGCTCCTACCTGGCCAGAGAGATCTTCTGGGGTCACAGGTTTGAACCTGTGATCTACGAGGACCGAGACCGGTACAAGGTGGACTACGCTCGCTTTCACAAGACCTATGAGGTCCCATCAACACCTCACCACAGCGCTAAAGAGCTAGACGAGGCCGCAAGCCGACCCTCTTCCGCTGTTTCCCCTGTGTCTGCATGTAGATCCAGACAAGACCTGATTCCGAGGTCACTGAGCGCCTTCTGTTACGAGAATGAGGTGGCATTGAGCTGTGGGGAGGAAGAGGTCGACATTTTTGACTCCTCTGAGATTGTAGGGAAGGAAAGGGTGGAGGAGAGGACGACTTCAGTCTCTGTAGACTTTCAGAATATGTTCCAGGACACAGCAACCATGACATCAGGCAGTCACAACGTCATGTGTGTTCTGGACATGGACAACAACCAGATGGAGTTTGACATTTTGCAGACGGCCATCCCTCTTGATCCTGTGACCTATAAGAGTGAGCAAGAGATTTAAAGAGTGGAGGGAAAGTAGTCCTTCCTGTTTTCTTGCTGATGTATTCAGCTTTGGATGGCATGTACAGGCATTAAGAGCCGCTTCTGTCTTACCCGTGTGGTTTTATATGTATATTTGTTTTAAAATAAAATGAAAAAGAAGATAAGATTTTCCTAAATACCTTTTGGAGAGGTCCCACAGAAGGACAAAGAATCTCTAACAAATTTCACAACCAAAGGAAAGTAAACTTCAGTGTTTTAGAATCTATTTAAATTTTGCATAGTTAGAAATTTACTTTATTTCTTTTTGTGAAAGCAACAGCACTTTTGACTTCTCTTCCTTTTCGAAGAGGACTGAGCTCAAGACTTGAATTTTTATGAGACACATTTTATGCTCAACCATATTGAATGTTGTTCATGGATTTCAATGGTCATCATGCCATGCAATAGTTCTACTTGCACTTTTGTGAGACCATGCATTTATGATAAAGATTCCATAAGAAAATGTCATTTATTGCAATTTAGACAGACATGGCTGTTATTTTAAACCTTCTGTTAAAACTTATGATGTTATTTTACAGTCAAGTGAATGTGTTGAAATAGTAATCCTAAGTTTTGTTATGCTGTAGATATTAATAGGAATCAAAGTAATATTCTTTTATGAATTAATTTTCTTGGTTTGTTTGCTGTGGAGTTTGCAGCCAGAGATAACACTAAGGAAGTGGCTTTATTATGTTTGTGTTGATCGCCAAAAAGTCTGGAAAGTAAACCACAGGGCCTCTGAAGCTGGAGTGTGTGCAGCCTATGTGTTGATAGTTTGTGTGACATGAAATAAGTGTAGAGCCACTGTGAAGCACAACAGGAATAAAAGGGATGTACAGGAGGTGGAAGAAATGTGCAATAAGTGACTGGATTGAACAGAGGAGAGGACTAAGTCAGGTGTAATGTGATTTGCTCTGAACTGAGGTGTCATTATGATGTCATAGATGAAAAAAACAGTAACCCTCCATTTTTCCTGCATGCTGGGAACCACGATACAAAGCATCAGATCTGGCAAATCTCTCCTATCTGATACAAATGTGTAAATACATAAAATATTTTGGTATGTATGGCCACACATCAACTGTTACTGTGTGGGATTAATATATTTTTCCTTGCATGCTTATTTTAGTTTGATAAAATATTTGTAGCATCTACCTGCAGATGTCTAATGACCTAAAGCTTCTGCATTGTGCAGCCCACAGTACATGCACACTAGTGTTTATGCACCGGCCTCATCTGCCTGCTCCGGCTCGACTTTACATTGCAGTGACATTAGAAAGTTACTTTTTAGCCTCCAGAGTTCATAATTCAAAGAGTAAAACCTAACCTTCAAACCTTTGTAGTTTGAGGTATCATGTCTTTAATCTCTACCATCTATGACTGCAGAGGATTTTTTCATTTGCATCACTGTGAGTGGCTAAATTAACTAAATAGAACTTTGAAAGATGTTTTGCCCTAAGTGGAAAATTATATTCTATTAAATGTACCACTTGGCTAAATGTAAACCTCAAGGTATTTCCTAAAAAAAATCCAATTCAGTGGGATTAACTCTCAAATACTCAGCTAATGTGCCTAGTTATTACAGTGCAGGTGTGGTTTGATTAGATTTAGATTAGATTTCACTGACAGTGACCTGGCAAGCAGACGGCCTCTTCACTGTAACCAGACTGTGATGGTGCGCAGACAGATGTGAAGACAGATGTTTTTTTTAAAACACGAGAAGAACAAAAAAAAAAAAAAAAAGTTATTTATGTGAGAGCACGACTCAAAGAAGGCGACTGGGAGAACTGGACCTATTTATCTCATTAGTTTCATCTCTGTTTTGGTCATGTGTGCTGTTTCTGCTGGGCTCTAACTGGAACCCCTACACAGTACTTTAATGGGTGCAGCTGTTACACCATTTTGTTTTCTACACCTCTAAGCACACCTTACCTGACACTATTTCACTGCTTTCATTAAAATAACCATGGTTCAAACAGTATTAACTGTCAGTGTTTAACTGACCCATAATATGAGGGAGTCATCTAGAAAACAGCCGATCTAAAGGCCATTTTGTTTATTGTGCTTCTAAGTCTTCCTGCTTGTATAAATCTAATGATTTTCTAACCTCTGCTTGGAGAAATGTGCTCAGAAAACTACAAAGCACTTTATTCATCATTGTGTACTTGTTGATGTTGCAAATAAATATTTATATTATTTTTTTGTTTCTTTATTTTGAAACTTCCTCATGGTGAAGGATGCTGTGCACATGTACAGTGATATTCTGATTTGTGATTCAGTTGGGGGCGTCGAAGCTCCTGCAGCCACTAGATGCCTCTGCAGCCATTCAAACAAAGCACTGAATCATATGATCCCTCTAGTGGTGCAACAAAGGAGCACCGGAGAAATCAGAGAACTGAATCTAAATTCAAGAATATTAGGAAAAAATTGATAAGTGGCTCAAATCTGAATATGCTTTTACATTTTTGGATGCTTTCATCCAAAGCGACAGATACAGAGCAAGCAACAAATTTAAGTCAGGGTGAAGACATTTGAAGCACAGTGCCATTAGAAGAAATGTTTGTTTCGTGTGACACTAGAGGCCTGATTTTTAAACTAGGAAGTTGCAGAAGAGTTTTGTCATCATCAGTTTTTTGAATAGTGGGACCGTGGCTGCTGAGTTTCTTCCACCTTTGTGGGACCACTGAACTGAAACCCTTTAATCTCTGTGTAGTCATTCAGTGGCCGATCACAGTGGGGGCTCTTCCTTCATATCAAAATATGGAAAAGCATATATCTTAGTTAATTTCTTTTATTGTTTGTGACGCTTAAAGCATATGTCAGCATAAATAAATACTGTTGGTAGAATGTGCTCTGGGTTTGATGTCAGATCCTTTTTACAGCAGGATTAAAGACAAATAAGTAAACGGCCGCCCTCAAGTTTCTGTGTACCTGGTAATAGAAAGAAGCAAGAGCCAAGTGTTTGAGTTATGAATGAAAATCAGTAACTGTTCTGGTTAGTTACTGTGATGATATCATTAGATTCTGAGCAGGTGCACTTGCTTGGAAATTATACACAATGTTAAGAAGTCTGAGAAAGCAGGACAACACTAAACCCTGAGAAGTCTCAGTCTTTTCCTCTTTACTATAGATTCTAGTTTAAAAAGTTTTGCATTTTCTTCCATAATTAAATAATATTCCTCCTGTTTTTTCTGCCTCGATTTGAATCCATCTAAAATCTTCCCGTGTCAGACTAATAGGAGACTTCCCCCGTTTAGCCCCTCATGGTTGCCCTGTCCTGATCTTCCTTTAATTACATATCCTCAGTGTGTCTCTGTCAGTCTGCTGCTGTTCCCATGCACAAGAAGCCCAACAACAAAAACAGCCCACGTGCTGGAACTCTGGACCTAGGAGAGGCATTTCTGTCAGTGGATGAAAAGATGAAAAGAGGGAAATGAGGAGGAAAGGGCAAGCTGCTCGGTAGCTGCAGGCCTCGAGGCTATCAGCTTTTCATTAGCGAGTCAGTGAATGAGTGAATGAGGGGGATCGGTGGAATGGTAAGACAGGAGAAGTCGCGCTGGGCCACAGCAGCTATTAGGGTGATTTGGGGGCTCCCACTGACTCCTATTGTGCATTGTCTCCGAAGTGAGCAACTGAGGCTCAACAGAGAGCCTTTGTGTGGGACATTTAACTGCCTGTTAGCATGCTAATTATAGGATGTGTGTGTGTGTGTGTGTGTGTGTGTGTGTGTGTGTGTGTGTGTGTGTGTGTGTGTGTGTGTGTGTGTGTGTGTGTGTGTGTGTGTGTGTACATCTTCTTCTGGTGTTTTCCATCCCTCCATCTCTTTCCTGGGACATGCACTTCTCCAGTATCTCTTTCTCTCTTTTATCATTCCCCAAGGCACTAACACCCCCACCGATCTCTGTGTTTTTGCCGTGACCCCTTTTAAGCTCCTTCCTGTTGTTTCCATTTTCATTTTCTTCACTGTCTTTATTCGTACATTTCTGTGCTCCCAGTGTCTCTTTATTTAATGAATCAGCTGCCCTTGATTCTGCATGGATCTGCTTCACTCTAATATTTAAAACACTGTAGGACATTATCCTGACATTTAGCTATGGAACATTCATCAAAGACAAATTGTGCTCTATGTTCAACAGTGACAACTTCTCTTGCAAACCCTACAGCCATCTTGAGCCTGCACGTCTCTCACCGATCTCCCTGTTGCTGGATTAGAGGTGTACGATTACAGATTCCCTAAATATTTTGGTGCAGCTGAAAACCTTCTCTTCAAGACAACATGAAAACCTAAAGTTATACTTAGATTCCAACTGATGATATTAAATATTTGAGGTGACTACTTCAACCTTTGGAGTGGATTCCCAATAGTCCAACATATAAATGAGGTTAATGCTGCACACTTGCAATAAGATTAAAGACCTGTCAAGCCTTCGATATCTTGCACTTTGACCTAAATGCTGATGCACATCCACATCCCAGTCCGATTATTGATAGGTTATACGTCAGTGAAGATCAGTTTGTTGATCAAATGAATCAGCTGTAATGTAACTTGATGTCTGTTTGATAGCATCTCAAACGATCAGAGGAACAATTGACCTCTACAATGCCAACTTTGTTGTTGGGCTGGATGACTTAAAGCCTTACGTTGATGGGTTTTTTTAGCAGTGGGTTTGCCGATGCTAAAAATGAAATTTTCATCACTCAAACTGATGTAAGTGACTAATTTCTTACACTCTCTCTGAATTAGGATGCCTACAAGTTCTGCCGGTTTAGCTGTCTATCCATGGAAACTCATGTGGTCTGTGCCTTTTACTTGGCACATCTGATTTAAAATACCATGGCTTCATTTAGTAACTTTCCTCAGTATAATTAAAATCAAATGGAAAAGTGATAATTTTTGCAAGACAACTTCTGAATTTATGACATTGGCCATCTCCTACATTTTAGCTGCCATGTATCTATAACGTTATTTTTACATGCCCTGTGCCATTCTTTACCTTTGGGAACAGTATAAATATTTTATTGTCATTTGCTGCCTTTGAATATGCACCTCGCCAGGGCCTTTGAGTTTTCACGCATAAGTTCTAGTCTTCAGCACAGTAAGTTTGATCTTTTCTGGCTTCCTCACTGTGTACCACATGAGAGTATCTATATCGTCCTCCATGTATGTACTTCTGTGCTGTCTGTGTGTGTGTGTGTGTGTGTGTGTGTGTGTGTGTGTGTGTGTGTGTGTGTGTGTGTGTGTGTGTGTGCAGCTGTGGGCCCTGTGTTTGAACTCTAGCTCACATGGCTAGAGCGAGGGAGGGCTGCAGGGTGAGAAGGCGATGGGAGAGGGGACTGATGCCCGGCAAACTCGCTATCTCCCTCTCAGAGAACCAAACAACGAACTCCTTTCATTCCGGCAACTTTGCGGCCAGCCGCCCCCGGACCCTCAAGGCCCCCACCCTTTCACACTGGTAAATTCAATGTTCCGAGAAAAACTCATGATTGGAAAGTGACTTTTTTTATCCGCCTCCTTTTCCACATCTCCTAAAAATCATCACCCCTTATCCTGTTCTCCCTGAGTCTGTTTTTCTGTCTTTTGTCCTGAAAACACAAAGGACATAAAACGCAGGTCACAGAACAAGACAACACAGTAACAATGAATTTATTTAAAATGAGCCCTTACGATTCTCTCCTGAGAATCAAAAAAGCAAGACGTGAGTTGAAAGGGATGAAATTTCAAACCTTGTGCTGACAAAGAACTTGAACAGCTTTGAACAGAACTGTAAAATATGGGCCATTTTTACTTATTTACAAGTTCATTAGTCCACTCTGTAAAACATTTTACAAGAATTTAGTGAAATTATATATGAAAACTTTATAAAAGGACATTGAAATATTGTAATTATACTTTACTTTTGTGTGTACAATTTACTAATTGATAACTATAGTTGTTACATAAATGCAGGGGAGTACAGAGTCAAATGTTTCCCACTGACATTAAATTTAATGTGCAAACACTGAAATTCAAAATTCCAACTCTAGACCATGATTGGAGAAATTACAAGACTTTACTCTTGTGACCTGTTTAAAATTTATAAAATAACATTTTTTAAACATAGAAATATGCCAAAAACCTATTTTCCTCAAACATTTATCATTTCTTGAGGTACTGATTCTGGTACTGGTAACAAATATCCAGCAGTTTTTTATAACATGCACACTGACTATACAGTCCCATTTGCCGACCTCATTTGGTGACACAGAAGTTACCAGATGTGGTTCCGTGCCCAATCTTAATGAGTAAAAACGTATAGAAAAGTATAAAATGGACAAAGTACAAAACTCAAAGCACATTAAGTGCATTACTTCAGTAGATGTACTCAGTTACTTTCCACCAGATATCTGAAGTGCACATTGTTGTGTTCAGCCACCAAGACGTCAGGCTAAATTAATGGGAATTTTGTTTTGTGTCCTGGGGCAAAAACAGTCTGTGAAATAATCATTAAAGTTGAACATTTTTAGAGGGGCACATCATTGCTGTGTAATGATGTCCCAAACAGCAACAAGCCTACATGCAGCAGAAGCATCCTAACAAAGGACGCCCTTGTTCCCAGCTGGATTCTTGAACATCATTTTCTGAATTTTCCTGCAAATGACTCAATGTCCACGTCCCTCGCCCCTCTCTACCCCTACTTATTATTCTTCAAGCTCATCCTACAGAGATGTGTTGTTGAGAGAGAAAGTTTACAGGTTCACATCATGTACATTAGAAGAAAAGGGAGACGGCAGATAGTTGTGAGGGACACAAGGCACCATTGCCATGCTACAGGAAACGTCTGTGATCACCATAGTGAGTCGAATTTATCCTCCAGGTACCACAAATGTCTCTAAAATTCAAATCAATCCAGCAGTTTTTCAGATACAGTACCTACACCTTTTTCATGGAAATTTTCTGCATTCATTTGTCATAAAATGTGATCTGATCTTCATCTAAGTCACGACAAATATAATGAGCATAAAATAATAGCACAAAAACATTCTGATCTTTCATGTCTTTATTGAGTACAACCATAAAAGCCTCACAGTGGGAGTGGAAAAGTAAGTGAACCCTTCAACCCTCAAAAAAGCTGTTTGGAGTCAGGTGTTAGCATACCTGGAGTCTTGTAAGAAAATTAGTTTGGAGCTGTGGACTAGAGCTACTTTGACGAACAAAAACACTTTTTGAGAAGAATACACTTATCTGAGCCATGCCTTGCCAAAAGAAGCTTTTAGAAGATCAATGATCATTGTTGTTGATTTACATAAAGCTGGAAAAGGTTACAAAGTGATGTCAACAAAGACTTTAGAAATTCACCAGTCTACAGACAAACAATCTACAAATAGAGACACTTTGGGACTGAGGCTACTCTACCAAGAAGTGGGCGACCAGTCAAAATGACTGAAGCACAACAAACACTCATCAATGAGGTAAAGAAACAAACCTGAGAGACAGTCAAAGAATGGAAGGCTCCATTGGAGCTGGCTAACATCTGTGCTCATGCAGTAGGTAAAACATTGAACAAGCAGGGTGTCTATGGCAGAACACCATGAAGGAAGCTGCTGCTCACTAAAAAGAAAATTGCTGCACAAATAATTTTTGCGGACCAATGAAACTATATTGAACTATTTGGAAAGAACACACATCATTACATCTGGCATAAAAAGGGCACAGCATATCATCATGAAAACATCTTCCCATCGTAAAATATGGTGGAAGAAACGTCATGATTTGGGCCTGCTATCACTATTGGGGTTTCTATGATCGTTCTCTATGAAGACATGAAAAATCTGATTTTTGTGTTCTTATTTTAGGCACATTACATTTGTTGATACTCTACACTTAGATGAAGATCAGATCTCATTTTATTACACATTCATGCAGAAAAACATTAGTATGAGAGTGAAACCTGGAAAGGTTCTCAAAAACAAGGAGACAGGTGATTACAGAAAACCAGCACAGATCAGCTACAGGTAACTAAACTCTTCCTCTGTGCCCTACCTGGGAGCATTACAGCACAGCACACACCGTGGACCCTCTCCGACACCAGCAACCTTCCCCACACACCCCCACCTTAACCCCCGTGTATCAGTTTCCTTCAGATGTACCCCATCGCACAATCGAAGTAACTAGATTCTTTCCTTTGGCTGGCCAGTGGAGATATGAAGCAGGACACACAATGAGCTATTCATTAAGGTAGGATCACACACACACACGCACGCACCCACACACACACATACACACACACACACACACACACACACACACACACACACACACACACACACACACACACACAGTCTAACCACTATTCATCCCTATCTGACTGGTACCAGTAGCAGCACCATCCATCTCTGAAAGCCCACACACACACATCCTTCTGTAACTTCATGCACATACAAACACAGAACGATACATCTGCATTTACACAAACACACACATGCAAACACACACAACACAAGACCCAACAGCTGCGACGAAAGCCCGTCCAAGTTCTTGGCAACCCCTCACACTTATGCACACAACCTAAAACTCAAAGAAAGACAAGACTAGCACAAACAAAATAGGAAGTTTATGAACACAAAGGCAGGATTCACAGATACTGAAAAGAGGGACACATTTCAACGTAACACAGCTCCATTCATTTATTAAGGAAGATTGCCTGAACTCACATCTATTACTATGTGGGAAGAATCTATAAAATTGCTTTCTTATTCCTATAGAACTGAAATTTATTTAGTTTCCTTGAGTAAGACTCTGAATCTCTACCAGCTCCTGTCATTCTGTGGTTGATCCTGACCTTTGAACTCTCTCTAGGGTAGAAATCCATCACTATCACATTATTACTGCCTTTTCTTTGGAGGAACTAAAGCAAGAATGCTGCTTTTATTGCAAAATATGAGACAGAGTTGATTGCGTTTGTAATAACTTAATAACTGCAATGGCAGTTACCCCCGGATCTTTCTGCAGGGCTGACTGATTCACTTCAATGGCCAAACTCTCACACACCTGCTCTGTCCTGCACAGGTGCATATACCAGGAAAGAAAGCGAAGGAGAGAGAAGTGAGGTGAGTGTGTCACAGGGCAGGATAGAGGTTTGCTGCCTCTTTACACAGTGATAAAAAGCTTTCAGAACGTGAACATATGTTCAGAGATTTGTTCACATCTCTGCTCAGACTTGTACCAAAACCACATTAATGTCAAAGACATGTCAGCTGAGCAGATTCCTGTCTCCTGACTGAACCAAACAACAGACTATGCAGTGATTTTCTAATTCTTCAACTTAAAAATACCCACCAGTCATGTGATGCCACAATGCAACTCATCGCATGCACCAAGTGACACACATGTGAAAAACTTTGTATGTGTAAGATTTTTATCCTGAGGTCATGAAATCAGTCTAAATTACTTTTAACTGTAAAACTAAAACACACAAAGGCTTTTGTTCTAACATATTTCCTCTATATAAATTCCAAATATATGGAAAATTACGACACATGCACAACTTAGAGTGATGTCACCTGCCAAACAGTCAGTTTAGTTTGTTGATGACTACGTGCACACAGTCTCAGACTGAAGACTGTGTCTGTTTTCTCCAGTATTTCACACACAGATCAGGTCTGGGTCTTGATATTTAGAAACAAACAAATGTGCATATATCAGGTTGAGTACTGGGGACGTGTGGCGTGTGTTGGTGGGTCCTCTGGACTCCCGGTCACAGGACTGCAGGGCCCATGTCAGGCTTTTATTTTTGCTGCTGACCACTAACTGTCACCACCGTCCGGATGTGTTTGTGTCTCTTTCACTACAAACGTTTGGATCCTGTGGTTCTCTGTGTTTGTGTCCATCATATTGTTGTTGTTATTTTTTAGTTAAACATTTGCAGTGATTATGGTTTCACGTCAATGAACATTAAAAAGTAGCATCAAAGTTAAAGTTCTTACTTTTACATTTATTGATGCACACATCTAAAACTCTGAGACACGTCAGCAAATCATTTACTGCTTATTATTGCTTAAAGCCTGAAGTCTACATTTTACTGAGACAACAGTAATTTAAATTTAATTTATATTTAATTTTTATTTTCTCTTTGGAAAACTCGAGAGAATAGAACAAATTTATTTTTTTATTATTTAAGTCCAATCTAATACATTTTATAATCTCTCGTGATATAGAATAAATCTGAATTTTAATGTAAAAAATTCTAGAAAGAAAATTAAGAATTTTAAATAAATATTTACCAGAGAGATTTTGGTAAAATATAAATCACTTAACTATGAGGGTTGACAGTAGCACCAGGGTATTTTATGGTAGAAGCATCATGTTTAAAATGCTCACATGAACTGCGTAATTTGGGTTTATTATTAAATGCGTCCAGTGGTTTAATTTCTCTAACTCTGTCTGCAGACTCTCAGTTTGACGGTACTTTCGGACAATGGGATGTTTTCAGATAATTATTAAGCAAGAATAAAGGAAGATTCCTCTTCTCTTTCTTTAGAGGTTTTATCTAATAAAATTGTTATTTTACCTCATTTATACTTTATTTCTTTTCAAACATCTTCTGCATAATTATTCGCATCTTAAATTTGTTAGGCTCGTTTATCTCACGTCATTTCTCTCTACTTTTATAATTTGTGCACATATACACACACTCACACACGCCAAAACAAACACTCACGTCAAACCGAGGCCTGGCCGCAAATCCTCAGCTGCACAGCGGGAGACAAATCCCCAGAGTTGCTCTCTGAAGTAGTTCGGTTCAGAGCTCCAGGAGCCGGGCCGTCCCACCACAGCTCCCCGGGCTGAGTCGCCGCGCTCCCGGAGCATTTTTCTCTATATGTCAGAATTTGGTGAGACGCAGACAAAGAGTGGCGATACAAGAGAAGACACAAGCCTTTTCCTTCTTTTCTTTTTTCATTTGCACAGAACTGCTTTTTGTTCCCCATTTTTTTTCATTTAAGAGGGAAGGGGGTGCTCATTTTGATCACATGATTAGGCCTACAATTCACCTGAGATAAAACAAAGGGCGCAAAGAAGAGAGAGGAGAGGAGGACCGAAAGAGGCAGAGAATCAGACAGAGAGATGCACTCATGGTCGGGATTCCCTTATCACAGTTAACGTTCAGGGATAATGAAAAAAATGTGAATTTGGGATTGGAGGCCAGTGTGTCGCATGGCGCGGATACAAGGGGTCATTGTTGTGAAGAACAGCGCTTGTGTTTGTATCCGTGCGGCCTACAACGTCCCCTCTCCTCTCTCCTCTGTGCATTTTCGACCAGCACCGACAGGTTTAAACGCGCACTCTGTGGCTCCACAGGTGCTGATTCTATTACAAAAGTGACGTTTTGTCGACTGTCACACAATCTCTACAAGGGCCTTTGACTGATTACGCATGAGATGTGTTAGTAGCTCTATTTTATCCTGACTCTAAAAACTGTGTCACCATGTTTACTATAATCACACGTTTTACGTTTAGTCCTAAAAGTGGATACACGTCCTTTACAATCATGCAAATGTCTTCACCTGTTTTGATTCTGTTTATGGACATTGTGAGTCACCAAAGTGCGTAAAGTCTGAGCACATTTTCTCCTGAGGCCGCATGTTGAGACCCGAACATCACTAAACACTAAAGAAAAACGACACTTCTCCCTCTCTTCACTCATCAGTTAATAATGAGGCATTTGATGAAGTTTTCTTTTTATTTGTGGATCAAACATGTCTGATTGTTTTGTCGCGTCCGTTTAATGAACGTGAGGACATTTGTCCTGGCTGATAGAAATTATATAAAAGCTATAAAACCGTGATGAGAGTCAGGGTCCAGTACCAGCCTGACACCTGATTTATGTTTTGTACTTCATTTTGGAGTGTAATACAAACACTACGTTGGTTTTTCTTTCTCTAAAATGTGCACGTAGGTATGATTTCATTGAGTGTAAATGACACTATATATATAAATGAACTATACAGAATATGAGATTAGTCGATGTTAAGATGAAACCAGTTCAAAGTCCAATCACCAGTAAGGTGTTCAAACTTTGTGCAAACTATTTACACACGTTGCTCTCTCATATTCAGCGTCACAGTCATTTACAAAAGAAACTTTGACTTGTTGTTTTAAACATAATCAACTCGGATTCTTCATATTTTTACATTTGTTAAACAGTAAAACAAACCATATCTCCCTCAACCAATCAGAGAGCTCCGGGCCTGCAGCCGTACGTCTGTGCTGCTCCTTTAAGATTTGTCCTCCCCAGTGTCTGTTTTCTCTTTTTTTCTCTCAGCCTCATACAAGGAGCTCTTTAAGCCCCGGTACCGACACACAGAGCAGGCATTCATACCCGGGCAGCGCGAACGAGGGGGCTGGGGAGCGAGCGTCACTTTGGAAACTCGGGAACTCACGGATTCTCGTGCTAAACCGGCGACCTCCTTTTCTCATTACTGAAGTAAGACGCTTAGCATTTCCAACTCTTTCCTCTCTGGAGCCGGTGGCTGCTCAGATTCTCCGAATTGATTCTTTAATCACGTCGGAATCATAGAAGAAGTGTTGTTAGACACATTGGTCGTTTAAGTTTGGTCGTTCTCATTCTTAGTTTCAGGTTTGTGAGTCAGCACCGAACTATTGCAAATGTAACATTTAGGATAAATATGAGGAATATTCTTGATAAAGTGTTATGATAAACATTATGATACATGTGATGGTAAAGATAACCCGGTCCTCAGCAACAAGTGGCGCTTTTAAAAATGTTCTCTCTAAGGTGGATTCATTTTTATGTTTCGTCGATATTTATTCATTTGTTTGGACAGTTTGGTCTTGACACTAAATGATTATTGATTTTTCTGTGGCGACAGTAAAACATTTTTCAAGCAGAGAGAAGCAAATTGCTTAAAAAGCTTAATAAAGAAACATAACGTTTTCAGAAGATGGACACAATGAAATAGCTCTAAACGAATATTCCTTTGATTAATGTATTTTTAATGCAGCTTGTGTTGTTTTGTGCTTTGTTTACTATTTCTTTGGAGCTATGTGGACTAGATGGCACTACATACACTAATTGACAAAAAACTACATAAAAGTTTCCAAACAAGCAAATTAAGGTCAACTTATTGGCAAGTGAAGCGGTGATAATGAGCGCAAGCAGAAGAAATTCATTAGGCTCAGTAAATGTGCTCAGTAATGTAAATTAGAAACCTGATTTGAAGGGTGTGTCGAAAACGATTTGTATATCATCAAATATTAAATGAAATTGCGTTTGCTGCTGCAGACTGATGGGCGTGACAGTAGATAGGTGAGTTTGATTGTTTGCTTGCTTGTTGCTTATTTGAGGCGTTTTATGTAAGTTACATTCATTTCAATTAATTTATTCAGTGACGAAAGGAAATTATCACTACTCTGTTAGGCGATTTTATGCCACTGTTCTCTATGTTTTCTATTAAGAGAGGTATTATATCCAAACTGAGTGCGGTGCAAATGCAGGCAACGCGCGCGCAATGAGGCGCTTTGGTGAATTTTACGCACAACCTTTGCGCACTGTGTCCTTGAAGCAGGGACTCTTTTGATGGACATGGTGACAGTCTGTTAAGTGGTCTTACACAACAGGTGGCAGATGAATATCATTATTAATGCGCCTCGGACAGATGGTGAAGCTGTGCTGGAAACAGATACGACTGACATCCACTTTGATGCTAATTAAAAGCTGGTTTACGGAGCCTCACTTGTAAACCCCATTGCCATGTTTGTGTGTTATACAGAGACACAGGTTCACAGACATTGCTTGTGGGCAGTAGTGATCGGACAAAGTCCATCAGTGATATTAGTTTAAGTAGAAATAAACCTAGAGCTCGTTAGGATAAAAGTTAAGAAGTAACTCGCTGGCATAAAGGCCGGGGAGGTTTCTGGTGAGCATACACACCCACTTAAGCTATACATGAACACACAAACTGTTGAACTGACAAACTATTTCATAATGTCACTAGACACTAATTTTCCTGCAATATCATACAAGAGTAAGAAAACAAAGCAGAGCGCTGTGCGCTGCTGGTTCACAGGAAGTTCGCTGATTTAAAATGTACAGTTCGCGGCAGGGTGTTGATTTAATGGACAAAACAAGGACACATTTTGCCCCCTGAGTGAGACCTGCCCCTGTTTAACAAACAGAATGTGTCCAGTTCACATACGCGTATTGACGCGCACGCACGCACACGGGGTTTATATTTCCATCGCCATGCCATGTTTGTCCAAGAACTGCAAAGTATAAATCCAAGGTCTGTGCTCCTGTGGCCCCATATCATTCCAACGCTGTTTCTCCGGGGAGCTTGGGATAACTGCAAAACCTAAAAACAGTAGCTTAAACAGAGGCGCCGCGTTATACAAGAGCTGGAACTCTGAGCTCTGGCAAATCATAACTCTGTTCCACAAAGTTCCTGAAAATAAATACTGAATACACCAAATACACAACACGCCAGAATCATCAGTGAGTCTGTTTTAACTCACCAAACAAATATGAAGCCATTTAACTCTTGGGTTGTAAATGTCTCCAATACGCACGACTCATTCTTTAAAATCTAGAGATAAGTACAAATAAGTTTGGGTGGGGCAGATCTTTCAATGCCAGTGTTGTTTATGTTGTTACTCTGATAGAAGCAAAATAAGCACACAAGAAGATTCTGACTCGACCTCTTTAGAATAAAAACACCAACCAGAAACATATGCTGACCTGCAGATTTTGGTGCCCAATGAAACAGGCACTGTCACTCTACCTCTGTTTTCTTAGTGACGCCTCTCACCACTCTGTTTCAGGTCCTCGCTTTTGGATTTCAATCGCGGGACACACGGAGGAGAGAGAGAGAGAGAAGGGGAAGTGAGGAGGAAAGTGAGACTGGGTGAGTTTGGCGCGGGCAGTTGTGCATTAGCAGGTAAACTGGGGTCCAAGGTGCGCACTGAGCCGCCTATGATACCAACAACACGGATGGAAAGAACTTTAATGTGGAACCCTCATAGAGTTTTACAACGGAGGCTGAGAGTAGAGACAGACTGGCAGTTTATATTATAACTTAGAGGAGGCCAGAAGGACAGATCAGACAGCAGTCAGCCAGCACTCCGTGCGTCACTCTAGGCATAAACAAGAACAGACACCCGAGGGTTAAAGCAGAGCATTTAGGATCAGGTCTAGGATCGTCTGAGCACCTGGAGGCTTGTGTGTGTAGGAAGATGTCCAGAGAGGAGCAGAGCTTGTCGGAGGTTGAGCTCAGTCCCGGTATGTCGGACGACAGTCGCTCCATGTCACCGGGTCACTCCTCCGGTGCAACAGGCGGTGGGGACTCACCTCTCCACGGGCAGCAGCAGCCGCAGCTGGCGGGTCTGGACGACGTGTCGGCGGGTTGCTCGTCCGTCAGATCCGACGACGAGGACGAACGCTTTCCCGCAGGAATCCGCGAGGCGGTGAGCCAGGTGCTCAACTGCTACGACTGGACCCTCGTGCCCATGCCCGTGCGCGTGAACACGGGAAGCAAGAGCAAACCCCACGTGAAGAGGCCCATGAACGCCTTCATGGTTTGGGCGCAGGCGGCGCGGAGGAAACTCGCCGACCAACACCCACACCTGCACAACGCAGAGCTCAGCAAGACCCTGGGGAAGCTCTGGAGGTGAGTGGAGTGGACAGTTACTGATGATGATGATGATGATGATGATGATACTCCACCTACAGTCCAGTATGTTCAGAGCTTTCACAAAGTGGCACATGTTGTCATATTCATGTCGATTCTTTAAAGGACAGGTTCAGTTTTCATGTGTCCCACACTGAAAGAGGTTTGTCATGTCAGCAAATTCATATGAAGCCTCAGTGACAGTGATGGGTTCAGAGTCCACGGTCCGAAACGTGTATTTAAAGCTCAAATCAAATCTTCCAAAGTTTAGAGAAGTTTAAAATCTTTGTGCTGCTCTGTTGAGAAAAACAGCAAAAAGATGGATTTGAACTTTTAAAAGAAAACTTTGGAAGATGTCTGGAACATTGGTCAGAAGCTCTGTATCATCTTCAGAACATTTCGTGTTTTTGCTCAGAGGGAGGACTGTGGATTATGTTGCCATCACTTCCTTCAGATCTTCTAAAGACTTGTATGGACAGGATGAATGGCTACAGCAAGTAAAACCTGTTTCAGTGTCATATTTGATATTTTTTGATTGATACATGGTTTAACTAGTTGTATATAACTCTTAGTAACTCATTTGCCACTTTTAGTCACATCCTAACGGATAAAAAAAACACTAAATGTGTCTTTGCAGGGAGTCATAGTCACATGAATTCAGGCTAATTTCATGCCTTCTTTGATTCTTGGCCACAAAGCATGAATGGCTCCTGAGGGAATAAGAGGGGATTTTCGGAGTCTTTCAACTCTCATAGTAAAACATATTGGATGATTTTTCGGTTTCTAGTAGTTAACACCATCATAGAACTCCTGCAGTTCTTCTAGCCTCTCCCTTTTTTATTTTCATGTGCAGAACACTCAGTATTCACTAACAAGAAGGTCACAAAGGTTAAATTCATTAACCTTGTGGGGACTGAACACTAATTAGATGAAGACTTGACCTTGGATTCAGGCATGATTGGTTAATTGGCCCAGAAACATGATGAACAGGGAGGCGGATGAGGTCAGGGGTTTCTCATGCCATTTCTGCTAGTAGGAGTAGAAGGAAGCACACATCCATGTTTGCAGCCAGGATGCATCTTTGGCCTGCCTTATTGCATTACTGTCAAGCAGTCAAAAGCCTCAGGCAGGTATAACAATAGGTACAGATGTGCAGAGGTAGTGAATCATTAAGGTGCCTGGGACAACAATATACATTTTGAAATTCTGCATAGCGTCCGAATATGCCTTCATTTTTTTTTAGTAAACTTATTTTGAACTTGATTTTTATCCAAGGCTTCTCAATGAGAGCGACAAGCGCCCCTTCATCGAGGAGGCAGAGAGGCTGAGGAAGCAGCACAAGAAGGACTACCCTGACTACAAATACCAGCCACGACGCCGCAAGAACGGGAAGCTTGGTTCCAGCTCGGGGAGTGAAGCCGACGGCCATTCGGAGGGTGAGGTCAGCCACAGCCAATCCCACTACAAGGGCCTCCACCTGGATGTGGCCCACAGTGGAGGAGTCGGCTCCCCTCTGGCAGATGGGCACCACCCACATGCTACAGGTGGGCTGCTTCCCACTACCCTGCTGATCCATGTCACACTCTCTAGATAATTGCTCAATCTGGCTAAGAACAACAATGCTAACTGCATGTTTTCTTTTGTGTCTGCAGGTCAGAGTCACAGTCCTCCTACGCCCCCCACCACTCCCAAGACAGAACCTCAAGCTGGGAAAGCAGGGGATGGAAAAAGAGAGGGTGCTGGGGGCTCCCGTGGCACAATGGAAGGAGAAGGAAGCTCTGGTGCTCCAGGATCTGGGAAACCTCACATCGACTTTGGTAATGTGGACATTGGTGAGATGAGCCACGAGGTGATGGCCAACATGGAGCCTTTCGATGTCAATGAGTTTGATCAATATCTTCCCCCAAATGGGCAGCCAGGGGTTGGGCAAAGTGCTGGGGGAGGAGCTACTATAACAGCTTCTCCAGCCTCGCCGTACACCTACGGGATCTCCTCAGCCCTGGCAGTGGCCAGTGGACATTCAGCAGCCTGGCTCTCCAAGCAGCAGCAACCACAACAACACCATGGCTCCCCTCTGGGCTCAGACCCCTCTAAAGCCCAGATTAAGAGTGAAACCGGAGGAGCTGGGGGTCACTTTGCAGAGGCAGTCTCAGCTGGTTCCCATGTCACCTACACCCCCCTCAGCCTTCCTCACTATAGTTCTGCCTTCCCCTCACTGGCTTCAAGGGCTCAGTTTGCTGAGTATGCTGACCACCAGGCCTCGGGCTCCTACTATGCCCACTCCAGCCAGGCCTCTGGGCTGTACTCGGCCTTCTCTTACATGGGGCCCTCACAGAGACCCCTGTACACACCCATTACTGACCCAGCCAGTGTACAGCAGTCCCACAGCCCGACGCACTGGGAACAGCCCGTCTACACAACACTGTCGCGGCCATGACAGATAACAAGACCAGAGAGCACTGGTGCAGGTCCAGCCCCCAAGTCAGACCCAAGGAGCAGCAGCAGCTACAACAGCACTGCTGGTGGCATCAGAGGGGAAAGTGGTCTGGGCTGGGGTGAGTGGGCAGGCACTGGTGGAGTTGGCTGGGGAGGCAGGAGGGGAGAAACCCCACTCTGGTCTTGCCCAGATGCAGAAATGCTATCACAGCCCAAGAACGAGCTTGGAGCGTGGTGGTTTTAAAGCCTGATTGATTCATTTGGGAACAGAATGTAGTAGTCGGACAGTTTGTTTCTTGGATGGTGCAAAGAACAAAACATCCACCCACAACTGCAGAGTTCCAGGTTAGACAGCAGCATCATTAGCAGTGTACATGGGTGGTGAAGGATCACTTCTGTGTCGGTTTGGTGACTCCATGTGTTTCAGAGGATGCACATTGTAGTCAGCAACCACAGGAACCATGGTACACAGAGACATTTAACAACATCTGGAATATAGAACTTCAAGATCAGTCATGTATTATGAACATGTTACTTGGAGAGAGCCAAATTCATGCTATATGAAATATTTTTTTGTAGCAGGAGACTGGAGTGTCAGATGATTTGGCTGTGGTCTATTCATTTCTCAGGCATGGTTGACCTTTTATCAAACAGATGTTAGTTTTGTATTGCTTTTGGAAATCAATACAACAAATACTGTTAACATTCTGTTGGTTTCTGAGGCACATTTGTTCCCTGTATAATTCAAATGTCTGTGCAGTGTTCACTTTTATGCCTTTTGTACACACAGTGAACACTCATGGAAGAAAAATGCCATAAACCATGTAGAGTTTTTGTTAAGTAATGTACGTTTAGTTAAAAACATTTCTCATGATGACTGTTATCAGGATAGTTTACACAGTGTACTTGAAATTACAAATGAGCATATGTTAATGTATAGAGATATAAGATTTTTGTAAAACGACCAAAGTTTTGAGACCAAAACTTTAAAGAAGAAACTCATTTTATAGACGTTTCTCCCAACACGACACTCAAAACTACCTTACATCATGTAGCTAATTAGTTTTCTCTGTCTACATTATTCCAATGTGACCTAATGTGATTGTCTTACAAATATATTGGTGTCAAAAGCTACTTCTGCATATTTTTGATTTTACTTAGCATTTGACTCATTCATAAAACGTATTCATGATAAAATATGATTCTATTTATACCTGGATGATTCACTTTGACTATGGTCACAACGTGTCATATAATAAATAATTTGATTTATCAGTTGATTGTTATAACTCTTGTCAAATGCATAATGCCATTATTATCTCCCTTTATGTGTCATGTAGAACAGTATTCAATGTGAAATATCAAATCTTTTTATGAACCATGTTGATGTGAACTGTGGATTTGTGTTTAAGGGGGTGGGGGGTAAATACTGAGATAAAAAAGTTGCAGAGATTTAGCGAGTAAAGCTTCCAGGAGATGGTATGTTTTATCATAACCTAATATTAATTCTAAAAAGTGCCTTGACTTACAGTACTAACACATGAAGCAGAGAAGAAAAACATGTATTTCATGTTGTGTATTTGTTTTTTCCACTGTTTGTTAATGTGTTTTTAAATGTCCCATCTCTCCACACAGGAGTTCAGAACTCTATTACAAGTATCTTATTCTCCATCTGAAAAAACACTTAATTTACTTCATTTGTGTATTTATCACCCAAATATTATTTATCACTGCTGGACACATATCTAAACCACTTGCATGCTGCACTGCTTGTTATAATTCATATTCCATCGAAGCGGAAATCCCATTTGTAACTAACCGTCATTTCACATCCTTGTTGCTGTGTTTGAAATATAATATGCTATGAATTTTACATTTCTTATTTATATTTGTTTTATGTTTTGTGCGCTGTCAATTACTTCTCTTCATTATGACAATATTGTTTGACTATTACTGCCATTTTTGTAGCTGTTTTATGTTTTTTATTCTTGTGTAACTGTTGCCAGCACAGCAAAGCAACTTGTAACAGCAGGAACAAAAGCCTAAGCATGTGACGCTGACTCATGATCCTTTACTCTCAGTTGAAATAAAGCTATTTCCACTGCTTTAAAACAAGCCTGCATCTAGAAACTTTATTTTTACAGTGGCAAAAATAATGAATATTTCTAAAATATATCAAGCTGCAAAAATTCATCTTCTCTTAGAGCAACAAAAGCACATGTCCTCATGGCGTCTAATGACTCAAGCAGTGCTCACATTCTCAACATAATCTCTTCAGCTAATGGATAATTCAGTTTAGCCGGGTGCCACTCAGCTCCACAGCCACAACAATCCACAACTGACCATTGGCAGATGTAAGCTGAACATGTGTGATGGCACCTTGTACATGAGACTGTGTGTATGTTATGTTAGAGAAATGATGCACATTCACGTACTGTAGCTCATTAGTGCAACAGAAAGTTTCCTACAACGGAACTTGAACTATTCCAACATCCTACGGGGTATTAATGCATGTTTCAGCTAGTGTGTATGTACATGTGTGTGCTTCTCTGCATTGTGGGTTAAGCCTGACTCCTAATTCCCTCTCTTTAATCGGCTGTGTGATACTTTGGAAAAACAAAGAAGGCCATTGAAAGGGGGCTTGTGGGGGAGGGGGGAAACAGGGCAACGAGGAAGCCTTACCCATAACTGCCTGGCCTGTAACTTCACAAAGAGACTCTCATACATTCTATGCACATAGACCCTGCAACCCCAACTATACCCACCCTCTTGCACTCATCCCCCACACTCTTCCTTCCACAGTAAATAAAAAGGAAACAACTCAATTTACCTCTTTTGGACATGAGACTGTTAAGACAGGTGTCAGCCAGGAGCAGTAAAACCCAGAAACAGGCTGGAGTGATGTGCTGATTATATACAGTATGACCTGCCACATCACAGTGCAAAGCAAAAACACATACAAATGTGTTTGCTCCTCTCATGTTGGTTCACTGGGTTAATGTTAAAATCAAGCTTGACTTTATTTGCAGTTACCAAACATAATACAATAGGTCCTGATTCATCTTAGCAAAGTTAGACAGTAACCATCAGAAGTTCACAGAACTGGCCTAAACTCTAAAACCATGACAGAGATTTTGTTTAAAGAGCTCAATGAGAAAAGATTTTTGCATTAATTTTAAAAAGTCTTGTCTGTGTATAAAACTGTAACATGCAACTGTTGGGAATCAAGCTGGTGTTGGCATAAAAGAAAACAGAAATAATGAGCCTTCTCTCTTCTGGTTGGTTAGGAAGGTCAGCCTCACTCAAAAACCTTTCAAAGGGAAAATCTCTGCAGCAGCACCAGTTTAGGCCACAGAAGCGTCACACCTCTCCACATTAAGAAAGGTTCAGGTGAATATATCTAATAAAACAAAATGACAACACTTACATATACTGAATCTCTAAAATGAAAGACTAAATTTGTTCTTGTGGCCCAGTTGGTGAACTTCACCAGACGAAATAAGAGATAAGAGATCCGCAGAGAAAGACATACTGTATGTGCAGGGAAATAATAAAGAAATGACAGACAAACAAGATTAGAAGTAAATGAAGTTAAACATAGAGGTTAAAGGGCAAAGAAATAAGTCAGGAGATATTAGTTGTACCCTCAAGCTGGGTGGAGAATGACCTCATGGTAGCCTCATTGTGGTGGATGCTGGTGAGTGTCACATGGGCTGCGCTCTCGTCCCCATGAAAGCAGTGCAACGTCACCCTGAGGCCCTGTCTCCTCTAATCAAAAGACTCACACACAAGCAGTTTCTCAGAAATCAATAACATGACTGACTACACACAGACCGTAGACACCAGATCGATCTGGTTTCATGCTGCTGCTGTTTTTGATGTTTGTGAGATAGATGAGACTAAGATAGTGCACCACCTCCTGCCTTCATACACATACATTTTTACTAGATGTTCCTTTGGCTCCATCTCTATCACCTAGAATGAATCTTTATATGCATATTGGGCATATTATACACACACAAGCACTGAATATAAAAGCGGGAGATGATCACACAGCTTCATCTGCAACAAAGATGTTAATCGTCCATTTCTCACAAACTTGGAGCTCCGTCCGTCTTCCAGCGTGCACTGCCCCCTTTCTGCCTACACAACAACCCATTTCCTCTAAACAATACTGTGACTGTTTAGCTGATGTGTGATTCTGATAGATGTGTTTGCATGGGGGAAGGGAAGAGGGGAGCGGGGGACACATCTTCATTTAGCTGTAGGAGTAACCCAGCTTCATTTTTTTTAAACAGCTCCTGGTTGAATCTGTCATGTACTAACAAACTGCAGTTTCTACACACGTCAATTATAAAAATTGCAATTTTTAAACAATCCACTACTTGCTGTGTTGCTGCCTTTGTATCTTTGAGGTACAGGTGTTTGTGAAAACTACATTTAGTACAGCCAGGGAAACTAAATAATAACACTCCTGTAAACTGTGTGGCTGACTTCTGACACCTGGTAATACAGATATTAATCTAGAGAGGGCCACTTCTCTCATTACAAAGCTTTTGTTATTAAAGGTGATGTGAATAAGACATGATCATTTATATAAAACAGTTTATTTATAACAATAACAGTTCTTTTATACTAATCGTCTCTCGTCTTTAAAAATCAAACTAATGAAATAATTACAAAACAAGATCATTTTAGAAAACAAACTATGTTAGTCCTAAAGTTACATAACCCACTTGTGCATTTTAGCTTAATGCGTGTGCTAAAAGAAGCAGTAGTGTGGACGAGAACTTAGGAATTTAAATGCAACACAATGATACAGAGAGTCAGAGATGAGCTATTAGAAAACAACACACCGATTGTTTTCTTTAAACGTGTCGTCTGTACATTTTAGGTATTAGTCCATTGTGGATTGAATCACAAAAAGAACTCAGTTCAAAGCATTAGTTAAAGGACGATCCTGGGTTTCATATAATTCTGGGTGTAAAACAGCATAAATAGTTCAGTGCAGACTTGATAAACAGGTTAATCAGTTATGATGAGCTCATCGCAGCCCCAGTCCTCATAGCTCCCATCAGGAAGGTACCTGCGAATGATGATGGGGATCTTTCGGCTCCTGTTAGAGGGGAACAAACAAAAGCCATGTTGAGACATATGTGAAGAACAGTGAAGCTCTTCCTCTCAGAATTCATTTTCTCACTTACTTAAGCTCTTTCATAGCAATTTGCAATGGGTCAGTTTCTCCTTCCAGCTCCACCATGACTGGAGCACACATCCTGTTGGGAACAAGTTTCACTTAATTAAGTTGCCTCTAAAAATCCAAACCATCTTATTAAACATTTAGGACCAGTTATTAGCACTTAAATTTGTTCATGTGACCAAACTCCTGTGTGGGGCAGATGGACACTCATGTGTCATTTCTCACTATTTATCCAACATACATTAGTTTTCTAATGTCATTTTTAAGTTGTGAGTTTTAAGGTCAGTTCTTCCCTTTACATTTACTGTCTGAAGAAATGTATGCACACACTAACACTAACATACTATTAGTGATACTAATAGTTGATTTGACTCAAATACTTTTATTGACACTTATTGACATTTTTCAAAATGACACAGGTCACTTAGTGTTGCAGCAATCACTGTGACACTAGGTGTCACTGATGTGTTTGTTTTTTCGGACAGAAATTGTCTCTACAGCACAAACAAGGAAAAAACAGATGACCATGATGGATTTACAGAAATCATGGTGAGGTGTATATATATATATATATATATATATATATATATATATATATATATATATATATATATATTAAAAAAAGGGAAAATAAGGTATTTTTTATCATTAACCATCACTGTGTAATAATGACGATATGATAACTTCTGTAAAAATTAACTGAATTTATAAAATTTAAATCTACATTGTGCAATATGACACATACCCCAACAATTAAATAACAAAAAAAAAACAAAAAACAAATCATGCAGACTGACGTTATGTGACACTTGTGTCCTTGTTTAAAAATTTCTATTGAAAACTGTTTGGCTTATAACTAGATGTGTGTTGTTGTTTGTTTTGCTGTTGTCACTACAAACACGTACAGTATTTACACAAAATGGGAACTCAGGATACTCATTGTTACAGATTACCAAATGGAATATTTTCCCCTTCTTCCTGAATACAAGACTTTAGCTGCTCAACAATTCGTAGTCACCGTTGTCTGATTCTCCTTTTCATAATGAACAACACATTTTCATCAGGAGTCAGATTTAGCTTACAGACACACACACATTCAGCGGAGGTTTGGAGATGGTCTTTATGCTCTGAGAGTGCCCAAATCTTTTTACAACATTATGAACTAAAGGTGGTGAAAGAAAATATTCTTTTTGAACCAACACATTTGTCAGCTTGTCATGTTTCTCACTGTACTGTATCTTCATGTCTGTGTGTTTTGTTTTTTTTTTAATTACATTGGTAAATACATTGAAAGCCACTAGAAACTGCATATTTGGCCGATTCTGACTGAGAAGCTCTTCACACACATTGGGTGGTTTAAGGTTTAAGAGGATGAAGGACAGATGTGACAGTAATTAGAGTCCAGTTCAGATATGACACTCACGCTATCTGTAGAGCCCGTGTCCCCAGCACTCTGGCCCTCTCATATTTGGTCATGTAAGGTGTTGTGATCCTCTTCTGGTTCGCCTGCTGGCCCTCTCCTGCGGGCAAGATCTGCACATTCTCCTGGTCATCCTGATCACAAGAGCAAACCAAACAAGTTGGGACTCACTGAATAATAATCAAATTATCACATCGCATCGGTGGAGAACGCTATAAATAAATCAGGCTAAACATCAAGTGACATGTTAAATCACACATCAGGTGTTCAATCAGGTTAAAAAGACAAAGCATCGAACGATAACGTTAAAAATGAACCAAACGACGAACTTACATCTTCCACGTTTTCCAGGTCATCTAACCCCTCATCCTCCTCAGCGTCATCAAAATCTCCGTCATCGAAACTACAAATGTGATGAAAAAAAAAAGTTATAAGCCTCAACAGATCCAAAATAGTAAACACTTAGCATCACGTTTGGCTAAACGGCTAGGCGTTAGTTAGCTATCATGTTAGCCCACGTTTTGTGACATTACTTTAAAGTACGCAGTTTAATATAGCATGTTAAATCTGTGTGCCGTTACTTACTTATCTTCGTTGTCGGACATTTTTTTATTTTAAAGCTGGTATATAGGCCGGTATGAATCCGTAATACTAAAGAAAATCAGTAACTTTTGTTGTCAACACGAACCCACATGAGCCGTTTGCGTTTTCAACTTCCGGTGGTGCGTCCCAAAATATTCCGGCTGGTACAAAGGTCCGCCGTTTTCGTTCTGCTTGTCTTGTATTTTGGTAAAGAATAAGCTTAGAGAAAGTTCAAACTGGCTAAAAATTTAAGTTAGGTGAATTAGTTGGTAGCCCCCTTTCTCCCTGCCCATCATTTACTTATTTGACATGGACACATTGATTACTGATGTACGTTTCAAATTGTGCAAGTGTATTGGTATTTTTCTTTAATCTTAGGGACACAAACCGCAAATGTTTAAAACAGTTATAGCTGATTGTATTGTCTAGACTATATTTAGACCTGCATTAGAATTAACTAAAATCAAGCCTTGTGCAACCTCGTATAAACAGAGCACTTCTCAATGTCAAATACCAATTTAAAAATACTGCAATATTTGTGTGGCGCACAAATTTTGAAAATACAAGATGGGACACAGATCATACAGCAGGAAATCTTACTGCCAGAATCAACCATCTTTTACCATAAAGATAAGGTAAAATACAACTGCTTCAGGACAATTTAAATCTGCTGTTGAATTTAAATTCAGCATTTGTCAGCATAATACATAATATCTTCCTGTTATAAATGATCCGACACAATCTTCCCAAATAAATATTTATTGCATATTTCAACTTATACAGATATGTAATAACATACACAAAAATAATATGAGAGAAAATGTACAATGAAAGAAAGAATAAAATCAACTTGTCTATAGCTCTCCTGAGCTGCTCTCTGTGAAACTATATAATAGGATGATGGTAAAAAACACTTGACTCATCTGAAAGGGGTTGAGTTTGTCATCTGTCAGAGTTTTGTATCGATAAAACATTTCTAAAATGATCATAGTCCTTCAGCTCTTTTTGTCCACTGAGTTTTTGGTGCCCTCTGCTTTATGGCTAAGCATCTTGAAAACCTTTGAGGGCTTCAACTTTCCTTTTGACTTCTTTAACTCTTTAAGTCCTTCTTTCTGCAACTCTGAGGAGAGATGAAATGTGGAAACTTAATCAGAACATGAGTTATTATCTTCAAATGTCTCTGTAAGCGTGCATTAATGTGTTTCAGACAACCTAAGGTCATCTGCTCAGCCTTCCTTTTAGGCTGGGAGCTGAGTAAGACACAGACTGCAGAATCCACACATGACAGTCTACTGTGCTGTTTCAAGTCTACCTTTGTCTCACCTTTGTTTGTCATCATAGCTTCCCAAACAACATCTTCTTCTCTCTCCCTGTGAAGAAAAAAATAACACTTAAAAGATTTAAATCTATGTATGTTAAAGTACCACATACAGTTTTTTTTTTATGTGTACCTCTGCCTGTCCTGATCCAAGCTGCTGATGATTTGGTTCCTCTGTTCGATGATGGCTACCAGCTCATTCAGGAGCTGCTGCTCTCGATTCAAATCCACCTGACTCCAGTCGCTCTCTAAATATACAAAGTGTGTAACAATTAACAAACAAAGCACATCAAACTACTATCTCACGATGGACCACATTCAGGAAACTGTACCCACTGAGGTTTCTGTTTCTTTTTCTGCAGCACCTTAGAACATTTCATGAGAATGCTTGTTATACCATATAAAAAGTGCACAGGGCAATAAATGTATGTTGCCCCAACTGATTACATGATTATGTAGCTCCCTGTTCAAGCATTACAGACCCCATAACTTATTCCAGAGCTTCCCATCAGCATCTGGCTATTTAGATAAATGATTTCTGTTACTGTCAAGTGTTGCATTAAACACTAACCAGGTTTATTCAGCAGACACCTGAGGTTGTACTCCACATCCGCCTGTTTCTCCTCTAACTTCTGCTGCTTTCTCCTGGCAAAACATAAAATATATTAAAATTACTTTAAACTGATCTGGTTTTGGGTTTTGCTAAAAGCACACACAGCACACACAGATACATCATTACCTCTAGTCTACTTACAGGTAAACCAGCTCTGCATCTCTGCGCACCAGAACATGTCTTTCATGGACAAGAGAAAACCACTCCATCAGCATTTGCTCTGCTTTATCTGAAATTACAAGCAGGAAACTAGAAACAGCAGAGGCCTAAACATGTTGATTATACTGCTTTGGAGTATTTATGCATGCTTTATCTATATAAGAGTGATTTCTGTACTCGTAACAGTTTTGTCTTGAATATCTGCATACCATTTCTGCACTCTCTCAGATTCCTTTCCAGTTCAACACCTCTTTGTTCCAGGGCCTCCAGTTGTTTATTCAGTTCTCCCAGCTCTACCTGCAGGTCTCCAGTCGAAATAGTTTGGTCTGTCTGCACCTGGCATGCAACATTTAAAATTAATTAAAATATCTTAGCCATGGTTACAATGCATGCCACAACATTGCAGCATCCCTGGTTCAAGACCTTTAATGAGTGTCGCACCCACCTATCTTTTTCTATTTCCTTCCTGTCTGCCTCTTTACTAATACTATACTTTTACTAATAAAGGCAAAAGTGCCAAAGAAAATATCAAAAACACTGCAAACACATGGAAAGTTCATAAAATGGTCTGTATAAGACATGTGGACAAAACCTCAATCAGTTAATCAATCAATTTATCCAATCCCTCTCTTGAGGTTGAAGATGATTAAATCTGAATGACTGAATGTGTAAGGATACTTTCATAACAAAGAATCAATACATTGGTATAAAGTACATATTTATAGTTACTAATGTTGTTTGCTTTATCCAGCCACACTACCTTCCTCTTGATGAGCGGAAAACCATGTCCAGGGGCTGGGGCACGCTGAGAGGTGAGGGCCTGAAACGTCTTTGATTTGGGCATGGCAGATTTTCCATCATAAGGATTCTCTTTGCAAGGCTGCAAAAATGGGGGAAAGGTTTGTTGTTGAGTTGAAATGCTACACAGGCCCTGAGAATAAGGCCCTTATAACCTGCATAACCAGGATGTTTACACAGCAATAACATGTCATAAAAACATCCTTTTTCTACATGTTGTAACTTACATGCATGGTTATACAAGGGAGGTGTTATACAGGATTAAATTTCATTACTTAGTCATACCTTGCTTTGGCTGCATGTGACTGATTCATCTGCCTCTGTTAGACCATCACGTTCTAAGGGATTTTGAGAGTGGGCAGATATTATAGCTGGCACAGAAACACTCCTGGGTAAAAAGTGACTCTGAGCAGCATCTGAAGCAGCCTGTAGCCCTCTTGGTTCAGTCACATCTAGTAGTGAGCCACCGGTGCCTCTATTTTCTTCTAAAACTGATGAGCTGATGGGAGTTTCCACTGTGTTCACACTCACACCCACTTGTCTCTTTGGTGGGATGGGTTTATCGAGCGGTTGTGCGTTATTCTCAGGTTTATTGGCTGTATTTTCAGCATCGCCTGCAACGTCTGTATCCCCTGAATTGTTTGCCAGATTATCACTGCTCTCTGAATGACATACATTTACTGTGGACTTAGTTTCTCCTGCAGGTTCACACTTCGCAGCCTCCTCACAGGTTTTCTCATCAACTTCAGCAAATGGGTTGGGCGGAGGTAATCTGGGTCTGTACCAGGTCCCCTGCAGGCTAGATTTGAATCGAGGAGTGGTTACTGGAGGTGGAGCAGGAGGCAGCTGTGTCCAGGGTCCAGGATGAATGATGCCCAACCATGGGTGGTTGGTTTTCACTTTAGGATTACGACTGGTTGGGCTGATGCTGAAAGGGGGAAGACAAATGATGCTCTGTAGATTCATTATTTCATATTGACTTATATATACATTTATATAATATAATATTTCTTCTTATTATTAATATTGTTATTATCAATATTATGTTAAATGAAATTATTTAAAGTTTCTTTAATGTGATGTTAAAAGCCTAATTAAAATGTTTTGAATAATAAACTAAATAGTGATAAAATCACTAACTCACATCAGCCTTATCACATCTCATTTAAAAAAAAGTGAATATTTAAATATTAAAAATAACAATTTTCAAAGTATAAACTGTCTCCCACCTTCACCATTGATGCACAATCTCATACTATGTGTTTAATCCTGCATATCACACTTGTTCAGCTTTCAAAGATTTTAAAATATCACATATTGTGCTTGTACATGCACATCATGCACAGTTCCTATTTTGTATTCACTTTTGTAGGTCTCCTTAAACAATTTTGTTATTGTACTGTGTTCACTAAATGACTATTTTCAGTATTTAATAAATATAAAAGTAACAAAAGTAAAAGAAAACATGTCTTTGATAATCTGTCTTTATGCATTGGATTAATACAGAAGAGAGTTAGAAGTCTGTGCTAAAAGTGACTCTTCTGTACACTTACATGTGAGGTGAAATGGGTGGAGATTTACATCGGTTGGTTGCGTTACCTACACAGAGAAAGATATAAAACAAAAAATGTCTTGTCATTACAGAGTGGAGATGGACATGGACTTACATTAACATACAGCAGATAATTAAATTAGACAAACACTAAACAGTGAGAGTAAAATAATACAGGTCCTGTTTACCTGCAGCAGGAGAGCTGCTTGTTGTCTGCGAGGTTTTGACCCTGGGAGTGGGAACAGGGGCTGAAGAAGAGTCATTCGTCAACATTCGCCTGGGTGCTGGGACCGGCCGACCACTTCCTTCTGCGACTCTTACGCGGAGTGAAGAGTGCTCTGAGGGCTGCTGACTCTCTGGAGCTTCCTGCTTTATCCTGCTGTCTGCCACAGTGGGTACAGGTCCAGCTTGTTCGGCTACTTCTACTGTCCTGCCTTTACCACTGGGTGGAGGAAGAGTAAGTGGTGCTGGCTTCTTTACCATGCTCTTCAGTCCATCAGATGACGTTTCTCTGTCTTTTACCTCTCTGCTCCTCTCCTGCCTTCCTGTGACTTCTGTCTTTGCTGTTTCACAAACCAGTTTGTCCTGTGACTCTGTTTTCATAGTGTAATGAGGGACACCGGTGACTACTAATCCACTTAGAGAAACATAACCCGTCTGAAACATACTTTTGGGCTGATAATCAGCAGATCCAATTTGCTGACTGAAGTCAGCTCGAGTACTTTTACTGTCTGTTGTATGATAAGTGCAGATCAAGGAGCCAGCATCACTTCCCTGTGTGTAAAACTCTGGTAAAAGAGTGCAGCGGCACACTTTGCACCTGAAAAGCAAAAATTAAATATGCTGTTGTAAAACAATCTCTCAAGCAATTTAAGAACACAGTGCCTTCAACACCTTGAACATAAACTGAATAACTGTCTGAATAACTCCTATAAAATTATCTGAATGCTTAAAAAGAAAATCCAATCATTTAACAATTCAAAACAAAACAAACTACGATGTTTTCTTCTCAAACTCTGTGACAGAATGTAGACAGATTTCTTTAGATTCAATCAGTGAGCAGGGTTGTATTGTAATGTAAATATGTGTGGGTTTCTGTAGCCTTTACCACGTGAAATTCAACACCTTTTTAATTCAGTTGAGTTCCTAAAGTTGTTTTTGTAAAGACAAATACACTACCTGGCCAAAAAAAAGTAACCACCTGGATTTCACTAAGAAAATTGTCGAGAGCTTTCCATTGGTTAATTACAGCAATAGTTAATGTTTCAGCTAGTAAACCTTTAGTAACCTTTTTAGTAACCTAAATGTACTGCATGACTGGGATTTTCCATCAGAGGATGTCTTCCTCCCTGATGACGTGTATATTCTAAGCCACAATTCATTGGGCTCAAATTGTGAAAGAGTGGTTGAAGTAGCAGCAGACATGATTTTCACACGTCCAGGCCTTCACCCTACTGAGAATCTCGGGGTGTGCTGCAGAAAGTTTTACACAGTTGCCAGATCCCATCATCTGGGTGAGAAATTAATGCAACTCTGGACAGAAATAAATGTGGTAACACTGCATAAACATATCAAAACACCGCAACAACAAATACATGCTGTAATCAAAGTAAAAGGCAGCTGAACAATATTAGTGTGTAACTTCTGTTTAGCCAGGCAGTATATGTCCGTACCGACCTCGTGACCTTTATTACCTGAACGGTGCTGTTACCTGAAACAGCTGCGGTGGTAGACCTCTCCATCAACCAGATGTCTCTGTATAAGGTGGACGGGTTTGGAACAGAGCTTACACAGTGTTTGTGGCTTTGTGTTGGATAACTGGTCTTTGCTGGTTTCCAGGTGGGTCCAACTCTAAAAAGAGAATAGAAACTAGAAACTCAGTCTGTCAACCCAGCATCTGAGAAGAGCACAGCACATTGGGAGTACACATGTATTTAAATGACTGTGAGCATTTACCTTCAGAGGTTTCAGACCATCAGGACTTTTAATCCTTGTGAAATTGTTTAAGAGAGTCATGTGTGATGATCTCAAACTGGCAGGACCAGCTGCAAAGTCAAGAGTAAACATGCAAATGGAGCACAGTTTGGATAACAGGAGGATGATAGTGAAACCACAGCACTTGTAATAAAGCAGGTAGAAGACAGGCACCGAATAAAGTTAATATTCACTGGGCATGAATATGTATTTATACGGTATGTATGAAACCTTAAACTACGGCATGTCTTAACACAAACAGGCAATAAACCTCACACCATCAGAATAACAGCATCTGATAAAGGACTATAAAACACCACACACTGTAAGACTTACTGTTGCTGTTGAAGAAGGAGTAGTACTGGGAGAGGTAGGTGATGATGCTCAAACAATCAGGCACCTCACAGGAAACCATGTCCTTTGGATCCAGCAATGCAGGGATGCCCAGCTTTGTTTCTGCAACCTCAAACGCCTGCACACCAGGAAAATCAAACAGAGAATGAAGATAGGTGACTGCAAAAATAGCCTTTTGTGTTAGTGACAGAAAATAAATTCTGAACACAGAGTTCAAGGAGGTTGAATTTGGCTCGTGTGCCGAACATAGATGGAAATGACTCACCAGTTTGTTATTGTGATAAGCATTATCTTTGGAGAGGGAGCTGAAATCTCTATAGCAAGGTGAGGGAAATGGAGACATTGATTAAATAATGATGAATAGACAAAATTACAAACAAGAAAAGTTGCCCGTTGCTGGATGATGGTTAATAAGAGGCTCCACAAAAAAGTGCAACAGCTAAATGTGGATCAAGACCTGATGTTAAATAACATGACTCTGGTTCAGCTGTTTGTAAAAGGTTAAGACAAACTCTAATCCCATTTAATGAGGCAGGAAAAGGTTACAGAGAGATTGAGATTAAGCAAATGGAGCAGATTAGACACAGTGGAGGACCTGCTCTCCAGATTAGATAGCATGTTAGACTGGAGAACCCAAACAACACAGTGTGAAAACACCTTCCTGAAGCTGTGTTAGAAATGAAGCATCACCTGGTCCATCTGACACAGGATGATGTGATTCTCCAACACAGCTGCTGGTCTACTTACATCAAGTCAGGTCGGTGTTTGTGGATGATGGCACAAAATGCAAGTCCATCTCTGAACGAGGTTGACAGGTTCTTTATTTCCACACCGGGGTAATCAGCGCATGTGACGCGGCACCAGTCCCGTACAGCCGACGGTGAAGCCATCTCTTGAGTGGGAACTGGGTGAACATGGCACTTTATCACTTGGTAGAAACCTTTTACATGTGGCAGGTCTGAGTCTGTGCAGACAACAGGAAACCAGCTTCTTCTACCTTTGCAGCGACTTGTTTACAGACAACCTGCGGTCAAACTTCAGCTGCAACGAGGAAGTCGCGTTTCCCTCCTGACGCGTGTGAAGTGTCAGACAGAAACGGAGGTGTCGAAGTATGTTAGACGATTTTACTTCAGTGTTTCTTCAGTGTTTCCATCCGCAAAGCTCAAACGGATCAAATCTCCCACAGCGACACAGCAACGTTTCACCACAAACCACCAACGAGCTTCTAGAAGTGCTGAACCACTGGACTCCTGGTCCATTAGTTAGGACTGAAATCAATTAAATTCAAATCCCGTTAGTTGCATTAGTCCCCATTGTTGTGATCCACAATCAGTGACGTGCACGATAACTGCCGCTGGAGGGGGACGCAGAGCTGCAGCTTCTCTATAATTAGGAGGGAGAGGTTTCTGGTTACTTGAACACTTGACACTTTCTCTTTTTATTGCACAACAGCCAGGCAAAAATCTAATGTGGCAATTTACTAATTACAGACCCCTTTAGCAGTTCTTGAGCATTTGTTGATCAGTGAACCTTCACTACTCATTTCAGGACGTTTTTTATAAGTTATCTGTAAAGTTATGAGGTTAATTTAAAAAGAAACTTCCGGTCAAGCATGTTAAATACAATCTTAATTGACAGATCATATTAGCAGCACTAACACTTTACTCTTACAAAGGTCATTTTCTTTCGTTTGCGAATAAAATTAAAACAAGTGTTCTTTGTCTCTAATTTACTTTTCTTCAGAAATAAACTGACCGAATGGCATATTTTATTTTGAAGGAATCCATACTTCCGGTGTGCTTCTGCTTTGTGACTTGGCAAAAATTTCATAGACATTTTTTAGCTAGAACGATTATTCAGCTTCAAACTAGAGCAAATGAAGATGATACGGACTTTATGTGCAGTCTATTATTCAAACTTACACTTTTAGGATTTTTGTCTAAAATGCAATATTTTATTTTTCCATGGACCTTGTTGACGTTGATTTATTACATGAAAAGCTATTTATGTTTCAGAGGTTTGATATGTACGACATAGCTTTTAAAACAGGGATATTAAAGCAGATTTCTATTTGAGTGTCTATCTATCCGGTCTAGTTCTATGTCTACGTGCTCGTACGTCCCTCGCGAGACCGACGCACCACATAAATCTCGCAGTGATGGCTGCGCCGCCCGATGCGGAGAGTTTGGAGTCTCGTATCAGTGAGTGTTTTAACTTATTTTACCGAGCCTGTTTTATCTGGGGATGCAGATTCTCCCAGATTATTAGCTGTTAGATGTCGTCACCAAGATGCCAGCTCCTCACGGCAGAGCGTTTCCCGGTGAGCGGCGCTCGGAGCCTGCCGTCCGGGATGCTAACCTAGCTCCGGAGCTGCTGTGGCTGCCAGCTGTCAACACACAACGTAGCCAGGCGTAGCTTTAGCTTCACGGCTCGATGGCTCATCCAGGCAGCGGGAATCAAGACCACGGAGCCTAATTTAAATCAATCAGATGTTTAATTATAATTGTGGTGAAGCTATAAAAAAGATTATTGCCTCGTAAGAAAGTTCTAGACAGTGACTCGGTGCGAATACCAGCAGCGGGCTAGCTAACGTTACACCCTGTGTGTGTCTGCACGGTGACATGTTGGGGTTAGGTGGCACCGACTTAATGAATAAATTGTAGAGTCACTCAGGAGCCATTTGGCCTCCTTTGTGTTTTTTCAGGTACTAGTTTAAGTTAAAAGGTAAACGTGTAGAGTCCTGATGACTCCTGGCTGTGTTCTGAACCACCTGGGGGCTGTTGCAGGACTCTTTATGTGGGGAGATCTAATGTTTTTCAGTCTTTTAATGTGTTAGTGCTTGTCGTGGGTATCCAGGAGCTTTGTTAACCATTATAACTCCAAGTCCTTCTAGCTCTTATTCTTGATTCTATGTGTTTGTGAGCTACTGCTGTTCTAAGCTATTTTAACTGCCATTGTTGCATAATGTTCCTGCTGTAGGTGCCTGTTATCACCTGTCACCTTTGCATAACATCCTTTCTGTTGTGTATGTCAGCCATGAATTATTATTACCTATTTATTTATTTATTATATTGCATTTAAGATTAATACTACTAACATATCCTAATCTGCATTTTATTATGTTTTCTGTATCTATTCTGATTTGCTGTTGTCTTACGTCGTATTTACTTTGTACATCACAGTATAGACAAGCAGGTTTGCACAGAAGTTTCCATAATCATGAATAAAGTGTCTTATGTTATCTTGATGCCATTAATAAATATTTAGCCTAAAAGACAAAATAAGTTCATACTCTCAGTTGTTTTCTTCCTAAAGTTAATACAAACAGAAAACGCATATTTATTCTGTTACAGTTACAGTGACGTTTTTAATGTTTGGATTAAAATTCTTGGTCATTTTGGAAACTCATCTGTGGATGTGTTGAATTGTATCGCATAACGATCATGGGTCTCTAATATTTTTTCCTACTTGATACAAATGGACTTTAACTGAACAGACAGTTAATGACGTGTTCACAGTTGAAATAACATCTGTCCCATCTGTCGTCTGACATCCTATTTGCTGACTTCACAGACAGAGCAACAAACCCGCTTAACAGAGACACTGACTGGAGCAGCATCCACGCCTTCTGTGACCAGCTCAACAATGATTTGGAGGGGTGAGAGCAGGCCACAGGGCCAGGACTTAGTCTGTGCTTCATTCCTTAATTAAAGACAGGCTGTCTTTTCCCTGTTGAATTACAATTTTACTACCTAAACTGAACTGTGATTACAAATTAACAGTTAGTATTCGGTTCCCTGCTACTTTAGTGGCAAATACAGATTATACTGCATCATATTTCTGAATAATGGCCCATTTAAAAAAAAAAAAAAAAAAAACACACAAAAGCCACAGTTTCTTTTGAGGTGTGTGGAAAGATGGAGAAATCATTCTACAATCAATCATCTGGCTTAGTAACAGCTATAATTGTGCACATACATATTCAGTCTGGTTTGTCACTTGTGTTGCAGACCTCAGTTGGCCACCAGGCTCCTGGCCCATAAAATCCAGTCTCCACAGGAGTGGGAGGCCATGCAAGCCCTGCTGGTGAGTCCACATCCAAACCAGGACCTGACAGTGAAAATTAGCTGCGTTAGTAATGATGTTTCTGGTTTTCAGTGTAGTCTTTTTTTTTTTTTTTTTTTTTTCTCATTGAAAATCAAATCTCAGTCTCATGTAATTATGTTTTATTTAAGACTACAACTTTTGTCTGATTTAATTAATCATCTTCTGAGTGCTCCAAACATTCCATGATAAACTAAATCCTAAACACAACCTCAATACCATGTTAGAGGAGTTAGCTTTTCAGACTAGTCACTGGTGTCTATATACATGTCTGTATAAAACCTAACTTCAACCTGACAGTTTTAAATGCATACATCTCAGAGTATTTTCAGAATATTATGTTGCATTGTGTTTTATCACAAGGTTCTGGAGACGTGTATGAAAAACTGTGGGAAAAGGTTTCACAGTGAAGTGGGCAAGTTCCGTTTTCTCAATGAACTCATCAAAGTAGTTTCTCCAAAGGTAAAACTTCCACAGTGCATCTCTGTGTGCAAGCACTCTTTTACTTTTCCAGACAGTTATACACCTTTCTGTCTCTCTCTCTTTGTGCGTGACTTAACTTGTTTTTCTTGTTCTCATTCTCCCACTCAGTACCTGGGCTCACGGTCACCAGAGCCAGTAAAAAAGAAAGTTTTGGAGTTGATCTATAGCTGGACATTGGGGTTACCTGATGAGACCAAAATCTCAGATGCCTACCAGATGCTAAAGAAGCAAGGTAAGAAGCTCTCCACCTTCAGATGAATGAAAACCACCTTTCAGTTGTTATGAGGCTCTTAAAGTGCACGTTCACTCATGATCTTGTTCACGTTCTGTGTTCTGTCTATCAGGCATTATTAAACAAGACCCTGAACTGCCACCAGACAAACTACTCAACCTCCCACCACCCAGACCTAAGAATGCCATTTTTGAGGATGAGGAGAAGTCAAAAGTAATGATTTTTTTTATTTATTTAAAAATCCAACATGAGGAAGAAATGTGAGCTGATTCAGTTGCTTATCCAGTTTGTATATTTGTGCTGTGTTTTGATCATGATTGTGCTTCTGCTGAGGGATTTTTCAAACCTGTTTCCTCATTTTCAACCATGTGAACTCTGGCTGTCTGCTTCGTCAGATGCTGTCTCGCCTGTTGAACAGCTCACACCCCGAGGACTTAAAAGCGGCAAACAAACTCATCAAGGAAATGGTCCAAGAGGTAAGCCTGCCTCGTCATCCTTCCTAATTCTCTTCTTGAATTACAAATTACTACAAGACAACTTTCTATAGCTAGGTGTGTGATTTTAGGAGTTTTAGTTAAATACAATAAGACTGAAGTCATGGCAGGAATATTACCTGAATATGGAAGTAGGGTGGTGGCCCTGGGTGGCGGGTTTTGTGCCTCATGTTTTTGTGTTCTGTATGATCCTTCAGCTTGTTTCATTTGTGAAGTTTGGAGTTTGCACTTTTTCTATGTTTTTCGGTTTGCAGGATCAAAGGCGAGCAGAGAAGGTGTCGAAACGGGTGAACGCCATTCAGGAGGTGAAGGAGAGCGTCGCTCTGCTCACTCAGCTTCTGCAGGACTATGACAGCACAGCGAGCAACGCTGAGCTCATACAGGTGACCTGAAATACAATCACAGGGAGATCAGTATATACACAACCATAGCCTGAGATGTAAAACTGAATACTGAATATCGATTTCAAGTATTTAAATGTGGTGTCTGTCAGGACCTGTACCAGCGCTGTGAGAAAATGAGACCTACACTGTTCAGACTGGCAAGTGATACAGAGGACAACGACGAGGCTCTGGGTGAGTGTTTTCATTCATCTGTCAGATAAATGGAGAATAAAGCAATGATCTCTGCTTTGTGATTTGTAGCAGAAATGTTTAATTTTGATCATCAGCCTGAGCAAAAACCAATAATCAATATTCATTTGTACTGTTTAAGTGTCCAGTTGATTCCTTTGATCATTTTAATCATTGTTCTCACAACATACAGCCATTTTCTTACAAATTAACTCCTACAGAAGTTTTTCATACTAAATACTGCCATTTTCTACCTTTTATTCTCAATGCTTTGTGTGTGTAATAAGGCTGTTTCATGTTTCTGGAGTCATTTGTAGAACAAAGTAAAATACATGAATGGAGATGATAAACCAAGATTTCATAGTTACAGTTATTAGAGCATGTTTGCTTTTAAATCCACATAGGTCCCGAGATTTATTCTTTCTAATGGCAGTGCTGGTTTCCACAATCTAGTCTAATACAATAAGGAACATTTTCTCATCTTTCCACAGCAGAGATCCTGCAGGCCAACGACAGCTTGACTACCGTCATCAACCTGTACAAACAGCAGGTGAAGGGGGAGATAGTAAATGGCAACAACACATTAAACGCACAGAAAAAAACAGGTGGGTGAAGCTTTCAGTTCCCAAACCATGGAGTCTGCTTAGCAGATTGGTTTTGTACTTACAGAAATGTTTACTGATACAGAAAACTTACTTACTAATTTTGAATCAATTTTCTCAGGGGGAGGAACAGCACTTCTAGATCTGTCAGGTTTGGATACGTCTCCCCAGTCGCCTCCCTCCTTCCCAGAGTTTCCCACTCCGACCGACAGCCTCAACGCCCCTTCACAGGAGATGGGAATCAGTCTGCTCGACGACGAGCTCATGTCACTTGGTAACAGCTTGTTAGACACACAAACACTAAAATGAACTCTTGTTTGTCTGTATTTTACATTTAACAATAACCTTTGAGGAAAAAAAGAAAAATATCTCTGCAGGATATTATTATTATTGTTGTTGTTGTTGTTGTTGTTGTAAAGTCAAGATCGATCTGAAACAACTGAACACTTATTTATTCCTAAATAGTACTGTCACTCTTTGTGCATCCCACAGGTTTAAGTGAAGGAACGCACACTTCCAACCCTCCATCACAGCCTGAGGACTCCACTGCCTGGGACTCCTTCCAGGTGAGCTGAGGGAGAGTGTTTTTCTAACTGTGATGGTCTAGTGAGTTTGCATAATTAACACAGATGTATTATGTCAATACACACAACAACTTTTGAACTTCATGTTAATTTGCATTATTGCTATCAACACTGCTCCAGTATGATCAACAAAACCTCCACGTGCAGTTGCCTACAGATTTGTTTTTTTTTTTTTTTTGGAATAGCATGACCTGGATGACTGACAAGTCATCTGTTCCACCACTTTCCTCACAATTTGATTTTCTGATTCCAGTCCTCTGACAGCATAGACACAGACATCCCAGCTGCACCCAGTCTCCTCTTGAGTCCAGACCCAACTTCCCACTCTCAGCCTGTTTCATCTGGCTCCACTCCTGGGAACTCTGGCCTGGACGAGCTGGACCTGCTGGGAAAGACCCTGCTACAGCAGTCCCTGCCTCCAGAGGGCCTGCAGGTTAAATGGTATTTAACACGCACATTTCTGCTACAAGGCTTCTAAAATATTTTGTCTGCTCTGAAACTCTCAAAATTGACCAAAGATTAATTCAAACTTTGTAAAGTTCAAACAGTCCATTGTCCATTGTGAGCAATACACACAGTAAAATTTGTCTCAAGCTCTTTTCAGTTTGCATAAGGCAGCATGTGTGCATTTTTTTCTGTTTGTAGGGACAAACAGCAGTCTAAACCAACACTAAGGGATCTCCAGAGCAAGTCTGGGGCCAACACTAACCCAAACCCCATCCTAGCTTTCGCTTCCGAGCACCCTGCATCTCCCCTCAACTCTCAGCCCAACCTTGGAGCTACTTTGTTGGATATGTCCCCATCTCACACAGAGCCCCCTTCTGCTGAAGTCACCCTGACAGATGTTTTTGTACCACTAGAGTCTATTAAACCCAGTGAGTAACGGTCACCTAATTATTTTATGCTTCTCTCCATCTGGAAGTGCACTTGTACCTATTTTATTAAACACTCTCTCTTCTCCCTCCTTCTGTTTCCATCTGAAGGTAGTCTGTTACCTGTGACAGTGTTTGACGGACACAGTCTGCGGGTTCTCTTTCATTTTGCTCGGGAATCACCTCCGTCTCGCCCTGACGTGCTTGTGGTGATCATTTCCATGCTGTCCTCTGCCCCTGTCCCTGTCACCAACATAAACTTCCAGACTACTGCTCCTCAGGTCAGCAGCAATAATCTTAAAGGCATTTGTTAAGGCCTTTACATTAAGGAAAGTTAATCTCATAAATGCTAACACAGCTGTTTTTTTTTTTATAATTTATTAACTACAGTCTATGGCAGTGAAGCTGCAGCCTCCATCAGGAACAGAGCTCCCAGCTTTCAACCCCATCCTTCCCCCTGCTGCTGTCACACAGATCCTGCTGCTGGCAAATCCAAAGAAGGTAAATTAACCCATAAAGCTGACTTTGTATGTAAACGGCATGAAAATCACCATTGTCTGCAGTCCTTGAAAGTAACTAAAAGCCTTAATTTGGTTTTGTTGGTGTCTGTTTAAATGTTATCTCACTTAAACTGTTAACTATTTAAAGAGCAGAGTTGTATTACATGACACCAAAGCAAGAAGTGGAAAGGTTCTGCTACTAAATGATCCCTTAAACATGCTACACTGCACCCTATTATGTAACTATCTTCTTTGCAGCCTGTGACTGTAATTCTTGACAAACGTCACTTCAGTTCTTGTATTGCCTTTCAGAATGTAATGCCTTTTATAAATCTGAAATCATCTCACTGTGAAAATGTGAGATTGGTACAGAGGACAACACATGCTGTCAAGGCTTCCCTTTTAACTACTGGATCTGTCCACTTCTCTTGTGTTTCAGGAAAAAGTGCAGCTGCAGTACAGATTAACCTTCACCATGGGAGAGCAGGAGCACAGTGAAAGCGGCAGTCTAGAACAGTTTCCTCCTCCGGAGACGTGGGGGAATCTATAGCATTTAAACACAACTCCACCATTAACAGACTCTATGCTTTCAGACTCGGCTTTCCTCCTAAATCAACTCACACGTCACATAAGTCTGTTTTCCTTTTGTAATCACACTGTACTTTCTTTGATATTGGTTTTCCTCAGATTACACTCATGCTCAGTGTAATGTGCGTATGCTTTGCTCTAAACAAGTCATGTGTCTAGATCTAGTCTGCTGTTTGCGGCTGCTTTAGAACAGACCTGCAACTGCTTCCCCAAAGTTGCTGCAGTCTCAAAATCTTGTTTTTTTACGAGACGGTGCCACAAAGAATCCATGTTCATTGTGTGCATATTTGCGCATTTGGTGTGGGCACAAAGTTGATTTCAATCCACTATCTGTTACGTTGACCTTCACCTCTGCATGCTCTGCCAACATTGGAAAAAATCGGGCACACCGGGAGGGACACATTACACACACAGCTCATCTTAGTTCGCAAAACAAAGTTATACTTAATCAACTTTTTGTGGTGGTTTATTTTGTGAGAGATTAAAATTTATTTCCTTTTTGATTTGCTCAGAGATGATAATACAGTTTTCCTGTCTTTCCCGATCTTGTGTAAAGTAAAAATTACTGTCAACATCAGAGTTATGTATTATCTGCCATATGTGCCTATTTTGCAGTTCTAACATTTTTTAAAAATTGTTTTGTGCAAGATTTTTTTCTGTTACATCAGTTGTATTTAGTCTGTAGTCGGAGATGCAGACTAGTTCATTATGATTTTAAATTAATATATTCAAATCATTGAGTAGGATTTCTTTACATTTTGACAAATTATTTAGCTTGTGATATAAATTAATATTTTAGCATTTATGGGTTAAAACTAATCAAATACTTGAGCATATGCAAACTGAGTTGCAACCAGGTGCTCTGAGCACAGTGTCAGTCTCAAACATGTTCAACTTGTTTCTACAATTTGCGATGCATGTCAGTCACGTGCAACACTTCCTCCTCCACATAGGCTCTCAGTCCCATTCCACTCTACTAATCTTCAATACGATGGCTTTGTAAATAATGATGGCAGTTCTGTCATGTACATTTGACTTGTGCAAGAGCATAACACTGGTAAAATTGCAAATGGGTAATAAAGTGTTTTGTTGGTGACTTGAAGGTATGTTCGATTGCTTTGTCAGTAACATGACAATCCACCTCCAGTTTCAGTGTCAAGAATTTAGTGCACAAAGATATGCTGAATACCTTTATTTCACATGAAAAACTGTTAAAAAAGACATACAGTAATACAAGCTAAGAAATTTTCCAGCACTGCCACTAACTCTTGACTACACTAGTGTTCTTAGAAAGTAAGTGGCAGGCACCTGGAGATTTGTCCAAAAAAACTTAAAGGAAAGCTCACGTATGTGCACTCTGATCAATGTGCCATCAATACACAAAGCTGCTGCAGAACTGTCTCTAATTTAGGACTAAACATCTATGCCCCCACCCCAACCTTTGCTCAAGATAGATATTCTTCCATAATTCAAAGTTATCTGATCTTATTTTCTAAATAAACTTTTAAACCCCAAAATAAAGAGATTTAAGCACCTACCTTCACTGCACTTAAAGGAGGAAGCTAAATACTCGAAGTCACAGAGAGGCTCACAATACAAAAACATATTTGTCTTTTTTGTTTTGGACTTTTTTCTGAGACAATCATGACAACCTCGGTCAAATTATTAAAATTACATCGTGTCTAATGAAATTAATGCTGATTAATTTTACTTCAAAGAAAAAGTCAAACGTCGCGACTTAATAAGAAAAAACTAAGAGCCTAGTCTGAACTAGAAATAAGGAATTTTAAAGCACATTGCACAGATGTGATTTATCCCAGGCAAGCTTATAACTGGAATGTAAATGTCATAGTGGTCAACTTGCTAACAAAACAGTCCAGACTGATTTTGAGACCATATGTGTGAATGGGAGTAGTGTGTTGTGCTGGGTGTGACTGTGCCCAGATCACGTTACTTTCTGCCAGAGGGGGGAGGTGGTGGAGGAGCAAACTGGAATGGCGAGTGCCCCATCAGGCCCATCATAGGCTGAGGAGGATTAAACTGTTGGGCCATCAGAGGCTGGGGACCTGATGGAGCTGGGGCCTGCCCCACTCCACCACCTCCTGTGCTAGAGCCACCCCTAGAGCTGCTGTACTGGCTGCTGTTGCTGTTGTTCTGGTACTGGTCATACGAGTTGGAGCCAGAACCGTAGCTGCGTCCTCCATCTCGGCTACTGCGATCTCTGTAAGAAGAGGAAGATGTGGAGGAGCGGTCCCCGTCCCTGCTGCTTCCTCCGCGGCTATCTCGGGTATAGCTGCTGTTGCTGCGGCTGTCCTTGGAGCTGCCACCCACAGAACGCATTCGCCGGTCACACTCGTCCTGATACATCAGGTTGGGATTGTTAGAATTAGAGCTGCCACGGAAACGGGGGCGACTGCCTGGAAATGAAGAAAGAGGGTGGACAAACAAAAAAGGAGGGTGAATTTCCATCAGGACAAGAATCTATTTAGGGGATACAGCTCTAGCTTCTTTAAAAAGTAGTCACAGGATTTCTTCCACCATCCTCATACCAGTCATACCAGTGATCAATCCTGAATCTAGATTTATCCCAAATTTGGTTTAATTATATAGTCACCATATAAAGTAGTGAACTAATTCAGCAGGTAGCATCACTTACCTCCTCCGCCTCCTCCACGCCCAGTGTCAACCAGTTGCAGCAGTTTGGGATTTATGGTCTGACGAGCCTCCTCCAGCACCCGGATCAGTTCGCGGGCCTGGCGGAGATTACCTGGAGTGAAGAAAGTGTAAGCCGTGCCTTTGTTGGTGCTGCGGGCTGTACGGCCAATACGATGGATGTAGTCCTCCGATGAGTTGGGATAGTCATAGTTGATGACAAATTTAACATCCTCCACATCTTGATGGGAGTTGAGTCATGGTGGTGTGATGAGACCAGTTACAGGGATTAAAAAACAAAAACAAAAGTCAGAGCAAAACTAACACTAGTAGAAAACATACTAACTAAAACTAACATAACTAACATTCATGAATTTTAAGTTTTGTGCTTTTGAAAGTGTAAACATTTGGACAGACAATACCTGCAAGATACCCATCATCCTCTGAAAGCATCACTTACCTGTCAAATGATGACTGTACAATACACAATTATTCAATGATTTTACTTACTATACCAATTACAAAACAGGGATCAACAATATACTGTAGTATAATAATTATTTGAATTAGGTTACATGCAGCTACAGACCAACTTGGTTAAGTGATGATAGAGTTTTTCTGAAGAATTATAACAATATTATCATTTAAAAAAGGAGAAACCCAATTTAGACAGGTGACCTTTGTTGACAGGTTTTGCTGATTAATGTTTGAAGTTGAATCAACTGAGAACAGGGAACAACTGTGTTTAAATTCAAAAAATTAAAGGTCTGTTTCTCATTACATTTGACAAACGGCTCAGAAAGCACTGCTGATTGTAGGAGAGACAAGTCTGATTTAAGAAGCCTAATGATGAAGGCTGTCGAAAGAAAATAAGGAAGGGAGGTTCAGGTACAGTACTTACCCTGTAGCAAAGATTTAGTGATGGCTTACAAAGTTACCCCTCTGTCCCCTCACCCATCACTAGTCCTAGGAGGTCTGCAGGGGTAGGAGGGGAGTGCATGGGACAAAAGCAGTCCTCTCTCCCACCTCGCCACTCCTCCACAACACTCCCAAAGCTGGAAACTGTCTGGGCCACAGCTGGACTTTGTAGGTATGCAGTCCTATTCTAAGGCTTATCTGTGCCTCTTCATGTCCCACAGCCTTTAACTGGCCTCGAGACATCACTGCTGGGCTATGTCGTCTCAAGTACAAAGTCAAGGGTGCAGAGAACCTGAAATTATTCTAAGAACACCAGACTCTCTGGCTTCTTACCACTGACAGATCATTTCTAATAAAGATGTGGGATAGTAGAATGGCAGACTTTTGAATGGGCTTGTTCCAAATGCCTCCCAGGTCACTTCCAATGGCAGTGGTATCATCGAGCCCAGCTTTTCAAGTTTAGTAACAAGAAACAGACACTGAAAAGAAGACTTTTTTTCTCCAATAAGACAAATCTGAGAATGGGCTCTGCCAAGGAATCAGGAAATCTGAATCCTGAAATTTTGTCCTAGCCCTTATAGAGAAATTTAGCAAATCATTAAGGGCTGGTAAATTTTGTTATAGAATGGACTGGTTTGATGTATACAAAGAAAAATGGCCTAAGTATAAAAGGCAGGGAGTGGGGGGTGGTGGGAAATAGGGACAAAAAGGACAGAGGTCAGAAATGAGGTCGAGAAAATAACAAGGCAAGATAGACCAAGATAGGGGGTGAAAGAGGAAGGGTTAGAGGGCAGAGAAGAGAGATGAATGAGGTGGAAACATTTAAGAAATGACAGAAGAACAAGACAGAAGAGAAGAAATGATGTGTAAGAGGCAGGAAAATAGAGTGGAAGCAGAGACAGAGAGCAAGAGGAGTGAAAGGGAGGGAAATCGATTATAGAGAGGTGGCTCCTCCAGGCCAGGACTCCTGCCAGCCAGGACCAGACATGACGTCCGCAGAGGGAGAGGCCGGCCGGCACAGCCAGTGGTGGGGGGTGTCAGGGGCTGGCATCAGGGGGCAGTTCAGAGGGGAGCTTCCAGCAAAGTCGTCCATGCCCCGTTTTGGATGCTTTCCATTTCCTTGCAGTTGTCTCATTCTGTCTTCTTGTAACGCACCACTGTCATCTTCACAAAACCTAAGTAGCATCTATTCATATTATCTGGAGGACCAATTTAGATACAAATTTTGTTGTCCAGAGGTTGGTATTGGGTATGGAAATATATTTCCTTAGGTACTGTGGAAGAGTGATTCTTGAATTCATATCCCAAAAGAATAAATACACACATATTAAAAACATGTCAAAGTCTCTGGATGAATAGGAGTTAATCTAATCAGGAAATGGTGCGGTGCGTCACTCGGATGATGGCATGGCCGAAGGGAACCCACCCTCCTCCACACTCCCCTCCTTGCCCTCTCACCTGACAGCCGCCCCCGACCCTAGGATCAAATTTGGAAGCCCAGCAGAACCCCGTGCTTGCCCCCTCCCCCATCACCCAGGTAGCCACTGTCCTGGAAGGAGGGAGATTTTTGTTTGTGGGCTCTGTTCTAGGTTTTCAGTGGAGATGGCTGTGTCTGGGGCTGATTAATCAGGCCATCTCTCTCCCCAAGTCAGCTTTCGATTTGTCATGCCTAGGTCCGGCTGCAGGCTCCCGAGGGCCTGTGTGCTTCTAGTTGCCGGAAGAGAGACTTGGAAACAAAAAACAAACAAAAACAAAATGAAAGGAAAACAAATGAACATAGAATTAGGTTAAAGGTTGATTGCCATCCTGTAAGGGGCTGCTTCACTAGCCTCACCCCTTACATATTTATTCAACATTATTCCTATGTTGTTTTTAAGTCTTATTCAGAAGAGCAAAGTGGCTAAAATATTCACACAAACTCCTGCTTCAAATATAAAAAATATGATATGACACTTCTCAGATACACACTTTATCTGAGAAACATCATATATTCTTGGAAAGAAAATCTCATCTGTGTTCATAGTTGACTTTTCTTTATAAATCCACTGTAAATAAACATGCAGTGTAAAGCCCGATTAATATACTGACCAATGTTTACATTCTTCTACATATTAACTGATCATATATCATGAACTGTATGTGTGACCATGTCAGCGTGCGATTATAGTACACAAACGATCTGCTTTGCTGAGCATACAGAACATACCCAAACCACGAGAGGCCACATCAGTAGCAATGAGAATAGGAGCTTTTCCGCTACGAAACTCTGCAAGAAAACATAATTGGGAACTTCAACACAATCACAGAAAAGTAAACAACGATATAGGTCACTATCATATATTTCCATTTTTTGGTACCTGACAACACCCAGTCTCTCTCTGGCTGGCTCTTGTCACCATGAATACACATTGCTGGCCACCTGGATAAAAAAAAAAAAAAAAAAAAAACAGTAGCCCTTTATATATGATCATATACTTAAACAGATTATATTATTTTGGCTTTGAGGTTTTAATGATACATTTTTGATCCTTGAATGAGTGTGCACCATATGCCTGGTCCCCACTGTCTGGAAAAAATTTGGTTTTTTTAACATGTGATTGAATGTATTCACAACAGTCACATCACTTACCCATCACGTCTCATCCTACGTGTGAGGTCATCACATCGTTTCTTGGTCTCCACAAAGATAATAGTCTTATTCTCTTTTTCAGCCATAATTTCTTCCATCAGCTGGATCAACCTGAGAAAACACCACAAATCACAATAAATCAAGCAATCTTATACAAACAAATTGTAATAAGCCAAATCACAAAAATGGACCTCTGTTAAATGAGTGATAAATGATTAGCCTCTTACTTGTGATCCTTTTCACTGTCCATACAGACATCAACTATCTGAAGGATGTTGTGGTTAGCACTGAGTTCCAGTGCTCCAACATTGATTTGGACATAGTCCTTTAAGAAGTCCTCTGCCAGCTGGCGAACCTCTTTTGGCCAGGTAGCACTCCACATCAGGGTTTGTCTGTCTGGCTGAGAAAGAGCATAGCACACAATCAACAAGTAAGTAAATTTACAAACAAATACACATTAAACTATTGCATTAATTCATTGTCTTTATTAGACTTACCCTGATCTGGTCCACAATTTTGCGAATCTGGGGTTCAAAACCCATGTCCAGCATGCGGTCAGCTTCATCCAGAACTAAGTATGTGCAGCGCCGCAGGTTGGTCTTTCCAGCCTCAAGAAAGTCAATCAGACGACCCGGTGTGGCGATGCAGATCTCAACACCTAGGAGAAAAATGGTATGTAATACATCGCACTCATCATTTACTGATTTATTCAGTGATGACATTGATGTAAAGGAAAGATTTAGGTGACTGGGAGAATTAGAAAAAGTTAATAATTCTTCAATTCAACCAGTAAATTCTCCTTACCTCTTTCCAGGTCTCGGATTTGGGGTCCCTTGGGAGCACCACCATAAACACAGGTGCTTTTAATGCGGGACGATTTTCCATAATCGTATGCAACCTGCTGGACCTGCTGTGCCAGTTCTCTTGTCGGGGCCAGAACCAAACACTGCAAATCATACAAATACTAAAGTGATTAAGGTGACTTATAATATTATTCTGGGGAACTCTGCAAAATAGACTATATAGTGATTAGTGGGATGAATTTTCACATACAATTGGTCCATCTCCACGCTCCAAGTAGGGCTGATGGTTGATGTGCACAATTGCAGGCAGGAGATACTGAAGACAGACAAAAACAGAGATATCAGTGGATTTTGCTACTGTGCAGTTCACCAGTTTGATCTGTATAAAAATTTACATGTACAGAGAAACATATCAATCTCACAGATAAGGTCTTCCCAGAACCAGTTTGGGCAATGCCAACCATGTCTCTACCACTGAGGGCCAGGGGAAAACCTTGTGCCTGAATAGCTGTGGGTTCCTTGAAGTTCTGCTGCATTAACACATCCATTACATATTCTAGATGGAGTAGAATTAAAAACATTATCAGGTATTTCTGTTAGCAGCCAGCATTATGTAGTTTTTACTGGTGACACTACTTTTCCATGTGTGACACCCATGTATGTACAGTATGAGCTTACGAGGAAACTGTGCCTGATGAAAGTTGGTGACAGGTTTGGGGCAGCCTGAACCACATACAGTGATTTCTTTCTTCCTACGATACTCTTCAACGTCATACTGAAAGGATGACATAACAAACAAGTATGTGAAACCAACAAACCACTGTGTTTTTTTAAATAGTAAGTTACTACAGCAGCTTTAAGGCACTACAGACTCTCTTTTAGAGACCTCAAATTTCGCATTAGGTAACTAGCTGCATCAGAAGATCATACTACACCACTACCTGGCTCATTCGCTGCACTTCAGGGTGTTCACTGTAGAAGTTCTTCTCAAATTTGGGGAGTTCATCCAGGTCCCATCTCTTTTTTCGTAAACGGTCCCCGGGGTTCCCAAACTTTTTGCCAGGTGGTGGGCCACCTCTGCTAGACCCGAAACGTGGGCTGCTGCAAAATCATTAGACACACATTTTTACATGAGTTATGGTTTCCTAAGGTAAGGTGAAGGTAACGTCAGTGTTTTAACTGTAGTAATCAACGCAACAAATGCGTAAAAACATTTTACATCGCCAATATTGCCAGCACTAGCAATCATGCTAATTCACCATTTGATGCTCACCCTCTGTCACGGCCACGGTCTCTATCTCTCTCCCCATACGAACCTCTCATTTTGACAACACTCTACTACGAGGAGTGGAGCAGCTATTAAATAATTCAATATTACGTTTAACGTTATGTTAGTAGCTAGACCCTTTTCTCAGAGCGGTTACCTAGCTAACGTTAGCTGTCGCCTTTCGTTAACGGTGCCGTTCCAGGCCTTGCTTGAAAACCAAAGCTAGCGTTAACTGCCGGATGCGCAGGGTTAACATTCAGTTAGTATTTCAGTCAAATACTAAAGATAACATGGGACGTAGACAGAGTGGAAAAAAATATACTTTCGTATAGGTTTCCAGAAACTCAAATATCACACTAAACCTCACACTTCACTGAAAAGAATCCAGCTAGACGTCCATTCATTAACACAAAAACAAAGAGGAGTGTTGTTGTTGTTGTTAGCTTCGCTAGCACTGGTCAACCGGCAAGTGTAAGCTGCCGTGATTGGCTGGCTGCATGCAGAAGCCCCGCCCCTCATATATGATTGACATTCCAGTTTTTAGTAGTAAAAATATTCACTATAAATAAATAAAACAGCTTTTTACGAGTTGTAATATCTATATTCAAATAGCGTTTGCTATATATTCAGAATCTGTTCTGAAATGTACAGCTACATATTCCTTTATAGTCAATATTAGCACTTTATTTTATGAATGCATGGATAAAGATAAAGATAAACTTTATTGTCATTGCAACATCGTACAACGAGATTAAAGTAGGGGTACTTAGTTGTGTGCAGTTGCCTGCACATACACATTTAATTAAGATCACTACGTTGTATATACACACAAAAAAACACAACTTATCTACATCTATAGTTCACTAATGCAACTTATGTGGAAGTGAAAAAAGTGAAACAAGTGAAAAAAGGTAAAAGAAATAGATAAGTAATACAAGTGAAAAATAAGCATAAACATAAACATAAGATGAAGCTATGTAAACCAATTATAAAATTTTAATTAAAAAAACATAGCCATATATCTTATCAAAGTAGAATACAAAGAAGTGTGCCCTCTGTAAAATATGTAGCTGCACATTTCAGAACAGATTGTGAACTTATTGGTCACATGACATGGAAGTTATTGAGATATTATATTAATATAGACAGAATGACAATTTGCAGACAGTCCCTAACTCTCTAACTATGTACAGGCATAGGTGCAGTTCTGTTGCAGGACTAGCAAACACCAAATGCAGATCGGTGGTTCTGTTTACCGGAGAAGTTTCAGCTGAATGTCTGTTGAATATCCAACTTCAAACCATTTTCACTGCAGTTATTCACATCCAAATGAGTTTTACTGAATTGTGTTTTCAACATGACAAAAATTTAGTGGAGTTCCCATTAAGATAAAAAAAAGTAGTGATCTCTGTTCTGCATCTTTAGATTATTATTGTTGCAAATCTTTTAGCACGTTAGGACTGTTAGGTATCTTGTGGAGCTGGAGCAAACCTTTTAGTATTTGTGATACTGTTATCTAATTTAACTGCATCCAAGTACATAACTGGTAGCTGCAACAGTGAAATACTGTAAACGGAAGTAGAATAATTTCCTGTACAAAAGTGAAATTACAGTTTTCCAAAATATTACATAGTGTAGACCCATGTAGTGAAAGCTGACTAAAACATGGTAGAAATATTGTTTCCATTTGTCTTTTATTTGCATTTCAACACCAGCAGAAACCAATATAGCCCCGAAACATGAAATATTACCAATATACAAATTAAAATGTATGCAACAGGAATAAAACGAGAGAATATATGAAAATTAAAACATTAAACACAAATATTACTAAAACAAAGCAACAGCAAAGCCATTCGAGTGAATGTTTGCAGTGCTTAGTTTAACCATTTACAACATTGTTTTCTTTTGGATATTAAATATCCTGGTTTTCAGATTAACATCCAACTTTTAAGTCACGCAGTATCAAAACTATCTCTTTGTAGTGTTTTGAATAAAGATGCTTGAGTTTGATATACTGTTACCAAGTGGCAAGTATAAGGCAGGAATTTCAACTTTTCAATACTAAGTTAATGTTAGATTAGTAGAATAAATTCACTTTACATTGCCTTTAACTGAAGCAGTGAAGCACGGACTGAGTATAGGAGGAGGTTGATGGGATAGAGAATAGCAACCACAGCTGGAAACCCACGTTTGCATCCTCTAATGTTGAATTCCATTCTTCTAACACTTTGATGTTAACAGAACATGATTTTGTAAAAAGTTGGTTGTGCACTGTTGAGGATCCATTTGGCTGTTAAATCTTTCAACGATACTACATTCATTACTCACAAGACAGTACTCTATTGTTTATCTGCTGTCAACAGCTTAAGATTGGATTCTGCATTCAAGATAAACAGAAAATGCTAGTTGCACATTTAAAAGCAGCACTGGGGCGCCTGACACGTGTCCAAAAGGTCTACTCAGCTTTTATACTTCTGTGCTCCACCATCAAATATGTACAATCACGACCACGAGCAACCTTTAAAGTGGCTGCTGCTAAAACGCATGTTACTCATCACTTAACAGTGCGAACAATTAAATTAGGCTGTTCCTATTATTATTAGGAAAAAGATAACAGAAAGAAGACAAGCAGGTCCAAGGATTTTGACTCATTTGAGACTTATTTCCACTCCCTATTTTCTTTTATACATACATAAACATATATGTCTATTAGCTGATCATTCTAATGTTGTGCCAGCCAGCTTTCAATGCCCAGGTGTGAGTCCCAAAAGATTTAAAGCCTTGTTTGCACCAATATGTCTTTACATTTCTGTATGTGTATCCTAATGTGACTCACTCACTACTACTACTGTTACAATGTCATCATTAATAGTACCAGCAGAGGCAGGCCCGATCTGTGCTGCATGCAATGCCCTTATTTATGGGATTATAATCCACAGCACATCCCAGCTGGGCCAGTCCTACAGGAAGTTATGCTTCTTCAGTAATCTGTAATCTGTGTGGGTGTTGTCCTTCCATCAGTTGCCCTGCCCACGCTAAAATCTCCCCTACAGCTGTTCCCTCTATGCTCCACAAACAATAACATTGTGCAAGGAGCCAAAACCGGGTCAACAGACAGAGTCACACTATTACGCTTTTGATTTACCTGTTCATACGAAGCCACAACAAAACATATACAGAATATTTATAACATTTCTATGACCTATGCCTTCAAGGTCTTACAACATTTAAATAAACAAGTATTTCTGATTTAATTCTTATATATTAAAACAAATCCTGCAATCCCAGATTCCTTACTTTTGCTTGGCAATAACTCAATTCTACATCTTAACACAGTGTGTCTCATGAAGTGCTGCTCCTCTGTTTGGCAATGTATCAGAAACAGGCAGAGCTGGCAAAAGGGTGAGAAGGAGTATGCATTGAGAATCAAAATAAAAACTGAAGAATGAAGGCCATTTGTTTCAGATAGAGATGGCACTTTTCTAACACTTTTTTGATGCAGCATAAGGATGGTAGGTGCAGGCATAATTATTTGTACCGATTCTTATTCAACAGATAAATGCAGATGTCAGATTTGTGTCAGCAATGACTCTCTTCTCTCTAACTTTGTTTGTAACAACATTTCCCTTCTCTTCATATTCCACTCTTACTCCCATTATCGTCTCTTTTCCCTGTAAAACAATCTCGCCCTTACTGCACGACTATTTCAAGTCTGTCATGGATCAAACTTAAAAATAAAACCAGAATGTAAAGGGTGAAACAAAAGATCTGATTTGTCTCACATAGCTGCTAAAATTCAATATGGGCTGCCGGAGGTAAGTGAGCTTAGTGAGTCTATGTTTAAGTTTCAGAACTCGTCATCAGAGCTAAGTAACAAAGTCTTTTCATTGTCACCACGTGTGCTGACGTTACTGTGACTGCGGGAGAGGGGTGGCCCCCCACTGCGATCCAGGGTGGACTGCTGGGTGTACTGCTGGTAAGCTGGGGAGAAGTTATGGATGGCATCCTGGACCATGTCCCCAGGATTCATCGTTTCCTTCAGGCTGCTGGAGATGCTCTTCATTGGGGCACAGCGGCCTAGATGTGGATTGGGAAGGTTAAATATTAATAAAGAGGCTGGGCAGGATGGACGGGAAGGGACAGATGAAAGTGACAAGTAAGAAAGACATGTGGGAAAAATGTAATTTAAAAAAATGTAATCGACAGGATGGAAAAAATAAATCTGATTCCTGATGCCAAAGACATGCAAATTATATAATAAAGCAATGGCAGGTAGTCTGATATCAGAGGTCAAAATAAATGCACATTTTAATATTTTATGATGACTTTATATGAAAAGATTCTCTTCTTGGATTAAGCAGACAAGTGGCTTCTATAGGTTCTGGATAAATTGAGTGACTGGAGTAGAGACCGTGGTAAATTAATACTGACTACACCTTTTTAAATTTAGTTTTTACAAATCCACTTCTACTTGCAACATAAAATCTATTTGACAGGACACTATACAGATTTAATGTTTGATGCAGAACATGTGTTACAGGGTTACCTTGAATTTTTTCTCATCTTTTTGTGACAAAATTATATGAAGGTCATTATTAATACTACTGGCCAAGTGAAGATGTAACACAGGCTATAGAGAGGTATGAGCATATATTAAACAAAACTGTTGCAGGAGAAATGAAAAGGAAAATGTGGGGGCTGAATATAATTATTGCAAAATAAAGGTAAATAAAAATAAATGTCTATATTACTCATGCTGAACTGACAGCAACACTAATCATGTTAACGTGCACTTGACCAAACATAAAAAAGCAAAAGAAAAGCACTGTAACATACATAACTGTGGCAAACTCAGACAAAACACAGCTAACGTCAGACCTACCGTATTGTCCATAGATAGGAAACGAGCCTTTCAGAGCAGCGCAGTGAAGAAGAGAGAAAAAGGAGAGAAGTACAAAAAGAGAGACCAGAAACACAAGAAAGTCAAGGTGAAAATGAAGAAACGGATTAGAAGAAAAAAAGAAAGACTCAGTGTTAAAGATAAGAATCCAAGTAAAACCAGTGGACACAGAGAGTGAGCTCAGATCAGAGGAAGAAATCAGACTGTAAGAAGAAGAGCTCTGCTTGAACTGCACATTATATTAGGTTGATTAGTGCATTATACATGCTTTTATCAGTTTATATATGTTCAGCTTCTCAAAAGAAGATAAATTACACCAGCCCTTTTAAAACACACTCAAGCGCATACATACAGTATATTATAAATACACAAACAAGTGCCTCCCGTACCATATGAGTCCAGCCTTTTGTCCATGTAGACTTTGTAAGTAAAAGCATGGCGCAAAGCCACAGCAGCAAAGAACATCTCAATGCAGATGATGAAGTTTTGGTAACCAGCTGCAACTGTTCCCTCGCCCACAGAGACGTCCGCAGAGCTGATCTGAGGAATGGCACCACACTTTTCTAGGATGGCCAGCAGCATCCCTGCATTGTACAAAGAGAGACCAGGTGAGAAAACAACAAGGTTTACCATCTTTTTTTTTGGTGTGAAATTTGTCATGGAGTCGAATTTCATAAATTTAAACATGAGCCAGAAAGAGTGAAATGCGGGCATATCAATTTCTTCACACATAGGAGATACTTAACAAAATGTCAAATGTCAAATGTCATTATAAATACAAATGTGTTTTTGTTTGGTCTTCTTACCCTGCCAGAAGGAGAGAAAGATGACTGACTTGACCATGAAGAACTTGAGCACAGGGTTGTATGGGACGAGCAGTTCACGTGTGGCAAAGTAGAAGAGGAACAGAGCGTAGAGAGACAGACTGACGGAGATGTTGTAGATAATAGTCACGTACAGGTAACCACTGGCCACACTGAAGGAGAGTAACAAAAAGAAAAGAAAACCATGTAAACAGAAATCCTACTGTCTGTGGAAAGAGAATTTAGAGTTTTAGAGGTTTTTCAGGCTAAAGCTACACAATGCCAAGTTAATTTTAGAATTTTTCCTCTGATTCATTAATAATATAATAATGTGAATTGTAGAGTAGCACTACTGATGTTTTTTTATACAGGCCGTCATTAATTATTTCAATGTAATTCCAAAAGAACTGCAGAAAAAAAATATTTCTATTTCTATTTCTATTTCTATCTTTCACTAATTAGAAATATAAATTCTCTGAATAGTGCTGCACAAGAATTAAAAAGAGTATTGGGTGAAGTTGGTTAATGTCAGTGAGTCAGAACACGAGGGATCAGTGCTCAGAGGGATGTCCGTCCAGTGAATGACACAGTGTGAGTGGAATCTTACTTGAAGTCTCCATCTCGGTATTTCCCAAATGCCTGGAGAATGACAGTGATCACTGCCATTAGGGGTTTCACCACACAGAACTGGAGAGTTGCCTGAGGAAAGCAAATGTGAGAAAGATTAAGAGGAATTGAAGCAAAATGTTTGGTCTTCTATTTTCATTTACTGATTTAATTGTGTTTTGTAAATTTATGCTCAAAAAATGTTATAGATGCAGAAATGTAATGTAAACACACTTCCTTATAATTATGTGTTAATTAATTATAATTATGCTTTTTAATTGTTGCAGTTTTGCAAGTTAAATATTTGCCCAGTCCTGCGGATACAAGACATCTGCTGCTCTGATGATCTGTTGTCATTTTGTCATTGTTGTTGACGAAACATGGACTTGGTCTGATCAGAGAACATGTCTGTGCTGCCTTTCAGTCCATCCAACATGAACTCAAGCCCAGAGAACTTGGTAGCGTTTCTGCACAGAATTGATGTTTGGCTTCCTCCTTGTGCAACAGAGTTTCGCAAACTGTGTCAAGTGATAACAGATTTCCTAAGCTCCCAGAAATGCTTGTGCCTATATTCATAGTAGTGTGTGTGTGTGTTAATTGTGTGCAGTATATGAACCAAGAGGGTGATCATACCTGTTTGCAAAACCTGAGAAAACCAATTGAGTAGGTCTTTCCCCACAGACAACAGGTCCCATACACACAGCTTGACCTAAAGTAAGGCACATTTTCATGTGTCAAATGTTATAAAGGAATTTAGGTTATTTTAACATGAAAATAATTCCCAAGTTCTTGTTTATACCAGAAAAGATCAAACAAAACTTACTCGATTGGTTTCCCTCTGATCTCTGCCATGATGGCGCTTTCTCCTCCAAGATACTCATAACACAGGCTCAAGAAGTTGTAGATAACAAAGGCTGCAGAGAGTCATACACACACACAAAAATTGATTATTGGTGTAAAATCAATCTGAGATTCTACTAAACAGCCAGTACAAACTATAGCTGGAGTAATTGCTTGATGCCATATACAGAAACCTTTCACAAGGTACCAGCCTATCGTACACATCACAGCAAAGATGAGCCATTCTTAGTTGAGAGAATCCCTTCATGTGAAAATGTAAGGAGTAATTCAAGACAGTTCAAAAGAAACTATGCAAAAACAATCAGCATTTGTACCATCTGCCGTCTTTTCCCCTTACTTGAGAGGACTGCAAGTAGTGCCGGTTAGTAGAGCAGTGTTTACAAGACTTGGTGTAACAGTTGTAATTACAGGTATGCTTTGCTGATTCAGTTTCAGAACTGCTGAGCTTGCCATATCAAGGCAGAAAGGTGAGTCATGCCCATCAGCAGGCTTAGCAATTATTGGGTAATGGCTCTGAGTGAAGTGTAAGCTCAGGCACAATAATAAGCTATTCTTCCCTAGAGCAGAGAAAAGAAGCAGTGTGGTCATGTTACACTGCTACATACACGCACACAATAGAAATGGTTCAGAGAAAAATGTTTCTATAGCAAATAATCATCTTACCCAAATTTAAAGTAAGGTTATAATCTTCACTTAAGCACTGTGTTACATAACTGCTGCTAATGAAGATTAAAATGATATTCTTACGTGTTTTGTATCAGTCTTCCACGGCATCATGGGCTTAAATATGAAACTACGCCAGGTGCCTCTCTAATCCCTTTCTATTCTATTCGCTGCTCAGATCTTACATGCAGTCAGCTGGCTGCGCTGATTGATTACGCTACAAAGCAACTTGCTCTTGCCTTTAATCCATCCTCTTTAGGCAGGTAACCTCAACAAGTGTAACAACTGTTATATCATAGCCTGTGTATTAAGGTCTGTTGGCCGTTTTGCTGTGTAATGCACTCCGTTTGCCGTTATGCACTCAGTTTAAATAATCCCTGACTGGACTGCACATTGATCCCAGTAACTGATGCCCCTGAGAAGAATGTCTGTTCATCCACACTAATGTTCACAAGTTAATTTAAGCGTAACACACATCAGTGGCTCAGCACTGTGCTGCCTGCATATATATAGTTATTCACATTAACATAACTACATCATTTTATAGTATGTGCTTCGCAAATTCAGCATGAATACTCCCGTGCAGCAGATGCATTATATGCTGGTAGAACAAATAATAAGATTATGATTTATCTGCTCACTAGTGAGACGCCTTCAAAGTCTTAACGTTTTCCTGGTTTTCATACAGTTGCTAGGAAACAGAATTCCCCTCCCTTGCAATCCCAACAGGCCATGGAGACACAAGAGCAAAACTGGCAACCTTTGTAAATGAAGACACTGCAAAGGCCATCTGCCACTGGGGAGTCACAACACATAAATTCTTCAGCCTTACTCCCAAGGAGAAACACACTGGAACACAGAATACTTACTCCCACCACTATGGTGAATATTGGCCTGCTGTGTGCATGTCCGATATGGTACCAAATAACCCAGCCTGTAGCAGAAAGTGCTAGTGTTCGGTGCTCCCCATCCACTCACCTTCGTAGCAGTCTCGGACTGTGTCAAAGTACACATAATACTCCTCGTTGGTGAAGAAAAGAAGGCTGAGCCAGGAGTCGAAGGCATAGATGGGGACTATGAAGAGAATCCTTACTATGTGCCTCTGTTCATTGGGAGAGCTGTAGTAGCGTAGGTGCATGTAGATCTGAAAGGATGAAAAAAGAAAAAAGGTCAGAAGAAGGGGATTAATCAAAATACAGTTAATACTGAGAACAGGTCAGTGCAACTAAATTTATTCAAAAAGTTAAATGATTCACTTGTGCCACCACACAATATGTCATTTATTTTAAGTTTAAGTGTAAAGTATTTGCTCTTATCTATAATGGAATCAAACAAATGAAACTACATTGGAAACACAGAGTACACTTGTGATCTCCACTGAGGTGAACTTTTAATAATCAGAGCTTTAAAAAAGGACAAGAAAATGCAATGAAACACACACAGTACAGCACAGTTGTATATGCACATGAGACCGTTATGGACATAAAACGATGCAGTCAATACACAATATACGAGTTATAGAACAAGGTAAGAAGAAAAAGAAAAATCCATTGTTATGTTAAGTTTCCATTATTAATTTGTCACAGAGCAGCAACTGATGCATTATCGTGTATTTGCCCAGTTTTGATGGCAGTTTGACAGGAAGCAGAATATACAATATATTTTTAGAACTGCGTGAAATATGCAGAGTTTCAAAGAAAGTGCCATGAATGAAGCCTTCTGCATACTTTAGTTAGTTTAGTTAGCTTTTTGCTTTAAACAGCAACATATATTTATCACATTACAGGGGACATGTGTCAGCCTCCCTCCCGTGACACCCCAGCTCAGAATGTGGTGGATTAATGGGTTAACTGAAACTAATTGCGGTCTCATGAATCCTGTATGTGCAAGCTCATCAGGCTCTCTTCTGTCAGAAAATACAGCTAGCAGACATTTACCTGAGTCAGAAACTGGAGTAGTGTGTCTGCAAGGTGTGTGAGGCTGTTTTAGGGAACTGATACTGGGCTTTTATCACTCCTATTCAGAGCAGTAGACAACAGGAAGGACAGGGTGGGCCTCTGTCTGCACCTCCCGGCTCCTTTCCACTTACACAATGTCCTACCTATCACCTTTCCTGCATGTAAACAGACACACACCTCTGGTAAAATAACAGTGGGTGACAACAAGCCAAGCGAGGTAGTGCACTTTGCTCACAGGGTTTGTTGCTAGGTGACCCTGCTCTGTACATATACACTCATGCATAAACACGCACACACACTCTCTCACACTAATCACAAGCTCTTTCATGATGTAGCTGAGCTAATAGCATCTGTTGCCAGAGTGACAGAAGCCTTTTCTTTAACCATGTATGTAAAGAGCAGCAGCAAACAATAGCAAACATGTTTTATGAACCAAGACCTAGAGGCACAACTGTTCTCACTTATAAAACGGATGCACAGTCCACTGTAACATGAAGACTGACAAACTGATAGAGACAAGACCAACACTTATATGCACCACAGACACTAAACAGAATGTTACACAGGAACTCAAGCACACAGGGGAGTAGCAATTCTCCAAAGACATGATTCAGTTAATTCACTTCACTAGAGCTGCTGCTGTGACAGTGCGTTTACATGGACTCAAGTAACCGGGTTACAGTCGGCTTTCCCGAGAAAGTGTCATGTAAACGGGTAATCAGGGTAGAGAATTAGAGAAACCTGATTTCCAAAGGTAGAGTTCTCCAACAGAATGAAGATTACTCATGTAAACACATAACAGAGTTTCTAATCAGCTTTCTGCAAGAGCGCATGTGCATAACAAAGGTGGCCGACACTCACAGCTCTACTACTATCAGCTGAGAGGAGCGGCTGAATAAAAAAAGACAGTGAGAAAGAAAGTAAAAGTGATTGGGAGGCATCTTTTCTGTCTTCATGCAGCTAAAATCTGTGGACCATGGTTCCAAGATCAGCCCAGGGCAGAGGAGAAATCAGATTACTCTTTTGCTGCATGTATTCTCGGATTTCCAGTAATCCGGTTTCTTGAGTGCATGTAAACACGTTACCCGATTACAAAAAAAGCAAGTGATGATCCTTCTTACGACAAAAACAGAGGAAATAGCATATCTTTAGGATATACATTATCTGCAGGTATTATGGAGCCACTTGTGTGGGAGACTCATGCAGTAGAGAGTTGGGCAGGACTATTCCACGAGATGGTGGATGTCTCCATGTCATGACTGTGGTCTTGTTTTAGATCCGTTACATTTCTATAGCACACTAAATAAATATAATCTCCTCATTAATCATTCTATTCATTTAAACTTCTCATTGATACATCCTATTGTTAAACCCGAAATCCTGAGGTTATAAGTTTAGTTTAAACCTAGTGATTACAAGAATGAATTACAAAATGTCAAGCTCTCCTTACCTGGTGACATGTGATGAGAAGAGCTGTCCAAACAAAGAAACCCGATATAGTTTGGGCAGTGGAGGTCATGAGGAAAATTGGCTCCTCTGGTGTGACCACTGGGGTTTCTGGTATAGAGGAGGTGTTGGATCCTTGTGGGCCCATAGTGACTGGAGACCCTGGGGGGAGGCCGACTGGAGAGTTATTCCCCAACCTCTCTGACAGGGGTATGTCTCGCCGCCAAAGTTGACTCATCTGTATAAAGCAAAGGGTGTAGAACACTTCATGAATAAAAATGTAATTTATACAATAAAATCTAACATAGTCAACAACTGTCATCTGCTGAAATGCGTACATGTACATGTAACTCAAAATGTCAGCACTCAATCTCAAGCAAACATCCACTGTTGTAAGAAGGAGAAAACAGAGAAAAAGATGCAGAGAAGAGCAAAGTAGGACGGTGCACAGCATCTACAATGCCAAGAAAGACTGTCTCAATAGACAGATGAAGCAAGATCAAAACAGAATGAGTAAAAAGAAGAGGCATGATGTACAGTAGGTGGGTGAGGAGACACTGACAAAGAGTGTAAAAACCAGAGGGTGGGGGCTGAATAACTCAAACACAGCAACATCAGTTTGAGAGCAATGAACTGAGGGCTCCTGACCCAATTTCTCCCCTCTCTTCTCTCATTTCAGAGGCCAGAAAGATGTGCAGTGTAGCTAGAAACGGCACTAACACGCATGTTCTGTCAAAAAAGAATTTAATCAGACTCAAAACCATGAGGCGTGTCCTGAAATAAGGTAGGTACCTAATATAAAACTGAAGTAAATTAAAAATATAATGAAACCTCATCTGAATGTATACTCTCTTTTTACTGTTACTACTCCATAAATCTGTTTGTGGTCAGTGAAAATGATGCTTCATATTGGTGCTTCACTTTTTCTTAACCTTCATTGTAGTGATACACATAAATATTGTGACACTATGTTTTATGATATTGTAATTAGTTTACATTAAAAGATTTGTGGCAGACAGATCATTTTGCATTGAGCTAAAACCCCCCAACCTCTAGATGGCAGTGATGTAATTTATGCAAATATGGTACAGATTTCACTGTTCTGATTACATTAAGGAAATAAAACACACTCATATTTTCTGCATAAATTACACAATGGTGTGTTCTTATAGCATAAAAGTTTTCCTATAATTACATTTATTACAATAATGAAAATAACTCAACTTGCTTACATTATCTCAATACACTAAGTCATAATCCCTGTATCATGGTAAATATCGGTAAATACATTAAAGCTAAGTCAACTGTGCAGCATACAGAGTCCAAACCCCACTGACTTTTCTTTATTAGCTTGTCAGGCTTCATGCTTACTTTACATTTGACTCACTTCAAAAAAATGGGAAGATAAAATATAGGAATTTCAACACCCGTTCATAAGAAGAGGGTCTTACACAATTACACAGTGCTGACTTGGAAAAATGTAAGCTATATGTGCCAAACCACACACACACGCACACAATAAACTCATCAATGTGCCAACATCATTGTGTTTGAGCCACTGTTCAACTATGTCAGTGTCTAGGTCAGGATTCTGGGATTCTGGGAAGTCAATAATCTAATCATTCACAGTGAAAACTAATTTCACAATGACTTCCAAACCCCCATGTGCAACAGCTAAATATAGGTTGGTGCTTGGTTGTCATGGATGACTCACACTGCCTTGTGGCAACACAATGACTAGGAGCACGTCATACATGTTTAACTAATGAGGAAAATAAACTATGAGGAAATCAGAGCAGAACCAGCCATCTGTGGAACCCAAACTAGTTTCAGTATACAGTCTTAACACAAATTTACATAACAGACTTCTGGCACAATGATTTCTCATGCAGCACACGTTTCTACTTTAAACACAGCAACAGTTGATCAGCGTTAGCATCACTGTAAACATGTTCTGTATACTGATACCAGGGGACAGGCTTCATTTAGTATTGCACCTTTGGCCACATTGCCCAAGCTGATGAATAATAATATAAATGCATAAATTCAGCATGGATTATAATTATTTATCTATCAATAATTCTGGCTGCATGCATTCAAACTGGTTTTGCTGTTAAATTAAGTGAATAAACAAACAAACAGATGTTGAAATGAAAATGCAATGAAAAAAAGATGAAGTCTGAGTTCCAGTGAGGATCATAAGCACCTGCTTGAACCTACAAACGCAGAGCTCGGTGCTTCCCAGTGGGTCACAGACAAGAGGGATGAAACTCATCCATCCTGCTGACTGCACCCGTGGGATGGTTTCAAAACACTTATTGTACTTTGACCTCGATCCAATCACCACCACTAATACCAGGCCATCACAAGTCCTCAGGCTAGGAGAGCAGTCTGAAACGTACTGTAAACATCAGGCCATCGAGACTGAGTTCAATGAGAGGCAGTGCAGACAAAAGGGCTACTTAGCAGTGACCACAGGTCTTTACAATGATGCTGTAACAAACCCCACAAAGAGCGAGAGAGCAGGTTTTCCAGGTTCCAGCCGAGCTGCATTTTCTAGAATGGGTTAACATCAGTTCTATTTAACGCTCATGTAAAGTCATCGGGAGCCGCATTTAACTTTAAATCTAACATCAGAAACACATTAAAGTGAAGGAACCAGCTCTCGTTGCTCCATCAGGCTGATTTTAATGTTACTCACCTCCTCTGCAGTTATTTGATCTGCGCTGATTTGGTCCAAACACCAGTTTAGCTCATCATCCAGCCGATTGCAAACCTTTGTGGAGTTCAAAAAGTTATTTTACCATTCAGCTGACAGTCGGTCACTTGTCTAATCGCTGCTTCATTGTCTGAACCCCATAAAGTTGGCTCTTTTCATAAAGCTGGCCAAGTGTCGGCAGCTGAGCGCAGCCAGCTAGCGTCAGCTAGCCTTCTTTAGCCTGACGCTAACTTGCTGTTGCTTTTCCCGGTGAAATCAGAACAAAGTAAAAAAACGCTCAAATAACAAGCGATACGCTCAGGTGTAATAATAAAATGTCTATAAAATGACTGCTATTCTCTTGCCCTTCCCCACCCAGAGCTGATGAAGTGGACACCGTTATTTCCTCCACACCACCATCAGCAGTTCCCTGTATCAACAGCAGCAGCTGCCAGCCAAAACTCCTCCTGGCGCATGCGCAGTCGCGTTTCTCCTGTCTGTGGTCTTTCCACTGATCATGATGTAACTTTGTAGAAGCTGCAGAGGTGGCAGAAGCACTGCACTCCAAGGACAAGTGCTTCAAATGATTTACTCCTGTAGGATACAAAATACACGCACAAATAATTTCTCAGATTCTCGATAAGAAAAGTATTTTAAAAACTACTGAACTTGATGCTGTTGATGACGTAAATGTTGTGTAGTCCAGATTTGTTCCACATAAGCCTCATAGGTAAGGTTTCTGCAGGTGTTTAAAATGTTCAGCTATTAAGTTTAATTCAGAATCACAGCAAGAACCACTTCCAAACGGTAATGTTTAAATGTAAAACTAAGTACAAAACTACCTCAAACCTGTACCTAAAAACATGAGTACATGTATTTACTGCTATACTGTATGCTGCCTGTAAGAGAAAATGCACAGAAAGCTGTGAGCAACTGTATTCATTTTTATTACTTCATAAAATATACACAAATACTGTTGTAAATAAAGTGTGTTAAAGAACTGTACAAGATATCAGTACACAATACATAAAGTGAAATCCCCATTGCTTCAGTCTCTTTACCATCCCTAACCCAACTGTTACAATGCCACTGGGCCATGGTGGTCTGTACAAACGTATTACACACAGTACACACTATTTACACACCCCTGCGATTGCATCAGTTATGTTTTCTTATGAATGACATCAAGGTTGCTGGAGGTTCAAATCTTAAGGTGACATAAAACTGTTAGCATATAATTTTTGCAGCAGGATTATTGAAAGCCCTGTGTGTTATGAGCCAGACAGAGCTTTATAGAATAACAGAAAAACAAAGGGACACGTGACAAAACATCAAAGAACAAGGTTTTTCTAATAAGTTAAGGAAGATGATAGTGAACAAAAATAAGAACAAGGGAAAGTTGTTTCTTAAAAGTAGTTTGACACACAAGAGAGAATAAAGATAATCTGTATGCTAATGATGACAAAATTAGTTTTGTGTTCTTAGCAGGGATTCACTGTACCACTCACACACTCACACACACACAAAATGTTGGATGACCCAGCTGGCAGAGCAACAGTAGCTCATCCCTTTATTTAGTACTTTAAATTATGAATGCAGCCCCTAATTTTATCATTAGTATGCATTTTTCAACTTTACACCTTAAAACCACCACATTTTGGCTTTACATTAAAATAAAAAATATATTTACAGTGGAGTAAACATTTAAAAAATAATAATTGATGCCCCATTACCCTATCAGAGCCTGCCCACTCCCGTATGACTTCCATTAACAAAAGGAATAAAAAAGGTAACATTAAGAACTATCATAAAAATTGCAGCCACTGTTTGCCAAAACGGGCAGCTATGGTCTATGGTCAAATACACTGAGAATTTCCTGAGGAGCTTCCCTCAAGACCTGGAGTGTGTCTTTGCAATATCTATGTTTATTCTTCACCTTACCCACTTACATTAAAAATCAGAGAAAACACGCAAGTCAAAACAGGCAAAATAAGGAGCGGTGGATGAATTTTCAGGGACTGAAAAATCCTCACAACTTGGACGAAGGGCCAAGCGAGCACCAAATGCTACTTCACCAGAAACATTACTCTACAACAGCTAAAATGTCACATACTGATGCTTTTCAAAGTCACCTTTCTTTTTGTCCTCTACCTCCTCACCTACCTCTCTCCCATTATTCATCTTTTAGCCGTTAGGTCTCTTAAAAATAAGTCGGAACAAACTCTAATTTAACATGTCCTCAAAAAAGATAAGAGATGACATTCACTGAAAACTTGTTTTTGCTGCATTAAAACTGAAAGATAATCTTAACTAAGCCTATCATCAATAACAAGGTTGGTATCTGACAAGAAACATGCAAAACATGTCCCTGATGGTTTTTTGCTTCTTTGAGGCCAACAGCTCTTCACATTTGTCAAACAGAAGGTATTGGGGGAATGTTCTGAAAAGAAGGGGAGCAGATATGAGCGCACATGAAGTAAGAAGGATGTACTACTGTCATTCATTTGCTTTTTGTATTGTGGTGGTGGTAGTGCTCCAGGGTTCAGCACAGACGATTCAACAGAGTGTTTTTTGAATGTTGGATAGTGTCACGTATTTCCTGGTTCCTTTAAAGATTTACAGTCTTGTTCCAGAGTTTTTGTCCATTGGCAAACATCTTTTCATAAGACAAGGTAAAAATAAAGGAAAATAAATTGGAACAATGAATTTATCTTGCAGCCCTGCAAAGACAAGACAAACCTTAGTCACTAGAGAAAGCAATGAACTGATGAGCATCTGAATAAATAAGTGCATCGGGAACTAACCTGTCAGTTTCATGTGCATGCAGAGCCAAATAATTCTACTTCCCCATGTGCTCAAATGGCACGCTGACCTGCAAAAGAAACAGAGTTAAGACTTAAGACAAAGAATTAGTCTCATACATGTTCCATAGAGAATTATTACAGCATGCTTTAGAGGTAACATCACAAAAATCAATATACAGAGAGAACCAGTTTCTGGGAAACTGACTTCAACATCACAGTGCTGTATGTAGCCAAAGATTCTAGTCTATTTGAGGAGATATAACTCTATAACACCTATGAAAAAAATCAGAGAGGACTTCATGTCCTAGTTCCAAAAAATATGAAAACAGAGTGAGATGTCTATTTATCGTTAGCCGATGTTTGTGATGATTATTTCCAGAATCTCCCACTTCAAATGTTCATTGTCAATTATTAAGTCCAACTTTCAGTTCTAAATCTGCAGTTTAAGTGTTTAAAGCAAACAGCTGTTGTACTCTTTCCTCAGAAAAGCTGAGTTAATTCCGTGGTTATTTTTGAAGTTACCTTGTGTCATTTGTATTTGTTTGTCTTTTATTGTGGAAGAATTCCTGTTATTTAACCACCAAGTGTTTACACTAAGCAAGTGGGTGGAAGAAGGGCTGGGTAATAGTTCACTACTACAAAATAATGTGAATCACAATAGATATTTTACATGAACACCACATTAGGTCTAGCTGCAACTGAATACTGCACTCACCCTGATGCAGTTTTTGCTGTAATGACTGTTACATCCAGTCACAAGTTAGTCTTTGTCGAACCTGTGTTTTCTTTAACTAAAAACACACACAGTACTATTTTTTCCAGCATTTATAGCATGTGTCACCTGGCTGACCAAAAGGAGCTGTGAATAATCACCTGTGATGTGGAAATTCTGGATTGGTCGTGACGGGCTGTGAGGTCAGAGGATGATACGTTGGCAGGGGCACCACGATGGAGCCGCATGCTCACCTTCCTTTCCCTCTCTGCACGGGAAATTGCACGTGGCGACGTGTTCCCTGAAATTATGCATAACATTTATCAGTGACTACTTTGATGCCGATGTTTAAGGAACACAGAATGAGTCTTAGAGTGCTGGGGTTTTGGACTTTAGAATTTAGCACAAAACTCACCAGACTGCTGGACCCTTGAGGCTGGGTTAGAGATGGCCTGCTCTGGCCCATTCCTGACTCTGTTAGGAGCTCCAGGATTGGGACCTGGAGGGAGGCCTCGTGATGCAGATCCCCTGGGGGCAACTCCAAGCCGCTCATCCCTCTCATCTCCTGTTCTCCTCTCCCGATCCCCATCCTCAGCTGTCCGACTGGCACCCTGACAGGCGAGATAAACCACATTAAAGTTGTTCCATCAAAATAAAAAGCTTTCACTTATCTGTACAATATTTAAAGTGGTTTTAAAGTGAGTTTCTTGAGTTCTTTGATATTGTAGATTCACTGCCAGATCGACTGTTACAAAGAGCTAATGTATACTTACAAATTTAAGCATGTTCCAGTCGAAAACATAATCATAGGAGAAGCCCTGTCGGTGAAAAAGATTTCTGAAGAGCTGTCGTAGGTAGGAGTAGTCTGGCTTGTCATCAAAACGTAGTGAGCGGCAAAAATTCAGGTATGTGGAGAACTCAGCTGTAGGAGAATAAATAAGAGAAACAATAAAAAAAAAAGGACATCAATATGTACACAAAATACTAAAAATCCTAGGCACAAAATCACTGAGTTTGTGAGTTGGTATCAAATCCAAATCATGAACAGACAATATTGCAGCTGTTGAGAAATTCTGAGTCCCACTTACATGGATATCCTTTGCAAAGGACTTCAATAGGTGTAGACATTTTCTTCTCACTGATTCGCTCATACTTCTGTCTCTTGGTTGCAGCCTTGAGACCCTGCCAGGGGAGGGATCCCAGGTTGAAGTACATGAGGACATAGCCCAGAGACTCCAGGTCATCACGTCTGGACTGCTCTGTGGACAGATGCATGAGAGTGTGTACAAGAGAAAGAAAAACCTGAGTGATGTCTGCTTAGTGGTAGGGTTAAAGACCACTTCCCCATTTACAGTTCTTCAACATGCGTCTTTAAGGAACTATAATAAATCATAGTCACATAAGAGTGGCCTGTATCAATACAAATGATTGCAATAGGTCTATTAAATAGCAATTACTGAATTCTTAATTGGATTGTAGTGATCTTGTTAAAAAAATAAATAAAAAAAAATTAGAGGCTGATTTCAGTATCCTGATAACGTCACTAAACATGGAGTTATGAAACCTGTGAAGCCTGTTAATCAAACAACACTTGAAAGTGCAGTTTACTAAGAGCAAACAAAGCCACTTCCTAAAAACTGTTTGCATAAGTTGTTTAAAATGTAATAATGGTGCAGATATCACAACACTTACTACCCAGTAACACTGGTTGGTTAAGAGTCTTAGCAATCCTGAAAACATGAAACTACATTATCTACTACTTATTATCTTACTTATTTTAAATGTAAAGTAAGAATAAATACTACAGCAGAGGTCTGTATGTTGTATCACAGTTTGAGTAAATGCCCCAAACTTGTCTGCACACCATCCTTCACTCCTGTTTGTGCCTAAGTTATTACTCCCCAAAGGTCAGTATTATAAACTCAAAATCAAAAATAATATGTCGAGGCTCCGACTCTTCACAGTACACTGCAATGAGTGTGCTTCAATGGACAGGCATATGAATACACTGCAATATCCGTTTTCCATTTCAGACTGTACTTTTTACCCCCCACCCCCTTACGTTTTCTTCCTGCACATCCTCTGTTCAATCTGATAGTGCGTGTATAAACAAAAACACTGCTACAGAGAGGCAGCACATCCAAAATCAAACAGTGGATGGTGGAGAGGGGACCGGTAGTCAATAAAAAGCAGTTTATGAACTAGAGAGCTACAACTGGTGTCTTTCTTGCTGAAAAACGGTTAAGCCCTAGTAAATAATACAAGTTTAAAAAAGGGGAAAAAAAGACCATCACTATGTTCTAACACAGACATGGTGGGAAAAGCTGGTAGATAGTTCAGAGTATTACACTTCCAAGGCTATCTGTATCACATTTAAGAAGTGTTTAGAGGCAGCAGTCAAAGTGGAGTAAGGGTGGGACCATAAAGGAGCTGACTAGGACTGCCTATCACCCCAGCCACACTATTATGAATGCTCTTATCTATACAAACAAACATGGCCAATACCATAGAGTGAAGCAGCTTACTGCTTGTTCTACTAATTGTTACTTGTCACCAACATATGTCATTTTATCTTTCCACTTTAATGCACTGTTATGTTGGGAAAGAGACAAAAAAGACTAGACTCACACTTTCAGACACCAAACCTCTCCACCAAGCAGTAATACACAAAATGTACACAAACATGAATCACAACAACTCTAGGACGTTCTAGAAAACTTCATCATACACAAAACTGCCTGTGAGGACAAGAAGTCAAGTACTAAAGTACTTTATGTACTCAATGAGGCTCTAATCCAATGTTCTGAAAAACAAATACCTAATCTAGAATCAGTTTGTGATACAACACACTACGCCTTATATAAAGTTTGACTGTATGCTCCATGTGTACTTACCAATTCCCAGATGCGTGTTGATGGAGGCGTAGCGTGCTGTGCCAGTCAGGTTCTTGTTCTCCCTGTAAGGGATGTGCTGGTGTGTGCGGGCATCACGGTACTTTTTAGCCAGGCCAAAGTCTATGATGTAAACCAGGTTACCCTTCTTGCCAAGCCCCATTAGGAAGTTGTCAGGCTTCACATCCCGATGGATGAAATTCTTGGAGTGGATGTACTCAATACGACTAATCTGAAAAGAACAGTTGAGACAAAATGGGGCAAAACTGTCAAGTTTCACAGCATAACTGGGCTTTAATGCTACCAAGGGCAAATCGCTAGGCTCTGGCTAAGCTGTAGTTTTGGGTCCGTGTTGTGCGAGAATGTTTATTTGCATGCTATGCTATGACTGGATGATTGTTTCCGACACCGCCTGACACACAAACACTGGGTTTCTATTGACAATGACTGGCTCCTGTTGCTGTGCCAGTGATTTGTTGTTGGCAGTGAGAACATCCCATTAAAATATGTATATAAAAATAAAAATATACAACGCCATTTACACAGGTAACACCAGAGAGTGTAATGGTGAAATAAATGCATAGGTTTACGGTCACATCATCACATTTAACATGCAGGTCAGCACTTTGCTTACTACTAGGTTGCAGTTGAACTCATTACACCAATACTTTGAGTCATACAGGGCAAGAGAGGACAAAGCAGAAATAAATACAGGACACAGGAAGGTAACGGCCTGAACTTATAAGAACAAAAGGTGAGATGAGTTGTGCATGAGCGAGCAATCCATGAAAATACATATCTAGGCCAGCACAGTTGAGGTAGATGCCAGAATTATAAAGTATGCACAAGAGTAGCAGAAACCTCTAATCTTTAAAGAAGCCTCAGGGGAGTCAGGTTATGCATGACCTAGCAGGATCATAAATATGATGTCTCTGTATTCTGCTCATGAATACAACAGTTCCACATGGTGGGATCTTAACTGAGGGAACTGTGCAACTGCCCTAAATCTAATGACTCTGACTTTACGTGAGGATGTGTGTCGTACCATCTGGTCGGCCAAAAGCAGGACAGTCTTTAGGCTGAACTTCCGGGAGCAGAAGTTGAATAGGTCCTCAAGACTGGGACCCAGCAGTTCCATCACCATCACGTTGTAGTCTCCCTCTGCACCACACCACTTTATTGATGGAATTCCCACTGGAACACACACACCATATAATTTATTCCAATAGTCAATGGAGGCATACCTATAATTAATATTGGACACATAGGAAATTTAGAATGATTTACAGTCACCTTTTAAACTAGTGGATTTTACCCGATATTATAATTCCACAGAAACATGTTTATTCATATATAGACTGACTAAACATGAATTCACAGTAAGTCGCTAAAAGCTGACTGTCTTTCATCTTTCAGACATGTTTATTGTTTGCTGAATTGACTGTTCATATTTCCTGCAGGCTTAAGTATGGAATTAACATCTCTAATCCAGGGACACAAAATTTGAGAAGGAATGTGCTGAAAAATCTTGCCAACCATGTCAAAGCTGCCTTCACTGCTTACCTCCTCCTTGCATCATCTTGTAAAACTTGCTTTCAATGTGCAGCTGTGGGTGTTTGGTCTTCACACATTCGAGTTTGATGGCTACCTCCTCACCAGTTGCAATGTTGGCACCTGAAGAGACACACGCAAAATCACAAACACATCTGTAAGAGCTGTGGCAACTGCACTAGTACCAGGCCAATAATGGTGGACTATAAAGGGAAAAATCACTGCCGGCGTCCAGATAAAGACAAATAATAGTGAAGTATGAAAACATACTATAATGTTGAAATAACCTTTCTTAATGGAAAATTGGGTATGGCATCTAGAATCAAAAAGGGTTCATTTACACTTACCGAGATAAATGTCTCCAAAAGAACCACTCCCTATCTTTCGCCCGAGCCGGTACTTGTTTCCCACTCTCAGCTCCATGATTGCAGGTTGTCACTGTTGCAAACAGACAACACAGATATGGTTAGAAGAAGAAGGACATATGACACCAGCTTGTCTGTGCTGTGCTTCAATTATCTCACCACTATCTCTGAAACACTGAAGGATAAGATACTTTATAACGCAACTGAACATAACAGAGGAATATTTCTTTGACATTCCTGAGTGGTAGAATGAGAACCAGTCAGCTGCTCACATGACGATCATCAATGGCAGACATACTGAACTGACCACATGCTTGTGTGAGAATGTGACCTAAGCAGAGGCTAGATGATCAGCAAACAGCTGTCTGGCTTCCAGAAACAAGATTAGATTTGTAGAGTAGCTTAAAGGGGGAGGTGGTTGTACTGAGATCAGCAAAAACAGGGAAGGGTAAACAGAAATGCCAGTTGGCACTTTGAAGAGGAGTGGACCAAAATCAAATGTTCCATCAGCATTAGGACTTGGAAATGAAGTGAATATGGAGCTGGAGCAGGATCATAATTTATTTAGTACTCCCTCCACCATGCCACATTGTGCAGCCAGTGCAAGAAGCGGGACTAAGCTCCCCACTGTTCTTCACTAGCACCACCAATGGAGGGAAGGCATGAGCAGCCGCGGAGCGCTGGCTGGTTTTATCTGTGTCAAAGCCCTTCGACAATTCTGTGCAATGAACTTCAGAAAGCAAAGTGTTGCAGAGGACGCATCAGTGCAGAGCATCATTTATCAAATAGATTTGTTTCCTCACCATCAATTTGGCAACATTTTGTAAACACACTGTGCCCTTTAGAGCAACAGTAGACCCTTACTCCAACTGTGACACTGTTGTTTTATCTTCAAACAACACTTCCAGTCAGACAGAGTTATAAAATAAGTTCATGTCTCGATTCAGCAGGAAAATACTCTATATCAAATAGGCTATATGATCTTAGCTGATTGAAGAGTGACCTCAACTCACACCCCCTGAAGAAAACATTAAGTAGTCACATGTCAAAGCAAAGCATTCTCAGACAAGCTCAAGCAAGCAGAACAGTCACCGGTTTTGCAGAAGTGCTTCTGCGTGTTCAGTCTACTTCCTTTATCACAATATAAATTATCTTTGTTACTTTGCTTGATTGTAAGCACTAGGAATAAAACAGACCTGCAGACACCTGCTATTCTAAAACTACGTAAACAGCTATGATATCTGACAAACTATCATCTTTGCCTTATTAAAGGATTCAAACTTAAAGAGCTTGAAATGCTCTGTTCTCATTTTGAGAAAAAACATGAACCGATCCAACAAACTGTAAGATGTAAGCCTGTCGCAGTAGATGTGATGGCGGCAGATGGATTTAGGTTAATAAAGTTCATTACACCAAGGGGACATCTCATGTGCTGCAACCAGGGACCTGTTTAGGAACAACTTGTACAGTAAATACCATTGATTTATTACTTGCTAAAACCACAATGACGCACAATGTTTCAATGTATGTTTAAGATTACGCCCATATGGTTTTCATTTGCATATCCTCCTTCTCCTCATCCTTAAAAGGTTCAGCAAGGGGGAATCATTGCAGAGACATGAATAGGGAAACCTTTGCTGCAATGTGAAAAATGCATTAGGTGATGTTTCAAAGATGGGCCTGTGATGTGGAGCAAGTGGAATTAGCCCATTTGCTATCATGGTAGTAATAGTTGGCTGGTACAGGACAGTCGGCTGGTTAAGATGCTACAGAGAATGACTGCTGGTTAGGGGGGAGTTTTAGTGGTGATGGTGGAGACAGAATGTCCCAAGGAGGTGGTGTACTGTTGTTAAACTATCTATATACTGCACATCTATATATAGTGTTGACAGGTAATCAATCAGACACTTGTTTAGAAAATACCCTAGATGGAAAAGATAAAATAAGTCCTCCAGAAAAAGGCAGAAAAACAAGTGTGAGATCCAGAGTCAGGAGATTTCCCAATCAGATGAAAAACACAGCGACGCCTCTCACACTCAGGCAGCTGTCACTCCACAGGCAACTCGTGTGTACAGACACTAAATACGTGCACCGACCCACCACAGCCTGCACACGGTAGAAAATCACACATTTTATAACGAGTAACGACAGATTTTAGTTCACAGACGTGTTTGATGGTTTGATTTGAAGAGAAGCTTTTGATTAACGACACACGAACAACGTTATTTGCTACGGTTCGAATTCACGGAAACAGCTGACGGGACTTTAAAACGATTAAAACACACATTTCCATCAAACTACAGACGGTAAAGTGACGTTAGTCAAACACAAAGTGCAGGAATTAAGTGTTAGCAGCTAATACTGACGTTAAGCTAGTAGAGATCCGCTCCCGAACCGTCACAACCTACTGCACCACGGACATTTTCCAAATTAAACAATGATTAAAACATGTCGTTATATCACACTTGGCTCTTTTTGTGTCATACTTACAACCGCACCCATGTATGTGCTGGAACAGCCCGTGTAGACAGTCATCTACTACTTACCCCCTCCCCCTCTCCTGTAAGCCGTGAATACGAGTCTCTGATTCGGCCGAATCAGGCCCCTTTTCCCCCATGGTTTCCCCGGTTCCCGGACCCACCACTCACCCGATATTGGGTTCGTCCGAGAGCTGCTTCGGTGGAGGTTCTGATCCGATGGTTGTCAGTCGGACAAGTGGCTGGGCAGAGGAGGATGGGAGCGGATTCTGGCGGCTCTCATACCCCCAGCTCTCAGTCCTGTCGTCGGCTGCGCTCCCTGTTGATAGTCCCTGAGAAGCTCCAGCAGCAGCGGCCGTTCTCCGCTCTGTCTCCCCCTCTCGTTACTTAACAACGCGCCCGTTCACAACGTCAATGATGTCATCCCCGGGATGTCATTAAAGAAGAACGTCACACCTAAGCCCTCCTTCCTCTGTGATTTAACCATTCATTAATTAAAAAGAGAAATCCGCATGTTACAGGCGCACTGTGAAGCTGGAAGGAAAATAAATAGACACCATTGAAATAATAAAAATGAAGTAAAACAGAAACGACAAAGCAAAGGTTCTATTCTGTCTTTAAACAGTCAATAATACAATAAAAATGTGTCTCGGTAAATGTTGAACATTGTCACATCTGTAGCTCCCTGAGTTAGTGTTTGTGTTTGTGTTAGTCAGCTGTCTGCTGTATTTCTTTTTAGAACAAATGCTACACAAATAAATGAGTAAATTATTTGATCACTGTCTCCAAAATCATGCAAATATTAATAGTTAAAATTACACTTATGTAGCTTCATACTAATAGATGAGGCCCTGCCCCAGAGAAACTCTCTGCATGTCCCTAATAGAACAAATTTGTTTGCTGTATGTGTCACCTCTGTTATGTATTATTCAGTTCTATATTATTTAAGTGAAAGGGGACAAAGTCCATAAAAAGCTAGTCTGAAGACAATGCAGGTCCCAACCTTCCAAATTATTCACGTTAAATGGATGCTGCTCTCATTTTAAGCCAAAAATCCCTTTGACTTGCAACTCAACAGGCAAACGAGAGGTAATAAAAGGTAAAAACATTCCCCTCTAAAATGTAGTGGAGTACAATAAACTTCAGACATCTGGGATTAACACTAATTAGTCACAATATGTTAGGAAATCCTTTAAATTGAGGGTCTCCTCTCCTGGACATAACTAGTGGAGTATAATGATAATGTTCCTATGGGCAGTGGCCACTTAACATAATGACAACACAGCTGCATCAGAGAAGTTCCTGTTAGTGATTTCATACAGTAAGCAGTGGCTTACTGCTCGGTGACGTGGGCGTTGAATAGGATTGGTTTGTGGAAGGTAATGAGAGGGTGACAGATGGGCAGCAGGCTTATTTCTCTGTCTATGAAGAGTCCTTAAACCTTCCACTAATGTTGTTTATTTGTCATATTCACCACTATAGCATGGACACGCTGTGTGAAATAACCAGAGAGCTCAACAGAGGAACAGAAAAAGGGAAGTTTGAAAACACAGCTGTTTGGTCTTTTAGTCCAGTATCCTGAATTGACACATGTACACACACAAACAAACAAACAAAACAAAACACAAAGGACCACAAGCACACATGTAGAAGCCAATACTTTCATCTTTATTAATCTTGTTCTCATTTGTTTAAATAAATTTTTCCTTTGTAAAATCTCAAAACGAAAACACTGAACAGGAGTGTTAAAGCCTGTCTTAATTTAAAACGAATACACAACAACAGAACATTTAAAAACGTACTGTAACTCTTACTCTGCATCTGTAAACAACCTGCCCCCCCTCCCCCCACTCCACACAGTTTGATAAGATTTGGCATGTCCATTTTCTCAACGCATATGCCTTCAGCTCTTTGTGCCATTAAAATGTTCTTTTTTTATTATTGCAGGTCATACAATAAAAAAGACAAGTCTGCTTAAAAAAAAAACTTCAAATGAGAGAGAAAAAGCATTAGTGCCAATATTTTTAACACACAGTCAGCAGTACATTGAATGCACTCAAACATTTTGTATAGACCTTCTGTATAGTAAGCAGCCTTGCCCACATTATGACAGGCAGTTAACATGCACACACACATTATCCTTACAATCTCACACTCACACACACGACAACTGTGGTGGTTTAAATCCACTTACTTGGTCTCAGTCTCACTCATACTCACGTCCGTATAGTGTGTATGATACCGCACACAGTATCGACACATGAAGAAATGCAATGTAGCCTCAAACTGCCAGCAATTTAACATTTATCACTGCAACAGTAACAAACATGTTCAAGAGAGAATAACAGAGAAAAGAGTGCGTGAGATACAACAGTAGGAGGTCAGCATTTTGAAAACAGAACAATGACATATTTCAATATTTTCACTGTTCAAAAATTAAAATCATACATACAAACAAACAGAAAAAATAAACTTAACATACACAGTAAGTTACAGTTCTGTTGTCGATCAGAGCTGTTTGCATGTATTTGAATTCCGTCTTTAACGCGACGTGAATACAAACTGCACTTAAACCTCACATCATGTAGTAGTTTTAAGTTCTCTTATGAAGGTAAGATGAAAATAATGCTGTTTACAGTGCCCATCTGTCTGAAGGCTTGTCTGTATTTGGTGTGTGCACGTGTATGTAAATCTGTTGAAAAGTCCCCTCTTTACTAAGCAAATTTCGATCCAGTCAAGTCTCTCAGACCAACTGACTTTCATTCTTTTTCAGGTTTCAAGTCTAAGCAGTTGAAATCTTCATCTGTGGAAAAAAAGGCTGTACACATCTAACAGTCCCTGCATTTGTTTATATAATAGCTTAAGTCTGGCCACAAGAATGTGTGTAAGCATGTCTCACATTTCTGCTTTATGTGTGCACATTATTATGCATACCATCTATATGTATGCACATGTGTGTAAATGTGTAGTACATTTATATGCATACCATGTAAATGTGTTTGTGTGTGCTATAGTAAGTACAAATGTATCCCAGTGTATGTTGTATCAGTGTGTCCAAACCTACACGTACAAATGGAGGACGTTCATCAGATGGAATCAGCTCCTCCTCCCAGCAGGTCGCCAGGCAACAATGCGGCAGGACTGTCCATTTGGTGCCTTTCCTCCATTTGTGGTGCCCCCCACGGGCTGCTGCTGGGGTATCCAGCGGTCATACCACCCCAGAGCCCAGACCTCCCAGACTCTACTCCCCCGACACCTCCTACTTCCCCTGACCCATTGGTGCTCCACTGGGAAAATATCCCCAGCCCGGCTCCTTGAGCTGAAGAGGTCTCTGAAGAACTGCCTGTACCATCAAGGCTCTGCCAGCCAGAGCTGGAGGACCTCACACTGCCTAGAACTGCTGCTCCACTTTCCCCTGCTCCACCACCATTTCCTCCTCCACCTGAAGTTGTGCCCGCTGCTGCACGCTCACTCCGTGGGGAGTTTCCCCCGGTATTGGCCACAGCTGTGCCTGTTCCAGATGAACCCTGCGTCCCACTGGTTGTGGCTCCTCCTGAGCTGGCCCCCTCTGCCCCTCCAGCCTGGCAATGTGCAAAATAGCGAGCAACTTCTTCCTCACTCACAAACTCTGCCAAAATTGTGGTGTTGCCCAGAACACACCTAAGAGGTAGTTATAAGACAAGCATATTCAGATCAACATGATTCAGCATGTTATTATACAACATTCAATATAAGATTCGTGTAAGATTATAGGTTCACCCACATGTGCAGAGCACCCTGGGCCTTGGCAGCTTCCTGCCGGCTGCTGTAGCGAATCACAGCACTGCCCTGGTTCAGGCTGAGGTGAAAAGTCAGCAGGGGCCCATGCTGCATGCAGATAGTCCTAAGTGTACAGCCATCGATCTACAGGGAAGAAGAATAAAGGTTAAGTGTGAAGTGTGTGTAAAATCTTGGAAATTATAATCTGAATCTTATCATGAAAATCTAAGAGATTATACAAAAATGGTTTTGTTAATAAAGAACCTTGCATTAATAAATAAGGTAGTGAGACTACACTGTGGCTTTTTCAGTATGTAATGCTGTCACAGCTAGGTCATCTTTGGTGGCGGGTAAAAAAGAATTAGGGTAAACAAATTTTAACAAGACTTAACATTAGACATTTTCATTTATATGCTTCTATCAGAGCAATGTCATGTGAGCATCATTTCTACAAACGCTAACTGATTAAATGACTCATGCAACTTCACAATCCAATTATAGCAGGGTCACACATCATTCCATCTAATTTACATAAGACAGGCTAAAGGGGAATACAGATGAATGTGCACAGTGAGCAGACTGACCAGTGTGTCTGGGAAACTGTTACACTATATAGCTATGATGAATTCTGCTGTAATGAAAAATGTACATTTATTTTATTCCACACTGCTTGTACAGTATACTCCCATACAGCTCTACTATTATTACAAAATACCTCTATTTATTACAAATCCCCGAAACTCTCCATTTAGTGTCCTCTCAGTTTCAATCTCTTGCAATCTGCCTCTTTTTCTCAGTAGTTACCTGAGGGGTCAGGTTGCTAAGCAGCAACCAGCAGCTGCCTCTGGAGGAAACACCATCGCTCCAAGCTGAGCCTACAAAGATAAAAGGAAAGAAAACAAGGATAGAGGGACGTTATAGTTACTGACAAAAACAAAGACTACAACTGTAGTCATGAGTCATCATACCACCGTCAGGAAGATTATCCACTATACTGTAAAGAGTTAAGTCATGAGCTGACAAACGGTTATGAAATAATAAAATATTTTTCCCGTAACAGTACCTGGCCCAAATCTTGACTCTTGATTTACCCCACCCCCACCCCAGTTTCGAGCCAACCGTGGTCCGCTACCCCAAGGGGAGGGCGAGGCCTGTTTCTGATTTGTTAAACCAGGAGGGGGGCGTGGCAGCTGTGAGCTGTTGCGATTGGTCTTCCACAACTTGTTTTGTCCGATGGGCTCTGGAGGCCAGCTGGGCTTGTACTCAGAGTACTTTCCTGAGGAGGAAATGGGGAAGTGGTAGAAAGAGGGGGGAAAACGAGTTATGACAAACACGCCACAAAATGGGAGCAGAGAGAGCACAGTTCAGCAAACCAGGAAAATACAGTGCAAACACAATTATGGTAACAGAAAGCTGAGCTAATAAGGTGAAACATTCAAAAGTCTAAAACAACAACAAAAAAGAAAGATTATTATTCAATTTAAGCTCAAATATGGAACAATCAAAACATACCTGTACTGTGTGCATTGCTGAGGGAGCTGTCTGAGGCACTGTAGGGCCAGGCACCAGGTGAAGGCAGCGAGGTGTTGTGGGATGGGTTTGGCCCTACAAAGCATTACAAGGTTATCTTAAAGTAACACATGTTCCAATAAATGTGATAGTGTAACTACAGTACAACTGGAGTGCACATGGAGGAACACTGACAAACCTTTGACCTAAGACGTATTGGCAAAAAAATAGCACTGGAACAAAAAATACTTTTTCATATACCTATGTTGTCTCGCAGCAACTGGTGGTCAGAGTCGTTGAGACTTGGGGGTCCTGGGGAACCAAGAACACTTCCAGGGGTCATGTATGGGTCAGACTCTGGGTCCCCACTACTCTGGATTCCCTTCCAGGGAACACCAGGCTGGAACTCTGTCATTGGACAAAAAGAGTTTCTTTACTCACTGAAATGACATATCATCATCCTTAGTGTTGTTTTCAAATCAAATCAAATCTTATAGCTGTGTCTACTTTGTTGTGGTTTTGTTTAATTGGGGTAAATCTGACTGACTTTGTTTCCCCTTGTTTTAACCTGCATTCTGGCCATAAAAGGAAAAATAAATGTCATAAATCTCATAAATAAATTTTTTTTCTTAATTGAAACTCCTGTCTAATAATCCTAATTGTTGTAAATTTGATCCTGAATTTAAATGACATTTTATATTGTCTGTTCCCTCTCTGATACCAACTGATACTAACTGCTTGGTTAAATACCAAGCAGAGAAAGACAAACATACCTGGAGGCCAGCTGGATGTGGCAGGTTTGTTGCCCATTTTACTACCAGGTGTTCGGTGCCAGCTGTCTGCAGGGCCTTGAGGGGGAATTCCTAAACCATCACCACCCAGCATTTCATACTGGGAGTAAGGGGACCCTCCTCTCACCTTTATACCACCCGATAAAGGGCCTTAGAAATGGCACACAAGACAAAAATATGGTCAAACAAACCTATATGCATACATTTCAAATTTTGCTTTTCCAAAAAATAATGTTATGAACTATCAGTGAATCTACCATTCTTGTGAAGGGTTGTGTCCGGAGGAGAGGGGGCTGGGGAGTGTCCCTCCATCATCCATTTGAAGCGGGACTGCTGTCCACCTGTGTCTTTCATCCCTCCCATCATTGGACCAAGCTCCAGTCCTGACAGATTACTACCTGAGGCAAGCCCTGGAAAAAGAAACAGCACAAAGTTCTGAAGGTTAGGGGCTGTAAAATGCAGGTTGCAAAGGTAACATTCCTGTGTTTACTCAAATAAGACAGATAAAAGTGAATGGTTCTTACTGTCTAACTTAGACAAACACATAGACCAGGGGACGGGACATTGATAATCTAGTATTGCAGGTGGGCATAGCTGTGATGTTAGATAGATGTTGTTAACATAGGGTACAACTTGGTCTTCAGCATCTGTCTCTGTTGGTTTGTTTACTTTCTGTTCCCTAACACAGGATTTTACAATACTATTTTGACAGCACAACCAGACTCACCCGAGTACATGCCTTGTGTTTTGGCATGAAGTTCTGATAAAGGGCCCCCCATTCCAGGATGTGAAAGGGGGTCTACCATGGGCTGTTTGGACAAGCCTCCTCCCAAGTGAGAGGGGGACAGTTTGGAGCCCCCCCCTCCTGTCGCTGCTCCTCCATGTCCACCCTGCTGATGCTGTCTTTGCTGCTGCAGAATCGCCATAATCCTTGTCAGCTGATAAACACAAGATTGTCATTCATGAACGACTGCTCTACCAATTGACCCACAGCTGCTCCATAAGTATAAAGTACAGAATATGACCATGCACACCTGCTGATGGTCTTGCTGCTGCCTGAGAGGCTGAGGCTGAGGGAACTTCCTCTGATTCTGCAGAAGCTGCTGCTGTTGTTGTTGTTGTTGTTGCTGTTGTTGTTGTAGCAGGAGCTGACAAGCCTGCGAGGTGATGGGCAGGAAAGGGCAGAGATGAAGGTGAACCAAGCATATATTACGGGTAGGATTGTTATAATTCACCAGGTATTTTCAAATATTCCAATGCAGAAATACACAAATGCGGACGCAATGAAATATTTATTTTGAAGTGATAATCACTCTAACAACAATCTAACATTAAGGAACATACCAGGTGGAACTGCTGCACGTGGGGGTAAATGTTGCTGAGCATTGCTAGCTGCTGTGGGGAAATGTGAGGAGGAAACACTCCTCCACCAACACCACCAACCCCTCCGACACTTCCAACACCACCGACACCTCCTACTCCTCCGACCACTCCACCCACACCGCCACCAGGAGACGGCATCTGCTTCAGCATAGGACCCGGCACCTGCACATCATAGGGACACACCATTCAACGAGCTCCATCCAACCAAATCATTTTTATTATTTTAACTGATTTTGACTGTCTAAGATTAAAGAATCCTGCACACTGTTCAGTCTTATTGGAGATAAAGGTACATAAAATTGCTTGGTATTGCCTGGTATTTGTAAGATATATTACTCTTGTTGAAATATACATTTCAATGCATATGTTCTTGTAATATCTTATCTATTTCTATTTCTTTGTTTACAATTACTTTTTTACTGCTACATTGTGGCATTTGTAACTGGAATGTAAAACAAATCTTATCCCATGTTCCTAGATGGCCCTATACTGATATGAATATATTTCTATAATGACACTTACCATGAACTTACCATGTATGATTACAATTTTAAGACCTATAACTGAGGAGCCTATTGAACCATTTTGTATGCACACTGGAAAGTGTTGCTGGCCATGAGGTGATCAGATACATAATTCCGCTCAACAGCTAGCAAGCCCAACAAACAATTAGCTTGAGTCTACTAACCAGAATGTGATGTCATTATAGGTTTACTACATGTCATATCAAATTTCCCCCAGTAATTAACTATGTGCAGCATCTGCATTATTATGGGCTATATTCAGTTAGTACTGAAAATGGCAGTGAATTCAACATCAGCAGACTCAGGAGATCCTCCATCCTTAAATGCAACATCCCACATAAATAATGATATTAGAGAAAGAGAACAACAGACCTGCGCAGACAGGAACTGATGAGGCACTTGAGCACGTAACCCCTGGGAAGTGTTCATTGGATGTACGCCAGGTTGATGCATCCCTCGGGGCTGTGGCATCCCCCCACCACTACCAACAAACACTCCATGGCCACCCACCTGGAGTACAATGGAAACCAAATAATAATAGCACCGCGTTCGTGGTGAATATTTTTCATCTCATTGTTATTTGGCCCATCTCACTAATGTCCTCATTTCAGCACCATTCAAACTTAACTCAGTTTAATTTTGTAGTGCACATTGACACAAATGTAGGAATGGAAAATGATTATTACTAATTAAAACAATAAATTGACCCATACCTTGTCACCATAGGGTCCCATGTCAACAGGACCCATGTCTTTGGAACTAGCCATACGGTAACCTCCTCCACCTCTTCCTCCTCTTCGCAGGTCTCCATTATAGTCAGTCATTCCTCTTTTGTCTCCTTCCATCTTTTTGTCAACACTTGGGTCATCACCCTAAACAACAGAAAACTAATTTTGTCACCTGTTTTCATAATTTCTAATTTCTAATTAGAGTTGATTTTGATTAAAAACTTGAGGAAGCATGATGAATCATAAAAGAGCAATATGAAAGTTAAGATAATAAGAGTCTTTCTTTCAATGAACAATATCTTACCAGAAGACCCATGTTTGAAAACTGGCGTGACACTGGGTTCATCCAGCTGTCCCCTCCTCCACCCTTTAGACCAAAAATTATTAGAAATTATTCTCAGACAAAAAGAAAAGTGACAAAATTTCAAATGTTAGTCAGATAAAATATCAAGAGACCATGTGGACTTTTCCCTACTTTGATGTTGCCTCTTTTTCCTCCATGGCTCTGACCCCAGCCTCCAGAATTGAAGGACGAGCCGCTTCCCTGGGAACCAGTGCTGTTCCAGATGTCTCCACCACCATCATCTTCTTCATCCCAACTGGGGTGACGGGAAGCTGCAACAGAGCTCTCCCCCTTCCCACCCCAGCTATCCATCGACTTGTTGCCTGTAGCAGAAACAAAGTAATATTCAAACTGAGAGACATGTAACGTTGTAATGTTGCTGGATTTAAAACTCTCAATGTTGTGTCAAAATTACAGTTTTCTCAACAACTCACATAATGTAATCTTTTGAAATATGTTCATTTTAGCCTTACCAGGTTTTCCAGGCTTGGGTGAAGGGTTCCCCCAACTAGATGCTTTGCTGGGTTCTTCTGGATCACCCCAACCAGTTGCTGCATCTGATGCCTGGCTCCAAGCAGCTGTACCATTATCTACAGATTGTGCACCTCCTCCCCACATACCTGCACCTGTGGATATTATATATTGTATAATAACATTTTCAGCAAATATTTCCTAATATATAGAATAAAAAATGAACATTTTGAATGCAACATTGCTACAAATCAGACTGATTGGAGAATTACAAATCTTAGTAGAGTACTGCCAGCATTTCAAATGTTGTTGCCAAATCTGCTTTGGTTGTTATAAATGTACGTTTATTTGTAATAATGCCATTTCCGCTTACCCACTGCAGAATTGCCAAGATTTGTGTCCCTGCTCTGCTGCATCCCCTGCTGCCTTCTAGGTGGCTGTTGCTGCATGGATGGTGGTGGGGCCTGTTGACTGGGGATTTGGCTGGGTGCAGCACTGTTCTTGTCCCACAAGTTGACGTTCTTGCTGTTATAGCGGGTTGGGTCTCCCCAGGCTGAAGTGCCATCGTCTATTTCCATTTTACGACTAATGGACTGAGGGGATGGTTCTTCCCAGCCACTGGGTTCCAGGGAGTCTCCTCCACCCCCAGAGATTTGAGGGATTGGGCCGGTCCAGCCCGAACTTTGGTTCTGGTTCTTGGATGGGGGGCCTCCACCTCCAACATTGGACCGGCTGTTCCACCCTCCTTGTATGGGACCTCCTGGGGGCAGCTGGCCCTGTGATTGGTGCTGCTGTTGATTTGGGGCTTTCATTGGTGCCACTTGGCTGTTTGGTATCTGTGCTGCTGCTGCTGCTGCGTGGGGCTTGGCACTCCTCCAGTCTTTGTGGGACTGGCCTCCACCCACATCTCCTCCTCCCCATCCTCCTCGCTGAGATCCCCCCTCATCCAAATTACCCCAGGAAGATCCCTCATCAGAGTTGCTTCCACCTCTGCTTCGCCCATCTCCCCACCCTGCTCCAGGTCCAGACTCTCTCTGTCCCCAGTTTCCTCCCCAACTACTTCCATCCCCTCTTTCAGTCCCCTTCCATCCCCCTGTCCCTTTATCCTCTGGACCATCTGCCCAACCACTACCCTGTTCTCCAATGTCTCTCCAGTTCCCTCCTCTACGATCCCCCCATTGTTGTTCTTCAGTCCCCCATCCTTTGCCCTGGTTTTCAGAAGGGAGATTTCCCCAGCCTCCACCTGGCTTACGAGAGTTGCTCTCCATATCTTCTTCTGACGTTCCTGGTTTCCTTACACTGCTACCAGGAATGTGAGGACCACAGGTAGACTGTGTAGCACCACCATCCCAGCCATCCCTCACTGCAGTAGGGCCAGAGTTCAGACTGGTTGTGTGATTGCCAGCAGATGGATCATTAACTATTGAACTGGTGTTAGATGGATATCCAGAATTGCGACTAGTGGTAGTGTTCATGTTTGCTGATGAAAATACAGAGGAAGATGAAGTGCTTCTTTCATTTTTGTTTCCTCCCCCTTTTGTGGTGTTCAGGTCCCAGGCCACATTCTGTCGAATCTGGGTCTGGCCCCAGCCCGTGTTAGACAGAACCCTCGGATCAAGGTCAGATCGATTAAGCATACTTTGTAAGGCCACTTCAGCGTTCATGGACTGATGGGAGCGATGGTGCACAGATGAGGCTTGGTCCTGTGTATGTCCATTACCACTTTCTCCCCCACCACTTCCAGCTATGGAACCTCCTCCACTAGAGGATGTAGGTCCTCCACCTCCAGTGCTTCCATCCTGCCCTTCTCCTCCTCCACCCCAATCCCCAACAAGTCCATCTCCACTTTCCATCCCTTTCTGATTGTCCCAAGCTTTTGTCATAGTTGCAAACTTTGGCGAGGCAGAGTCCTGCAAAACACTGCCACCAATACCAACACTGCCTCCACTACTGCTGCTGTTGCTGCTGCTCCCACCTCCTCCTCTTCCACTTCCTATTGCTAAGTTACTTGAACTTATACCTTCTGCTGTGCCACCATCCCAAACTCCCTGAGATACCACTGGGGTATTTGAGCCACCATCATTATCCCTGCTCCATTCTCCCTTGTCACCTTGACTTTCAAAGCCCCACACATTCCCTTCCTGCCCCTGAGCTCCAGTCCCTCTTCCACCCCATCCATCTGCCTGTTGTGCACCCACACTAAGGTCAGAGGGCACTGGAGGATTGGATTTCCACGAAGGAGTGGCGGCTAAGGAGGAAGACGAAGAGCCAGAAAGATTACAACTTTCATCTTCTTCTTCGGCACCAACAACCTCCCTCTCATCACCACCTTCTTGATTTGGTCCTGCTCCTCTTGCTCCCCCGCCCAAACCCAGCTCTGGCCCTGGGTTCCCTAAGTGCTGCTGCTGTTCTCCGCTCCTGGCTCCCACAGGTGTCTCACTGTGCTGCTGCTGAAGACCAGTTTGATTCACAGATGAAAGAGAGTGAGTGGCAACAAGGGTGGTGCTGGCAGAGAACGAGGAAGCTGAAGTAATGGATGAGTGCAGTGAAAGGCCATCGTTAGCTGAAGTCGATGTGCCACCCTGCCCCAGGGCAGGCCAGGCAGAGGGGTTCACATTGGGGTTGAAATTGGCACCAGGGACACTGCTGCTGCCACCCACAGGGTTCTCCTGTGGCCCAGGAAGATGATGGGAAACTTTGGAATTGTAAAATGCTGCTGATCCTGGCCCTACATCCCCCTGAGAGGAGGTTGAAGAGCCCCACACACTACCACTTGACTGGACACATTCATTAAGCGAGGAAGAGGAGGGAAGAGGAGAAGAATGAGGTGGGGAAGGATTGTCCGTGTTCCCTCTTCCTCCTACTGCTGCTCCTCCCTTCTGCTGGGTGTTTGTCTCACTCCATGAGGCACTACTGTTGTTGTTGTTGTTAACAGGGCAGTCCTGCTCCTGCACTCCTCCTCCAGCCCCTTCAGAACCAATTTTGGCCACACTTATGATGCTTGGCCAATCCTCCAGGTCAGTCCCATCTACAATCACCTTCCCGCAGCCCTGAGAAGAGGACTGGCTGCCAGAGCCTGCCCCCCATGTGGAATTTGCATAAGTTGAAGTAGTAGTAGAAGAAGAAGACACAGCAGCGACACACAATGAGGATGAGGAGGAGTTAGGAGGTGAAGGGGAGGATGAACCCAGGTTGGAATCTATATAGATGAAATTAAGTTCATTTAGTTGAGAATTTACTCTCTCACAATACTAACTAATCACTCTCAGATGTAGTAAATGGCAGTGTCATTACTATAGATTATTAATATTCATAGCTACTTACTGAAACATTTGACAGTGAATATAAATCATTATCATCAGGTACAACTTCACAACAACAATTTTACTTTTACACTATGTTAACTGACTAATTGTATAGTGGGGTAAAATAGTAGATTAACAGTAAAATTCACTAGGGCATTTAAAAAAATCAAGTTCCTGGACACTTGCACACAAGATCATCATCACTGATGGAAAGCAATACTCTGTGGCCTACATATTAAATGTAATCATCTTATTTGCTCTTAGACATTAACTCACCTGTTCCTCCAGCTGTGTTTGCATTGGGGCTATCAGCTCCCTGTGAGGAAAGAGGTGGGGAAGCTACCCAGCCACTGCTTCCTCCTCCACCACCTTCCCCTCCTCCCCCCAGCAGCATAGAGGACAGCGGCGGCTGGCCCCTCTTCAGTAGCACTTTATGGTCCTGCTGGCAGCGAAATCTTGGTGGAACCTCTCTGGACATGTATCGCTGTTGCTGGGAGGTCTGGTTTCCAGAGGAGGAGGAGGCGGGCTGTCCGTTGGCCACAGCAGTCCTCTGCTTTGCATTGTTCCCACCACCAGAAGGAACTTGCGCAGAAACGCCGCCTGCACCAGGACTGGGGGAAGAGGGGGCAACAGGGCCAGGACTGGGAGACACGGAGCCTGGGGTGGCTAGTGGCTGGGAAGAGGAGGGCTTGGCTGATTCTGGCACTGAGATACACAAATAAAAACAATAACTGACAGATTCAGTAAGATAAAAAAAAGATAGACAGTGACAGTGTTTACATACACTTCAGTTACCAGTTTTCTGGGGGTAAATGGCACTTAATGTGCCTCTTATTTTTGCTATGTGAGCTGAACTGTTTGCTCATAATATCAGAAATCAAAATTATATTTGTGGGGTAGTTATAGGGAAAGAATTTCACATAATATTTGTGGCTTTGAATACTAAATCACCTGAAAACTCTTTATGGGACATGTTATGAGAACGGGAGGAGCAAATCAAAGCAGATTGTAGTAAGTGGGAACACCAACCCTATGTCACTTTCAGACCATCTAAGTTTAATTTGAATGACAATGAAATCTGAATTTCTGTTAACAATTCCATAATTATCTAGTCCTATTAACTTTACTTTATATTAGAAATGGGATCTTATGTTAAATAAATGTAATTTCAAATAAATACATTTAATATATTTGTATGTGCTAATGTCTATTAATATTTACGTTTTACTAGGGTCTTAACAGTCCTAACATATTTATATGTTAGGGACTTTTTTAAATCCAACTTGTTTACGCTGACTAAACCTGAGAATAAACCTGCTCCTTTCATACGTGCTTAATGCACAAATGAAAAAGAGGGCCCAAGAGGAGTCATTTAGAAGTATTTGTTTAAGAGCTACTGTTGTTTAGTATAGCTAGATGTAAATTTTCTAAAATTAAAAGCTGAATTTGTGCCACATATATTTTAACCTAAAACTTAAATATCTTCAGTATAATTCCCCAGTCCTTCACAGTAATTTCTTTAACAAAAACTGGGTAATGCTGATTACAGCAAATTTAATAACAAGATATATTACTATATGTAATATGTGTGTGATGATGACCAAAACAAAAAACAAAACGTACCTTTGATTTTCGGTTCTGGCACCTAAAATAGAGAGAATAGAATGAGATATAATCCTTTAGTCTCACAAATGAGAAATATGCTAGAAATACACTATGAAAAATAAGGTATTGCATATTTGTTTTACAATTTCCTAATATCATAAAGTCATTTCCAAAACTCTCATATCTGCCTTAATAAAGGTAATTGTAAAAACTGCATATGAATTTTAAGATATATCTTTTCTAATTAGACAAAAATAATGCCCAGCCAACCACGTAAATTATATGGATAAAGGAATATCTCGCAGAATCTCTTTAAATTCAATACAAAGTCAGTAGCTTTTGGTGACGCTGTTTACCCTCTGAGAGGCTTCCCTTTTCTTTTTGTCGTCTTTCTTCTTTTTCTTGTCTTCCATGAACTACTATTCCCTTTCCTGATTCTCCAGTCTGTGAAAAGAAATATACACTTTAAGTATATCAAACCACACTGTAAGCAAGTTTATGCTATCCAAAAGCATGCCATTCCCACAAACATATACAGCAGACAGACTCAAAATGAATAATATGTATTTAATCACATCACTGCCAAGTATACACCTACACAGTCAATGTTGTAAGGATTGTAATGTTAACCAGGGGCAGACAGCTTGGTAGCCTAGCTTCTCACTGCATTATTCATCAACCAGCAAATGATTGCAATTCCAACCAAGAGACAACACAGGCAGCAGGCAAATAAACAAACTTCCAACTCTACATTTCTAGAAAAGTTATTAAGTTATTCTAACAACAGCAGACACTACAATGACAGTGTGATCGAGCTCTAATTCAGATGATGAGATCAGTGGAGAGTTACGAAGGACAAGCTCTGCCGACCTCACACCTGTCAAAAGTAAACATATGCAATATGCAAATACACAACCAAGCCACGTGAACCAACGGAAAGCAAACCATACTGCAGGGTACTTGGAAAACTAGGATATATGTGGGAAACTAAAGGGCTGTCAGATACCAGAGAGCTGTAAATACGGTCGGGCCCAGTGTTTCTGTTAGCTGAGCTGCACATAATTAGCACCGTGTCACACAGAGCTCATGTAAGCTAACGTCAACTGGACAACCTACGGCTTCAACTTCAACACATTACAACACATGACTACAGAAACACACCAGCTATCATTTCCCTCTGACAGTCCGTTTGTGTAACTCTAATGTATAAGAATCGCTCTGAGTAAATAAAGTAGCATCACATTTCTTATAAAGCGAGGAATGGCTGTGCAGCGATAAACGGAGCAGCTTCTTTCTAGTGAGCAACCAGCTCATGCTAGTCCACTTTAAACACGATGATCACTGTGCCGTGACCTGAAGAGACGGGGGCTGGCGACGGTAGGCTGACCCGAAGCAAGGTGCGACTAATCTAACCTGTAAATTAACAGTTGACTGAAAACCACAGGCACATTATTTAGCTAAACACATGCCCTTCGTTTTAAACAAGGCACTAATTTTACTGGTATTATTCGTAACTTTGCAGTGGGATCAAAAAACGTTGTTGCGTTGTGACGGTGAGTAGACAGATTAGCAAGTACTAAAGGTCGACAGGGCCAAATTAACGACGAACTTCAGTGGCGTTTCTTCAGAAATGCAACGCGTAGCAAGCGAAGCTAGCTAAAACTGCGAAACCCAAACGTCGTTACCCATGAATTATTAACGTTATTAATTAGCACACATTATAAAAGCTACCGAAAACGCATAAAGTCCATGTCTAATACTCACCTCGGGAATCACATAGGACATAAAGTGCTTCTGTGCAAAAATTCTTGCAGACCTACCGCTAGCAGGCTAGCGGGTAGCTAGCCTAGCGAGCTAGTTCTTCGAGGCTTTCAAGGCTAAATTGAATAAGAAATGACATCACCGAAAGGCGAAATGTTAATCGTAGAAAAAAAATGAAGAAAGGCAAGTATCCTTTTTTGCGCGACTGTAGTTCTCAGGCTGTAAACAAAACATGCATAACCCCTCGATGACTGTCAGACGCTGTATGATCGGTTAGTTTACTATCGGCCATTTTGCTTCTGTGTGGAGCTTCAGGCAGCGTATGATGTCACCGGGCTGTTGTTGATCAGGGAGGGGAGGGGGGGAGGAGGCGCGGCTCGGCCACCAGAGGGCGCCCCGTGGCTGGACACATGACGTCATGCACACGGCATTAAAATGTAGATAAAACTTTATAAAGGTCGAACTTCTATAATATATAATATTGATTTATCGCATATGTCAAATTTTGACTTTTTTTTTTCTCTTTCTAGTGGCAAACAAAAGGGCTTACATACTTTGCAGATGCAAATACATAAAAAACCCCAAATCGACTATAATTCATAATTATATATATATATATATATATGATATATATAACCTTTTTTTCTTTGCCATATTTCTTTACGTTTAATTAAACGAGGTTCTCCTAAATTATATGTTTTGAATTTACCTAGTTTTAAATAATGCAATTTGACAGACAAAAACTCTATTTCTAAGTTTTTACGAACCAGGATTAGATCAATCTCTTCAAACCTAAAGGCTATAAAACTATAAAGACATGTTGTACTTTATTTAAAAGATTTCAATGAAATGCTGCTGCAGTGATACCTATGTACACTCAAATTTAAATTAAAAAATATTTATCGCACACACATGCACCAACAAGTGTAAAATCTTTTTGTATTAATTTATTTTTTTTAAATGTTCATAAAGGAAATGAGTAAAAATATATTTGGTCATAGTGAACTAAAGCCTCTGTTGTACAATGTAGTGTAAATAAAATGTAAAATGTAACAATTGCTTAAAAAAAACTGCACATAAAGACATTTATACCAGTACCTCAATTACCAGTGATCCAAATGTCTTTTAAAATTGTGTGTGCTAGATAATAAAGTAATTATGAATGACAGGTTGCACGTAACAGTTAATAACAGATATTTATGTACTGACATTTACCACCTTTGTGTGGCTCAGATTTAGTTATATTTTTCCATTGTAGCCAGTCCAGCTTGGCTATGTAGATAAGTATTAAAACATTTTTACTTACAAACATGTCTATAGGCCCAAGCTGCTCTCCTTTGAGATTCCAAGCTGATTCAAAGTTGATGTTGGCCCATTCACTCTACATGTTTCACTAAACATTAATGCTCTATAGTGGTTCAGTGAGAGATTTATACTAGTAGTAAATTTTAACAATTTTAACATTTAACAATTTTAACTCTCCTCTATTGCAGCCTATCCAGTTCAACCCAAGCTACTGCTCTCTGCTGGCTGTGGATGGCATTGCGTATGGCTGCTAGAAGCTCATCAGTGCTGCTCCAGGTGTTGGGCTTCAAGGTGTAGTAGAGCAGTGGCAGTGTCTCCAGCAGCAGCTCCTCAGCCTGGCAGCACTCCTCCATTACAGTGTCTTCTCCACACACTGGAAAAAACTTCCTATTTCAAGTGTTGGAGGAAAAAATGGTTGATTTCTTTCAAACAAAGACTTAATTATTACATAATTGCAAGATATGATAATACCACACTGTCTGCATATGAGGTGAAAAGTGTATGAAGTGTATGATAAACTTGAACAAGCCCGAATGTAACACCATTATGCTGCTATGATTTAATATCTGCTTACTTTAACATGAATTCACTGTGCTAGTTTGCTAATGAACACACACTTACCTCAGCTTCTTGTGTTTCTTGCTCTTGGGGCGGATATTGATGATGATAGGGTAAATCCCCTGTCTCAGTAAACCCTCAACACAATGCAACCCCAGCTCGAGCAGACAGTGCTTGTCCTATTACGGACACAAAGTGGAAGATTTGTGATAAGGTTAAATTTGGAAATGGTCATATGCTTTACATATTATACTGTTGCAAGAAAAATTAAGTTAACTATTTTAATTTCATGGCTTTCTACATAATATGCTCATGAAATGTGGTCTGATCTTCACCAAAATCAGAAATATCAACAAATACAATATTTCTAAGCTGATAAAACAGTCACAATCCTTCATGTCTTTATAGAACAGACAGCAATAACCCCTACATAAGAAAATAAATTTATAAACATTATGAATATGAATACAATAATAGTTGACACACAGTGTGCATTTGCAGATTCAGCAATATGGTTGCAAATATAATCAGCATATATAAACAAGTGTGGCTATTTTATGTCTACACCTGTACAATCTAATATATCTGATAGATACTAGATGCACTACAGGTATAATAATCAGTAATAAGCATTTTTGAAAAACATGACAGACAGAATGATGATGTGTTTTTTTTAATTACCTGGCTGATGACATCCTGTATTGAGTTCAGCCTTATGCCCAGGGCCTGATCTGGATTGCAAGAATCCAACAAGAACACAGTCTTGTCTCGCATCTCAGACGCCTCAATAGGCACTGTAAACCACAGCACGCAGAGTTATAAAAATATTTTTTGTTCAATGTGTTTGGGACATGGCATGTGTGAATAAGAGAAGAGAGAGTGCTGTGCAGATACCTGGTGGGCAGGTATTGAAGTTTAAACCAGACTCTGATGGCTGCAGCAGCCTTTCTATGAGGCCACGGGAAAGAAGAGAGGGGGAGAAGATGACCGGTCGCTTAGTCTGAATCTGCAACGGGTGCACTAAGCTGTACGGGATCAAGTGGTCCTCATGACCTGAGGGGGACGGCACATGTTAATGTGTAGTGCACACAACAGATATTTTCAATATGCAATATGATTTATCACACGTGTGGTGATGTACACAAGCAGGAACTTACGTTTGTTGAGTGTATAAAAGACCTGCTGTGTGGAACCATTTCCACGGGAACTGTGGTCCGCTGCCTTGACTAGTCGTACTCGGCCAGGTGTTTTCTTCAAGAACTGCACATAGGAAAATGGGGAAAAGTAGTAATAGTTATGTTAAGTATAGTTATGGGATCTGTAATATTTTGGCAGTTTCCTACTGAGGTTGAGCCTGATGTTTAATGTGAGATAACTAACCATCTTCTTCTTGTCCTTCTGCTCCAGTGCTATTTTTTGCAGCTTTACAAGTAACAACTGTTGCGCCCTGAAATGGAAAATGGTTTAATCCAGGTCATTTACAATCCTAATTTCTGCAAAACTAAAACATTTCTAACATGTCTTACTTTTAATATTCCTACACACTATGATCACAGTTTTCAGACAGTCTAATATTTGTCTTCCAGAGCTACACTGAGCTACACTTCAGTGTACCTGTTGTAGTTGGGCATGGTTCCTGTTTGCTTGGGCTTGGCGGTGCTTTGGTCCACGAGAGAACAGCACCAGTGGTATTTCCCCTTGTACCTTGTGTCTGTGACATGTATAATGTCATCACAGGATATACTTAGAGATGGAGGGTCACCGTGAGGCTCTATGTTGAGATTGACACGCACATAGAAAGAGTCAGCGCCCACGAAGTTGTGTGATGACAGCTCGGAGCACAGCTTTGTGTATGCTGACAACAGGAAGCAGAAGAGGGCAAAAATTAGTCTCTTCTTTATGAGACATACATGATAATTAAGACTTGGTGTATCACAGGGAAAGGTTTATAAAAGTATTAATGTATTATATAAATCTTTCAAATGTGAGCAATAACTAACTAACCCTCAGGATTGCTTCGGTGTTTGAGAGATGAAGGTTCAGTCCACCACTGCAGAGAAAAGTGGGCTACTTCAGCAGTGCACTGTCCCAGCAGCACACTACCCCCCCCAAAAAGAACCCTCTCCAGCTGGAAGAAAAAGGCACAATATGTTACATCCTTATAACACTATCTTATTCTCTGTCTAATGTTCAAGTTACACTTTTTCTTAAACATGTCCATCTGCAGATTGAACTGCATAAATACAATATTCATACATTTAGTTACTGTACAAAAACACACCTCCAGCAGCTCACTGCCCTCCTTCAGTCCATATTGTTCAGCTGGGGAACCGGCTCTCACATGGCTGACAAAGACCCCTGTTCGGTTTCCTCCAACTATTGTGATGTCATCGGCTAGACTGGCTTTTCTGTGCTTTGGTAAAGTGGGAGGACTGGGAGACGGGGAGCGGGAGAGTATCCTGAGAGACAGCAAGAATTGTCAGCAAAACTTTAGGATGCTTTGAGATGTACATTAGCGAAATTTATTAAATTATGTCTAAACTATACTATAAATATTATTATATCCCACAGACCTGGGAAACCAAATGCTCTAATTTAAATGTATCATTGAAAGGCAACAGTCCTTTTTTTTGTACTGCATCATCATCATCCTTATACTATTTATAATTAAATACATTATATTTAATATTACACTGGCTATTATTTAGAAACAAAGTGTGATGTGTCAGTGCCTTGAGGTAGTACCTGGGAACACTGGGATAGGTCCGGTGTGAAGAGACTGCAGGCAGGTTGATCAAGTCAAGGGGGAAGGGATGAGAGTGTAGTGAGATCCAGGAATCTGACAGAGAAAGTTCACCGTGCTCATCTGAAAACACCACAAACGCTCATAACTTATGCTCACAATGTGCTACACATGAAGAAAAAAAACAGAACACTTGTTTGTGTAATTGTACTTTAACATAAAATTACTGGGAAATAAAAAATCCTGACATGAACTGCTCCTCATTTTGTTTGCATGGAAAACTTTTTTGTTGTTCACCTGTAATATTATCATTCTCATCACTGCCCCAGGAGTCCAAGTCAAACCTTTGCAGAGAAGGAAAAAGGGGATGTTATAAATGCTGTCAAATTAAATCGAAATCGATTAATTGGAATAGAGTATAAATACTGTATGTGCAGACAAGGTAACCAGCGGCTGATAGACTTACTCTGTGTTGAATCGTCGGTTGATGGAGTTCATACAAGGAGGAAAGGGGAAAGTGGAGAGCCGGTTTATTTCTTTCTCATTGTGTTCTGCCTGAGGGTCGGGAGATGAATAAAAACACTAAGCTTGAATATTTTCCTTTTTTCATTCATTCTTTCTTTTTTATCTTTTATTGCACTGCATGTTAATAAGCAGGGCTGTGATACTTACTGATGACAGGATGTTCTCCTCTGAGGTGGAACAGGAATCTGTGAAGGCAAAAAGCAAAAATAATCTTGAAAAAAAAAAACCAAGTTAAATCTGTGTGAGACAGATAAATAATTTGGTACAAGTATTTTCCTGTGCAAATCATCTTCCAGATGTTTGCACATGAAGCTTACCTTCTGAGTTTCCATTGGCTTGGCCTTTAGGGGGCGTCTGTAACACAGATAAGATAACAGCATGACTCCACAGCTAGTGTGTTGGTATTGCGCAGGTACAAACTCGCTAAGAGTTGCATAAGAATGTATTACAACATGTCATACTTTTATGGTAATGTCAAAGAGTATCTGAAGAAATTTACTTTGCTTTCCAAAACCTACACTCATTGTATTGCCTACAACAACATGAGAAATTGTGTTGACTCAAGTTAGGTGTGCTAATTCTAGTGTTAATGTGGATGTTAGTACAATAATAATTATGAGCCAGCTCTGACCTTTCTTCGCAGCAGGTGAGTGCTATTGCGCTGCTGGCTCAGGTCCAGGTCAGGAGAACAGCATGGGCCGTAGCAGTGATCTTCACTGCACAGAGACAGGTGCGACTGTGGAACACACACGTGTTGGAATAAAATAGGAAGTTGCAGCAGAAAGACTGTGTTTCACTCCAACAATGGTGTGTTCACTCACACAATGCAGACAGGAGGTGCTCTGTGCTATTTGCTCCTGGCTCCTCTCCCTCTCTCTCTCCAGGTCCCTTTGCTGCTGCTCCAGGTTGGCCTGCAGCTCTGCAATGCGTTTACGCAGACGGTTCTTATCCAGCAGACAGTCGGTGTACTCCAACTGCAGGCTGTCGCGACTACGCAGAGCCTGGTAGAAAGTTCACATCATGCAGAAATTGTTAACACTACTTGCTGTTAACTGACTAATGTTTACTAAACGCTAATATAAAGATAATGGGGGACATTAAAGCCACAGGCTATAGAAACATAACTACTAAATCTGCCTTAATACACTCCAACAAGGCATATTGTGTTGGGCAGTGCTGCACATGTGAGCCATGAGTCCAGCCTCAATTCAGACCCACTGAACTGACACTGACCTGGTCTCTTTCTTTTTCCAGTTCCATGATCTGGTTGAAATAGGACATGCTCCTCTTCTGCTCAGTCTCCCAGTCCAGCTGGAGAGTCCTCACCTTCAGCTGTAGCTGCTCACACTGTGACTCCAGCTACAAACACAGTTCACCATTACATCCTCTAATAAAAGAAGAATGTAAATGTAAAGATAGAAAAATGTTAGGTTTAAGGTGACTGGTAACAAATGTTCACCTTGTCCCTGATTTCCTCAGTACTCTGCAGCTCTGCCTGTAGTTTGGTGATGATATCACAGAGCTCCTGCCTCTGCTCTGCAGCCTCTATGCGGTCCTGCTGCAGGATGTCCATCAGAGCCTGAGGGGAGTAACAGGAACATTTTTAAAACATAAAACATAGCCCTTTTCATTCTGCCTCTTATAAAGATGATAAAAACGCAGGTTTAAAAACATACTATGACTCCAGTGGTGGGAACTGAGTCCCTCATCTGAGTTCCAGGATTCTCTGAATTCAGTTTCTCAGTATGGCGCACAGGTTTCTTTGGTAAAGGAGGCGGAGAACCATTTATTCCATTAGCACACAAACTGTTCCTTTTTGGTTTTGCAACGTCCCCCGGACCATCGATTGTTTGTTTTTCTGCCTCTGTCAACCTTAACTTTAGGTCCTCTACCTGTATGGAAAACAAAGCAGGCATAGAAACATACCCTTACATTTTAAAATTTTGTATTTGTAAAGTTTTGTATTGTCTGCAATATTTAGTATGATGCTTTGTATTATCTCTATAATTACCATATCAGTGCAGAACCTTTACATGGTATCAACACAAACAGTTCTGTATTTTGTATCATCATCTTTGCCTACTTTTATTTTAGAAACCAAATATTTATTAATAATAACTACAAAACTTACTACATTCTCATATTAGCAGGCAGCCAGCAGATAATTATGCACTCCATTCAACTTGTTTACGAATTAAATTAACCACAAAGATCTCCGTGTATTCACAAGTGATTCATTCCTCACTGCTATGGTTATTTTGGTTGACATGTTGGTACAGCTCACATACTAAATAGAAATTAGGTTAATAACATCTCCACAGATCCTGAACTCCTCCAGAATTGCTCACTTCACTTCACTTCAATACTCCTGCTGCAGCTCCGTACCAGCTGAAGTAGTTTCACTGAATGATGGCAGGTTATAACGCATTTCTTTTTGTCTCCTGCCCTAATTCTCTTCAAACTTCAAAATATTATATGAATAAGCTCTCCCTGTGTCTATATTAAGTTATTTTACTAAAAATGTAGATCTGGCAAAACACAAAACACATTTACTGTTTCTGAAGCAACTGGACAGTTGTTTTTGGATTCAGAGAATGAGCTAAAAAAATGCTGTTGTGAGACAGGGAGTGACTCATCCACTAACTTCACTCTTCACACTGAGGGGCCTCTTACTACTTCAGTGGAGTTGTGTAAGATAGTGCTTAGGTTTAAGTCAGTGTAACCCTACTGCAGTAAATCAATTGTAGAGTCAGTGTAACCCTACTGCAGTAAATCAATTGTAGAGTCAGTGTAACCCTACTGCAGTAAATCAATTTTTAAGTCAGTGTAATCCTACTGCAGTAAATTAATTTTTAAGTCAGTGTAACCCTACTGCAGTAAATTAATTTTCACGCATATATATATTTACATTCAGTTACCTGTGCTGCTTCTAACAACCTACCTGCCTCAGTAGCTCTCTCTCTCGACTGGAGACTTTGCCTTGCTCCTCCAGAGCCCTGGAATATTTCACTGCTTGCTCCAGGTGTCTCTCCTTCAGTTTTCCCAGCTCTCGACTTGCTGACTCACAGTCCTGACGCAGCCTTAAGATCACAAACCATCAAGTGTGTAAATTGTTACTATTTCTCATTTATTAGTTTAAAAACTCGATTTCTTTGAGACTTTACTGTATTTTTCTTTTTTCACAGGATTCAGGGTTAGAGAAACAAACCAGATTACCTAGAAAAGTCCAACCAACCTCTCATGCTGCAGTCTGTCGTGACGTAACTCCTGTGCTTTACGTTCTGCCCGGCTGCGTTCTTCCTCCGCCATCCGGCAGCGCTGAGACAGGCGTCGCTCACACATTCGGCTGTTTCGAAGCTGCTCCCTTAGTTTACGCACCTCCAGTAGCAGAAATTGGGTCAAACCCTCTGGACCTTCCTCATCTGGGGAGAGATAGGTGGAGGTTATAAGAGCAAGAGGGGTATGGATTAATGTAAGGAACGTGCACATGCACGTCAGACAGACTGGTGAGGTGTGTGTCTGTGTGTGTGTGAGACACTTTCATCAATGTCACATTTGTACATACAGCATCAGTCTACACTGAACATTGTAGACATACTTTGTGCAGAAATGCTGAGACAGTTGAAATCAACCACAAGATCCCAACTGCTTCCTAAGTTCCCAGGCTGGCTATACATCTTTTGATGTGTGACTGTCAGAAACCCTTTCATTATATTGTGCTTGTTTATACCACGGTCTGCATTCCTTTGGACACTCATAATGAGAATGTTTGTTTAGTTCTGCAGAGCACTTTGATTTACAGTTTAAAAATTAACCTTTGTGTATTGTCTTGAGTGTTTGACGGTCTTGGCTCTCAGTGCCTTAATGCACTTAGCATCAAGCTTGGACCAAGTTCCCAACTGTAAAATAATTGAATTGGCTAGGTCCTTCTTTTCCTGTTTCTTTTTTTTTTTTGTTAAGCACAAATTAAATTCAAAATTGATTGAGACTCAACTTTTGAGTGTTGAGTCCACACCTCTGTCATCCCCTCATCTGTGCACATCCAGAGAAAACTCCCTACCCAGTATGAGTGAGCATCGATGTGTGGGCTGTTCACCAGTCAGCTGTGTGTACTGCTCTGGGTGGTAAAACTCCAGTGACTCCATGAAAGCCTGAAGACCTCGCTGGCCCTGAGTGCGCAGAATGTCCAGCAAACGACCTGTAAAGCAAAAAGAAAAGAGAAAACTGTAATGTTGAATCATTCACTGTCGTACAGACACTGTCTTCAACACATATCTGATGCATGTTCATATCAGTATTGTAAACTGTGCTGTACTTTCTCTTTGATGCAAAGTTAAGTTACCCGTCATTACAAATCTAACCTCCATAGATGACTGGCTCTAGCATGAGCTAACACACTGCTGATGAAATATCAACGATATGAACTTAGTCCTACACTTGGTGCTTGTCCGTATCCCGTCTGTACTTGCAACAGCTCCCCTTCATCTTTATCTTCATTCCTCATTCCCGCCTCTCACACTCCCCTTTACTTATCAGAGCCTTTCATCTTACTCTCTAACTCCAGTTTCTGCCTGGTTGCAACATTCGTCTTCACCACCTGTTCCTGTCTCTCACACTGCTGCACAATCATTTAGACATTTGCATCAGTTAACCCTAATAAAGACTATATTGAATGTTGTCCATCTTTTTTACCTTCTCATCTTTCCTGTCATTTACATTTTATTACATTTAGCTGTTTACTGTCTGTCTTCTCAGTTTCATTTTCTAATGAGGCAGCAAAGTATGTGTTTCCTTTTTAGCAAAAATCTTTTTTCTACACTGCTTCTGCAAAATTACAATGAGAGATAATAATGTTTTTGCAAAATATAAACGATGATAAATGATAGGTAGATTTATTGTTTGCAAATGAATTCTCCTTCTTCTCACCGGCCTTGCTGATGCGCAGTGGATACTGTGTGGAGTTGAGCACCTCATCCTCATCCTGTTCATCTATGACCTTGCACTGGCGCAGATACGGTGTGAGTTTGGCTGGGTTGAGGATGCGTGTGAGCTTGTGTCGTACTCCTTCCACACGATCCCACAGCTCCTCACAGCGCTCCTCTGACCAGAGGGGCAAAGGTTGCACTTCCTCCAATGATATGCCCCCCTCCTCCGCCCAAATGGTGACACCTGTAGGAAACCGAAACTGTTTTCATGTCTAGAACTTTATGTCACAAGGCTGCAGTCAGAAAAATTATAGAATATACAGTGTTGTGCGTGCTGCTTTCTCAGGCCTGTACGTTTGTTACTGTGGGCCATGTCTTTTTCGTTTTCCCATTTCAGCCCCAACCCCAGGCATACAGACATAGCTCATGTCCAGTCATAGACTAAATAGTTTTTCCATTCAGAATTCCTCTGGAATTTGTTTTTGTCTGACTACGCTTATCTGAGTCTCTGCAACTCTCAGCCATCAAAGGAGGGTCATAACTGTACAGCATGCTAATTGTAAGATTCCCAGAGAGACCCAGTCTGTCTGTACTGTAATAGAGTTCATGTGAGGAACTCATTTAGAATGCTTTTCATGTTTATCCTGTTTGATCAGCACTGAATGGTGAGTGTGGTTTACTTGCTGCAAAATGTCTACAGAGTCACACAGGTATGTTTGACACATCCATATTTAACTTAAAGCCATTTGCCTTTCACACAGTATATGCAGGGTTAAAGCAGATGAATAAAAACTCACTGTATTTCATAATCAGATTGTTAATTGCAACAGTAGTTTCTCGTTGTGTTTTATAGTTGTAGAGCAAATGCTGCGCTTATGAGGGTCATAAACTAGTGGGGAGGACACTTTTTGGGTCAATGTCTCAGAGCCTAGGAATGAATATACTGACATGACTCATACACGCACACCTAAAAACACACCACGGAACCACAGACAAAAGCTCTGTGGGCCCCAATCCCTTCACAGTGAAGTAGACAAAGAGTGAGAAAGTAAAGCTACTACTCCAGTGTATTAAAAAACAGCTCTAGGTATGTTTAAACTAACTGTAAATTATTATCTGGGTTATCAATACATAACAGTAACAATAACAATAACAGAAATGACGTCTGAGCTTTCAGTGATGTAAGGGAGGGAAATCTCTCCTATGACCGCTTTAGCCCTCCAAAGTCATTCTAATCTACAGAAACAAGCTTGTGTCTGATTTTTGTTTGTTCAACACATGTAGTGAATCTGTCTTAATCACACTGAGATCCAGGTCTGCACATCTCACTGCAGTCGTAAGTGTGCATTTTGTTTCATTTCATAATGAACTTTTATTGGCTGAAAAAAGAAATGTAAAAACATTCCTTTACTTCTAATAACCTACCATGGGTATTTGCCTCTATTTATTCTATTCTACTGAATACGTGTATTCAAATTCAATTCTAGAAAATGCACAAACAGGATCCTTGTGAATATATGTGTTACCCTCAGTGTCTCTCTGTTGTTGCCTATCTTTATTTACTACTATGAGAATGAGTGTCTGCTGCTATGTGCAGCGATGTGACCTAGGAAGCAGGTTGAGGCAAGTCTGGATGCTCTGGAATCTCTGTCATCAACCACAAACAGTGTATTGAGACATTGTTCTTGTGTTATTGGCACTTAAGTCCTTACAGTCAAAGCCGACGAACACACTCATCCAAACTATATCTGCGGTACTTTCACCTTTTCCTATAACGTGACTGAGAAAATAACTAAAGCTAAAAAAAAAAAAAATCATCATTAATCATCATCAAGATATGAATCTACATATGTGCTATCTGCTGGCAATTTAACATATATCATATATTTTGGAAAATAAATGGTCCTCAGGATGATTCTGTGTCTGCCTTTTCTTACATTGCATCCTTTATTCTCTTAAAACAGTTACTTGTTGTTATTTCTCTTGGTGTCATCTTAGAGTTTTAACAGATGCCTTAATTCTACAACTATTTTTTCATTTTTTGTCAAAATAACACATTTAACTGAGCAGATGTGCATGAAGGGGTATGTATAAATGTAGTAATTATAAGATCTACAATCTTTACTAATTACAGGAATAATAATAATGTGGTTTGTTATGAACTGACTTTTGCTTCAGAACTCGACACGGACCAGAATCCGGGTCTGAGAACCTTATAAATGACTATATGCAATAAACAGGCTGTAGTAGAACCCTGGGTATTCACAGGGTGACTGGTTTACAAAACCTCAAACCTGTCGACACATTTCAAACAACTACGACCATACAGAAACTAAACAGACTAAACAGCGTCATGACTGAGATACTGAAATCTTTAATCTTACCACTCATGTCTTTAACCCGCTCGGATAAATTTAGCAGCAGCGCGCAGAGTAATCAAGTTCTCCACATCACGTTTAGATCCAGGAGCGAGTCATGAGTGAAACTTCACCAGTGATGTGAGCGTGTGTAGACGAGTGGAAGCCGAGGCGTCACCTGTGTGGAGAGCACAGGTCCTCCTGTACGCGCACCTTGGCGCACTCGGATACTCCGCCTTGGATCAGCCACGACCAGCCAATCGGCAGCCAAGAGAAAAGCCCCTCTACGCACCATCCCAGCACAACGGATTTCCTCTATCAGCGCTCAGCAGAGAGAGGGTCCGACGGAAAGTGGTGACCTCACGTTTTGTCAGTATAGTGAGGTCCTGAAGCACTAGATGGCGCTTTCAATCAATGGTTGTCCACGGATAAAGGTTCTTGTGCAATTCGTAGCAGTGATACTGTCAGAGGTGAGAAAAAGTGTCCCACAGCAACATGAAATGCAAGTGATTAAGCTTTTATTCAAACTTTTATTTAAAAGAATGCAGAATAATTTGCAATTACAAAATACAAATTGTGACAAACTCACATATTGAATTGCCATTTGACAAATTGTAATTTAAATCCTTCACCTCTCACAGGGCTGTTTTGTTTCATTGGTTGTGTATTTTTAATGATGTCTTGTCACAGAGACGTCATACAGAGATTATTACTCATTAACCGTGACTCATTCTTCCAGTGATTCCCTGCAACCAAGAGCAAAAAGCTGTTTTCTCACCTGGTTAAACTATAAGACAGACAGTTTTGTGTTGTGCCCTGGAGGAGAGCAGGTTGAAGCCAAGAGAAACCTGACTGGTCTTGTACATGAGTGACGCAGAGTTTCATTCTGCTTTAAATTTTTCTAGTATTAGAGTATATCTGAGTGTATCTGGGATGTTCTGCAGAGATATTGCCTGTAATTAATAGATTATTAAATAAGAGTGGGTGACTCATGGGCAGCTGGGTATAAGAGTGAGGGATGAGACGGGGAGTAGAGTGTGTTGTGAAATGTGTCTTTCAGTTACAGTACAAAAGCAGACAGAAATATGGGGAATGTGTCTTTTTGTGGCATGTGGACAGGAAACGTCAGGCTGCTCTGCATCACTGGGCCTCCTGTTAGGGTCTCTGTGCTGCTGCTGAGTTAAAGGAGAAACAGTTTTACGCAGGAAGTATAGGTATGTGAAGATGTTCGCTCTGAACTTTCTCTGAATAAACCAACTACCTGCAAAAAATGAACCCAGACTGTGTTTCAGTGGCCGAACTGTGATAAAGTGAGAGTTTGATGATTAAATTTTCTACTTTGATTGAAGGAGGTGTATTTGATGTACAAACTGACACAGTGATAATATGTTACCTGAAGTTTATAGGAGTGAAATGAACTCTGAACATGAGAATTCATAGACAGGAAATAGAGTAGGTCACATACATTTCTCTGTTTCCTCTCTGTGTTTTTATCTTATCATGTGCTGCGTCACCTTTGCCTCCCTTTTTGTCACCAACTCTTGTTATGACTCGACGCACATCTGTCTTCTGTCTTTCTCTGAGTCTGTTACAGCACATCTTGCCCGCCCTGTTGTTCCTAAATTTGTTTGTCACTATCTGACATTTCAGCTTCTTCTTCTAATCAAAGCCAATCCATCCTTCAACCGGCCGTCCAGACCTTGTTCTGCAGAGGGAGGGAGGGCTGCAGTGGATGAGCATTCCTGTTGTCTCTGAGGTGACGGCGACACAGAGGAGCCATTGACAGAAGCACTGGACCCCACAGTTTGCTCATGCTGGAATGTGTGATATCGCAAGAGCTCATTCAAACAGAAATAGACTGTGCAAAATTCCTCAAGTGCACTTGCTAGACCACAAGTGAAAGAGCAGGTGTTAGTTTTAGCATCTTTTTGAAAAGGCAGCGTGAGGCTGGTGATGACCACTGTTTAAGAGTCAAACCCGACGACTGTGTCATGGTCACGGAGATGAAGCTTAATGACAAACGTTTTCAGCAAATGAATTCCACAAAATATGGTTCAAAAATGACCAGTGTCTGTGGGTTCAATCTCTGTTGACTTCGCTGCTGCACGGCATAAACAGGCCCGGCTCTTTATCAAGCAGCTGACCCCCCATGGCTCCATCTATGACTCAAGCCTGGCGGCTGCACAGAATCGCTCCTTTGTGTCTGTGAAGAATGTCTCTTTGAAAAACAGAGGCAGAGAAAGAGAGGGATGGGAGCATGAGTAATTGAGGCAGATTTGAATCTTGACATGTGATTTATGCTTCCTTTGTAGACAGGAAGCTGCAACAGAAGTTTCCATTATTGATCAGGCTGGTGGTGTCACTACAAGATACCCTTGCACACCACCAGCTTTATGACAAACTTGAGATCGAAGGTGAGAAATAAATATCAGATGCCAGTGTAACGTGTAAATCAGTCTCCACTCTCCAAGAGGAAGATATCTGTCCATGGGTGCTGTGCTGTCCCCTCAGCTCTCTGTCTGTGTCATGTTTGGCAGCTCAGTGTAGCTTAATGAGATCTTGTAAATATCCCACAGTAATACCATGCAATTTCCTGTTTAACATGGAATCAGCATCAATAACACCAGAGTGAAGGAAGGAATTCTTACTGAAGCAAACAAGCAGCTTGTAAAAACAATGACACTGAAAATGCATTTCTATGCTTGGTATTTTGTCTCTTTGTCCAGGTTTCTCTTACAGAAGTGGGGAAATGTCCGATTTCTTTCAGTTCTATACAGACACTGCTTTAAACTAGAGTCAAATAAAAGGAACAGACACTGTTAGAGTAGAAACAAACCTTTTAACGAGCTCAGGTTCCACAGTAGCCAGTCAACAAGTGCTCCCATTCCACCCAGAATATGACATATGAACTGCATGTTCAGTCTGTGTTTTTAGCGTTTGCATTTAACCTACACAAACAAATGTGTAAACACACACGACTTTGACTGTGACACAGACTGCTCCCCTTCCTGTCACTCTCCTTCCAGCTCAGTGAGGTTTGAACTGATGTTTGAATTACAGGGTGTAACAGAGCTGCCTAAATCTGAGCTCCACCGCACATACGAACTGCAGACATAGACAGCTTTACCAACCACTGCACATTATTTTCCAGATGCACAAACAGATTTTAAAATGCATCTATTGCTAACCACGTACTAAAAGTTGCCTTACAACAGGATTACATTTCGTAATAGAACCGTCACAGTATGCAAGACCTCAGCAGACTACACATCTGCCCCAGTATATCTGTATATTTATGCTCATATTTCAACACGTGGGCTTCGTTGTGAGTGGACGTTGTGTCCGTGCTTGTGTTTATCACATATCTACACCTACTTCACCTGCTTCTACCTGATCAGCTGTCCCCGCTGAGAGAAATTCAGATAAAGTAAACAAACAGCAACAGGAAACCAGTTCTCTTGGTGATGATGAACAATAAAGCGTGAGAGTTTCATTGTGCTGAGACAATAACGCTCTATTTTAAGCTCTACACAACAACATACAGTATCTGTATCTGTCTCTCTGTCTGTAATCCCCTGGGTCATCAAACGGCCACACAATTTAACAACAGTGTTTTACAGAACTGGAATTTGGAGATGTCAGTTATTCATTAAGATAACAGGAAGCCATATTAAACCCCTGATGATATTTAGTCTGTGTTTCTTTGTCCATCTTCATCAGTATGTCTAGAAGTACAAAGGCTGCTTTTAGTACTTACCAGCTCTCACAGACATCACCATCTATCTTTGCACCAGACAGACTGACAGACAGACAGAGGGACATTAACCCTCCCCGTGACTCAGTACAAACTACTGAAATGTCCTAATTTCTCTGCTCACTGTGCTTTTGGGGAAGTGACATAATCTCTGTGTGAGACTCTGCAGTCAGGTCACTGAACAATGTGATGTACATCACTGAACTCTTAAACCTAAAGGCAAAATAAATCATTTGATTGTGAATGAGTTGTTCTTTTCAGGTTGAAGTGTTAAAAGTGTTACTGACAGCTGTGGTTTGAAAAGGATTCAGAAACTCTGTCTGGTGAATTATGTAAAGCCCGTGTTACAACTTTGCGGGAGTTGTTCACAGTTATTAGAAGTGACACAACAAATATACAATATGTGTAAAAACTATTGTGAAATTACCAGGAGCATTAAGTGGGGACTAAGAGGTTTCCAGGTTAAATCCCATGGGATCTGAACTGTTAGCATCTGAACTTAGTGGTAGTAGTTGTAGTTTATCGTGAGCAGTAAAGTGAGTTTCTGAAATCTGTCTTGCAGTCAGCAGCACATTTATTACAGACACCAACATTTAACTACTTATGAAAAGGTAAAGTAACTACACTTCAAACAGCCAGCGTTTAGTCACTGAGGCCTGCTGAGAATCCAAAATCTTCTATTTGATGACGATGTTGATGAACATTATATACGATGAACAAAATATAACTAATACAGATCAGTGGTAAAGCTTTTGTTGGAGTGATGTCAGATGTTTCTGTCGGTGTTTGGTGACATATTCTTCTAGGTTTTAATTTTCCTGAGAGGTTTTCAACAATAACCACTAAGGGGAAACCACGTTCCCTTCTGGACCATCAATTGAGTCCTAAGTTTAGACCAAGTCTAAGTTAAGTTCTAAAAACAAAGGTGGACACTCACTCTTTTGTGGCTGCCAAGGTTTCAGCGTGTGATCACTTTTATTTTTTTTTTGCAGCCTAGAAAGCACGGAGGACTGATGTTACAATACTCTATTGTCTCTGGGCCAACACTCAGCTTCCTGGAGCTCCAGAATCCAAGGAAACAGGAGCACAGTCCAAACAAAGACGCAGGGATCGACTTCTTTCATGTAGCCCTTAACCCGTTCCTACATAAATCACCGTCATCACTCTGCTGTCCTCTTGTCACATTTCCTCAGCAGTGACTTCCAAGTCTGGGTTTCTGTCCTGCAGAGCAGGAGGCAGACTTACTCACACTGACGGACACCCACCATGAAAAGCCGTGCTCTAGGTGAAACCAACTTTACACTAATTCATGTTGTTTAAATGTGTTTTTAGTGGATGAACTTATTTAGTCGGCGTGACAGTAATGATAGTGACCTGTTGAAAACTAAATGAGCTTCAGTCTGAAAGGAGTTGAAGCGTCTCTCTCATTGGTGAGCAAGTCATTTCCTGTGAAAAAAAACATTGTTCTGCTTCAGACTTGTCATCCTGTTTGACTCCTTCCTTTCCACCTCTGTCTCTTTCCTCCCTACATGCTCATAATCTTCATGGTTTGCTCTGTTTGTCTTTGTTTACTCATGTTTCTCTGTCACCTCTATGAATCCCTAACATCACTTTGATGCACAATAATGATTAAAATATAAAACCACACGATTCTTGACAGAGAAAACATTTTTATTGTGATAGTTCATGATGTCTGGTTTCCATCACTGTTCTCTCCCATTATTTTCTCACTCCCTCTGTCTTGTTGGCTTTTCTTCGCTCTAACATTCACTGCTCGTCAAAGAGCTTCTGATACTTTGCAGCTGTTGTCAACAGGAGCTGCTCGCCCTCCTAACTTCACAGCAAAGATGATCCCCCAATTTCTCAAGGTTCACTCCTCCTCATTTCACATCTCTCTCTCTTCACTGTCTCCTCTCACCCACCTTCAAGCCCACTGACTTTTCTCCTGTGTCTCCTGCTTTCTTTTAATTTAATCCCACAGTCAAATCATTCTCTCTTTTGGTTTCTATTTTCCCCATCTGTTAATAAAATGATTTCTCTGGACAACAGCTTGAACTTTTAGACCTCCATCTGTATCTGTCTCTGCCCTCTGTCTGAATGAAGCAGCTGGTGCCAGCACTAATCGTTCCACCATTACACATTAGATGTTAAGCCAGATGACATCATGAGAACAAGATGTGCCATCATTTCTTACTTCTTAATAACAGTGGACTGAAATGAGATTGATTTCCCCAGCCACATACCCTAACTTTAAAAAGGAAAACTAAATGTAAAACATTAACGCTTATGTCAATTTAATTCTAATCTCAGCTCGAAATCCAGGTCTTAACCCTCCAACAGTCAGATAGGAGTACAGGATCAATACCATTACTACTAAAACTTGTGAATTGTGAAAAAGTAAAGATCAAATTGTGAAGAATCCCCTTTTAAACAATGGCTGATCTGTATGCTGTGCGCATAACTAGCATACATGTGTGCACTTTCACACACATCCACACTAGTCTTGCTTGGCCAAGTGTAGGTGGTGAGTGTATGTAAAGAGGTGTGACTGAGAAAAGTAAACTTGGTGTCCTGAGAAAAAGATATGAATGATTCCTGTGTGTGTGTGTGTGTGTGTGTGTGTGTGTGTGTGTGTGTCTAAGCTCTAACCATGAGCTTAGATTTGCAGTAAGTACAGTGAAACACACACAAACAAGCAAATACCCACAGACACACACACACACACACACACACACACACAGTGTGGGAAGACTCACAGCGGTTTATTCTTGCAGCCTTCTGCATGTTGTTCTATGTTGTTCTATGTTGTTCTATGTTGTTCTGTGTAGTTCTCATCTTACTCTTCATAAACATCAGCCACAGGTCATTTATCACATCAACTTGAAACAACCAACCGATTAGCATATCATCTCTGTTCAGTCCACCCACCTCCTTCTTCTCCTCCTCCTCTTTCTCCGTGTCTTCTTCCTCTCCATCTCCATTTGTCACCCGCAGCGCAGAGCAGCTGCGCCGCTTCGATGCTCTGACGCAGAGTTCGCGTCCGAGCGGAAACACCAGGGCGCACACACCGCAGGAGGATGACGGAGAGGAGAGGCGCACGGACCGCGCGTTTAGAAGCTTATTCTAAGGTAAGATTGTTGAGAAAACTTGAGTTTGTTAATCACTTGTCTAATTTATGTTGGTTGAGATGCACTGGACACCGCTCATCGGTCATTTATTAATATTTACTCGGTAATTAACTTTAGGGTGCGGGTTTATCTGTGTACCTCAGACAGTCGCTGTTTTCCTGTACAGTGATGTGAAGTGTCTTCTTATATACTGAATCTTCATGAGGTAATACAACCACCTGATCACATTCATGATTCTAAATTGTGAAAATCTTGAATGCAAATTAGTAGCATTTGACAGATATAAATAATATCTGGATGGAGACTTGAGACAACTGTCAGTGCGCTCAAAGAGGCCAAACAACGTGTGTTTACACTGCAGCTGCAAGACAATGTCAAGAGGAAGAGTTTCAAAACTCCTGACCTAACATTATCCACCCATGTTTGCAACAGAGAGACAGTTGCCTTCAGGTCCTTCTTATTAATGCTGTTACCCTCTACACATGTACATCCTCTTCTGCAGCGTTACTTCCCATTAGTTTAGTGGTGATGGGTTTTTTAAGGTCATAGTAAAACTTAACCTACAATATTAAAAAGGAACTGTATTACTTCATGATCATGACTTCACACAGTTACCGATATTATCTAACTGCAGCAGGTTCTTACTGAGGCGAAGAGACAGTGTTTGGTGGAAACAGTGAAAATCAATTTGCTGCTGTGCTGCTTTAGTTAACCTACATAACAACTGTTCCATAGTTGGGCCAGATTTCAGATGGGCTGGCAGCCTGTGAGAGAAGCTGTCAGGGTCAGAGAGACTATGCAAACATCTGGCTCACTGAGGTGTCATCAAGACACATCTGCACTGTAAATTCTTAGTAAGGAATTTGGGGGAATCTGTTAATTTTTAAATTAACCTATTAACCTAACATACATGTTATATTTTCAAGCTAATTCATGATTATATATCTATGATTTTATTTGATTTATATTATAATGATGAGTTGCATGAATGAATTTCTTAGAGGTCACTGTTACTAGACTTTCCAGCATGTCTAAAAGTTAAAGCTCATCAAATATTGTTTGTTTTTGTAGTTTAAGGAAAGTTGCTGTGTGTCTTTAATGTCCTGTACGGTAAATTAAGTCATAGCTGTTTAGGTTCAGTCCCTACTTCTGCACACTTAACGTAGTCTTTTTATTCTCCAACAGAAACTAGTTTGTAAAAAATATAAAGTAGACATGAAACAAAAGTGTGTCTACAGGGTCTAAACAACACACTGAGTGCATTGATAGAGGTGAAGATAAAGTGATTGACATATAAAAATAGAACAAACGTGTGAAAGTAAAAACATACATTTCATTGTATCTTCAAAGATGTGTTTGCTCTTCATTATTGCTTGGCCTCATTTCCCCTATGCTTTGTTGACTGAACTCCCATACATAAAAAGAGAATGCATCAAACTAATAAACAGTGACAACCGTAAAGATTGATTTGGCTGCTAAGAGTACTGTTGTCATGCAATGTTTTTCTTAAAGTAAATGTCAGCGAACTAGCTGGAGATGGAGAGGTCTCACTGTGCACTGAATTCTTATCTGTTATTTTGTTCACTCGGAAGAGAAGATGGAAAGTGTGAAAGGGAGTGAACATGAACAGGAGGTTCATTTAAAAGTCAAAGTGTTCACAGATATGACACATCAACTAATAATACATATGTGTGTTCATGGTGTGATCCTGTAAGAAGCCATATCATCATGCTCAGATATCAGACATTCAAATCAGACAATTAAGTGAATGTAGTGCAGACACCTCTTCACCATGAGGACTTGGCAGGCCGTGGAGTGTATTGCCACGTTGCAGCAGTAGCTTGTAAACTGAGTGCATGTTGTATTTTGGATCCATGTGTAATGGTCAGGGTGTTCTGACCTCAACCACGGTTTGCTGGCTCTGTGTTACAAAAGGACCAATGTGATCCGGTCCAGTGGAGTAAGCAACCTCACATTTGACCCACTGTGACACAGCCCAGTGTTTGTGTGTGTGTGTCTGTGCACGAGCCACGGTGACTGAACGCACCCTCAAATGTCACCACAGTCTCGTTCTTCAGTTTGTGGCTCTGTGGCACCAGATGTTCAATTAACACAATAAATCTTAGACACAGAACAGATGCATGTTGGACAGTGGCAGTTTTTGTGACAGAGATAAGAGTCCAAAATAACAGCAGAAAGGTAAAATGTGTTTCTCACCAACATCCTCAGATTCTTTATTTGATGGCCATAATAGATGGCGTCCCATCTGCTCTCCCCATTGCTCTGTTCGCTTTACACGTTCCAACCCGCCAGTCTCTGTCTATGCAATCAGTCATGCGAAACAGGCTGGTTTATGGATGTCTGCAGGTACAATTTACAGATAAATAACATGTTTAGCATATCTGAATGCCTTTATGTGTTTCTAACGAGGCCATTTTTGCTAAATAAAGTTCCCAAAGTGAATTCTTGGGTAGGTTTTATTGTCTGTGAAGAAGTTTACTGCTCCAATCCATGTAAGAACAAAACAAAACAAAACAAAACAAAACAAAACAAAACAAAATGAAAGAAAGAAAATAGAAAAGTATTTTTTAAAAGCAGGGAAAACATGTAATTTGGCTGCAACATCAGATAACTGGAATGCAACAGCAAAAATAGATAAATAAATAAAAGTTATTATTATAGGATTTAGAAATTAAAACTGTGTCTGTAAGGTGTTAATCGACTGGATAGTGTAGTGGTAAGATCACTGCACTCCTTGAGGAAAACTGGGGTTTTCATCCCGGCTGTGGTCTACCTCCAGTAGTGGTTCTAAGACAAGACCTCCTTATCCTTACCCTGGCTTTGCCTTGTACCTCACTTGCAAGTTGCTTTGGATAAAAGCATTTGCTAAATAAGTACATGTAAATGTTAATCAACAGAAAATGACATCAGTCTCAGCAAAAATAAGTTTCTTACAGTTTAATCAGACTTGTTGACACAAAGGAAGTTTGAATCACTAATGATTATCTGTCTCTCACCTTCTTGTGCCCCGCAGGCTCTAATCACTCCCTTAAGCTAAACGTTACAGAGCTGAGGGATCAGGCATCAGCTAAAACCATCTATCCCCACCTGCCTCCCTCCTATTTATGAATGACTTTTGTCTAAGATTACTCCAGCTGTCACACCCAAACCTTCATCGTCCTTCTCTTTAATATTTCAGTTCTGTCTTCAGTGAAAGTGAATCATGCCGCCCCCAGTGTTTGTCCTGGAGCTGATAAAAAACTGGGATTATCTGAAGATTTAGGGAAGGTAATCTGAGCCCAGGCCAGTGCCCAGTAAGAGTGGCACCCTCACCTTGCTCAAGTTGTTATATCACAAGTCCAGATTGGGTAGTAACTCCAGCATGACATTAATCCAATACTGGTTGAAGTTTGGAGTGCTCACGTGTTTGGAGCTTACCAGTGCTCTTTGTGCCTGGAGTCGTTTCATCTGCAGACAGGAAAAATGTGCTTAAAGTGTATCCTGGAAAAACAGATACACAAGACTTTGATGGAAAAATTTAATAGTGGGAGCAATGGATGTTATCAACAAATCTGTTGGATAGACTAAGCAACCTAAAAACAGTGTGGTGGAACATATGCAGAGAGAGCATGCTATAGTGTGATTCAATTCATTATCTTGATTCAATAAGTTCAATTGTAAGTGTACTATCGAAAACAAAATATATTTTAGCATAAAAGCACATTAACATGCTAATTAAAACTGGGCTGCAGGTAATGTTTTTTTATTATTAACATTATTGATAGATCTTTTTGTTTTTCTTTTTTTAGATAAATCAAGTGAATTTGTAGTTTAAGAAACAAAATTATTAAAAATGCTAAGCAAGGTGACATCTTCAATTAGCATCCTGTCCAACTAGCAAACCCCAATTTACTCTGATAGAAGACAAAGCAGAAAATACAATTAATCTAATCTAATGTTTTCAGTGCTATAAATTGAATTATAATCTGTGTTTGATCAGAGCATTGATGTTGAATTGCGAGGGAATAAAGGAGAGACCTTGTACTAAAATGTCGGGTCAGAAAATTACACCGAAGGCTATTCAAAGATCGATGAGGTCAGGTTTTATTTGAGAACCTGCTGACTCCTCAGGCTTCACATGCAGAGAGAAAGAGAAAAACACTCCTAGCATCAGTCAATCCAAAGTTCAGTTGCCAGACACATTAATGTGAAAGCTCCTGCTTTAGTCTTTGGCCGAGTGTGTAACTCACATCTCTCTTTTTCTCTTTGTCTCTTCTCTTAGGTGAACTGAATGAAAACAGAGAAGCCCCCTCCAACCCCGCCTACCTGGACACCATCAGAGAACTAAGTGGATTGAAGAAGGCAGAGAGCAAGTGAGGGAGTCAACGAGGGAGGGAAGACAGAAAGGATTATCAACTAATCCAGTGCATGGACAATCCTGACGGAGCCTTATCTTTCCACCAGGACGATGCAGACAAAAGTGCTGCTGGATTACGCCACTTTACTTTAATTCCCTTTTTTCTAGAAAGCTTCGACCTCCTTTTTCCGCAGCTCTGATTGTTTTCTTTGCCTCTCAAAGTTCTGGCGTCTTGGGCGCAGTGAGGGACCAGTGAACAGAGAAAAAGAGGGGACAGGCCTGGTGACAAAATGCCTGAGTGCACATGGATAAACCTCTTTAGTGGGAGACAGTGCATGGTAGTGGACCCCCCACGTGCTCTCTCCATGATAAGCCTGTAAGGAAGACAAGTGCAGAACAAGTTATTGGATGAGACACTGAGGATCCTCCCAGAAGCTGACAACTATAGATGACAAACTCAAAAAGAACTTGTGCAAGTAAGCAACATAGTGGGAATATTGTTGTTGGCATTCATCTGTGTTGAGTGAACTGTAAAAACACAGGATTACTGAAGGTTTCTCAAGCTACAAGGAACATGATCAGTAAATGAAGGGACTCAAATATTCCAGTGGATGATTCGTCATTCGATGTGTTTTTCATTACTGCATGCAGTGTGGGTGTGATGCCAACGTAAGTTAAACAACTAATCATTGTACACTTACCTGAAACCTAAACAATAGTGAGAAGGGAAAACACAATCTGATGTAACTAGGTTTATAAAGAGACTCAATCCAATTAGATTTCCTTATCAGAGGTATTTATAAACTTCAGCATGCGTGCCGGATGCCACATATTGTCCAAAGAACAATTACTTGGTCTTCAAATTTATTCCTGCTACATAAAAGCTTCTTATAGGTTTCAGTAAAAAGTGAATAAAACATCCTTTGCTTGCGCAACACTTCCTGATGAGGTCATACTCTTCTTGTAGTCTTGGGAGCAAAACACAACTTGAGCTTGACATCAAGACTGTTCTCAAAGTCTAAAAAGATATGACAGTAAGTCAACTCAGCTGAAACATCAGTCTGTTTCATTGCTTTTGTCCCACAAACCAGCTGAGTTGTTTGGCTGGAATTATGTCTCAGTATATTTACAGTTGTGGCTGGGTTTAGTATTTTTAAACTATCGTTTGCTGAACCAGATCTGAGCGAGCGCCCAGTCATCCCCAAAGATCTCGAACCACATAGGCTGCGGTAACCCAAGCAGATGAGGTATGGCCTTGTAATTCTTCCTCTTTGTTATTTTGTCACAATGAAAGCTGCTGCTGTGCAGGAGAAGTGAGTTGAGCCTTTAGACAGATGTGCAGTACTAGCTGTGTGTGAAATCAGGAGAGAGGAGAAGGAGAGACAGAATGGCATGTAGACGGGGACTTGATTGACTCCACATCCATACTGGCATCTTTCAGTGTAGATCCAAAAGGGGAAACCGTGGGCTGACAGTGGATGAATAGTTGGCTCTGGTCGTGTGGAGAATGGATTATATGCACATTCTCTACCAACTGAACAACCACATATTTGTGTTTTCTGTTCTCACTGTCCCGGCATTTTAATTTTCTTTTTCTCTCTGGTTTTACAGTGGACTTCTAACTGGAATTCAGACTTGACTGACATGTAATCACAGACACTCTCATTCAAATTGAAGGGAAATACAAGTTTTCTTCCACCATGAGTCTGGGAAAGCTGCCAGGGATTAAGGGCCTTGTGTCTGGCTCTCAGGGGAAACGACGTTTCAAGAGTGAACTCTCTGTGGACATGATAAGCCCGCCACTGGGTGACTTCCGACATACTATGCATGTTGGCCGTGGTGGAGATGTGTTTGGGGACACTTCTTTCCTTAGCAACTACGGAGGAACGAAAGAGCCAGGAAGTCCAGACTCAGCAAATGACTCTAAAACATCGGGGTTTTTCACACGTACCTTTCGCCACGGATGGAAGAGCTCTGGAGCACGGCCACGAGGGGGCTCCCGGGACTTGTCATCCCCACCACCAGACATCTCTCCCATCATCAAGAACGCAATCTCCCTGCCTCAGCTGAACATTGACACTCACAATGGCTGTCTGCAGAGGGTGCTGTTCCCCAGCTCCATCAGCTCAACAGATGACTCCCTCTGCACATATGGTGAGATAATAGAGTACCGATAATCACTTCTAGCTTTAAAAGCAGCTTAGCAGCAAGATCATCTTCATTAAAAGTGAACAGACACTGAATTAAAAGGACATGTTCACAAAACAATAGAAGATCTGCATATCATGCTGTGATCATTCTCCCAGTGTCACCATCCTGGGAAACACTTGCTCTTCTCTGTTGAGCTGCAGTGAAATGATAATAAGAAAATATGGAGTTTGGCATTAACAAGGAATTCACTTTTGAAAATATACATTTAGTTTGTGTAGCTTTGACTGCTGAAGATGCTTATGAGCTTCTCTGAGCTTCACAGGACAAATGATGAAGCTATGGGGCACTGAAATGGAGCTAGAGTTTTTCTGATCAAATGATCACATTATAAAGAAGAATTAAGTCAGTTAGACGACTGCTTGGACGTTCTGAGAATGTGGGTTTGATACTTACTTACTTACTTTATACTATTTGTCTACATAGTTGTGCCTTTAGGCCACTTTAGTGCTAATAGGGCACAACACTACATTAGTATTACACTGTATGTCTTGTATACAGTATAGTGTTAACAGAGGCATCATTATGAGACGTCAAATCTAAGTTAAATGACTAATTCATCAAGGAATCATTTTTTGGCCACATCATATTCAGCAGTTAGAGACCTGGAACATGAATTTTATAGTTAGGTTCCTGGATGGGACACACATGTTACTGTAGTCTTTACTGTAATCTTAGGATGGTCAATGACCTGCTTATGTCTGCAGCCCTGTAAACAAATAAGGAAAGAATCCAATCTGCTAACTGATACATCATTACAGTTTGTGTTCTTCCTATTTAACCTGAAATCTGAAAGAGCTGCTGAGCTGACTTGGTGCAAACACAACGATAAATGTCAGTGAACACACACTGAGACAACGTTCCCTCAGTCCTCCAAGACAACCAGCAAACAGACGGGCTTCTTCTGAGTCATCTGGAATCACCTAGGCAACACCTGTACACAATTAGGTCTATAAACAGAAACGCACACAGCTGGTTTGTGAGAGAGAAGAGTTCTTAGTGACTGTTTACTGTCATGTCCTTGAGCATTTGACTATATCTGCTAACCAATCAGACAGCAGCATGCACAGAGTGCCCTGGAAGTCCCCTTCCCATCTCCAGATTTCTTACCCAATTCCTAAGGAATTTGCAAACACTGACTGATGTGGGGCAGGGGAGATTTTTTTCATCACTGTTGGTGGACTATCTAAATCATAATCTCATTCCTTAAACCTTAAACACAAACCCTTCCAAGTATGAGATAAGAGCACAGGTATTAATACAAGAAAAAAGTGCAAATGTTCTGCAAATGCTTAAATCTAAGAAGAAAAGTTTGTCCAAATTTTCACCTGGAGTATCTGATCATTTTGACTTAGCTGTTTTCCTCATGACAAATGTAACTTCTTTATTTTTAAATTCATAGTGGCAGAAATGGGTGTTAATATAAATTAAAAGATAATATATATACATTTACTAAGACTTTACTAAAGGTAAAATCTAAGGTGAACATCACAGACTCTGTGATGGACCCCCATTGTAAAGCCCAATGGGAATTTCCAGTTTTTACTTACTTCACATTAGCAGGTTTAAATATCGCTCTTCTTTTTCTTCTCACTTTCAATGGGATTATGCTACTCTTATATCTCATATTGTTTTCTACAGTTCAGTAGCTGCAACAACAAACTTCCAGGAGACAGGAAGATCAGTCTGTCTCTGCAGGAAATCACAGAACTGTGGAGGAGGTGTGGGCCGACAGGATGTGAACACTTACTATTACTGCTGGGTTTTCAAATGCTGCCATCTTCTGGTGAAGGAGCCATAGTAAACAGGATGAAAAAGCCCCATCTGAGTTTTTTAATAATTATATTATATTTCTGATAAAAAATATCTAATTTTGTTGGTGGTGATTTTTGCCAGCAGTTCAAGCTGCAAAAAAATGTGTCTCCAAACATGAGTGACAACAAAAGATTTGCATTTAGATGATAAATCAAGTGAATTCAATCAACATATTTCATAATAATAATGCTAATATTTCTCTTTGTATGGTAATCAAAATACTGCACCATAAACCCTGAACAGTGGGACCAATAACAGACACTGTATGAAAAATACTGTGGGGACAGGTAAAATAATATTGAATGAAACAGAAACACTGTTAATCTACCAGAACTAAATTCCAACTTAGTTTAGGGTGTTAGTCTTTGTAACTAATAACTTTTCCTTCACTTCATTGAATAAATATCAGTTTACTTAGAATAAGTCTAGAACAACAGTGAATTTACTCTCAGGATTTTATGCTGTTCAACTGTAAACGTGTCTCTTGTGTTGTTTGTATCATTAGTTTGGATCATTTCCGTGACCTTAGTTTTCATCTCCTGTCTTTTTGCAGGTCTGCAGTCTGGGTTTGTCACTCTGCCCCGTCCCTCTCGCCTTGACAGACAGTTTCAGGATGGAGATGCCCGCAAAGGGTCTCTACCAGACAGCAGTGGCTTCACACTAACACGCTCCGACTCCCTCACTTCGTTCACTGTAGACCTCGGCCCCTCCCTTATGACTGAGGTGCTCAGCTTGATCGACAGCTCCAGCTGCCTAATGTCCAATCACAGAGAGGGAGCAGGTGAGGAAGAGGAAGGAGAGGATGAGGAAGAAGAAGATGACTGCTCTCTAACAGAGACACCAGTGCAGAGTCCTGGGGTGTCTTCACCCAACTCTTCAATATGCAGAGAGTCATTCAGCAGGGACATAAACGATGCCGCTAACTGGACACAGCAGGAAGAGAACAGGACGTCTGTGAGGACACCTGATGCGTCTGCTGGGTCTCCTCACAGAGCTGAACCTGTAATGGAGGCAGAAAGGTTCCAGAGGGCAGCTGATGTGCTGTCTCGTCATTACGGTGGAGGCTCCTTCACAAAGGGAACAAAGCTGAGCAACAACACCACAGCTCCTTCCTCCCAAAACCATAAAACACCACAAGCCTTTTCTGAGGAGGAGGAAGAGATCAAAGTCTAGATGTTGAGCCTGTTCTGAAAAAGAGAGAGCGGATCTTATCTATCTAATAAAGGCAGAGAAATATTCTGGGTTCATTTGAAGTCGCAAAAGCTGTTGTTTGATTGGTCAAATACTAGGTCCTGGTCTGTTTTTAGTTTCTGTAGGAAGAAGGTTTGATTTGAACTCTGGACCTTCCTTTCTCTCTGCACCACATTAGTTTTCTAAAAATAGATTGATTGTTGAATGAGACTAAACAAATGAGTCTAAACAAAGACAAACCATTTTCCACCTGCATTAATTATACTCACAGCATCTGAATACACTGCAGATACTAGAAAATAATGGATTTAGAACAAACTTTTTTCAGTTTGTTTTGCTCAGTACTAATCTGTCACTACATAACCAGGAAGTCCAACAGCTAAATGTGCCACACCTACATTAGGATGGTTCAGGTTCAAAGGTGTGAGACATTAAGCTGAATCTGAAAGTTGAAGAACATGGATTTATAACTAATGTCATGAAAAACATCGGTGCATTGTAAATAAATTAACTGTTATAAGAACTAAGGCAGTTGTACAATTACAGTTTTAGTTTATCTTGCTATGTATAACATCTGTTACATGTATATAACTGCACAACTGTTTATGAAGCCCTTATCAGTATTATATTTGTTTTATAAAATGTGGTTTATGTGATAAAGGCCTGAAATATCTGCTTTCATCCTTGTTGAACATTGTAAATACACTGTATATGTGTGTAAACACAGGATGTAATCATCCATCTATTCATCCATCATCCTACCTGCTGTTGCTGCAGGGTGCTGGAGCCTATCCCAGCCGTCTCTGGATGAGAGGCAGGGTACACCCTGGTCAGGTCAGGTCACAGGGCTGACATATAGACGCAGACAAACATTCATAATCACATTTACACCTTTGGGCATAGTACATGAAGAAAACACCTGCAGGCACAAGGAGAACACTAAAACTCCACACAGAAACTCACCTGACCTACCTGTGGATTCTAACTGGGGTCGGTCTTGCTGTGAGGTGACAGTGCTAACTAATACAACACCCCATGTAATGAGGAAAATGAATAATTAATAACTCTACAATGATTAAAGGTGTCTTACTCTGTGTTTTACTTCTTGTCATATCATCATTATCATTCTCATCACCATCCTGTTTCTTAGGTGTGTGTTTGTGTGTATGTCTACAATATGCAGCAGTGAGAGAAGAGTTAATTATTATAAGTTAATTATTTGCAATTAAAACACTAAAACAAGGTTTCAATGCATATTATACACATATAGGGTGATGGTGGAGAAAGTAAGTTAAAGACATCTCAGAACTGCTTCAGCTCAGACAGATTCTTAGGGTGTGTGGTGTGAACAGCTCTCTTCACGTCACTGCATCTCTGTTGGGTTGATGTTGAATTCCAAATTAAGGATTTTGTGTCTTTGAACTCATTTTGTATTAGATTTATTTTGGTTTAGGGTTATTGTCCCTGACATTATCTGGCAGGGTAGTTTGATAAACTACCACCCTGATGGAAATCTGTTCAGGCCCAGCCCTAATTTTCGACACTCTTGAAACAGCAGCCGTGACTTTCTCATTTGTGTCCACATATTGTAGATAAACAGCATGATCCTGCAGCGTTTCATGCTGACAGTTGGGCTCATGGTTAGGCTATAGTTGTAGCTGTGTATGAAAAGAGATATTTTTTTACATGCACTCCAGAACCACAACACAAGGAGATTGGTGTGTGTCATTATTTCAGTTTAGGTTTCAGAATCGATACACCCTAAGTTTTGAAATTATTTTTTTAACTGTAAACTTACTTGAAAATGATTATTTTAAACATAAACAGTCTGTTTGCTTTATGATTATAAGACAAACAAAGAAATTAAGAGGAATTGATCTATGGCAGCCGCTGACACAGCTGATGTCGAGCTTGTGTTTTATTTGAGTCACCATCAGGAGTAGCTTCTCACACTGCACCCCCTCAGATAATGGACATCTGCTGAACATCATCCCCATTATTCAGCACTGTAACATGTAAATTTTTGAAATTGTGTGTGAAACACGAATGACACAAGTTGACCCTTGTATTACTTACTGTTATACTCCTGTACATATTACAAGACCAACACTAGTTTTATTATATTCCAATATGTGGGTAAACGTTACAACATTGTCATGTGACTGCACCGTCAGGTCAGCTTTGGTTAACAGGAGTGAACTCTGGTCACTCGCTGTTTAGGGTCTCCTCACACCACAACTTAGTTTTCTGGTGATTAATATTAATTCTCTCTATCCTTCTCTGTTCTGGGTCTCTCTAAAAAAGTATTTTTAAATGCTGTGGTATGTTATATGAGTTTTAAGATTCATATTCATATTGTCAAATGGTCACAGTGTTACGAATGAGCTAACTAGTGGACCCAGTTGCAGAAGGACAGCAGGACAACAGAGTGTGATTTCCCACACAAGATTTATTAACAGAAATAATAACAAAACAGAACAGAGGTGATGTAATGCAAACAAAAATCAAATGAACAAACCAAAATCTCAAAAGGTGAATTAAACTAAAAAACACTGCAAAAGACCGGCAAACTAGGAACTCACTAGTCCATATAATAAACAAAACCTCACAACTAAACACGATACTACAGAAATCAAAATCACAGCAGAAGCTGGAACTAACAAACGAAAACAAAACCACAGCAAACGCTGGGACAAAACCTAATACTACACAGTCAAAGCTGAACCTAGAAGAAACAAAAAACGCAGCTAAATGCTGGAACAAACTACAAAGCAAACAAACTGACTACACTAACAAGACTTACGAACCGTGGAGAACAAAGCTAGAGGTCGGGGAAAAGGTAAATGGACGAGGCAGGGAACAAACGAGGTAGACACACTAGCAAATAACAAACACACAGACAAGGACTTAAATACAAGACAAACTAATGATTAACACAAAACACCTGCTAAAACCCACACCTGTTGCCACTCCAATCAGCCAAGGCCTGTCCCCGGAAGTGAGGGAAACAGAGACAGAGACCGCCGGGGACACTGCCTCAGCTGGCTGGAGGAGGGAAATGTAACACACAGTTTGTCTTTTGTGGGGTATATTAATAAAAATAGTGCAAATATAGATTTCTTTTTAGAAAGTTTTGTTTATATTATACATTTTTCCACATACTGATTCACATTGGTTTTCACCTGCAATATCCACGTTTAACTCCTGCCTATGCATAAAATCAGTAGCTTTGATTAGTCACAATTTAGATTTAGTATGATAGACATACTATACTGTCAGTACTGCAACAGATCATACATGAGACTCCTTATTTACCACTGACAGAGAAGTGAGCTGAACACAGATATAATCACTCAGTTGTTAGTACTTGAGATGCATCTTATTAGCACTAGATGCCTAGTGCTAATAAGATTAGTAGTTACTTATCAATTAAATTGTATCATAAAGACAAATAACAACTCAGCACTGCAAGTAGCAAATGTCCAGAGCTGAACAGTATTTTATTCTTGGCATCTTGCAGCTGGTGTAGGACTGACCATCAGTTTCCTCTAAGTCACATGATTTTGCAAATGTCTGAGAGAGATGTCTGACTTTCACTTTCACAGTGAATCTTGGCCTCTGTGGGAGGAGTTTGTGAGGGAAAGACTAACAACTGCCTCTAAGCTCACCAATCTCTCTATAAATGGGATGAAGAGTGAGGATATGTAATAAGGCAGCCACATCTACACTGAAGAAGCAGAGCACAGAAAAAGGTGAGTCTTACTAACATTTTCACACTGTGTTTCTATAAATGAGAAAATGTATATCCATCCTTCACAGGGACACAAACATTGTAATTTGATGTATTTTGTTATGTGGTTTATCACATATCTATTTTCAGCTGCTTGTATTAACATGCAAGTTACAGTATTAAGCAAAACAAGCTAAAATTGAATTAGGTAATTTATGAATGGGGTAGAGTTTTCCCCACATTTTCCCTGGTGACACAGCATGTTTCACTCTCGTCCCACCCTAAATGATCCAAGTCATTTTCAGTTTCAAACAAACCAATGATGTTTCTCATACTCCCTTAGAACATGCTGAATAAGTTGAGGAACCAAAATGTTTTCAAATTAAAAGTTTAACATGATTTTAATTGCAGTAAACAAATCAGGATTTGATGCTATGAGTAAGACACTTAAAACTTACAGTACCCCTACACTCAAATGAACAGTGCCTGTATACTATGAGACTAGAGGTGTGAATAGTAAGTTGCGTTTCCAGTAAAAGGTAATTATGCCTTTTATTTTTTTCATATGACAAAGATGAAGAGAAGATGAAGCAGCAGGAGGAGAGTCTGCAAACAAATCTGTAAAACCATCTGGGACAGATTGCAAAGGCAAATGTTGGAGGAAAGTTCAACTAAAGCCAAGGTAAAATCTTTCCAGTCTATTAATTCAAGTGCTTTTTTATAGCTATGTCAGCATTTGTCATAAGAAATGTTTAGTTATTCAATTTTCCATGTCACATGAAATGTCCATACTCTTTAGTAACATCTGTCCAATTAAAATTATATTTTTCTACAACTTGTTTCTTATTTGGCAATAGATGCATTAATGGGTAAAAAAAACTTTAACAGCAGTTTAACATGTTGTTCTCGTGTCACTAAGAAACCTCATAAATTCTACATATAGTCACAGCATCAGTCTGAATAGGTGGAACCTGCATGTTGCTGTAACGTTTCTGTAACATGTGCTCAGCACAAGTCAGAACAGGAAGTCAGTGAGGGTAATGTAAAAACTGTGACGGGATGAGGTTAAACTTTAACAGAGGGAGATTACATGTGTGTCTTGTTCCACCTTATAAGATAAGTAATACTGGTATTTCAGTCTCCATCTGTTGCAGTATAAATAAAGAAATAAACTCAGTGAAATAGGCCAATGTCACAGTAAGGAACTTAAAGAAATTTCTCCAAATTCCTATAAAAACAAATTTCTCTTGCAACTGAGACAAAAAAAGGTTAAATATCTGAGCAACACCAGATATTTTTATTGCCATTCAAACTTAGTCATTCACAACAACCAAAATAACTATCAGACCTATAGCATGTGAGATTAAAGGATTTAATGTGCTCAGAGCTTGATACTATTGAATATGAGACAATATTAAATTGTCAGCAGATCTGTTTAGTTTCTACCAAGGTTCAATTACAAAATTGAAGCAGAAATGTTTGTGTATGTACTGTGAGATGTAGTGGTACACGTTGAAATTGCACCCCCTGTGAGGGATGGGAGTTTTAAAGGAACCAATTATAATACCATAGGAGTAATGTCGTTATAAATCTAGCAATAGAAGAGAAATAGGAAACAGCCTAGTAAACAAAGTGACAACAATAACAGCAAACGCTGCTGGACACATGATAAAAGTACACTAGAAAATACAAGGCCAAAGACGTAGTAAAAACTGGTCAAGTAGCTACACAAAATAACTACCAAAACTCTGTATAACAATAATATAAAACTGTGTGTTGATTGTTTTTTGGCTGCTATTACAAACAAACAACCTATGTTATCTACCTATTTTACCTGAGAACAGTCTCTGGTGTTAAAGGTGCCTTCCACCATAAAATGTGTAGGCATATCCAGTTTTACCGTTTTATTGGTCCTAGACATTGCTATATGGTGTTTCTGTCATTATGATGCTTATTCTTGGCTTTGTCTCCAAATTAAAAAAAGATATTCTTGACTTCACTGGGTCCAACCTGGAGAACTAATTGTTAAATTGAATAATTTTCTTAGTCTAATGCACTGTATAAACCTTGTGAAGCTGAGAAAGTGGAGCAAAACAAACCCGAAGGAGGAGAGTTTGAAGTAACATCTGTAAGATCTACCATCCCCAAGAAAGGTAATATTTTAACAGAATTATTAAAGACAGATTTTATAGACTGTAGCCTATTAAATAAAGTTTAAAAAGAATAATGGGAATGCTAGAAATACTCCATGTTCTACTTTCAAATGTGGTACCTTTGAGCAATGCTATATCTGAAACACTGAAAATTTCTGTCAATTTTTATTATAACATTGGGACATTGTTATGTTTTGTTTCAGTGATGTCTGAGCTCACACTTGTGGTGATTGGTGACACAGATTCTACTGAGATTGGATCAAAAAACATTTTACTCAACCATGACGAGCAAACAGACGTGGGACAGTTTTCACCCAAACTGTATGATCTGTGTGGTCGACGCATCTCTGTCATTAACATGCTTGGTCTACAAAAGGTCGACAAATTTCCATTAAATCAGGGAATTCATGCCTTTCTCCTACTGCTACCAAATGGTCAGTAAAACAGCCATTACAGTTCAGGAGTGCAGTGGTTAAAGGAAGCTTTTGGGAAACAATCACTCTCTTATGTAATGACAGTTGTGACCTATGAGTCAGATGACAACTGTGAAAATGCGCTGACAGACCTGAAAGCTAACAGAGATTTTGTTGAAAGAAGATACCACACATGTACAAGAAGTATGACGGATGAAAAAGAGATAATAGATCTGTTAGAAAAAATAGATGTTATGGTCTCTGAAAATAAACCAGAATACTACAGTGGAAGGATGTTTGATGAAAATAAAGAGCAGGAAGAAAACCTGGATCAGAATGACTCCTCTGAGCAAAATCAAACAGGTGAGAATTTATTGTCAGATACACCAACACTTTTCATAAAAACTTTTCATTTGCAGGCAATATAACTATGTAAAATTTTGGGATACTCTACTTGTGTGTAGAAAGGTGATATAATTAAAAATGTGATTGTACACTAATATACATTCAATCCTCCAAAAGAACAGACTACAGGAGGTATAAAGGTCACCAAGAAAAGCAGCAGTAACAAATAATTGCTCAATAGAGGAGAGTCATACTCTGGAGGACATAAGTTCAACATCTGAGATTGTTTCAACAGATGTTAAAGTATATGAGAAAAAAATGCAATACAAATAATCAAATGTATTATTTCTTTTTGGTGTAAAGGAGAACATGTTAGAACATTAACATAAGAACATTATCTGTAATTTGAAACAAAGCAAGATGCTCTTCAGACCTCATGATTATGGGTCCTGACAATTGTTGTTGAATCACTCTACAGCAAATGAAGAGGAGGAGGAGGGTGCAGCTAAAACAGAGGTGAGATATTTTCATTACTCTTTGTCATCAGTAAACTTTTTTCAACTCAACCCTATTGCCCATTATAAATAATACAAAATTACCTACTGTTTAACACCCTTGTAGACTAAACTAAAGATGGACTAAAGATTTTTAATCCAGTTTAAAACACATTGTGACTCTGTTAACATCCTGATTTAACACTAGAAAAGGAAAGTTAAGAACAATTTTGTAGAAGAGTTGTTATTTCTTTTTATTTTTTACTTTCTCTGACTTCATATAAATACTATGCACAGGTTTATATTCTCTTGTTTTCTGAATTGTTGTAAAGTTGGTGTGAATCTGTATACTCACATGTCAACAGTTTGAACTAGGTAAACTAAGTGTTAAATTATGTCCTGTTTTCTTAGTCTAAGCCGGTGAATAAACCTGCTGATGTTGAACAATCAGAAAAGAAAAATGACAGCAAAACACTAGGAGGTGAGTCTAAAATCTAATCTGTAATACCTACTCAAACCAGTGAGGATTGTACCAGTTGTTAATAATTACATTTACAATCCAAAGATCAAAAACAATTAAAATTTCAGAATAATTTAAACTTGGTGAACATAAAAGAAATGTAAAGATTCAGTAGCACACTCTGGTTCATTGTTGTCCTTCAGGTGACCTTGATATGGAGATGATTGGAGAAAAGGATGAGGTAAGGAACTCTTTTTTTTGTGTGATCTCAAGAACTTTAATTTTATCACACTGTACAACATATTTACATGTGTCACATGTTTACTGATTTATTAACAACAGTTGGTGAAGTTTTCTGAAGAGATCAACAGCAAGAACCAATGGTCAAGAGAAACTGAAACACTGTTCAAAAGACTTCATCTTCAAGACAAATTTCCACAGAAGTTGTCTCCTGCAGATTTTCTTAAAATATGTTCACCTTTGAAACAGGATAATCAAATATCTGAGAAAGATCTAGCTCATAATTTTCTGCAGAGGTTGATGATGTTAGATTACAGAGCCAGATATGTTCCTGTAAAACAAGACAGTTCTGAAGCAAGTCACTCAGAGCTTGATCCACTCTTTGAAACAGTTGAAACAGACGACGATGACTTTGATGCTCTTTTCAGCACCAGTAAAGACAAGGACCAATCAAAATACACTCACGTGCATCCATTGGACGTTCAGATGGCAGTATTCCACTGCTCAGACAGTTTTCTTAAGCAGAACATGATTACAAAGCTTTCAAAATGTCAGTACGCCTTACCTTTACTTGTCCCTGACCCACTCACAATGGATATTGAGTTTCCTCTGTGGACATTCAGACAAATAATTAAAACATGGAAGATAACTCAAACCAAAGACAGTTCAGACACTGTCACCATGAAGAGTATGCCCATCTACAAAGCTCAGACTCCCATGGTGTCATTTTTCCGCCTGGGTTCACTGTCAGTGTCTAAATCTCAGCTGATGAACACTTTGATCAACGACCGTCACAGCACCTTCTTCCACAGAAACTGTCCAGGTAGCACCAAATCACGCCTTTTGATGGATGGTGTGGCAGAGATTGCCTGGTACTGTCCTGCTGGAAAAACCAATGATGCCTTCACTGACTGCGTGGCCTTCTGTAATCTTCATGGTGATGCTCTGTTGTTTGAACAACAGCGTGACGTACTGATCAAAGAATCTTCCATCAATGTTGTTCTTGTACAAACACTGGAAAAAGGGGACAAAAACTTTACAGTTATCTCAGCCCTTCTCAAGTCCCCAAAGCCCTTAATTTGTCTCATAACTGATAATGATTGTGGTGCAGGTCAAATGAAAGAGGGAAAATACAAAATGGGCTTGAAAGACAAAAGCCAGGCAGATGTTTCCGAAAAACTGAAAAGAATCATTGTAAAGATTTTGTCTGGACAACATAAAACCTTCCAGCTTGAAGCCATGGCTGAGGTCTCTGGAATCAAAGTGGATGAAGCTGACACAGTCTGCCAAAAAGGAAAATCTGCTGCAATGAAAATAGTAAAGGGCATGGACATTTCAAAAATCAAAGAAACATGTCTACCTTGCCACGGCAAACTGTGGCATGACTGGTGCAGAACAATGAAAGACCTGTATCACCTTAAAGGTCACATTGAGAAAGAAAAATGTGAAAAGGAAAGAAAGCTGATGCAAATACGAGAAGATCAATGCAGAGCTTCCTGTGGTGAAATGATGAAGTTGTTCATTAAAAGTCTCTCATCACTGCCATCAAAAGAGAAAGCATATTTCCTCAAATGGATTCAGATCCTAATAGATGCTCTTTCCACAGATGATCTCACATCAATTCTCCAAAGATATGATGAAAAGTGGTCTGAGGTCTTGGCTCTGAAGAGGAAACATGACAAATCTGATCTGTTAAAAAACAAACAAACCGAGCTTGAAGAAATATCAAAGACACTCCAATCAGCAACCTTTGGCTTGGAGCACATCTTTAGAGAAATGGGACAGATCTATGAAGCCCATAAATCTCTGCAGAAACAGCCAGAGAAGGTTTCAGACTGACTGGTCTAAATACCCTAAGCTGGCTGCAGAACTGATGATATCAGGACACCCGATGGAGCTGATGGATGGTGATGCAGGTCATGTACCTTTAACATGGATCTCTAGTCTTTTAGATGAAGTCATCAGGAAACTGGGCGACCGGAGAGTTTTTGTGTTGTCAGTTTTGGGCGTACAAAGCAGTGGAAAGTCAACAATGCTGAACGCCATGTTTGGATTGCAGTTTGCAGTGAGTGCTGGCAGGTGCACCAAGGGCGCCTTCATGCAGCTGGTCAAAGTGTCAAAGGAGATGAAGAAAGACTTTCAGTTTGACTATATTCTAGTGGTGGACACTGAAGGACTGCGTGCTCTGGAGCTAGAAGGCACATTCACTCTTCACCACGACAATGAACTGGCGACATTTGTTGTTGGTCTGGGAAACATGACATTGATCAACATCTTTGGAGAGAATCCAGCTGACATGCAGGATGTCCTGCAGATCGTTGTTCAGGCTTTTATGAGGATGAAGAAAGTGAAACTTTCTCCAAGTTGCGTGTTTGTTCACCAGAATGTTACAGATATTGCTGCTGCAGAGAAAAACATGGACGGAAAAAGACGCCTGCAAGAAAAACTGGACCAGATGGCTCAACTAGCAGCTAAGGAAGAAGTTTCTGATGCTGAGTGTTTCAGTGACGTCATTGCATTTGATGTTCAGAAAGATGTGAAATACTTTGCCCAACTATGGGAGGGAAGTCCACCTATGGCTCCTCCAAATCCAGGTTACAGTGAGAGTGTCCAAGATCTGAAGAACTTCATCCTCTCTAAAGCCTCCCAGTCTGCTGGGGTTACTCTCTCACAGTTCAAAGGTAAAATCCAGAACTTGTGGAATGCTCTAATGAATGAAAATTTTGTTTTCAGCTTCAAAAACACACTTGAAATTGCTGTGTACAGAAAACTTGAGGTCCAGTACGGGAACTGGACCTGGGCTCTGAGAAACAACATGTTGACTATTGAAAACGAGCTTTATACCAGAATAGAAAATGGAGGCATGTACAAGGTTGAACTCAGTTATCTTTGTAATGAAATGAGCAAAATTTATGAAGAAATCAAAAACAAAATGACAACTTACTTTGAAGATAATGGAGACAAAGAAATGTTGGTTCAGTGGCAAGGACAATTTGAAAGAAAAATCAGCCAGTTCCATGACGAACAGATGAAAGAAGTGAAAAGAAAACTGGATGAAGTTCTTCTGCAGAAGGCAGCTTGTAAAAAGCTTGATGATCAAAAGACAGTGTTTGAGAACAAGCTGCTACAAAAGGGCAAAGAACTTGCTCAGCTGTTAAAAGACAAGACCAGAGATGACAAGGAACTTGAAAAGCAGTTCAACTCTGTTTGGGGAGTCTGGGTTAGTGAATTAACATCAGATGTAAAACCTATTGAGCACATCAACTTGAAAGATGACCAGTTTAACATCCTTGAAGTGCTTGGTTTTGAATGTAAACTGATATTTGACAGGATGAAGGAAGAGCACACCTACAAGAACATTGCAGATTTGAAGGATTATAGTGATTATGTAATTAAACACAAAATCCTGGGGATTTTTCCCACACCCAGCTGTGCACTACCATATGAAGAACAAAATCTGATGCGTTCCTTCATTGACAACGTTGAAAAACAGTCAATGGACAAAATCAAGGACAGACCTGTAGCTACAAGAGGCTACAGATCAACTTACTTGCAAGAAATGGCCAACAGTGTAAAAGACCAAGTGACAGAATTTGAATCAATGAGGAAATATGCTCTGAAGAAGGAGTTTACAGTAGATCTCTTACTGTATGTGTTTCACAGAGCTGAGAGTTGGCTTTCAGAGGCACACAACAAATTCAGAATGAACAATGATGCACTCATTTATGTAGAAAGCAAGAAAATGCAGTATTACAATATCTTCAAAAGCTTCTGCAGAGGAAGTTCATCTGCTGTTGTTCTTGGAGAAATGATCTGTGAAAAACTGAAGGATTCCATTGTTGAGGCTGTTTGTAACAAGACTGCCATTGACCTGGCTGGAGAGATGAGGTGCAGTTTCCCAGCATTCAGTGGGAACAGGCTGAACTTGGAGAAACATGTGTTGAAGTCACTGGCAGAGAAAGAGAACTTTGATGATTTCATCACCTACATCAGACATCCAAGGAAACAAGTGGAGAGTTTTATAAAGGAAGAAGTAAAGAAATACATCTTCACAGAACACAGAGATAAAGCTCTGAATATACTCAAGAAAAATGTTGACGATATCAGCAAAGAAGTCAGTCAAGCTTTATTTGCTTCAACAGAAGAAGTAAAAACCCAGAGCGGAGACACCAACATGTGGGTGGACAAATTCTCCACTTTGCTAACAAAAAAGTTGACATTTGATACCATCTGTTCACAAAACTTCAGTGACATCAACAATTTTGACTTTCTTAAGGAAGAGGTAGAGAAAGGTCTTGTATCTATCGTTAAAGAGATGAGTAACATCTCACTGGATAAGATGAAAGAATTCAGACTGAAACCAGATCAAATCCTCATCGATCAGCTGTGTAGGTGCTGCTGGGTACAGTGTCCATTCTGTACAGCTGTCTGTACCAACACTGTGGAAGATCACAGTCCTGATGACCACAGTGTAACTTTTCATCGAGTTCCTGCAGTCGATGGCGTCTGTTACAAAGACACAAAGTTGTTCAGTGTTGAGTTCTGCACGACAAATGTTGCAAGTGAGAGAAAATTTTTTTCTTCTTGTTTAGCAAAATCCATTCCCTATAAACAGTACAGAGATGGTGGCCCACATCTGTCTAACTGGAGCATTACTCCTGATGGGTCTAACCTGACATACTGGAAATGGTTTGTGTGTCGATTCCGGAAACAGCTGGAAGAGCGTTATAACGGAGAGTTCAAGGGTCATGGTGAAATTCCTAGCGAGTGGGAAAGATACAGTAAAGAAGAAGCTATTAAAAGTCTGGATGAAATGTACAATCTGTAAGTGAGTCAACACAATTACAACTCTGTTGGAAATCATGATGTGCATGTTAGATTGCTTTATTCAAGTAAACAGCCTTAATTAATCTACTAAGTCGTTTAGTGAAGACTTCTGAAAACCATAAAAGTAAAGCAGAGTGTAAATTGCATTTTTTTTTGTTATTCATATTATACAGAAATATGAATCAATTACTGAAACTGTTGCATGTATTTTAAATTCTTTGTAATTGGTGAATTATGGTTTATCTGTTTTAAGTGTTCAGGTGTGTGCTCTTATTCTGATTTGTTATATCCAAACAGTTTTTGTGTTTTATTTGAAATGTTTTGTTCAAAATAGGTTTGCTGTGTATATCTACAGTAAATCATGTGTTGTTGAATGTTGAAATGCCGAAAAGGTTGAGAACCTTTCATGTTATTAATGAGCATGATGTGTCATAATAAAAATAACCACTTCATATCTACTGAAAGACCATGAATTCTTTTCACAAATTTACACTGATGAGTTCCTTTCACAGTTTACATCATGATTACACCGTGGTGTTAGCTGTAGGCAAAACAAAAGAAAACTGGAGGCAAAAACATTTACTTCAGCTTCATCACACTGAAAAAATCATCTTGCTGTATTGTTGGGTGAAATAAATGAAGGCGTAATAGCTCTGACCCTCTCATACCAGCTGCTACTACAAGTTGAAAAATGAAGATAAACGTGGTTAAACTGGATAAAATGAAAGGATTGGACTGAGGTGATCGAGGGGATAATGTAAAGTTAAATATTGGTGATGTCTTGTAACTTTTTGAGCACAATATTTATATCTTGAATGATTGGCTGCAAACACTGATGTGAAATCAACAATGCTCCTAAGTGAAGATGAAAAATGACAACAGGAGAACACACCAAGCACAACACACAGAAATAACACATTCACACTACGGCAGTTGAGGAAATCAAAAGTCAGGGTGCATTTTCTCCCTGTGGCTGTGTGGGTTCTCTCCCAGTACTCCGGCTTCCTCCAAAATATGTTAATTGGTGACTCTAAATTGCTCATACAGTAGGTGGCAATGTGAGTGTGAAAGGATATCTGTCTCTGTATGTCAAAAGTATTTTGTTTGTTAACAGAAATTGCAAAAAACAGTGGAACAGATTTCTCTGCACGCTACTTCTGATGCATTTTAGATCAGAGGCGGCATGTAGATCCTAGTCAAGCCAGAGGACCTCATCCACATTGAGATCCCCTCCCTGGACAAGCAGCAGGGGAAAAAAACGCCTGGCTTGGTGGATTCATCCACTGCATTTATCTGTGTGGATATCATCAAGTCTATCCTCTGTATATACATGCATCTTTATGTCTCTTTGACTCTGATATATTTACATTTACATTTAGTCTTTGGCAGGAGATTTAAGTGCAGAAAAGGTTGCGGAATAGTGTACGGAGGTGGTTAGTAGGTTGGTAACATAAGATTACTGACTACAGTTAAAATACTGCTGTAAAAAACACAAATCCCTACGGAGCTCACTGTGTTTGGTTAATGTTTAATTTGGTATTGTTGATATTACTTCAGTCACAAGGTTTCAGGGAAAACATAACTTACTGTTTTAGTTTCACTTTCATCGTTGTTCTATGTAAGAGAACTGCAGATGGGGATTGCATCAGTAGTTCATATCACATCGAATTTGCAAAGAGCAGTTTGGAGAAGATTGTGAGGAGCAGATTTTAAACTGGAATCTCTGTTGTAATATGAAGATTTCTTTTCACATAATGTGTACACAAACCAGGCAGAGTACACTGAGCAAATAAAAGGTGAGTTTTCCACTTTTTTAAAGCTTTTATGTCAGGACTTGCGTGTCTACACAAGGTTTGACCAGACTGACTTACTTTGAGCTAATTTAGAAATGACAAATCCTTTTCTTATCATGTTTTGTAGTTTATGGAAGGGTCTATAGGTCATAAAGTTGTCAAGCATAAAAATTATATGGTTTTTCATCAGGCCTACAGTAAATTTCAGAACAGTATGTTTTGTATCTGTGAAGATTCTCAGTCATGATCATCATCACGGTTGATGACCCAGCATCAAAATAGCATGTGTGGGTCACACCATCATCCGTTCCAAATATTTTATCTGATTATAGTCTGACAACCCTGCCAGTGCTATTTGGCTTATATAAATACATTACATATGTTTCTGAAGTTTCTAAAATATTATAAATAATTTTGCATAATTGAAGTTGAGTGGTGTCTCAACAAGTGTTTATTACATTATTTACCTGTGTTTATTTTGACTATACAGCAGATATAGAGAGATAAGATGGAGGTGGTGAACAACGAAAATACCACAGATGTAGGAGAGACAGAAGGTAAACTTTATAATAATATATGATCAGTGAGATAATGATCATCATGCGTAAACTTATTAAACATATCTCTCTGATTTCTTTAGACCCTACATCACAAGAGGTTGATGATGTGGAACAGATTAACACCAGTATCGCCAACATTACTGAACATTCTGCAGAGGAGCAAGAAACAACAAAAGACACAGATCCAACATCCCAGACGGTTTCTACAGACATCCAAGAATGTGAGAATCACTGCAGCATCATTCTTTTGGATTTTCTTTAAGTAAAATTTAAAACAGAACAGTGAGAATATTGTTTGAGAATATTTCAGTATGTTTATGTTCTTTTTTGTTTCAGTGATACCTGAGCTCACAATTGCATTAATTGGTGACACAAATTCCATTGAGATTGGATCAAAAAACATTTTACTTGACCATGACAAGCAAACAAGTGTGGAACCGTTTTCATCCAAACTGTATGATCTGTGTGGTCGCCACATCTCTGTTATTAACATGCTTGGTTTACAAGATGTTAAAGAATTTCCATTAAACCAGGGAATTCATGCCTTTCTCCTGCTGTTACCAAATGGTCAGTATAACAACCATTACAGTTCAGGAGTGCAGTGGTTAGAAAAAGCTTTTGGGAAAGGATCACTTTCTTATGTAATGGCAGTTGTGACTCATGAACCAGATGAAAACTGTGAAAATGCGCTGAGAGACCTGAAAGCCAACAGCAGGTTTGAAGAAAAAAGATACCACACATGTAGAAGAAATATGACGGATGAAAAAGAAATAATAGCTCTATTGGAAAAAATCTATGTCATGGTCTCTGAAAACGATCCACACTGCTACAGCAGTAAGATGTTTGTTGAGAATAAAGAGCAGAAAAAACATCAGGAGCCCAGTTCCCACAAAGAAGAAAGACTGGATTCCTCAGTGTCTCATCAAGATCAAAGAGGTGAAATTGTAATTTTTAAATTTAAAGATTACACCCACACTACTTTTTGAATTTACTAATCTATTAATCACATCCCATTTTTGATTTTAAACATTTAAAAGAAGAAGATGTAGATTATTTGTGAACACAGTGTGCTAAATGATGCAATTTGCCTACAGAAAAACTGTGATTTAGAATGATATTTGACTAACTGCATTGTGCTTAGAGTTTCGCAGTAGTGCAATAGTGGCTCAGTTCATAGGGCATTCATCTACGTATCCCAGGCTTGATGGTTCAACTTCCAGTTCCTTTATATTCTTGGTCGTATTTTAAACTAATCACAGGGGCTAAAGCAACCGATGAAAATATAATAAACTGTAACTATACAATTTAAATCTTTATTCCTGGGTTAAAGGGAGTGAAACCGTGTCCCTTAAAATCCTGACAAAGTTTATGTAGGGAGCGGTTCAGGGTGGCTGAATTATCAAAAAATGGACTTTACCACAGGAGCTTAATGTTTGTCCATTTCATCTATTGCCAAAGTCATTCTGTAATCTTAAACATGTTTTATTGTGACAATAGTGACAAAGTTCCTTAACCAAACATGACACAGTATTATAAATTATTTTAACTTTGTCATGATATTTCCCTAAAGTTAACCAGGTTGTTTCATAATCAAATACAGTAGTGCTGTATTTGACCATTTTTCTGTGTCTCCTGTTACTGCACCTATCATATCACATGGTAGAAAGAAAGAAACTAAAGAGTTGTTTAGGTTGGAGGTCAAAAATCCCCTGCAGAAAAAAGGGAAGTTAACCCAGTTAAGCAATAATTCAAATGTGATTGCTTGCTAATCAAGTGTGTGCATTGAAAATATTGCACAAGACTTTGTTTAATGCATTTTTTTTTTTTATTCTGCAGTGGAGGAGTTGGAGGACAATGCAGAGGAAATTCAGATAAATGTAAGATTGTCAGTCCTCATCATCATTATCATATGGGATGAAGGGATGAAATCCTGTGGTCCTCAAGCTGGACTCACTCCAGCCCCTGGCTGTGCCTAGAAATACTGTCCATAAAAATAATGAACAGAATCTGTGACAAAGGGCAGCCCTGCCAAAGTCCAACATGCACCGGGAACAGGCCTGACTTATAACCAGCAATGCAAACCAAGCTCCTGCTTCAGTCGTACAGGGACCGGACAGCCCCTAACAGAGGGCCCTGGACCCCGTACTCCTGAAGCACCCCTCACAGAATATCACAAGGGAGTCGGTCAAATGCCTTCTCCAAGTCCACAAAGCACGTGTGTACTGGTTGGGTGAACTCCCATGAACCCTCAAGTACCCTAGTGAAGGTAATGAGCTAATCCCCATTGTTCCTCATAAATCTGAGGTTTGGCTATCCACCTGATTCTCCTCTCCAGGACCCCTAACAACCACATCAACAATGAAGCTGGAAAACAGTCCATTCAGACTCAATGCCCACAACCTCCCTTGGGATCTGGTTGATGCTCTCCTGAAGCCGGGAGTTGAAGACCCCACTGGCACAGACCCTCACAATATATTTGGGTCTGCCAAGGCTGCTCTGCTTACTCCTTTGCTCTAGCTCACCACCAGGTGGTGATCAATTGACAGCTGGGACCTCAGAAAGCAGGGTACTCTGTACTGCTAATCAGCCCATAGGCACAAACATCATCCCCTACTCAAAGACGCAGGAAAGGGACTGTCTCGTCCACCTGAGAAAACACGTGGCTGGGGAACTATAAGCAACCCCACTCCAGCCCACCGCCTCTCCCCGCAAAGAGGCAAGCCTGACTATCTCTAGTCGTACCGCTCAACCTCCCACACATGTTCAGGCTCTTTCCCCACCCAGTGAGGTGAGGTTGCATGTTCCAATGGCCAGAATCCTTGTCTGGGGTTTGGGTCGCCAAGGCCCACCCAATTCACAATCCCATATGCTCCTTCCTGTGGGTGGTGGGCCTACAGGAAGCTAATTGCCTAATATGTCTTACAAACATTACAAGTAGTTTGAACCTACTGTATGTGGAAAAGGATATTGTCTTCTTACAATCATAAAAACTCGGTTGTGTGGTTTGGTGGCTTTGTCTGTGTTGTTGTACTCCAGACTGTATAGTGCTGCCTACTTAACTTGAAGTAATATTAAGTCATTTGTTTTCTTAGGAAAATCCAGTGCGTGAACCTGATGATGTTGAACACACAGGGAAGACAGATGACAGCATCATAAAGGAAGAGTCTGAACCATGTTTAGTACCTTCTGCACCAGATAAAGACGATCATGGTAATTAATTATTTAATTGTACATTAAAACAAAATAATAACAGAATGTATCATGCATTTAAGTTTCAGAAACAATTTGAAACCAAAAGAAAAATGTGTTGGCTCCATGGCATATTAATCTAGACCTTTGATTAATTGTTGTCTTGCAGATTACCTAGATATGAATATGACTGGAAACAAAAATGAGGTAAGAAGCACATTTCCCTTTTTAGTATCTTAAGGACAATTAAAGTTATGCAGCTGTATGGAGAATTTTATTACATAGTATTATATATTTATTTGTTTACAGCATTCACAAAATATTTCTGAAGAGACTGAAAACAGGAAAAAGCAACATCAAGTAGATACTGAAACACTGTTGAGCAGACTTCGCCTTGAGGACACCTTTCAACAGAAGTTGTCTCCTGCAGAGTTTCTTAAAATTGGTCCATCTGTGAAACAGGACCACGAGACATCTGAGAAAGATCTAGCTCATACTTTTCTTCAGCGGTTGATGATGTTAGACTACAGAGCCAGATACATTCCTGTCAAACAAGATGGTCCTGGCTTGAGCAGTTCAACAACTATTCCAATGTTTGACACCGTTGAGACAGACGAAAGTGATTTAGATGCTTTTTACAACACTTGCATTGATAGAGATGAATTAAAATTGGTTAATGTACATCCAATGGACGTTCAGATGGCAGTATTCCACTGCTCAGACAGTTTTCTTAAACAGAACATGATTACAAAACTTTCACAATGTCAGTACGCCTTACCTTTGCTTGTTCCTGACCCAGTCACAATGGATGTTGAGTTTCCCCTGTGGACATTCAGACAAATAAGAAAAACCTGGAAGATATATCAAACCAAAGATGATTCAAGCATTGTCACTATGAAAAGTATACCCATCTGCAAAGCTCAGACACCCATGGTGTCATTTATCCGCCTGGGTTCACTGTCAGTGTCTAAATCTCAGCTGATGAACACTTTGATCAATGAACGTCACAGCACCTTCTTCCACAGAAACTGTCCAGGTAGCACCAAATCTCGCCTTTTGATGGATGGTGTGGCAGAGATTGCCTGGTACTGTCCTGCTGGAAAAACCAATGATGCCTTCACTGACTGCGTGGCCTTTTGTAATCTTCATGGTGATGCTCTGTTGTTTGAACAGCAGCGTGACGTACTGATTGAAGGATCTTCCATCAATGTTGTTCTTGTACCAACACTGGAAAAAGGTGATACAAGCAGCACAATCATCACAGGCCTTTACAAGTCCCCAAAGCCCCTTATTTGTCTGATTGTTAATGAAAGTGGTAATGCAGTTGAGACAAAAAATGGAAAATACAAAATGGGTCTGAAAGACAAAAGCCAATCAGATGTTTCTGCAGAACTAAAAAGAATCATTGGAAACATTTTGTCTGGGCCACATAAATCCTTCCAGCTTGAAGTCATGGCTGAGGTCTCTGCGATCAAAGTAGATGAAGATAACACTCTGTGTCTAGAAGGGAAATGTGCTGCAATGAAAATAATGAATTTGCTTCAGGGGATGGACATTTCAAAAATCAAAGACACATTTCTCCGTTGTCAAGGCAAACTGTGGCATGAGTGGTGCAGAATAAATAAAGAACAGTATCAGCTCAAAGGCCACATTGAGAAGGAGAAATGTAAAAAGCAACAGGAGCTAAGGAGCATACGACAAATTCAATGCACAGCTTCCTGTAGCAAACTGATGAAGTTGTTCATTGACAGTCTCTCGTCCTTGCCATCAACAGAGAAAGTGTACTTCCTGAAATGGACTCAGATCCTAATAGATGCTCTCTCCACAGATGACCTCTCTTCAATTCTCCAAAGTTATGATGAAAAATGGTCTGAAATCTTGTCTCTGAAGAGGAAACATGATAAATCTCATCTGTTAAAAAGCAAACAAACCGAGCTTGAAGACATATCAAATAAATTCCAATCAGCCACTTTTGGCTTTGAGCACATCTTTAGAGAAATGGGACAGGTCTATGAAGCCCATAAATCTCTGCAGGAACAGCCAGAGGAGGTTCAGACTGACTGGTCTAAATACCCTGAGCTGGCTGCAGAACTGATGATATCAGGACACCCGATGGAGCTGATGGATGGTGATGCAGGTCATGTACCTTTAACATGGATCTCTAGTCTTTTAGATGAAGTCATCAGGAAACTGGGCGACCAGAAAGTTTTTGTGTTGTCAGTTTTGGGCGTACAAAGCAGTGGAAAGTCAACAATGCTGAACGCCATGTTTGGATTGCAGTTTGCAGTGAGTGCTGGCAGGTGCACCAAGGGCGCCTTCATGCAGCTGGTCAAAGTGTCAGAGGAGATGAAGAAAGACTTTCAGTTTGACTATATTCTAGTGGTGGACACTGAAGGACTGCGTGCTCTGGAGTTGGCCGGTAACACCACTCTTCACCACGACAATGAACTGGCAACATTTGTTGTTGGTCTGGGAAACATGACATTGATCAACATCTTTGGAGAGAACCCAGCTGACATGCAGGATGTCCTGCAGATCGTTGTTCAGGCTTTTATGAGGATGAAGAAAGTAAAACTTTCTCCAAGTTGCTTGTTTGTTCACCAGAATGTTACAGATGTTGCAGCTGCAGAGAAAAACATGGATGGAAAAAGACGCCTGCAAGAAAAACTGGACCAGATGGCTCAACTAGCAGCCAAAGAAGAAGATTCTGATGCTGAGTGCTTCAGTGACGTCATTACATTTGATGTTCAGAACGATGTGAAATACTTTGCCCAACTGTGGGAGGGAAGTCCACCTATGGCTCCTCCAAATCCAGGTTACAGTGAGAGTGTCCAAGATCTGAAGAATATCATCCTCTCTAAAGCCTCCCAGTCTGCTGGGGTTACTCTCTCACAGTTCAAAGGTAAAATTCGGGACCTGTGGAACGCCCTTCTGAAAGAAAACTTTGTTTTCAGCTTCAAAAACACACTGGAAATTACAGTGTACAGAAAACTTGAGGTCCAGTACGGGAACTGGACCTGGGACCTCAGGAGCAACATGTTGACCATAGAAAACCAGCTTTATACTAGAATAGAAAATGGACAACTTGAAAAGGTTGAGCTCAGTTATCTTTTTAAAGAAATGAGCAAAACATATAATGGAATCCAAAAAGAAATGACAACGTACTTTGAAGATAATAGAGACAAGGAAATGTTGGTCCAGTGGCGAGGTCGATTTGAAACTAAAATCAAGGAGTTTCATGATGAACAGGTGAGAGAAGTGAAAAGAAAACTGGATGAAGTTCTCCAGCAGAAGAAAGCTCGCAAAAAGCTTGATGACCAAAAAACAGAGTTTGAGAACAAGCTGCTCCATAAGAGCAAAGAACTCGCTCATCAGTTAAAAGACAAAGCAAAAAATGAAGAACAACTTGAAAAGCAGTTCAACTCTGTTTGGAGTGGCTGGGTTAGTGAACTAACTGCAGGTATAAAACCTATTGAGGACATCAACTTGGAAGAAGATCACTTTACCATCCTTCAAGAGCTCGGGATTGAATGGACTCTCATAGAGGAATCCAGAATCAGACATAAATATAAAAACATGTCAGAAGTGGGTGATTACAGTGACTATGTGTCTATCACAAAGCACCAGGAACATTGTGAGCGATTAGAAGAGGAAACCCAGGACAAAAAGGGGCAGGGAAAATTTACAACTACATGGGCATTACTGAAAAGAACATTTGGATATGGTTCAACACAACAATATGAACTACATACATCAAAGAGTTCTTTAACATATGAAAAACAAAAATGTATCAGATCCCTCATTGACAAAGTTGAACAACAGACCATTAATATAATTAAAAGCAAACCTGTAGCAACTAGAGGCTACAGATCAACCTACTTGCAAGAAGTGGCAAAAAGCATAAAAGAAACAGTGACAGAATTTGAATCACAGTGGAAATATGCTCTGAAGAAGGAGTTTACTGTTGATCTCTTACTGTATGTGTTTCACAGAGCTATGAGTTGGCTTTTAGAGTCTCACAACAAATTCACAATGAATAATGACGCAGCAACATTTGTAAAAAGCAAGAAAATGCAGTATTACAACATTTTCAGAAGCTTTTGTAAGAGGAAGTTCATCTGCTGTTGTTCTTGGAGAACTGATCTGTGAAAAACTGAAGGATTCCACTGTTGAGGCTGTTTGTAACAAGACCGCCATTGACCTGGCTGGAGAGATGAGGTGCAATTTCCCAGCATTCAATGGGAACAGGCTGAACTTGGAGAAACACGTGTTGAAGTCACTGGCAGAGAAAGAGAACTTTGATGATTTCATCACCTACATCAGACATCCAAGGAAACAAGTGAAGAGTTTTATAAAAGAAGAAGTAAAGAAATACATCTTCACAAAACACAGAAATAAATCTCTGAATATACTCAAGAAAAATGTTGAAGACATCAATAAACTTGTAAGTCAAGCTTTATTTACTGCAACAGAAAAATTGAAAAGAGGAGGAGATATAAAAACATGGATGAAAGAGTTCTCCAGTTTGCTAAAAAATGAGCTGGCATTTGATACCATCTCTTCTCAAAACTTCAGCGACATCAACAATTTTGACTTTCTTAAGGAAGAGATAGAGAAAGGTCTTGAATCCATCATCAAGGAAATGAGAAGAATCTCTTTGGAGAAAATGAAAGATTTCAGGCAGAAGCCTGATCAAATCCTCATCGATCAGCTGTGTAGGTGCTGCTGGGTAAAGTGTCCGTTCTGTGCAGCTGTTTGCATCAACACCCTGGAAGATCACAGTCCTGAAAAACACAACGTTCCCTTTCATCGACCCTCTGGGATTGAAGGATGGCACACTAGAAACACAGTGGATCTGGTCATTGATTTCTGCACCACATTAGTTGCAAGTGATAGACGTTTCTATCCTCTTCATGACTCACAGGAGAGTGTACCTTATAAACAGTATCAGAGCGGAGGGGAGAGATATGCATCATGGGAGATTACACCTGATGAGTCCAAGCTGACATACTGGAAATGGTTTGTGTGTCGATTTCAAAAGCAACTGGAAGATCACTATAATCTTAAATTCCAGGGCAGAGGAGAAATTCCCAGTGAGTGGAGGATGTTCACTAAACAAGAAGCCATTAAAAGCCTGGATGAAATGTACAATCCGTGAATGACCTTCACAAAGAATAACTGAGAATTAAGTATTTCCAAATAATATCTAATTAAATTTTTTGTTATATATACAATCATTTGCAGTATAACAGTAAAAATGATCTGAAGCAAATTATGTATGTCTAACAACAAAGTGTTTGTTTTGGTCATAAACAAAGTTTGTGAGTTAGATCTTTTGTTTAATTAAACTGTGTATTTCCTTTTATTATATAAGTTGATAAAATGGCTTTAAATCTGTATGCAAATGCAAATATTTAAACATGAACTAAAATGAATGAAGGAATGAAGACATTGTCGACCAAGTATGGACTAATAATTCCTCTTAAAACAAGAATCTAATCTATGCTTTAACTTTTTTATCTTTTACATGGAAATATCACCCAGAAATGACATGAATTCCTACGTCCTACGATGTATGATATTCTGTTAATGAGTTATAAAAATGTCTTTATTCATCCAAAGTTTTCTTTTATTTTTGCATATTTTAAGAATAAGAAACTTTCTTCAGTTAAGTTTAGAAAGTTTAGTTTAGTTTAAAGATGAATAAAAGATCTAAGATGTTGATTCCATTTATGTGAAATAATAAATGACATCCATAATTGGTTGTCATTTTTCCGTAGTACAGCTCTTACATCATGTTAAACAACAAGTATTTTTTAAGTGTGTAAAAAAATGTTTTTCTTATATTTGTTCTTGTTGAAACTGCCTTCAAGTTGTTCCTCTTTAGCTCATTCCTGCACATTAAACAGACTTCAACTACCTGACTCACTTTCCCTTAATAAATGTAGTTTTTCATTCATTCAAAAAATCTTACTTGATTACATTTACTACAATAACATAAAAATGTTTGATGTTTAGTTGCACAGAAACATCATTTTTCAGGACAAAGGATTAGTTAATTGAAATGTCGTTTAAGACCATTATTGGTAAAAATTGCTAAATATTCTAAAATAGTTAAAGATTAAATAAACCTTATTAATCCCTGAAGGGAAATTTAAGAATTATTATTTAAATATTAGTGTAATTTAAATCCTATAATATTATACATTTATAAAATGAAATGTAAAATTATAGAAAGTGCAATAACCAGTTATTTTACAGTGTCAGTACTCATGTGAGTGACTCTTTCTGAGAACAATAAAATGCATCAGCATCTTCATCAAACCGGATACATGGGTTTTAAAAAGAAATGTCTCCTTAAGAATGGTTGGTTAATGAGGCTTAATATTTGAAATATTAGTACTTATTAGTACTTCCACATTTAATTCAGTGCACTGAATACATTTTTACATGCTTCAGACTCTAACCCAACCGAGGTTTTTACTTATCTTCAATCTGCAATTGATGCTTTTTAGTTATGGATATATTTATTTTTAGTTCAGGTGCCAAATGCACAAAGGCTAAGACCTAATTTCTAGTAATGTCCTTTGTGATTTATTTCGTTAGGTGGAGCCTAGAGCACATAAAATGTTTTATTCATATTATGTGAAGTCAATAAGACACCTGTGGGAGTGCAGAATATCATGTATTGTGTCTGTATTTCCATCAGAAACAATTCTACATACGAACTACAGTCCAAAAAAAATGATATAAAAATTATTTTAAGGAAATAAATAGAATATCAAGTGATTATTAATATAATAATAAATAATAATGTCCCTATACTGTAGTTCCATTAGAGCTAATGAAGGGAAGTTAAATTGTTTTATTGTCAAATTTCAAATTATCATTAGCACAGTTAAAAGTAAAAACAAAAGCTTGGATGAAAGTAAAACTAATATCTGAGAATTAATCATTACCTGTGTTCTCTGCTGGATATATTTTACATTACCATGTGTGGGTCTCCTGGTAGATGTCGAATGTCTTTCTAAAGATAGTAAACTTTCATAATGAATGGAACTCTGGCAGCTACAGGCTGTGTTAGTACCAGTTTGAAAATGTTTAGGTAATGTGAGCTGAAGACCTACTATCATTTTCCTCTAGGTCACACAGCTTAAAGGAAATAGAGGACTTTTACTCTCACTTTTACACCACTACAAGTAATGAATGAGCAGAACTTATACAACAATAGTTCAGTTTTGTGTGTGTACAGAGCTAAAATCTGAGTATGTACAGTTTGTATGGTAGTACCTGATGTATCTTACCCACCTTACAGTTTCATACTGTACAGCACTTAATATTTGTTCTTAAAATCTTCACTGACTAGTGAGGTTATTTTTAGTACACACACAGATTTGCCTTTCAGTACTTGTGAAGACCCTTCACTCTATTCCAGCCCCTGACCTCATAACTAAATGCTGAACACCAACCATAACATAAACCAGATTCTATCCTGAACCTTAAAACCAAGTCTTTACCCATTAAACATGTAGTGTGAACAAGCAACAATGTCCTTAGAATGCAGTTGTATTATACCTAATATTAACAAGTGATTTAATTTAATCTCTGTTTTGTGTACATGTGTAGATGTAGATCTGTGTAGATGTGGTTCACTAGAATGGTAACTGTATTTACAAGCAAAAGACAAAAAATATGATACTGTATATCATGTAGATAAGTCTGAATCTTCTGGATCTTCTTTTTAAGCAGTAAATGTTGCTTTGTACTAAAGTCACTTCAGAAATCAAAGAATCTCCCTGTGTTGCCTCCAAGAGGCGATTAGCTTAGGTCTTAAACGGTTCAGCACCAGACTCTCTAGGGCTTTCATAATGTGAGATGTGAGAGCTACTGGTCTGTAAACAATGAAGGCAGACTTTTTTTGGCACTTCTCCTGACACTCAAACTAAGGTTAAAGATGTGCTGTAGATGCATCTAGTAGACCAGTGTAACCATTTAAATGTAGTTTTGGGCTTTAAGAAAAGTGAAATTAAACTTAATTATACTGCAAATATGGCAATAGTTGCCATAAAATAACTCAGGGGCATTCAATAAAATAGAGCTCTGTTACTTTTACTTCTGATGATTTACATCACGTCACAAGTGATACGTCAGTGCCGTATCACTTTTTTATTTTTAGCTTTTTAATAATAGCAGGTGGGATGGAGATTGAGAGAGGGGGTTTCAGGCTTTGGATTTGTATATATACAGGAAGGGGACTGAGAGGATTACTGCAGAGTTACAGAGCAAACAGAACTAAAGAAAGACACGACACAAGGTGAGTTTCTGCATCTGATTTCATGTCCAAATCTGAGCATTTAGAATATTTTGACAGACACTGACCACTGCAAAAAACTTTAGTTTAATTGTGTGAGTTGATATGATCTTAAAGAGTGCATGCAATTAGATTCTTTAACTGTGATTGTTTATATGTTTAAACATAGATAAATATACTCCTGTGATTTACTTCTAGTTTTCATTTTCAAGAATATTTACAGCATGAAAATATGGGTAAACAATAGACGTTTCTCCACATTTCTTTGGGGAACATATACACAGAGAGGTGCAGAAGTTTCCACCTTCCTTAATCACCAGTTAGTAATTCCTTAAATTCATTCTACTCAACCCAACCCAACTTGAATTCAAGTCAGATATCTCACAGAACCCTTGATCTTAAAGTACCCAGTTTACAGTTTAGTATGTATGTAGTATTGAAAACTGGGAGCCTATCCCAGTTATCATTGAATAAGAATGTAGCCTGGACAGGTCTGCCATTCCATCACAGGGCAGACATGGAGAGACAGACAAACATTTGCTCCAATGGGCAATTTAGAGTGACCAGTTAACCCTAACATGCATGCATTTCTTTGGAGGGTGGGAGGAAGCTTGAGAGCTTGAAAATTTCTCTTTGACTCTGACATTTACATTTAAATTTAGTCATTTGGCAGAAGGTTTAAGTGCAGAGAAAGTTGTGTAACTGTTCTGTTTTCAGCAGATATTTTTCAAAATAGGAATTGTGGCCGCGGAGTGTGCAGAGGTGGTTAGGTTGTTCCACCATTGGAACCTCTGAACTGAAAAGTGTAGCCTGGGATTCTCTTACAAAAGGTTAAAGTGTTTTTTAAATAGATTTTGCACAAGTAATAGAGCTTTGCATTTTGAAGGCAGGTGTTTCTCTGAGAATAGAGTGTACTATAAAAATGGATAAAAATGGCTTTACTTTTTTTTATTAGGCCCACAGTATATTTCAAAACAGTATGTTTTTGTGTCTGTGAAGATTCTCAGTCATGACCATCATGGTGGTTGATGACCCCGCATCAACATAGTATAAGTGGGTCACACCATCATCTGTTCTAAAAATGTTATCAGATTATAGTCTGACAACCCTGCCAGTGCTATTTGGATTTGAATTATATAACATACACCTGCAGTGAAATATTTAGTATATTTCTAAAAATATAAAAAATAAATAAAGTTGAACTCTGACTATACAGCAGATAAGGAGACATAAAATGGAGGTGATGAACAATGACAATAACGCAGATGTACAAGATACAGAAGTCCTACCTTTACCTAAAGGTAAACTTTATAATCACTAATAAATGTAGTAGATAATAATTATCATGTGTAAACCTGTTGAACATTCTGTTCATTCTCTCTGATTTCTTCAGACCCTACATCACAAGAGGTTGATGATGTGGAACAGATTAACACCAGTATCGCCAACATTACTGAACATTCTGCAGAGGAGCAAGAAACAATAAAAGACACAAGTTCAACACCCCAGACGGTTTCTACAGACATCCAGGAATGTGAGAATCACTGCAGTATCATTCTTTTGGTTTTTCTTTAAGTAAAATTTAAAACAGAACAGTGAGAATATTGTTTGAGAATATTTCAGTATGTTTATGTTCTTTTTTGTTTCAGTGATACCTGAGCTCACAATTGCATTAATTGGTGACACAAATTCCATTGAGATTGGATCAAAAAACATTTTACTTGACCATGACAAGCAAACAAGTGTGGAACAGTTTTCATCCAAACTGTATGATCTGTGTGGTCGCCACATCTCTGTCATTAATATGCTTGGCTTGCAAAATGCTAACGAATTCCCATTAAATCAGGGAATTCATGCCTTTCTCCTGCTGTTACCAAATGGTCAGTCCAACAGCCATTACAGTTCAGGAGTGCAGTGGTTAGAAAAAGCTTTTGGGAAAGAATCACTTTCTTATGTAATGGCAGTTGTGACTCATGAACAAGATGAAAACTGTGAAAGTGCACTGACAGAACTGAAAGCCAAAAGCAGGTTTGAAGAAAAACGATATCACACATGTAGAAGAAATATGACGGATGAAAAAGAAATAATAGCTCTATTGGAAAAAATCAATGTCATGGTCTCTGAAAACGATCCACACTGCTACAGCAGTAAGATGTTTATTGAAAATAAAGAGCAGAAACAACACCTGGAGCCCAGTTCCCACAAAGAAGAAAGACTGGATTCCTCAGTGTCTCAGCAAGATCAAAGAGGTAAAATTTCAATTTTGGAATTTAAAGATTACACCCACATTACTTTATATACTACTACTATTCAATTAATCACGACATTTTCAATTTTTAACTTTTAAAAGAAGAAGATGTAGATGATTGGTGAAGACAGTGTGCTAAATAATGCAATTTGCCTACAGAAATTTACAAAACTGTGATTTAGAATGATATTTAAGTGAGACAAACTGCATTGTGCTTAGAGTTTTGCAGAACAGCAATAATATTGTTTCAGTGATTTCAGTATGTTTATGTTCTTTTTTGTTTCAGTGATACCTGAGCTCACACTTGCATTAATTGGTGACACAAATTCCATTGAGATTGGATCAAAAAACATTTTACTTAACCATAACAAGCAAACAAACGTGGAAAAGTTTTTATCCAAATTGTAAGATCTGTGTTGTCGCTATGTTGTCATTATTTACATGCTTCGTTGCAAAATGTTCAAGATTCAATTCAAGATTCAAAAAACTTTATTAATCCCAGAGGGAAATTGTTTAAACAAATGTTAACAAATTCCATAAAATCAGGGAATTCATGCTTTTCTCCTACTGTTACCAAATGCTCAATATAATTTAGATTTAGAATGGGATTTGATTGAGAGAAACTGCATATGCTTAGAGCTTTGAAGTTTGAAGTCATGTTAATGGAGCAATAGTGGCTCAGTAGGTAGGGCAGTTGTCTACGTATCCCTGGCTTGATGGTTCAACTTCCAGTTCCTACATATTCTTGGCCATATCTTGAACCTGAACTTGAACAAGTTTTGATCACAGGGGCTCAAGCAAACAATGAACATATGATAAACTACAACTACAAAGTATAAATCTTTATTTCTAGGGTAAAGAGAATGAAACTGTGTCCCGTAAAATCCTGACAAAGTTTATGTAGGGAGGGGTTCAGAGTGGCTGAATTACCAATAAAATTAACTTCATTCTTTTGGTTTTTCTTTAAGTACCATTTAGATTGAGATTGGATCAAAAAAAACTTACTTGACCATAACAAGCAAACAAGCGTGGAACAGTTTTCATCCAAATTTTAGTACAGTACCAGTATGGTCGTTACATCTCTGTCATTATTTACATGCTTGTTATGCAAAATGTTAACGAATTCCCATAAAATCAGGGAATTCATGCTTTTCTCCTACTGTTACCAAATGCTCAATATAATTTAGATTTAGAATGGGATTTGATTGAGACAATCTGCATATGCTTTGATTTTTGCCGTTAGAAGTCATGATATTGGAGCAATAGTGGCTTAGTTGGTGATAATAATTCAAATGTGATTGCTAGCTAACTGAGTGTGTGCATTTAAAATATTGCATGAGACCTTGTTAAATCGTTTTTTTTTTCTTCTGCAGTAGATGAGTTGGAGGACAATGCAGAGGAAAGTCTGATAAATGTAAGATTTTCAATCCTAATCATCATATGTATCTGGGACCTCATGCTTTCGGTCATGACCCAGTGCTCATGACCATAGTTGAGGGTAGGAATAACGCAGATTGGCCGGTCTTTCGGTTTAGCTCCTTCTTCACTATGTCAACACCGTACATTGGCCACATTACTGCTGCTGTTGCAGCGATCCTTCTGTCAGTGTCACACACCATCCTTCCCTTATGCGTGAACAGGACAACATCATCTGCAAAAAGCAGAGATGAAATCCTGTGGTCCTCAAATTGGACTCACTCCAGCCCCTGGCTGTGCCTAGAAATTCTGTCCATAAAATATTTAATAAAATGGCTCTGCACTGCCTACTCCCAAAGCACCCTCCAAAGAATACTGAGGGAGACAGTCAAATGCCTTCTCCAAATCCACAAAGCACATGTGTACTGGTTGGGTTAACTCCCATGAACCCTCAAGCACTCTAGGAGTTGAAGACCCCTCTTACATAGACAATCACAATCCATTTGGGTCTGCCAAATCTGTCCAGCTTTCTCCTTCGCTCTAGCTTGTGGTGATCAGTTGACAGCTCGGCCCCTCTCAACCCAAGTCCCAGACAAATGGTTGGAGGTCAGATGAGAAGATCACAAAGTCAATCTTCAACCTCCAACCTCCAACCTAGGGCATCCTGGTGCCACGTGCACTAACAGACCTTATCCTTGAACATGGTGTTCATTATGGACAAACTCCCCCAGCAGAATAATGGAGTCCCCAGGCAGAGCACCTTCTTATAGGTCTATAAGCAAGCCCACTCCAGCACACCATCTCACACCGTGGGCAACTCCAGAGTAAAAGAGGGTCCAACCCCTATCAAAAAGTGGGGATCCAGATCACAAGTTATACATAGAGGCGAGCCCAACTATCTCTAGTCAATACTGCTCAACCTCCCATACAAGTTTAGGCTCTTTCCCCACCCAGTGAGGTGACGTTCTGTGTCCTAATAGCCAAAATCCTTGTTTAGGGATTGGGTCGCCATGGCATACAACTGCCACCCAATTCACAATCCCTTATGCTCCTTCGTGCAGGTGGTGGGCCTACAGGAAGCTAATTGCCTATTATATCTTGCAAACATCCTTGGTAACCTCTGTATATATGAACATATGAATCTACTGTATGGAGAAAAGGATATTGTCTTCTTGCAATCATAAAAACTTGGTTGTGTGATTTGGTGACTTTATTTGTATTGTACTCCAGACTGTATAGTGCTGCCTAGTTAACCTGAAGTAATATAAAGTCATTTGTTTTCTTAGGAAAATCCAGTGCATGAACCTGACGATGTTGAACACACAGGGAAGACAGATGACAGCATCATAAAGGAAGAGTCTGAAACATGTTTAGTACCTCCTGCACCAGATAAAGACGATCATGGTAATTAATTATTTAATTGTGCAGTAAAATAAAACAATAATAGAATGTATCATGCATTTAAGTTTCAGAAACAATTTGAAACCAAAAGAAAAATGTGTTGGCTCAATGGCATTAATTAATTAATTAATCTAGCCCTTTAATTAATTGTTGCAGATTACAAGAATATGGATATGACTGGAAACAAAAATGAGGTGAGAAGCATATTTCCTTTTTATAGTATCTTAAGGACAATTAAAGTTATGCAGCTGTATGGAGAATTTTATTACATAGTAATATATATTTACTTGTTTACAGCATTCACTAAATATTTCTGAAGAGACTGAAAAAAGGAAGAAGCAACATCAAGTAGATACTAAAACACTGTTGAGCAGACTACACCTTGAGGACACCTTTCAACAGAAGTTGTCTCCTGCAGAGTTTCTTAAAATTGGTCCATCTGTGAAACAGGACCATGAGACATCTGAGAAAGATCTAGCTCATACTTTTCTTCAGCGGTTGATGATGTTAGATTACAGAGCCAGATATATTCCTGTAAAACAAGATAGCTCTGGCTTGAGCAGTTCAACATCTATTGCAGTGGTTGACACTGTTGAGACAGAGGAAAGTGCTTTAGATGCTTTTTACAACACTAGCACTGATAAGGATGAATCAAAATTGGTTAATGTGCATCCAATGGACGTTCAGATGGCAGTATTTCACTGCTCAGACAGTTTTCTTAAACAGAACATGATTACAAAACTTTCACAATGTCAGTACGCCTTACCTTTGCTTGTCCCTGACCCAGTCACAAAGGATGTTGAGTTTCCTCTGTGGACATTCAGACAAATAAGAAAAACCTGGAAGATATCTCAAACCAAAGATGATTCAAGCATTGTCACTATGAAGAGTATGCCCATCTACAAAGCTCAGACCCCCATGGTGTCATTTTTCCGCCTGGGTTCACTGTCAGTGTCTAAATCTCAGCTGATGAACACTTTGATCAACGACCGTCACAGCACCTTCTTCCACAGAAACTGTCCAGGTAGCACCAAATCTCGCCTTTTGATGGATGGTGTGGCAGAGATTGCCTGGTACTGTCCTGCTGGAAAACCCAGTGATGCCTTCACTGACTGTGTGGCCTTCTGTAATCTTCATGGTGATGCTCTGTTGTTTGAACAACAGCGTGACATAGTGATTGAAGAATCTTCCATCAATGCTATTCTTGTACCAACATTGGAAAAAGGTGACAAAAGCAGCACAATCATTACAGCCCTTCTAAAGTCTCAGGAGCCCCTTATTTGTCTGATTGTTAATGACAGTGGTAATGCAGTTGAGACAAAAAATGGAAAATACAAAATGGGTCTGAAAGACAAAAGCCAATCAGATGTTTCTGCAGAACTGAAAAGAATCATTGTAAACATTTTGTCTGGACCACATAAAACCTTCCAGCTTGAAACCATGACAGAGGTCTCTGGAATCAGAGTGGATGAAGATGACACACTGTGTTTAGAAGGGAAATGTGCTGCAATGAAAATAATGAAATTGCTTCAGGGGATGGACGTTTCAAAAATCAAAGACACATTTCTCCCTTGTCAAGGCAAACTGTGGCATGAGTGGTGCCAAATAAATAAAGAACAGTATCAGCTCAAAGGTCACATTGAGAAGGAGAAATGTAAAAAGCAACAGGAGCTAAGGAGCATACGACAAATTCAATGCACAGCTTCCTGTAGCAAACTGATGAAGTTGTTCATTGAAAGCCTCTCATCATTGCCTTCAACAGATAAAGAGTATTTCCTCAAATGGATTCAGATCCTAATAGATGCTCTCTCCACAGATGACCTCTCTTCAATTCTCCAAAGTTATGATGAAAAGTGGTCTGAAATCTTGTCTCTGAAGAGGAAACATGACAAATCTGATCTGTTAAAAAACAAACAAACCGAGCTTGAAGAAATATCAAATAAATTACAATCAGCAACCTTTGGCTTTGAGCACATCTTTAGAGAAATGGGACAGATCTATGAAGCCCATAAATCTCTGCAGAAACAGCCAGAGAGGGTTCAGACTCACTGGTCTAAATACCCTGAGCTGGCTGCACAACTGATGATATCAGGACACCCGATGGAGCTGATGGATGGTGATGCAGGTCATGTACCTTTAACATGGATCTCTAGTCTTTTAGATGAAGTCATCAGGAAACTGGGCGACCAGAGAGTTTTTGTGTTGTCAGTTTTGGGCGTACAAAGCAGTGGAAAGTCAACAATGCTGAACGCCATGTTTGGATTGCAGTTTGCAGTGAGTGCTGGCAGGTGCACCAAGGGCGCCTTCATGCAGCTGGTCAAAGTGTCAGAGGAGATGAAGAAAGACTTTCAGTTTGACTATATTCTAGTGGTGGACACTGAAGGACTGCGTGCTCTGGAGTTGGCCGGTAACACCACTCTTCACCACGACAATGAACTGGCAACATTTGTGGTTGGTCTGGGAAACATGACATTGATCAACATCTTTGGAGAGAATCCAGCTGACATGCAGGATGTCCTGCAGATCGTTGTTCAGGCTTTTATGAGAATGAAGAAAGTGAAACTTTCTCCAAGTTGTGTGTTTGTTCACCAGAATGTTACAGATATTGCAGCTGCAGAGAAAAACATGGATGGAAAAAGACGCCTGCAAGAAAAACTGGACCAGATGGCTCAACTAGCAGCCAAAGAAGAAGTTTCTGCTGCTGAGTGCTTCAGTGATGTCATTACATTTGATGTTCAGAACGATGTGAAATACTTTGCCCAACTGTGGGAGGGAAGTCCACCTATGGCTCCTCCAAATCCAGGTTACAGTGAGAGTGTCCAAGATCTGAAGAACTTCATCCTCTCCAAAGCCTCCCAGTCTGCTGGGGTTACTCTCTCCCAGTTCAAAGGTAAAATCCGGGACCTGTGGAATGCCCTGATGAATGAACACTTTGTTTTCAGTTTCAAAAACATATTGGAAATTACAGTGTACAGAAAACTTGAGGTCCAGTACGGGAACTGGACCTGGGACCTCAGGAGCAACATGTTGACCATAGAAAACCAGCTTTATACCAGAATAGAAAACTTGAAACTTGAAAAGGTCGAGCTCAGTTATCTTTATAAAGAAATGAGCAAAACATATGAAGAAATCCAAAAAGATATGACAACTTACTTTGACGATAACAGAGACAAGGAAATGTTGGTCCAGTGGCGAGGTCGATTTGAAACTAAAATCAAGGAGTTTCATGATGAGCAGGTGAGAGAAGTGAAAAGAAAACTGGATGAAGTTCTCCAGCAGAAGAAAGCTCGCAAAAAGCTTGATGACCAGAAAACAGAGTTTGAGGACAAGCTGCTCCATAAGAGCAAAGAACTCGCTCATCAGTTAAAAGACCAGACCAAGGATGAAGAAGAACTTGAAAAACATTTTAACTCTGTTTGGAGTGGCTGGGTTAGTGAACTAACTGCAGACATAAAACCTATTGAGGACATCGATTTGGTAGAAGATCAGGATAAAATCATTCAAGAGCTCGGTATTGAATGGATTCTGATAGAGGAATCGAGAACCAGTCTTAAATATAAAAACATGTCAGAAGTAGGTGATTACAGTGACTATGTGTTTATCACAAAGCACCAGGAACATTGTGACAATAGTCAGAGATTAGAAGAAGAAACCCAGGACAAGGAGCAGGCAATGTTGGCAAGTGCATGGGAAATACTAAAAAGAATATTGGGATATGGTTCAACACAACACAATGAACTACATACATCAAAGAGTTCTTTACCATATGAAAAACAAAAATGTATCAGATCCCTCATTGACAAAGTTGAACAACAGACCATTAATATAATTAGAAGCAAACCTGTAGCAACAAGAGGCTACAGATCAACTTATTTGCAAGAAGTGGCCAAAAATGTTAAAGAAAAAGTGACAGACTTTGAATCACAGTGGAAATATGCTCTGAAGAAGGAGTTTACTGTTGATCTCTTACTGTATGTGTTTCACAGAGCTGAGAGTTGGCTTTCAGAGGCACACAACAAATTCAGAATTAACAATGATGCAGCGACATTCGTAGAAAGCAAGAAAAAACAATATTCCAACATTTTCAGAAGCTTTTGCAAAGGAAGCTCATCTGCTGTTGTTCTTGGAGAACTGATCTGTGAAAAACTGAAGAATTCCACTGTTGAGGCTGTTTGTAACAAGACTGCCATTGATCTGGCTGGAGAGATGAGGTGCAATTTCCCAGCATTCAATGGGAACAGGCTGAACTTGGAGAAACACGTGTTGAAGTCACTGGCAGAGAAAGAGAACTTTGATGATTTCATCACCTACATCAGACATCCAAGGAAACAAGTGGAGAGTTTTATAAAGGAAGAAGTAAAGAAATACATCTTCACAGATAACAGAAATAAAACTCTGAATATACTCAAGAAAAATGTTGACGATATCAGCAAAGAAGTCCGTCAAGCTTTATCTGCTGCAACAAACAAAGTAAAAACCCAGAGCGGAGACACAGACATGTGGGTGGACAAATTCTCCACTTTGCTAACAAATAAGTTGACATTTGATACCATCTGTTCTCCAAACTTCAGCGACATCAACAATTTTGACTTTCTCAAAGAAGAGATAGAGAAAGGTCTTGTGTCTATAGTTAAAGAGATGAGTAACATCTCACTGGATAAGATGAAAGAATTCAGGGTGAAACCTGATGAAATCCTTATTGATCAGCTGTGTAGGTGCTGCTGGGTACAGTGTCCGTTCTGTGCAGCTGTTTGTATCAACACCCTGGAAGATCACAGTCCTGATGACCACAGTGTTCCTTTTCATCGATCCGCTGCAGTCAATGGATGGCATTATAGAAACACAGTGAATCTGAGTGTTGAGTTCTGTACAACAGAAGTTGCAAGTGATGGAGGTTTTTACCCTCGTCATGATTCAGATGAGTCCATTCCATTTAAACTGTACAGAACGGCTGGACCCAAATATGCTAACTGGAGCATTACTCCTGATGGGTCTAACCTGTCATACTGGAAATGGTTTGTGTGTCAGTTTCAGACACAGCTTGAAGATCACTACAATCTGAAGTTCAAGGGTCTTGGTGAAATTCCCAGCGAGTGGAAAACATACAGTAAAGTAGAAGCTATTAAAAGTCTGGATGAAATGTACAATCTGTGAATCAGCAACTCAACTACAGCTCTGCACTGCAGCACGCCTTGTTTAATTTAATATATCTGAAAAAAGTTTCCATGAAGCAAAAGAAAAAAACTGTATTTAATCTTCTCAAGCTTAATGAACATGGAAAAAGTTATTATCTACATTATTACAAGTAGTAAACAAGTTTTTTGTTAACAGGTTAATTATTTTTTAGTAATTCACATCATTCAAAAAATCTCATTTGAAACCATTTGCTATTTTTCCCATATCAGCATTTTTGTTTGAGCTATTTTGATATCCAGGCTTTGTGTGTACAATTTAAGTGTTGCTGATAAATTAGTCAATAACCATGCTGAAAAGTTTGATTCTAGCCTTTCACATTATTAAGCAGCATGATGAGTTTTAATAAAAATCACTACTTCACATCTACTGGAAGACCTTGTTTTTTTCTCAGATGTACATTTTTAATTTAATTTTAATTTATGTTTAATTTTAAGCATAGATAGATAAAACTGATGTAAACTTTGCACATTACACTATAAAATGAAAAAGAAAAGTAAAGTCCAAACATGCAGAATCAGACAACTTAAATACTGTACACATACTGTGGACCTTTCAGTTTGTCTTTCAGAGTTATAGTATCTATCATGAATCAAGTGTCATCATGAATGAGGCACATTATATTTAGATGTTGACAGCAATAACTTTCTACCAACACCAACCTCATAAGTCCTGGACTAATTATAATTATATTATATACTAATTATAAAACTAGGTTAAACTACTTAAGTCAAAAGAATTGAGTTCTCAATAGTACCTTACATCAAAAGGATATGATTGTGTACAGAGCATGGATGTAATAAGGATCCTTTTGATATATGTCTTATAAACTTCTCATCCTGAATGCAGCATTACAGGAAAATGTCGACCCTGTGAATATTGTCATTAATTGTCATGTGACACCTAATTGCTCATAGTAGTTTCCCTTATATTGTCAGACCACTATACATTCATCTGCGTTAGATTGTTCCTGTTTGATTGTTGCTTTAGTTTGGCAACTTTATTTTCAATATAGTCACCCGAAGTGTTAATAAGCAGACATGTCTGCAGTGATTTTACTACACATTTCCATGCTATGACCACATTTCTAATTGCTGCTGGCAAAGCAATTAGAATTAATTGATACACTTTTCATTTGGTAAGAATTTGATTAATGTTGATTAATGATTCAATGATTTTACCCCTTACTGTCGATGTTATAGTTGATTTTGATGTTTCTCAGTGTCCTGTCCTTGCTACAACACACAGGTACCAATGTTCATTATGACGCACAGAATAAGCAGTAATGCTTTATTTTACTGTGATATACAGACTAGTCACACTCATTGGATATTCTGTTATTAATGTGAAAAGGAAAGGAAAGTGTTAAAAAAAAACAGAATCCTGTCGCTTCTATCACAGAGCCGTTCAAACAAACCAGATTATTTGTGAATGTAACATCACTTGCAGTCATGCATTGACTTGAAAACTTGGCTTCTCAGATTTAAAAGTAATGTGGAACTAAACAGACCTTTATATTTAAGTGGTTCCTGAAAATAAAATCCAAGAGAGGAAAAAAAAAACACATAATGTAAAGTTTAACTTTAATCTGTGAGACAGAAGTAAAGGTGTTTGAGATCTCATCCTCTACTTTCACATGCAAACTGGTCAATCAACATTTTTTACTCTTGTGTAGCACTAATGTCTTCTCTTACTTCCTTGAACAACTCACAGTTAACAACAACACAAAACATAAAATTAAAACATCATTACTAGAAAATTTCAAATACATCTGATGATCTGTTTCAAGTACTCATTAAATTTGACAGTCGGGGCTGCAAAAATAGAACTACATGTATAAATTAATAAAAACTATTAAAAACAAAACATGTGGATGAATAAATATTAAAGTTGATTAAATAAAAAAGAGGAGTCTGAACTGAAATAAGGAATAAAAAAAAGTTATAATGGTCCAGGGGAACTTCTCACAGACCAAAACAAATCTGTTACAAGCAGGTAGGACGGGTTAATAACGAGCACACCTAGTATCAAAACTTATAATCTGAGTTCTATATATAGGACATTAGCTAACAAGGAACTAACTATAATTCCCATCAGGTTTAATAAAGTATCTATCAAGGCAGCTTCATCAAAACAGACAAGGTCAAGACACAAAACAAAGGTGAGTTCAAACAACATTTCAACTTACATAGTTTCTTTTACTTAAACAGTAAGTTCACACTGAGATACAGTGTTTTTTATTATTTAACCTGCATGTAAACAAATTATAGGGTTTTAAAAAGTTTGGTTGCTATGTGCTGCAATTCTACTGTAATCCTGTAGATGCATGACATAGCAGCTGTTCATGCTGTTCTTGTTTGCACGTTCATCCTTTAAATTTATTTTTTCTGACCCTTTGTATATTAAAATAATTTATCATTATTTATTATGTTTTAAAATGTCCTCCACCCAAACTGGCAGCAACACATATTTGATCTAGGTGTGCCATCTTTTGGTGAAACTTTGGCACACGTTACTCTGACTGATCTTATCACTCACTTTTTAAACAACGCAGATGCATTAGAATAAAAGTATATACAAGACTACCATCTTGCTTACAATTAAATATAATAAATTTAAAAGATTGTTTTCATTGTGATCCTCTGAAGGAAACAAACATGTGGGTTCAAAACTTTCAATATCAACTGTTCATCTGCCGTGTGAGAAAGTATTTTTTCATCATACAGGATGCGTCACATTAGAAATGATGCGTTATGTTGATAACTTTTCCTGAAGGAAAGTGGAGGAAAAAAGTGCGATTCGACAGTAGTTAAGTTTTTAACTCTTAAAAACGAACTCTTAAACTGCTGAGAAAGAAAATGCCACTTCGCTCGCTGTGAGTACTCAGGACTATTACCTGTATTCACACCTGTATTCACACCTTTATTCACACCTGGGCTCATTCGGTCATTATGTGGACTGGGAGTAAAATCTAGGAATGTACCGTTTTTTAACAGACATTAACCTCTTCAAACACTGTCATTGTTTGATAGTTAGATCTTTACATACACTTACATGTTTTTCTGTCTAAATTGGGAGTATCAGTGTAAGTTTGTAAAGATACTGTCATTTTCTTCTATTTGCCAATTTCCATCATATTTGACATGTTCCCTGACAATTAAATTCTGTTTTTAACACATACACAGAAAGTTCCCACTTGCATTTTAAACTAAAAGTGAATTGAAACAACATATTTCATATTAATAATGTTATCCACATCAAAAAACACAGGAAGATAGAAAGTTTCTCTCTATTTTGTTTTTATAGTTCTCCTTAGCCTGCTTCCATTTCCTCTTCAGCTCATGTTGGACATGTTTCTTTGTCTCCATCTTTAAATGTCTCCTTATTCTGGTTAAGGACAGCCTTGATCTCACTACTGATCCAAGGTTTGTTGTTGACACTGTAGAAGTTGATGTGATCAATGAAACTGTCTTCCTGTCTGTCAATGTCTTCTCTAGTTGGACAAGTGACAACTTAGAACATGCAACATTAGCATTTGCTCTTGGTTGAATGTAAACAAGTATTTTGATGATGACTTAATTTCCTGGGAACATTATATGGTCTGAGAACAACTGCCAATAAAACAATGTCCTGACAACATATCGTCTCCTTGACAGTAATATGACCGGGGTTACACCATCTCTTGTTTACAAAAAAAACAAGCAAGACGAACGGATATGACGGAAGAAAAGAATCAAAACAGAGCAGCTGAAAGAGGAAAAGAGTCAAAAACAAAAACAAAACCTGTTAGATCATCTGGTACGGATGAGGAAGGTAATGTAAAATTCTGAAAACATAACCGTGTTAACTAAGAGATGGTTATTAACCAAACAATGTGTCTCAGGTGGGTCTTGCAGGTGTTACTTATGCTGCTTTTCCAAACATGAATCAGAAGTCGAGATGGAGGATATTGTACCTGAAAACAAGGTAAAAGCAAGAAACAGCTTATTACTGTATTTTAGGTCTTTTGATTTTTGAACATAACTGAGATTTATTTAATTATAATAGTGTTATCCAGTAAATCAACTGGCTGCAGAATCAGGTCTAGAGAAGAATGATGAACTCCCATTGTCAAGTTGTCAAATCAAGTCTGAGCACGGAGAAAGGTAATATTTTAATGAATGATCTGATTGTGCAGCAACAGAGATTGAAATATTTATATTCTATGAGCAATTGTTGAGGATTAAATGATGTAAATAAGGTGCCAGAGGGGAACTTGGACTAAAAATAGACCCTGGACCTTTGGCCAGATGGACGATCACAGTCATCTGACACCAACCATTCTCACACTGCACTTTTAATCTAATGCTACAGTTCAGTACAAATCTGAAAAACTTACGTGACTGTTTCTTTTCATGCCAACTTATAATTGTATTCCATTAGAAATGAGAGGGAAATATTGTAGTTTTCATTCCACTACATTAATCTGAGCACTTTAGTGAGTTAAAGTTTGGATTTGTGCAAAAAAGATCATAAAAAATAAACAGAAATACATAAAACAAATTCCTAAAATCAATACAAGTGGCATGAGGTTAGTAGACTATTCTAATCTCTGAAGTATTTTTTTATGTAAAAATACTTAATATGTATTTTGTGATTCCAGCTTCTCAAATAATAATAAATCAAGTCATAAAGAAAATAATCAGCAAATGAATCCTTAATAAAACAAAAGGTTTATTATACTGTGCTCATCAAGAAACAACAATCAGACACAGATTACTTAAAAATTTTACTGTTGGTAAAAACTAATGTTTCTTTCACTCAGATTACTAAAATATAAATATTACTTCAAGTGTTCAGTTTGAAATGTAAAAACATGATTTTAAATCCCAGCTCAGATCCTTTCCAGTGTGTTTTCTTCTCCTCTTTTCTCAGGTCTGCAGTCTGGGTTTGTCACTCTGTCCCATCCCTCTCGCCTTGATGACAGTTTCAGGATGGAGACGTCCAGAAAAGCTCTCCACCAGACAGCAGTGGCTCCGACTCCTTCACCTCGTTCACCGTAGATTTTCACTCCTCCCTTATGACTGAGGTGCTCAGCTTGAGGAGGAGAAGAACAGGAGGTCTGTGAGGACTCCTGAAGTGTCAGCCTATTTAAATTATTCTAAACATACACATTGTTGAATCAGTCTGACTGCTCAAATTAACAAACTATTAATGATTTTACATGGACGTGCTGATTAAATATGGAAAAGACGTCTTTAATTATTTAGTAATAAAGAGAGTGGAAGTTCTCATGGTATTACTGGGCATAATAATATATAATCAAAAATATCTACTCCTGTAATTTCTTCCACTTTTAAGAACAAATCACATCACAGCATTACGACACAGTTTGTGAAGTTATATTCTTTATACAAAGAGTTTTTTTTTTTATCACTGTATGCTAGAAAAAAGTCTCAAAAATACAATAAGACATAAGATAATGTCAGATATTGACAGAAAAGCATTATTTGCAGTGCTGTTATATTAAACGGCAATAATTTTATCTAGGTGCACCTAATAAATTAGGAAGTTACATCAGCCAGAATAATCACAGGCTGTCCGTCTCTCACACAGTGGACACGCCTGGGACTGTGGGAGAAAACCAGAGGAAATTGCAGGACTGTTGTTCTATATGCTAGAATTTCTAGTATTTCTCAGTTTCATTGATTTATTGTAAAAAAAAATAAATAACATTTTTATTTGAGTGTGGCAAATGAACCTCTGGTATCAATTATTGTGCATGGATGAGAAATTAGGAAGGTCAGATATTATAATCAATGGGATGATAATGTGGTAGTTTGGGAGCCCCTGTAGTATTTGAATGAATGAATTAGAAATCTGGGTTTTCATTATCAATGTCTGATCTTGATAACACTGGAGATTTTTTAAATTCCTTACAAGAAGAGTTTTTGATACTCAAACAAACTAAACTTGAAATTAAAATTGAAAATGAAGTCACACCAGCTATAGTTGGAAAGGTTCACGAAATAATTTCTGGTGGAGTGTTTAGACTCCACCAGTCGAATGTCAGGGATGTAGAGTTATTTTAAATTATACAAACAACTTATAAAGTAAAAAAAAAAAACAAGACTGAATCTAATCATCCAAGTCACCCTGTATCTTCTGGTTAAACCAGGAGGTCCTGACCTTGGACCAATAGAAATGATGTGGATGGACCTGAAGCAGGAAGTTCATGCAAGGAGGTCAACAAACTTCCCTGAGTTTAAATTGTTCTGTAAACAGAAATTGACTAAAAGTCAAAGTTCACGGCTGATAGTGAGTTAACAGAAATATTTACAGCTGGGAAAAATGGAGGGGGTCACACTAGTTACTGGGGGGTTCTCACACCATAAATAAAGACATTATTGTAATTTTTGTCTCATTTGTTTAAATTGGTTTTGTGTATCTGGTTGTAAAAAAAAACACCGATCTAACTTTTGGTCAGAAAAGATTCCAAAGGGTTCATTAACTCTCAAGCATCACTGTTTGTCACACATTCATAGTCACGTAGCTGGTGTTTCCTCTTTTTCTTAATTTCCATTTGAAAATTTAACAAGAATAACATCTGTTGATTAGTGATGGAATTATTGAATGAAGTGAAAGAATGTTTAAAACTCAAGACAATGAAATTAAACTCACTGGACTCCGTTTTTAAAATACCTGGAAACTGAGATGCACAGAGGAAGAGCCACGCAGAATGAAACCAGATGTTGAGAGTAGATATCTTCCTCCAAAAGGCTAAAGGCTAAAGGACACAGCTGGCAAACAAACTCAAATGGAGGTGAATAATTTATTATCACACGTATAAAAGTATTCATGACCAGTAGTGTAGAATTAAATCAACTAAAGTTCCCTGAGTAATTATTCTTTATGTTTACATGATTTAAGAGAATTTTTGTGAGCGATTTGTTGCATTTAAGGAAAACTACTTCTTTCAGACCCATCTCAGTGTCAGGACACAAGTATAACTTCAATAGGTTCAATAGACTCTCTGCAGAGCTGCGGAAGAGATTTTAAAATCCATTTTCACAGGGAGGAGTTGTGACGAATAAGATTTCACTTCATGTGTAGAATTGGTGGAATGATCCTTTATTCAGACTGGCAATGAAAAATACTTTTAAAGACAATCTTCAGTTCATTTTAAATTATTATTTTCAGGACATTTTATTTATTAATCTATGTTACAGTGACTGATCAAGTGTCAAAGTCTCATCTCTAACCAAACTAATAAACACATCATGTACGTGTTACAGCAGCTTTAACAGAACTTGAAGGAAGTCAGTTTTATGTCTCCTTTGATTCTGATGTAGCTGATCGTGTCCATGCCAACACGGTTTGGGAAGTGGACTTCCTGTCCATCAGGAAGCTCCACTTCAAACTCGTCTTCATTCATCTTCAACATAAACTACAATACAAAATGTGCTTAGTGAGGAAAACGTTTCCATTCTTTAACAGAATCAAAAGGTACGTGAGTATTTATCTGCCCCCACCTTCACGTCTATGCCTTTCTGCAGAGGGTTTTCTGTTTCCCGTTTCTCATCGCCCCAGCAGCCTCCAGACTTGGAGTTGCACACGAGGACAGTGCCATCAGCATCATCATGGAAACGAGGATTAAAGTGCAGCGCCAGCTCATCTGCATGAGAGCCGAGGTCGATCTGAAATCTGAGTTTAAGAATGTAGTCTTAACATCCAGGTTCAGTGTTGGACATGTAACCACCAGACTGCTGTAGAAGACACCATCAAGTTAATCTGTTTGTTGGTTAGTTTACCTCTCGGCATTATCCAGAATTACTCCCTTCACTTTCAGCTTGTCTCCAGGTCTCAGTTCCACATTCTTCAGTTCAAGTTCCTAAAAATAGAGTGAATCGGAATATTTGAGATTAAAGAATAAAAAGGGAAGTTTACAGATATGATGGTAGCAAACGACAGTATAGTCAGATAGTTGAGGATAGTCGGCTAGTTTGTTTCCTCAAATAAACATAGAAGCATAAAAACTTAAACTTACCATGCTAATTTTAGATGTTGATGTTAGTGTATAGTCCTGAAATTAATAGAAGACGGAGGTTTTCTATCCTGGGAAACAAACAAATAAATGGAGACACTTAATTACACTGGTGGAAAAGAATAAAGTGTAGCTATAGATTTAACCAGACTATTATGTTATAGATATTAAATAAAAAAAACGGACATTTGTATGTTTTAATAATATGCTGCATCATTAAAATGATTGAAAACTTAAGGAAAAAAACAAGAACAGCAAAATCATTTGTTTTTGCGGGACGTTTTTCACACAATAATAAACATTTTTATTGTTGATTCTATTTTTTTAAATTAATCGAGACGTGTTCAGTTTTTCTTTTATTAAATAAAAACCACATCAGTCATCTGTGTGCGTCTCTGTCGCCCTCCTGTGGACACAGGGGGTAACTGCAACTACATATTCGTCAAGTCAGCTTCAATGTAATATGAAAACATGTTAACACTTCCGGTCAATACACAATCTGTAAATCAGATATTAATACGTAAATAAAATAGTTTTCGAGTTCTAACAAACACCACGTCCACATCCGTCAACTAGAAATACGTTTATAGATTATAAATATATAGATTTTTTAAAAAGAAACAGTTTATAGTGAAAAGCATTTACTGCCCTCCTGCGGTCACAGTCAGGAACTACAACTTTAGCACTGTCGGCGCAAACATGAGCATAATATTCCAGTAAAAAGCATTAATGTGACAATATGAATGAATTAGAAAGAAAAACGCAGGATAAATGGTCATAAAATATTTCATATTGCATATTTCGACTTCGACGACGTGTCAAGATGAACTGAGCCAGAGAGGCTAACTAAGCTAAACTATGTCGCATTAATTACGACCAGTAATATTCCGGAAAGTCGCACATTGCTGCCTCCGTCTTCACCTGATCCCCCCGAGCTCGTTGAGATTTATTTATATTATATATTTATATGAAATTTGTTATAATACTCAGCGAGAAAACGTTTATTTATTTTATGATTATTTTCTGGCCTTAAAGCACTTTATTATGAAAGCAATAACCGGAAGTGTATTTCATGTCTGTTATGATTTTCTTATTTTATTTTGTCGCAGTTTCACTAGATGGAGATAAAATATTTTAATTAATACCATGATGTTGGAGCTGGTGGTTAAATTATGTGCAACTATAATCATATGTTTCTGTCGGTCTGAATGGGTAAATAAATGCCGTGAACGTGCTAGTTGTTGCTAGCAAGCTACCAAAAAGTAGCGTCTTAATCTGATGATATTCACCAAGAATGTCAAGATTAAATAGTTAAACTCTAACCTGTAGTATTCCGTACTGAATAATCCGATGCTTGATAAAGTCGTGGTCCCACCGTACTCACCTGTTTATGTTAGTGTCAGGTTAAGATTTTCTGTTTTTAAGATTGAGTGTCCTCCGACGTCTCCTGACCTCCTTCGTTGTTTCTTTATGTTTTTGTGCTGCTGACCTTGATCATTAGTTTAACAAAAAACAGGCAAATCTCTTGTAGGGGTTTGTTTCCTTACACAGTTTCGCCACTTTATTTTTAGAACTATACCGGAAGCATGTTTTGTTTGCATTAATATTAGCTTTACCATTTTGTTTGTTGCGCACTGTGGCCACAAGAGGGCGACAAACACACAGAGTTTAAATAGCTATTAAAAAAATAAATTAAAAAGTTGTTTTTAGTGTCAAATCATGTTATAAAAATCTAAATAAATATATAATAATACACAATATAATATTGTATGCACTATAACATTTTATAAAATTATTTTTCTTGACTTTTTATTGAATTCTCTTTTGCACCTTAACAGCAGTGGGATCTATAACGTTTGATCTTATATTAATACATGAAAGATTATATGCTGAAATAAATTCATATATGATCATGATGTGATTTATGTATTTATACAGGGCAATACATCTACACTTGTCTACTTACATTTTCTTTCTTGTTATTCACTCATTATAAAGGCTACATCGTCAAGACTTTTTTGTTTTAAAAACTTATCTGTGAAAAGGTGAAAAATCTCCTGGTCACATTAGAACACTGTTTGTAGGTGGAGACCATAATCAGTCGTTTATTGATCCGTATAACGGTTCAATAAAGTCCGTTTTATGATAAACATGGTTTTTATGACTATTTAGCAACATGATGTTAGACATTAGTTGCTTTTTAGTTTGAAAGTACTCACCGGAAGTGTAAACATGACATATTTAAGCCAACTTGACGATTTGAATTACTGCATTACCACAATCTGACCACCAGGGGGCTAAATTAACTTGTGTATTATATAAAACATTTATATTAGTTAATAAAGTTAACATTAATTGATATAGTGAGTATATTATTATTGTATAACGTGAAGTGTTTAAGTAAAAACATTAGAAAACAATTTTAATTATTTCATACTTTATTTTGTCACTTCCGCTGTGTGGACGGAAGTGACAAAATAAAGTAAACACTATCTGTCATTTAGACCCAGAAATAAAGAAAACTGCGATTAGAAGGGAGTGACTATAAATATATTTAGCTTTTAATGCCTGTTGAATGACACCTGCATGACAAACCGGAGCGAATTGTAATTAAGGTAATTTCTCAACAGCTTGTTTGAGCAAACGACACTTGCTGTAATGTGAACACCTGCTATTAGCAGACAGCAGCTAGCAGCTAATTAACCAACGTTAACCAACGAGCTCATCCTGCTGGGTTCAGTTACTGTGGCTAAAGATTACAAGGATTGGTTTTAGCACATGTATCGGCATATTTAATGTAACTGTTACATTTATTTAGACTAATTGAACCGGTTAACCGTGTGTAGTTAGCATGTCCTGCAAGTTACCAGCTGTTGTCCATCTGCTGAAGCGGCTAGCATCTCCTCCTCTCCTGCACACCTGCTTTATTCACGGCGATAACATCACATGATACATCCAGCGTTTCCTACCAGAATGACTTTGATCTGCTCAAATTATCACGAACTGTGTTTATATTAATGTCAGTTTTCAAGTATAATAAATATTTGACACAGTGGGTTTTATTATAATCATCCACAGGTTGTACAGGGACAGGAGTGTCTGTCCTGCGATGTTCACAGACATGGACTATGAACTGGAGGAAGACAAACTGTGAGTCACTTAAAAATTAGGTGTAGTTTATTTCGGTATTAAAATTTACTTCTTCTTACGTCTCCAGCTGGAAGAAGTATAAACTTGTTCTATGCAATAAGATGTGTTATGATGTGTGACAAATAACAAAACACTTAATACAGGAGCTAATAGTCCTGGTATAAACTTTACCCTGATGCACCTATGAGAATTGTCCCAGAACTTGTTCAACCAAATGCTGCAAATCTCCTCATATCATTTTTGGTTCTCAACAGGGGGATTCCAACGGTACCTGGTACCGTGTGTCTCAAGAAAGATGCTAATAACCTTATTGGCATCAGCATTGGCGGTGGAGCTCAGTACTGTCCGTGCCTCTACATCGTCCAGGTAGATACAGATCAGCTCATACCACGTTTCTTCTGTGTTACTGGTACCTTTTTAATGTGGCCTCTGTTGCCCTGCAGGTCTTTGACAACACGCCAGCAGCTCTGGAAGGGACTCTGGCAGCAGGTGATGAAATCACAGGCGTCAACGGGAAACCAGTGAAGGGAAAGACTAAAGTGGAAGTGGCCAAGATGATTCAAGCTGTGCAGGTATGTCAGCTCTGGGGATAGAATCAGAGTTCAAGGTTAACAGTGTTAGCTTATTATTTTCTCCTGCTACAAATTTGTGGATACACAGCCTGGGTTTTGACCTGTTCTGTGCAGACGTCTCAGTTAATATTTAGAATTAATAACATAGATAGAAAAACAGCTAATATATTAAGCCGGTTCAAATGACTAAAGCATTACTTACATTGTTGAGTGCAGCTGATTTATCTGTGAATAGTCCAACACTTCACCAATTCAGACCCAAACCCACCGTTAGACTGTGGAGAAAAGGGACTTCACTATACTGTGAAGCTCAGCTGAAGAGTTCAGGACAAAAGCTTGGAACATGTCACATAACGTCACCACCAAAGAGTGGCTGTGTTGTTTTTGTCATCCATTGTTCACACCCAGAAAAATTCCATGACTTCCTGTGTGGTGGATTAAAGACGGGGTTCACTGTGAGAATTAAAGGATTAGATTTTGTTGCTGTTGCCCGTCACTGCAAACACTGAATTCCATTCTCTGCACAATGAACCTGGAAAAGTTTGCTTATAAAAATGTTTTATTTGTTGAATTTTGGTGATAAATAAATTGTCTTTTCAATAAAACACAATTGTTTTTCTCTTTGTTGGTTTAATTGTGTGTGTCTTGATTGTGTTTTCACAGGGAGATGCAACAATCCACTACAACAAATTGCAGGCAGACCCAAAACAGGGAAAGTCTCTGGATATTGGTATCTCCTCCACTACTTAAATACACATTTAGTAATATGCATTTGTTTACTTTTCTTTCTGTGGATTATATATTCTAATGATTTTCACTGCTTTCCTCTATTAATACATAAATGTTTTGTGTTTCAGTGCTGAAAAAAGTCAAACATCGACTGGTAGAGAACATGAGCTCAGGCACGGCAGATGCTCTTGGACTCAGTAGAGCTATTCTATGCAACGGTACGTTTATTATGATCTTTACGAGTTTATTCGTTTACACATATAGATGTAGATATACGTTATTTTATTTGACTATACAGATGGACTCGTGAAACGACTGGAGGAGCTGGAGAAAACAGCAGAGCTCTACAAAGGTAAAGAATAAATCAAAACAAAGTGTATTGTATAAACTCAGTGAGGTATTATACAGATTAATTCTGCCTGTTACCTGCCTGTGTGACTGCAGGGCTGATGGAGCACACAAAGAGACTACTCAGAGCTTTTTTTGAGCTTTCTCAGACTCACAGAGGTGAGTTCATCCAATCAAAATCTGTACTTGTTAATTTAAGTATTATTAAATGACGTAATTTATCGTAGATTAAGTTTCTGATTTATCTACTGATATTTGATAATGTGTACTCTTAGCCTTTGGAGATGTTTTCTCTGTCATCGGGGTTCGAGAGCCTCAGTCTGCAGCCAGCGAGGCTTTTGTGAAGTTCGCTGATGCTCATCGTAGTATCGAGAAATATGGAATTCAGCTGCTAAAGACAATCAAACCTGTGAGTTCAGATTGAAGTTTGACTTGGAATGAATTGTTGAGCTGAAAATTCATTATTTTTTACTATATTTTGGCTTTTACGTCTACCATCTTCTTCTATGGGTACCTTTTTTTTAAGAGTTCACTGAACAGTCACATCTTGTTGTGCAGATGCTCCATGACCTGAACACATACCTTCACAAGGCCATACCAGACACCAAACTCACCATCCGCAAGTACCTGGATGTGAAGTTTGAATATCTGGTAGGAACAGAGCACTCTTCTTTTTTCTGCTTAACGTTAATGACTCTCAGTCTGCAGAATAACTGTAGGAACTTGTTTCTTTCAGTCTTACTGCCTGAAGGTGAAGGAAATGGACGATGAAGAATACAGCAGTATTGTGAGTAGCTGTTTCAAGAGATTTACAGATTGCAGAAAAATATGTCACGTTTTACATCCTCTTCTTTGGTAACACATCGGATTATATTTCATATTATTATTTTCCTGAAGCGATGAGTCTTTGAGCAAAGGAAAAATGTAATTGGACACCTGCTCAGTTTTCACCACAGACACAAAGAAAAGCCTTTTAAATTCTGATCAGGTTACAGATATAAATCTTTTACTGCTCAGTGTTCAGATTTCAGTTTTAATTCAAAGCACAAAGGAGAGGTTGCACATGTAAATCAACCAGAAATCTTCTTCAGTGCAGACTCTTGATTTTACTTCGATTTCTATGATCCAGGTTTATTAGACATGACCCAGGTTGTGTGTGTTTATGTTTTATCCATTTTTTTTGTGCTCGAATCACCTGGAGCTGAGAATAATGTGCTTTATATCTACAGGCCATGGGGGAGCCTCTGTATCGTGTCAGCACTGGGAACTACGAGTACCGTCTGGTGCTGCGATGTCGGCAGGAAGCTCGTGCTCGTTTCGCCAAAATGAGGAAAGATGTTCTGGAGAAGATAGAGCTGCTGGATCAGAAACATGGTCTGTTGTTATATTTTTAATAGCTAATTTGTACAGTAGTTCTGTACGGTGTTAATCAACACAGCTCTTGAAATACCTGGAGCAGATCTCTCTGCTCTCCACAAATGTCTCTCATCCTCTGACCTCATGTTTTATCAACTATTCAGCTACACAGAGGATGTGTTAAGTTTTTGCCATCAGATATTTAAAACAGTGTGAGTGGTGATAGTTTCTGTTGAAAGTTTCCATTATTCTCTGTCACCCACTCAACTCACAGCATTATATTTCTCTATACACACACACAGACACAAACACACACAAAGCACCGTGGCTGTGCTAGGTTTAGTTTCATATATCTGTATTTTTTACATGAGGTAGAGGCTGTCGATCTGTTTGTATAAGTGACGTGGGGCACTGGCTGTTTTTGGTTTTAGTTTGTTGTTTTTGTGCATTAAGCAATTGAAGCAGTTGGCTTGCTACAGTTTCATGACTGCCTGGGTGAGTAAACTGGGTCACTGGACTTTGTACTTAAAGGATCCTCCAAAAGAAACAGTATTGGTGGTTTTCTGTGCAGCATTGTTAGTGAGTCACTTCAGTTATTAACCAACAAGCATTTATTCCATCCTTTCCTCTTCATCTACAGTCCAGGACATCGTGTTTCAGCTGCAGCGCTTCGTCTCCGGCATGTCACGCTACTACGACGAGTGCTACGCCGTTCTAAAGGAGGCGGACGTCTTCCCCATCGAAGTGGACCTGTCCCGCACCATGATAAACTACAGCAGCCAGTCATTATCCTACACTGAAGATGAGGAGGAGGAGGAGGAAGGAGGAGGAAGCGGCGCAAGTAGACAAACAGAAAACGGTGCAGAGAAACTGATCGATGACGAATGAGAGCACATGTGGAGATGAATTATGCCCTTATAATGTAACTGTCATTGCGTTTAATGTCTTTGGAGTGCAATATAGCAGCTGAAACGGTCAACACTGTTGCCACTAAGGTGAATACTACTGAAAAGTGCTGCTGTAATGCTGAATGTTCTGTTGGTTGTGTTTTCATCCTGGGACACTTTGTGATTAGTTTACTGTATCATTTTACTGTAGGAAATCTCCACTCCTAACTTTCTGTCTAAAAAAACAACTTCCTTATTTTGATGCAACTGGTGTCTTTGCATAATGTCTTTGTTGAACGAGTGTAAAAGAGACGCAGCTACCTGAAGGACAAGTTTATTTTGGTCTGAATGCTGAATATTGGGATCTATATGCATATGAGTTGTGCCTTCTTTGCTCTTACATTAATGGTGTCTGATCTGTCCAGGCTGTGTTTTAATGTGCACATTGTGAATTGTTGAAAGTTCACATTTACATTTTCATTTTACTTGCTAGCTTTATAGCTACCTGAAAAGTAATTCATGGTAAATGTTAAGTATCACTACAGCTGTTACACCTTTTTTACCACGGTTGATTTGTTTAAAAGGTAAATATTCGCCAGCTTTAAGGGTTTTTATTTCTAATGAGGTCATTCAGTTTGTTCAGTTATTTACTTTTACCGCATGCTTTCTTTCTTATAACACCCGCCTACATTTTCCACTTCCTCTCAACAGCATGTTTCTGCTCAGAAGCAGAGAGCTAAGGATACACATGGTTGCACACAGCTTTACAATACGTATAAATTGATTTAAAAAAATGCAACAGAGCATATTCCACTTTATTTATTCTTGTCAAAGTGTGTTTAGATGTTTTAATGAATAACATTGATTCTTAAAGTGAATATTGTTCCTATTATATTTAATATAATTATAGACTTGTGTGACTCAAGGGAATTCTTTTGTGCATTTTCTTTGGTTTGAGGTCATCATAAGGGGGCAGCATCACATCAAATCACACTGTCCTGCAGTCTGCAATGAGTGCACTAAGGTTTCTCTGTCAAATAGTTCATTGATTATTTGTTTTTCTGAATAACTTGAATGTAACACAGCAAAATGACCTAAAAATACTGTATGATGTTAATTTTCTCCTACATCGTTGATTCATAAACATAAGTCCAAATAGTAGACTATAGGGACATAATTAAAAAAGAAAATATATGGACTACATGAGTATAATGGTATAAACAACGGTTGTTTTGTATTATAATAAAAACTATTAATAATAAAAAGTGAAGTGTTTGACCTTTATATTTATTGTTGGCATTTAAAAGCTATGAGACAACGCAGCCTGTCTTTCTTTTCACTAACAAGGCTCTGTTTGATATACCTGATTTTGTAAATAGTATAATAGTAATAATGATAATCTACTGTTAGATAATGACAGTGTCTGCGTTCATATCTCTATAAATACCTTCCTGACACCTCTGAAGCCTCGCAGAGCCCCAGTGGCCTAATGGATAAGGCACTGGCCTCCTAAGCCAGGGATTGTGGGTTCGAGTCCCATCTGGGGTGGATGCTTTTTTTTTTTTCTTTTTTGTTTTTCTCCTACAATCAAACTTAACATCCGAGGCTGACATAATAACCGACCACAGCACAGCTTCTCCTCTGCTCCTTCTCAAAGGCCACATGCTCGGTGTGTGGTTCCCTTTTCCTTCGGGCAGCACCCAATCACGGAAACTATCTTGCAGCCGCGGACTTTCCCTTCTCCTCGTACCAACTGATTTCCTCTTCGCCTGAGTCACTTTTCACTGACGCCTGCTCAAGTTTTCTTATTTATCTGCTTTTACACAGTCATGCAACCAACGACGAGGCTGTGTGTGTTTCTGTTATTTAATGTGGCTGCGACTTTCGCCGCTGCAGACAGTAAGTAGGCCGAGTTTATGTGGGAATACGCGTGGTAGGAAAAGGATCTGCTGTCTTTATTTTGCAGCATTTAACTAATAGTCACTGTCTGTAAGCATGCATGCTGTTTTGTATCAGTGATATTTACTCACTTACTGACAGTTGGTGTAATTTAAACTACAGTGGGAACGACAGCTTGAGTTGAATATGTTGTTTAAAGGGGTTTGTTTTAACTTTCAGTTTTTTGTATATATCCATAATTCAACATTACATAAGCAAGTATAGGAACACTTACATAATTATAATAGGAAATGCAGCTATACTGTAAGTTACACATTTTTAAGTGGATGAGATAAAGTGTACCTCTTCTTGTCATTCAGGCTATGGAAACATTCACGTTGAAATGCATAGTAGAGATGCATCAATATGACATAAGTGGCCAAGTGTGTGTTAGTACATGTTTAAAAGTAATAAGAGTAGTAGTCAGTGGTAAGATTTACTGCAAATTGGTGTACTTTTCCCTGGAAATCATTGCCTTAACTTTATTATCTTTACACCCATAAGTCAGTGTCATTTACTTCTTAATGCTGGTTTCTTCCCAGAGATGACTGCAGCCACGGTGTATTGGGACTCACAACACAAGATCGTCAAGCTAAAGGAAGGGGTTCTAGAGACAGAGGGGGATGCGTACGGGTACCTGAACAGTACCCTGTTCAGTACAGGCTGGAGCGTCCTAGAGATCCGTGCAGGCTACGGACAAACCCCAGAGACAGATGAGCTCACCTTCTTCCTGGCCGGCTACTTAGAAGGTTTCCTTACTGCACAGTATGTGTTATAAATATGCAGAACTCTTATAGTATGATTGTCATTTCACCAAGAGGCCACTGAAAATAAAACTTGTGGCTGGTTAGTCAGTATGTTGAACAGTGACTTGATGATGACCTAAGAACTTAAAAAGGAAATAAACTTCAACACCTACTGTACCAGCTTCTAAACTGATACAGCTAAGAAATACTATTTCACGTCTTTTAAAAACATGTGGCTAATCAAACCTTTTTGACACTTAAATACTGTGTGTTTATATTCTGAATGCACTGATTTTAGTACTAACACTATCTCCCCCCCAGACAGATAATGGATCACTACACCAACATGTATCCACAGCTCATCCAAGATCCAAAGGTCCTCAGCAAAGTTCAGACTTTCATGAAGTGAGTCTGTTCTCTTTTCCTCGTAAAAACATTAAAACCACTGCAGCAGCTCAGCGCTCACATACAGTACGCAATCTCACTCACACCCCACTGTCATCATATTTCATATCCTCTTCTCAGAGATGTTTACCAAAGCTCATACGCTCAGTTCGAGATGTAAAGTAGCCACAAATGCTCAATGTTTCTGCAGTGGCATTAAGCTGCTCTTGATCAGACCACAACTTAATTTAGTTAATATAACTCACTGATCACATTCTAGATTTCAGCAGATGAGTGTTTTATCACCTTAAGCACCAAATGGCACTTTTTTACTTCTAGGGATCAGGATGCATGGGTCAGACAGCAGGTGAAACTGAACAAGACCTCTGATCCTCTGTGGAAACATGCAGGCTACATAGTGGCCCAGTTGGATGGACTACAAGCAGGAGTGGCGGACTGGGCCAAGAAACAGGGGAAAAAGGTACAAGGGTTAATCTCAGTATTCTTTCTTGCATAGAAGCTCGATGTTATACACAGCAGGAAAGAATACAAAGTCCCACAAGGCAAACGTAGAAAATCTATGAAACTAAGATAAAAAAGAAACAACTGCAGCTGTTCAAAAGCGTACGTGTGCATACATACTGTAATGATAAAACACAGAAGTGTCCTAATTAAAAACAACTTTCATACATGCATGAAACTGAATGCCTCATTATAAAGGAAATTTAATAATTAATCTAAGTGATCTACCTCCAGTCTCCAGGCCAGTCTTTAAAATAAGGAACCTCCAATGCAAATCAAACTTGTGATCACATAAACACATTTTTAACTGTAAAATATAAATGTGTGCAGTTTGCAGACAGATGCTGCATATTTTAAAGGTTTGTTTGTGGTCTCCTTAATGATAGTAAAGCAGGTTGTTAGTGTATGTAAGGGGTACACAGAGTTAGCAACGAAACAGAGTTCCTGTCAAGTTCTTATTTTAAATGGTATATTGGTAATTAGAGACAAAGTAAGGAATTAGAATTATAACTGAGCATTCTGTTATTGCAGTTATATTTTAATCAATATATATTTATTTTAATGTATTTATAATTCAATACAGTTATTTTATCTTTGTGAAGTATTTTTGCTAGTACATATAAACCCATATACTTAAAGTATAAAAAGTATACACAAGGTCAGTAAAATACTGTTCATGTAAAACCACAGCTTAGACAGTGCAGAGTTGGTCTCAAGACTTCTTTTTGTAAAAATAAAAGGGTTGATGGCTGTGTCACTGTGGAGCAACGGTATTATCCTTTTCCTGGCTTACAGCTGTTTATCTGGTGTCCTTCCCATAGCCGCTGTCCCTGTTTGACATCCAGTTCCTGAGTGCAGTGGGAGACCTGCTGGATCTGATCCCAGCATTGGTGCCTTCTGCCACTATTCCAGTCCAAAAGTACAAACGTCCAGGGATGGGACACTGCTCTGCTCTCATCAAGGTCTGATTCAAAGAGTGTTCCTGTCAGGATGTAAAGCTGCATTATACCTGTTCACAAACTCTCACAAACACGAGAAAAGTGATAACGGGCTGTCGAACAGCAACAAAGATTGTTTCAGGCTGAAAATAAAATTCTGCCCAAGATGTTCTCTCTTCATACAATGTCAGTGTATCCCTTGTCAATATAAAAATACTGTCATCAAATCCAAGATGAAAATATCTACTAACACTAACTGGAGATATGTTTTATCTGTATTCTGACACTCTGCTCCTCTGTCCTCCTCAGATGCTGCCCGGCTACGAGAATCTTATGTTTGGACACTCCAGCTGGTACACGTACGCTGCCACGATGCGGATCTACAAACACTGGGATTTCCACATCACTGAGCCTCACACAGCCACAGGGAAACTGTCCTTCAGCAGCTACCCTGGTACATATACTGCATAAATTCTATTCTTCAAAGATTACAGGGACTACAGTGAAATCATTGCATATATTCTACTTATTTGCACTCTTTCTGAAATGCCATCCTGAAAAATAAAAACATTACCTGCATTAAATGAAAAGTGTTGATAACACATTCCTGCTTTAGGTTTTCTGGTGTCTCTGGATGATTTCTACCTTTTGGGCAATGGTCTGATGATGACTCAGACCACCAACAATGTCTTCAACACCTCCCTTTTTCACGTAATCACTCCCAACAGCCTGCTGGCGTGGCAGAGGGTCAGGCTGGCTCACAGTTTGGCACATACTGGGGAAGAGTGGGCCAAAACCTTCTCTAGGTACAACTCTGGTGAGTGGATTCATAAAAACACAGAGACATGATTTAAAATCTTTTTTTTCTTTTTTTAAAAGCAAATTTATAAATTTAGACAAATAATACACAGAATAATATACACTTTACATTCCCGTTAACCTTTTTCAAAGAATACCAATGCTTTAGAGTTTTATTGCATTATTTAGCTAAAAGCGCAAGAATGACTTGTGGCCTGCTAAAATTCATAAACATTGAGAAGAGAAACGGACTGCGCTAATGTTTGATATAAAATAAAAAATGCTAAACATGAAATCGACAAGAAACAACTTAATATTAACTGCTAGCACCAGGGTTAGTTAAGATTTGACTAGAAGCTTTTCAATGCACAAACTGATTTTACAAATGTTTGACGTGTCCTTAACCCTTTAGGGACCTACAACAACCAGTACATGGTGGTGGACAGGACCAAAGTGAAGCTGAAAAGCAGTATTGACGACGGTGCTCTAACTGTGGTGGAGCAGATCCCTGGACTTGTGGAGTACTCAGACCAGACACAGGCCCTGCGCAGAGGTAACAGCAGATTTTTTGTTGTTGTTGTTTCCACTATATTTCTTTAATTTGCTGGAATTTGTTTTTCTTACTGCTACTGCTTATTGCAGGTTACTGGCCGTCCTACAACATTCCCTTCCACCGAAAGATCTACTTGCTCAGTGGGTATGAAGAAATGTGGAAGAGGTATGGAGATGACTTCTCATATGACCTCTGTCCCAGAGCAAAGATCTTCCGCCGTGACCAGGCCGATGTCAGGGACCTGGACTCTCTGAAGCGTATGATGAGGTTCAACAGTGAGTGGCCCTGTCTTAGTTTCTTAGTTAATGACTAACATTTAGCTGATTTTCTTTAACATCTGAAACCTGTAAAACAAACAATTAGCTGATTTTTTTCTACTGACTTTACTCTGACAATGAACAAACAGCTAAGACACAATAATATGCTAGTTAACTGATTATTCCAGTAGTAGTTGTTTAGGACCAGCTCCCTCTACCACGTGCAGTTCTCACCAGGAAATTATGAATCTTTACTTTGCATGTTGCTGAACAGAAGATCTCCAAAATAAATTGAATAGGAATTTTCCCAAAGCAACAGTTACTCAATTTTTTTTTATTTGCTTGTTTTCAGACTACAAGAAAGATCCATACTCCCAAGGTGACCCCTGCAAGTCCATCTGCTGCCGTGGGGATCTGAAGTCAGAGGGGCCAACACCAGACGGCTGTTACGACAGTAAGGTACAGTAGTATTCTGTCATCTTACATTAATGAGGGTCATATATGTTTTGTAGCATCAAGTGCTTTTTAGTTCAAAATGTTCTCCTTCCAGGTGACAGATTTCCAAATGGCTGGGGACTTGCGTGCAGAGGCAGTGAACGGGCCGACCACACAGAACGGACTCTGGCCATTTTCTTGGGATAAATTTGGCAGCATCAGCCACCAGGGTCTGCCACGGTTTTACAACTTCACCTTCGTCCAGATGCAGCCAGCTCTCTTTAAGCCATGAGTCAGAGAGAGATGCTTTCTGTCTGATGCTTTCAAAATCATCAATGTCCACAGTGATTGGTACAAAGCTGCAATGATTTTTACAGTTTACAATTATTTTATTTTACCTCTTGCTTTAAAATCAGAATTACGTCCCACCAGCATGTATTCTTGGGAATTCTTTCTCCCACTTGACAAAATGCAAAACTTGGCTTGCAGTAGTTTTATAATTAAGTAATTTAAAACATTTCACTGGGTGAAAGATTTACTTTGGAATACAGTAGAAACCAGTATCAGTACTATTTTTTCCTTGTATACAGAGGAACTGTGATTTTTATAAAATGCAGAATCAGTGCTCTAAATCATTGATTGTGCTGTCTTTAATAATGTCTCAGGCTCTTATTTCTCATTTTTCAATGCTAGAGTGTCTTCATACATATAAACACTATGATTAATTAATTGTACATGAAACAGTCAGTGCAATGATATACTCAGGGCATGGGTTCTTCGCTGGTGATGTTATTTTAAATGCATCCATTTTTGTACTGTGCAAAAAGAAAACACATCAAGTTTTTTTTTGCATTTGTTCTATTCTATCATTTCATGTGTTGACTGTTTATTAAAGTTTTATATTTGTACAAGTACTGTTGTGTCTTGAATTTTAATAGTGACTCTGGTAATAATGGATCTGTGTTGAAATTTAAGTAACTCCACATGAGCCTAATTGCTTGTAGCTGTTATTCACTTACTTCATTGTGAACCTTTTGGCAAAGAACACTGTTGTCAATAACAAGAAGAGGTATTCACTGAAAGTATTAATGACTTACACACAACTCATAACAAAACAACACAACCTCAGACTGGACTGATGTCTAGCAACTGAAAACATGCAAACAAAATGAGATTCTCTAGTTTAATGCTATAACCACAAACAGTACTTGTGCATAATGAAAACTGAGAGAGGGGAGAAAAGAACAGCTGAGGGCTTCACAGCCTCTACAGAAATATTTGGTGGGGGTGGAAAGTCTCTAGACCCAGGACTCTGGAGACAAAATTCTTCATAAGCTCTTGAAGCTGATCAGTTGGGTTCAAAAAAATCTGTACAACCGAGTCTTCCTCACCTTCATACTGCACACTTTACATATATATAAAAGAAAGATGCTGATCATAGAGTGATACAGAACGTGTTAGAACAGGGGTGATGAATTCATGCTCCTCGGCCTCCTCTGTCTTCTTTGTTTCCTGACTATCTCTGCCCTACCCATCGCTGATTTACAGTGTTACTGTTTCAGAGACAAAAAAACAAAGAAGCAATCCACGGGCAGGGAACCAATGCTCCACTTCCCCACTTGTAACCTGGAACAGATGTGTTTAGATGAGAAGCTGAAAGATACCATCTCACATGAGTGTGGAGTGGAAAAACACAATATTAAATAGTATTTTCCTTCTTCTACTTGACAAAATCCAAGAACCTTTTTGTTTTTCAGTTTTTGAAACAGAAATATGGTAAGTTGTCGTTGTGCCCCCAGGGACACATGTAGTGATTCATTCTTTCCTATGAAATGGAGGAACTGAAACACTCTGCACTTTGCAGTCATGTAATTAATCCTCTCTCGTCTGTGTCTCACAGTTCTTGCTTTTTTTTGGTTTTGTTTTGTGTCACAAACACAAGTTTATAGGAGGGTAACACTGCAGCAGGCTTTCTCATTGCTCACTCTGTTTCCAGCCATGGATAAGAAGATTTGTCCTGATGGACAGAAGTGGGACAACCTCATCAGCTACTGTCTCCCCATCACCCCACTTCAACCTTCACCACCAACAGGTGAGTTGCACCAAGCCAGTGGTGGAAAGTAACTTACTATTCACTTCTATTTGGAGGCACTTTACTTAGTACTTTCATTTAGGTACATTTATTGCAATTCAATTAGGAGGGAAATATTGTACTTTGTACTCGATTACATTTGTCTGACAATTGTAGTTGCTAGTTACTCTGCAGATTAATATTACAACAGATCAACAACAAATGCATTATACCTTAGAAATTACTCTGCAGAATATAAAGTAAAAAAATTGTCACATAATAAATATTTAACTTTACTCAACTAAAAGATCTTAGTACGTCTTTCACCACTGCTCTGAACTGAGCTGCTACGGCCATGTGTGGTGTTAGCCCTAAAACTGAACTTTTAGTTTCATTTCACATCTCTCTGCCACATTTACTCTTGAATTCTTGCCAGATTTGTGTTGTTTTTCACTAGATCAACCTTTATTTATCTTCCCCTCTTTGATACAAACCATTTAAGGAAATGTCTGTCTGTGTATGGATAGATGTAGGTAATGTATGCCTGTGTACAGCTGGCAATGGTCAGTCTATTGACTGATTACTCAGTAAAATAAAAACATTATTTACTTTAAATGCCGTTTTGTGAGAGTCCCACATTGAGACAAATACCTCTGATCTCAAGTAAAGGTTGTCACCTGACTCTGATTTTATCTTGAATATACCCCTGCTATTTTAGGAATAAATCAGCACCTATTCCGATTCTGTTTGTGCTTATATCCTAAATAATAAATTGGGTTTTGCCTAACGCCTAATGTCTGTCAATAATTACCCAGTCAAAACTGAACCGGTCAGTGCCATTGACCAGGCTGAAACATTGATGCTCGGGCTGAGTCCGGCTGTATTTGCTGTTGTGGTGCTGGTCACCGTGGGATCCATCTTGGCTCTGGCAGTCTGGCTCATCATATACAGACGACGGACTAGACTCGGCAGCGCCCTAGGTGAGGATAACCTGTGCTTTAAGAGTGTAAAAGAAAGTTTTAATATTTAAACATAATATATTTAAAAATATTGACACTTAATACCATATTTCTGTCTTTACTCTGAAAATACCTGTAGTTGAACATTTAACATCCTGGTGTAACTTCCCTTATGTAAAAAGCTGCTGTATACTCAAATAACAATTCACCCTCTGTTTCTTGGAATAAATCCTCCCTTAGGGAAGTATCTTACATTTGGACAGCATTTATCTAGTCGCAGGCATTTAATTTTCTGTAAGCATGGGGGGATCTGAGAGTTGTGAGGAGGAAGTGGGGGTTGCAAGCAGGCAGGTGATGAAGTGTGACGTTCTTCACAGTAGAAACTCCACAGTTACTGTTCTCTTTTTCTCAGTCGTCCCATGGGTCAGCCCTGCTCTTCTACCAGCTATTCTGGTCTTAACACACATCCGTTGGTTAGGCAGGACAAATGAGGTCCCCACATGATATTCAAAATGCATAAACTGACAAAAAGCTAAATCAGTCTATCAACAGCACACCTTTGTCCTCACTGAGTGTCAATAAACCTTTATCCACAGGACAACCAGGAATGTAAAAAGATAGATTAGCAAGAAGGGTTACTCAGTTTTGTCTACTGAGTGATTGTGAAACATCATTTTACTGTCATGCTGATGTCTGAGTGACTGTTTCTTAATAGTCTATTAATATTTTAACTACAAACTCTACATAATTTCAACCATCTATGGTTTGATGTTAAACCAATATGTTAAAAGCAAATCCTCTGATATACTTAAAGTATGGTATAAGTAGTTTTGCCTCTTTGTCATACAGAAATGCTATGCACTGACATGTGAACAAAATGTGATTTTAAATATCACAACTGTTTTTGCAGATAAAGGACATCCACAATCACACATTCTAAGACTTTATTCGAAGCATTCACTTGTTCAGTAAGAAAAAGTTAAAGCTGGAAGAAACACATTGTTGTTTCTCACATTCTTTCATAAATTATTATTTTCTGATTAAATCAGATATGACATAATTTGGGTGGAAGCACTTGAGTCACGTGCACCAGTGAAGGGTGACAGACAAGTGACAAATTAAAGGGAAAACCCCTTAACCCCTTGTGGTTCTGTTATGCTTTTGTGAGCATTTTGCTGGTTTGGTTGACGTCCACATAAAATGTGTCACTGCAAATCAATACAAAACTGTTTGTCCTTTATGTGTGTTGCAGTGGACCCAGAACCAGTGGAGGAACCTCTTCAGAAAATGGAGACACCTGCAGCCAGTGTCCCACCATCCTCAGAGAGAAATGGTCATGCAGGCATGTTTCAGTTGGCAGCAGATGCCCCTTCATCCTGTCCTCACCTGTACCTGGGGACCCATATGGGCTCAAACTGGGAGAAGGGCTTCACCACCTGCAGGGGCCCTGCAATGCAGACGAATGGGTGCACAGGGTTGCCTGCGTGCAGCATAGTGAGTGAACACAGGGTCCCACTTCCTGCCACAGAGCTGGGTGGAACTGCATTAGTTACAACCAAAACTGTTTAGGGTTGTGGGGGTATATGTGGGTGTGGTTACAGTTCTTCACTGTGTGTGTGGTTTTCCTCCATTTTTAAATCCAAATTTTGGATTTCAATCTTTTCTACCATGTTTTTATGGTTTAAAAATTCAATGTTTCTAAAGCTATTCTATTTCTCTGCACTGCTTGGAAAGAAAGTTCAGGTGTTAATATGTACTTTGTTTGAAAATACTATGTTAGACTGTATATAGTTGCAAGTATTGTACTGCAAAGTTGACAAAAAAAAACAAAAAAAAACTGGATCTTGTGAACATAATTTAATAAAACACAAATAATCACAAAAACATTTGATGTTCTGAAACCAAGGCAGCATTGCTATTGAAAAGCAAAATATTACGATAATATTCTTTTTAATAGACAAATGTTTAAAAAAGAGTGTATTAAATATGATTTTTAGAGTGAATCCATGTGGTTTGTTACGGGGAGTGGATTTTAGCATGATTTAGATTGTTAGAACAATGAGTTACAATCCACAATGCAGAATCATGCTATTCATGTAAAGTATGTTACAAATATACAATATATTATTGTTTGTGATAAAAACAATCCCCCTCAAGGACTCCCAGGTGGAATTGGACACATACCTGTGGCTCCCCCAAGTGTAAATATGAAAGTAATCACTCATATGTATTAAAAAAAGAAAAAAATGCCGACCTGCACACAGTTAAAAATATTTCTATGCGTTTGTTACTCTTGATGCCAGTTTGACCACATTTATTTCTTAATCTTATAAATAACAAAGTAAAAAATAAAGTAAAAATGTCAGTGCTACACAATAAAAGAGGAGGGGGGCTTATATCTATAATTTTAACAACAAATTATACATAATATATCTGGAAGTAGCTTTTTATATAAACAATGAAGCAAAAATAATTTCAGGAAAATGTTATTGTTTGGTGAGTGATTTCTTCAGAGGGAGTGAAGGATGGTTGCCAGGGGAAAATGCAACTTGAATTGCATGTTTATGATCAGTCTCACCAGCATGTTCCACAGCTGCTCTATCGTCACAAACAAAAAGAGCGGCCCAATGAAACCCAGCAGAAATTCAGACAGATACCTGTCACTGAAAAGTCTGCTATGATCACAGGTAGGTACTGCGGTCAGCAACAGCCAGGTGGAAGTACTCTGGGCTGTCTGTCCGCAGGCTGGCTGTCTCCCTCTGACCGACTTTGGTGGACAGAGTGTTTCTGTTTTCGAAACTCTTGCGGCCTGCTCCACGCTTCTCCAGACTGGAAACAATCATCTCTGCCAGGTCCTGCTGGAGCCGCTGGAAGTTCTCACTGTAGCAAAAGGGATTATTTTGGGTTATGAAAATTAATATAGGAAGGTACAGCACAACCAAAAAAATGTAAATAAGAGCTATAAGCCTGTTTAATCTTTTAATATTTCTATGTAACTTCAAAAACAATTCATAAATGCATTAGTGTTAGTAATAATTGCATGAACATTAGTTTTTTTCCTTCAAAGCATATATGAACAAATTCACCTCAATGCATCATAGTGAATTGTATTTTCTAATATATTTATATATGTTCCCTAATTTGTTAGTTATGTGCACTAAAGATGACAAATGAGCATCAATTAGATCATCATTATAGTTAGGAAATCTTGGTATCTGACAGCCAAGGCGTGTATCGTTTAACATAAGTGCCTTTATCATAAAGTTTCAAGTGTTCACATGGGAGATTTACTTACGCTGTTGGTGGTGTCGGCAGGTTATATTTTCCCCCAGTCACTCCTGTCAACCAGTATGTCATCTCTTTGCCTTTGCCCTTTAGAGCAATGTAAACACATATATCGGAAATTAAACAAGTAACTAATATCTGTGTGATTTATCTAAGATGTAAATTCCTGCATTGAAAAAAAAATCTAAATGAAACCCTTGTTCACCTTCAGATAGGTCTCCCCTCTCTTTTCATACTCAAACTTGCAGTCTGTCCTCTGCAGGATGTTGATGGTGGACTGGCTCACATGAATTCTCAGAGCTGGAACAACATTTAAAATGAACCATCAGTCAAGCCCTTGGCTGTTTCACAAAACACTGACATGACTAGCTAAATCTATTTGTCTGTTGTCTCTTACGTAGGCCTGTGGACTCCATGCGTGAGGCAGTGTTGACGGTATCTCCAAAAAGACAGTAGCGAGGCATCTTTTTCCCCACAACTCCCGCTGCACAGGGTCCTACACACAAATTACACAAACGCTATCCAGTGAATCTCTCAGTGATTCCTTCCACTTTTATTTCCTCACTTTTCCCATTCTCTGAGTTCTTACACATTTGATTGTTCATCTACTGTATTTCATGTTCTGCATAAACATTTAAAACTTTTGGAATATTTTATTAACTGCTTGGAAATAAGAGACGTTTCTGTCACACTTCTACAGTCAGTGAATATGATCTCTGATCTCTGTGAAACTGTTATGGCTGCATCTTACCCTGCATTTCCATGTGGCAAAAATAATAATAACAATGCTTTACTGATGCCATAAAATATGCCAATGCAAAATATTAAGTGAAGGTTATAATTATGATTTCGCCCAACAGGGATCACATGACATAAGAGAAAGTTATTAAGAAATTCTGTTACCTGAATGCACACCGATACGGATCCAAAGAGGGATGCCAGGCATGTGCTGCAACTCAAAAGTTCCTACAAATGAAAGGATGTCTAGGGCCATGTGGGCAATGTCCAATGCATGCCTGTTGCCATTGCGTTTAGGCAAACCTGATGCAACCATGTAAGCATCCCCTATTGTCTCAACCTGAGAGACAATGAATGAATAAAACATAAACATTGAATTATTCCCACTTTAAAAGAATTTAATGAATCAATGTGCAGTATGTCTACCTTATAGACATCATGGTGATCGAGGATGCTGTCAAAGTTCTTATAGATTTCATTGAGCATGTCTACCACCTCCATTGGGGTACTATAGTGGCAGAGGGTGGTGAATCCCACAATATCACTGAAATAGATTGTAACCTCCTCAAACAGCTCTGGCTCCACTTTGCCCGTTTCCTTCAAAGAACGCACCACTTGGCTGAGAAGACACAGAGAGAATAGAAAGTGTTCATTAATAGTTTCAAAGAACATAAAAAATGATTTGTTACATTACCACTAAGTAAAAATAACAAATATATTAAAATCTGATCACATTTTAGGTAATAATTCAGACAATGATCCGATCTTATATAATACCAAAGTATGTGAACCTCTACGGTTATCTGCTGATGCTCTAGCTGGAAAGGATTGCTAAAAAAAAGACTACTTGAAAAATGTTCAGTGGAATGGCCTCAAATTCCCAATGTCAATGTGTAAAGCTGATAAACAGTTACTGGAAATATTTAGTTAAAGTCATTGCTGCAAAACGGGGTCACATTAAGACACATTAATAATGGAAAATGTTCCACAATAAATAAATGAATAAGTGTAATGTTTTCGTCTTGTTTGTTTAACTGTGCTCATGATTTACTTAAAAATCAGATCATATTTTAGATCATATTTACATGCAAATTTAAAAATTCTAAAGGGTATATATATTCCAGTAAAACTGTGCTGTAACTTAGATACTGCAGAGTTGTGTGATAATTCTCTGTTGGTTTGTTAGCTAGAGAAAACATCTTTCATAGTAATTTTATCGTTTGAAAAATACAAAAAGATTAGTGCAGCTTTAAACAAGGTCCTGTTTTTGTTCACGCTCAGCAGCAGATATGACACAAACCCAGGAAGTAGCATAAAGTTGAGGCGATCGGCTCTGTCTCTCTCAGCTTTGTAGAGAGACGTCCTCTCCTCTACCAGGCGCTCCAGAGTCCTTGAATACATCTGCAGACGGCGGATCAGGTTGTCCATATATGTCTCAGTGGCTTGGTTATGCAGGTTACTGATTATTTAATGAATCATGCAAGAGAATAGTTCAGCATTATTTATCTCACAGCAATAAAAGAGGATTATTTACACATATACTTACATTACACATATTTATTCAACAATCACAACTATGTAATTTTCTGATGTCTACATACATTTGATCATGTGTTACATTATGGAAATGATTAAAGGTTACGTTAAATTGATGTGTAGGGATGACGTACCTGAAAATCTTACCCAGTGTTAACTCTATTTTCTTAAAATCTGGCCTCCGTTCTGGGTCTTCATCCCAGCAGTTCTTGATCAGCATGTACAGCTGTTTACACACACAGGCACATAACACACAGCCAAACAAAGTAAAAAAGGAGGAAGAGAGCGCATTCTCGTTTTTTTTGTTCATTTTGATGGATCCAAACAGCAAATGTCTTTCACAATGTTTGGTGGCTCTCTTACCTCAATCTCCCGCTCTGATGCACCATCAAAGTTGAGGTCAGGTCTGAAGATGCTCATCCCACTTGGGTATTGGACCCTTTGGATCTTCTCTGAGGGATCAGAAAACAGATAAACAAGACAAGCACGAAGGGATGAGGACAATCAGTCCTGTACTGTCTTAGCTCAATAACACTTTATTTAAGAATGAAATGTTTTGTCATAATAAATCCATGTGTATTATACACACAAAAATCTCCTCTTTATGCCAAACAAAACAACAATAACCCTACATTCCATCACAGGACATAGAGCAAGCTGTGTTAGTGTTATTGTAACTGTGTCTATATTTATATTCATAACATTGTATAACGTGTGTTTAGGCTTACCTGTAGGATCAGAGCAGTAGTGTGTATAGAATGGGGCTCGCCTTATTACAATCTCATGAGCAATGATAGCATAGCTGTAGACATCACCTTTTTGAGACACCCCATCTTTACGAAGATGTTCTGGGGCCGTCCATATGTCTGAGGAGAGGGAGGTGGAGAAGAGAGCAATAAGAGGAGGGGAGGGAAACAAGCAGCAACTCTCAGTGTTTAAATCTTATTGATAATAAAAAAAACTCAATCTCACCTCTGCCTGGCTTCAGGATAGTGTGCCAGCCAAAGTCAGTGATCTTGACCACCATGCGGTTGTCAACCACACAGTTGGTGGACTTTAGGCGACCGTGGACCGCAATATTACTGGAGTGAAGATACGACATACCCTGTAGAAGAAAAGAATAGGATGGTTGTACAAAGTCGGTACATGTTGAGTCACCCTCCCTGTAGGTGTAATAACAAATTGCATACCCCATACAAAAAACAATACCTTAGCTATGTCATACATGACTGATATCTTAAATTCCATGTCCATGAAGGTGTCATCTGGGTAAGAGATTCTGTCATTCAGGATGTACTGGAAAAAACAGACAAAAAGCACTTTCACTAATTACTCATACATTTTTTATCTCCTTTAACTTATCAACTGTTCTACGAGTCATCAAATAAACAGCAAAGTCATTACAAGTAGGGGAGAACATCATGGACAACATGTGTTTGTTCTGATGTCATGTAACAGGAAGTAAAGTATACTTATATTACATAATAAATAATAACTTGCAAAATATTGGGTCTATAGATCTTACCCTGAGGGAACCCCTCTGACAAAGCTCAAACACCCCAAACACACCATACTCAAATTTCACCGTGCCGTAGAATTTAGTCAGGTTGTAGTAGTCGATACGCAGCAGCTGAAACATGATAAAAGGTAAAGACGACAAGAGGAAAAAAAGGTTAAAAAAGGTTGGAAAACAACATGACAAGTACAGGTCATTTAAACCTAGAGACATGTACAGTATATAATACAACATTCATCTCTTTTCTTTTATTTCTAACACCATGACAAAGTGGATGTAGAACTTAAAGTAGAAAGTAAACAGGCGAAAGGTTCACCAAAAGCTATTTTGATACTGTTTATGGAAAAGAAGGGATTATTTAAATGTGCCCACAGAAAAAAGAGCAGAGTAGAGTAAACAATTTCCAAGACACAGAGGCATCTTACAGTGTTAAGTTCAATTCTCTGGTCTTCTGTGAAATCTCCATCTGTGTGTTTCAGCTCTTTTAAGATGACAGGCTGAAAAATACAGAGAAACACACGAAAAGTTCAACTTGTTTTTATCAATTTATTTTTCCTATGACTAATTACTGATTTTTGGAAGTTGGAATGCTGGTACCTTCTTGTCATAGCAGCCTCGATGAGTGTAGTATGTGCTGTCCCTCCTTTTATCGTCATCTATCTGTTACATATGTACACACACATGCACATTGTATATTGAGAATGGTAACTGTACTTCAGGTCCAAAGAGATAACAGCATCTGACTTAACAAATATCAAGTAATTTCTGTTACTTTATACTTCCACTCTACTATATTGCACCTATTTAACATTTTACTCACTACATTAATTTTACAGAACATTTGATGCCCTAGTGCTTGTATTAGTAGTGGTTTTGTGCTAAAATTAGCAGTATTGTGCAATACAACATACTGTAGGAAACAGGATTGTTGAGGCTTTTTACCTTCAGAGAGACCTCTTTCTCATTCAGTGGACCTATCAGGTGCGGGTCGATGTGGGACCACTTCTTCTGTATAAGAAGCTCTTTCCTGTTCTGCCTATAATTGTTCATACAAATACAGTAAATGCATACAGGGGACCCTTAACTCTTTTGGTTTAAAAGTATATTCAATCACATTACAGTTTATAAAGACCAAACGCTGTATAATTAGTTGTTTGTGCATTAAAAATACAGCGCCTTCTTCCTGTTGTTGGAGTGCAGCAATTTATTTGTTGTCTAGTTAAAGGTTGACTTTACTCATTTTCAACTTGTTTGCTATGGTTCTAGTTTGAGAAATACATATACAAGATATTGTACATGCACATGATAATGATATTAAACTTACCTCTGCTTTCTCTATATGAAAATAACTCAGCTGAAAATACTATAATCTCGGTAGTTTGAGAAATAGCATTCTCTGAATAACTCCTTGAGATAATGTCGCCAGGAAGACTTCTTTTTAAATCCAGAAGCAAAGAGTTATTTTAATATAGTGAAGTCAGAAGAAAGAATACTACCATTTATATAGATCCACAAACTAAGACAATAACAAGAAAATTAAAAACTGCTGAAGATCTCTTTTATAATCAATTTACTAATGCTACATGTAGCATTAGTAATGTAGTTATACAACTGTTCAATGTGTCTGCTGTTTACCTGTAGAAGATGAGAGCGATGGCTGTCACTACAACAACGCTGACACTCAGAACAATCAGAATCACCTCCTGCAAATTTAAAACTGGTAGCAAACAGACACACACGCAGTACAAAAATCATTTAGAGTGTTAATTGTAATAAAAGTTTTACTTTTGTTTTGTGTTCTCTGTACTGAAACACATTTCGGCAGAAACACTGCATGCAGTTGCCTGAAAACCTAGACTTTTGTTCGACTCAGTTACATAGCTCCCTTTGCACCATTGTTGTGTTTGTGTGTATTACCGTTTGGATTTTCTGGTTCATCCATAGGCAAGTGACCACCTTTCCATGGCAGCGCTGGTTGTGAGTTTATCACAATAGTTGCATTTCGTGATGTATCAAAGACACACAGGATTTCATACTAAGGAGAGACAAAAGAAATGAATGTTCACCTTTGTACTGATTATTCAGAGCAAATCTGAATGACTTTTGCTAAAAAAATGTACAGCTCAAAAGGTGACAGAAAAATGCTGAATGGTCATTAGTCCTACCGTGCCAGTGTCAGTTGACGTGTAAATCATAGAAAAGTTCACATCTCTGTCACCATATTCATCAAGCACGTAGTGTCCTCCCATACCTGGTTGAAGTAAACCCACAAAATCATAAACACAATCAAAAACTTTTTTTTTTTTAATTTTATTAAAAACTAATTGTGTCTTTGTCAAAAAGGTGAAATTAAATCATTTAGCCAGGAAAACAGCAAATACACAAATACAGCTGTGTTTCTTAATTTACCCTTCTAAAAAAAATTTGTCAGACCAACAGTCTCCAGTTTCTGATCTAAGCAATGAGCAGACTAATCATTGCAACTCTACCAACAAGGATCAGAAAATAGATGCTCATAGTATTTTAAGATCTGAGGTAAGAAATCTTGGTGGCGCTGCTGTGAAATTGATGATATTGTTTATTTTCCAGGCAATTTCTTGCCTCAGCCTGTTACTCTCATTCAAAGCCAATTTCCTGAGGTTGAAGCATTAATTTCCCTTTATGAAAGCAGAAGAGCTTTCAAATCAAGATTATGACCTAATTACCAAGCAACAATAAAACTAACAATAAAAAGGCAATTAAACGATCACTATCCTGGATTACCCTAACCTAACCTAACTAAGGAATGCATTCTCTATTATTACAATTTTATGCTGAACTGGATAAGGGCAAATGTTACACTGAAAGAGTGTGAACGGTTACATTTCTTACAGTTTTCTTCTAAAACAGCTAACACACCCTTACACATGCAGGCTGAGCTCTTGTTACCTCTAAACCTCATGATGTCTTGGTTTGGTTAATGTTATTTATTTAATGTCTGCCACACACTGCGGTGCTATGTTGGTGTTATTACAGATCATACACACCGTAAAAGGAGGAGTTTCCAAACGGGTTGATTGTTGGAGGTACGCCAGAGGATTCCTTGTTATGTCTCCTGTTGAGTAGAGTCTCTCTAAGCATTTTGCCGAAATGCAGAGCCCAGTCATGATACCCAGCCACATAGTCATTTATCTGCCCATTACATTGAAAGAGAGAGCAAGAGATACTCAATAATTGCTTTTCTATACAGTGTTATTTAGGTGTTCACAGTACTTACTGTGCCGTTGTATGAGGAGTTTGAATCATAGCTATAGTTTCTCTGTGGGAGAGTGATCACCATTACGTTCTGCATCCCCTCACTCGATGTTGTGTTGGTATAATACTGAGGGCTGGAGGGTATGAACACTGTTATTTGTACACATTCAGTTTCACATCTCTAAAAGCTTTAAAGTGTATTTTAACTGCCTCATTCAAACTGACAAGGCTCATTAAAACTTCAGCATGGCCAAGCTTACTTGTAAAGATCAAGAAGAACAAATATGATATCCTCATGTACATGGCCCAACTTCTCCTTTACTGAAACAATTTCATCAACGCCTCCACATAAGATGACAACTGAGAGAAATAAATAAATACAAGTCAAAAAAATAGGAAGGAAAATATATTATTGACATGCCTGAATGCTCAATTAGAATGTTTGGTAAGATTCATTCCATTTGTAATATTTCTTCACATTAAGGTTTATAAGTGACATATGCACCACATGCAACAGTCAAATCATCAAAAACTGCTTGGATTAGATATATGCCAAACATCTAGTCTGACATGATCTGAAGCTTCTTCTTAAATGTCCAGTCTTTATGTTTACTAGTTGTGAGGTGCTGACACTGATTGATGACAAAAGATAAAATACACACCTTTGTGAGAAAAAAAATCAGACATTCACTAAAAAACTAAACATGTCAAAGTCAAGGAGTTATACAAGCCAGTACGATGTATACAATTTTATGAAAACTATTCTATGGTCAAAGAGATTTACACTACCCTGCTGCCAACATTGTAAAAACTTAGCATTTTTAGACGTTTGATACGCTTTCCAAGCTTTTCTCTCCACAGCCTCACTATTTTATATTCTGATATTTGATACATCTGCTGTGACTGTTCTGATGAAAGAGACTCATCTCTCATCTGTAGCACATATTCAAAGCCTGGTTGGGAAGGCTGTTATTGAAGAACACATTTCAAGAGGGGCCTTGAGTTGTAGTGAAAACTCAAAATGTACCCACTGTTGCTATATCGCGCATTAGTAGTTAAGGCTTGCTTCAGCTCTTTCTCCCCACGCAACATCTTCCTTTTCGTGTTTGTGGCGAAGCTGGCAGAAGGTGCTTCCATTGCATTGATGTACCTGTTGTAAAATCAAAGAGACAAAACATGCTATAGAGCTGGATAAAAAACTACAGTGGTCACTCGATTGACCTGCAGCTTGTGTTGTCTCACCAGAAGCAGTCCTCAGTTGCATTGCTGGACTTCTTATAAACATAGACATTATTCCAAATGTCCTTAAATGGCAACTTTTTCTTCATAAAGTTCACAAGTAAATCTGAGATCTTGCGTGCTGGAGGCAGAATTCGCGTCAGTTTGGGCTTATAGTCACACGACAGGCCAAAACTCCCAGCAGAGATGATGGGAATGCTCCGACTAAAGCCAATATCATCACTGAGGGGGAAAACAGGGGTGAGAAGTCAAAGATCAGTCAGTTGTTAAGTGTACATACACAGTTTGACACAAATGCAGTAATACTTACTCCACCAACTGGAAGGTACCAAAAGTGCAAGAAGGCCCCAGCATGATGCATCCGACTTCACCTTTTTCCTGCAGAAAGACACAGTACATGCTCATTTAGTGTCATCACAGAGCTGTAAAACAGTGTGTGTGAAACTACAGTTACTATAAAGGTGCGGGTCCCACACTAAATAATGAAACACAAAAAAATAAAAATAGAATTCTGGCGCCTTTATGCGGTTAAAGTTAACAACAGACCTCTCGCTTATCTCCTGTCTGGTAATGCTTCAGTTTGTGATTTCTTATCTTATCTGTGGCTGAAATACACCGTGCTTTATATAAAAAAATTTGTATCTCTGCCTTCTACTACTATAATGGTAACGATTGCAGTGGTGATATTGTTGGTACAAAAGTTGATCATTAACTGACTGATTTACTTCTACTGTTGACGTTTTAGATAAATGACATTTTCATGCTATGAGCCTTCTAGGTATCCTGGAAATACTCTGATGAAATAGTTAATTTATATTTTTTATTGTGAGTGTTACCAACCTACTGAGGGATTTAGGCATAATAAATTATTCCTATCACAATCAAACCACAGAAGGGGAACTTGTGGTTGTTGCATCAATCTCTAGGATGTCATTACTATTTACAGTAGTTCAAAAAGAGATTTGAGGTTTTACAGTAGGTTTTTAAAAAATGACAAAAGAAAACAACAATAACAAATAAGCACAGAACTGGAGATTCGGGTTCTGGTTTCTTACTTTTATCACTGGTTTCTCAAAAACAATGCAGACCTCTTCATTGATAGCTGTTTGACTTCAACACCTTGATAAATGTAACCTTAACGAATTCACAAATAAAAACACTAGTTTCCTCTTCTGACATCATTAGACCCCACTCACATGCAGCGTATTCAGTATTGCCACTCCCTCACACGCACTGCTACCACAGCCCTGCCGGTTGTAGACGCTTGTGTTGAATCCACTGAAGTTAGCCCTCAAAAAGATGTTTAAACCTAAAAAGAAGGTAAATCATTGTTACTTGTGTTGTTTCCCTGAAAAGAAAAAAAAAACATCCCAAAAGAAATACATATTAATTTAGTTTAAAGAATAAAAAAACCCATGTACACACCTAAATTAAAAATAATTATCATACGTGACTATTATACATGACTCACAAAATACTAAGAGGTATTAATATAAAAAATGAATAAATTAATGGTTACATCTTGGATTAAAATGAATTAGACTGATTTCAAAAGCTAATGGTGGAACCTTTGCCTTTGATTAGTCACAGAGGTAATTAAAAAAATGTATATACAGCAACAATAGCAAGAAAAATAAAGCATATAATGAAATATTACACAAACTAAACTGAATTTTAGATAGACGACTTTCCAGCATAAGAAAATAAAGTTTCATCCAGTGGACGTTAAATGTTACAACACCCATAAAAATAAAGTTACCTGAGAAGCTATAAAGATAATTAAATATGCAGTTGGGTCTTTTTATTTAGTAAGGTGGACAAACATTTTGATGCAATTCATTTTGTTATCTTGGTAAGTTTGGTATAATTTTCAGTTTTGTATTAGCTTGACTTACCGTTAGCAAAATCGTTAGAAGCAGGTACAAACAACTAGCTATGTATGTAAATGTAAAAAAGAAACATGGCAACAGCTCAAAAACTGTAAAAGCATTAACTTACTAATGAAGATTTAGCTGAAAAGTTTAATTAACCCAACTCAGCCTCAATTTCTGCCCTCTGTAATATAAATTTGGGTCACACAAAGTTAGCGACGTTTGAAAACAACTGAGTAGTTAGCATTAGTTCTTCCATCTCTGGACTCTCTAGGACTCCTAAAGAATATCCTAACTAGTTTGATTGAGAAATATTCATCCAACTAAACGTTGGAGTAAAAATGTAACTCCCTCAGATGCGAACCTGTTTTCTGTCCAGGTAGCTAACCTTAATCGATGGGCCGCCATCTTTGTTTAGATTCATGAACAGGCTCGTTGGGAAACGAGTTATAGTCTTTCTAAGCATTTTGCGAACTAAGTATGAAGTATTTTATCATCGAGATGGTCAGAACAGTCTTTATGAACATGGATATAGAATTAGAACAATGTTAATCATTAATAGGTGATTGACTGCTAACAGAAACCAGTGGTTGTATCAATAACCAGAATGCTAACTACCACATAATGAGCATAATTAGCTTAGCTCAGTTCAGCAGCTTACCTGGCTTTATCAAAGGTAAGGTAGGTTAATTAATTACTATTAATATTAGCTTATTGCAAACCTCAATTTTGTTTAGTATGATCTGAATTAGGCTTTAGCACTGCCTGTTGAAAACCTTAAAATAACAGAAACTGGCATTATTAATTTTTTAATATGCCAGTTTAATTTAGCTTTACATAAAAAATGAATTGTGTTCCTGTTTCTCAGAGTCTGGCACTGAAATATTCTGGAAACATGGAGGCAAATTAAGAGATAAAATATAGTATATTACACAAACCATTAGCCTACTTAATTAATTGTACCAACTTTATCCAACTGCATAAAATAAAATTAAGTATTAATATTATAATTTAAGTATTATCTCATGATATACTACTCATTCTTCAGCTAATTTTCATTTCAAATACAACTTTTATCATTCTTTCATTCATAAATCCCAATTTTGTACTTCTATCTCACTATCATTTATTTACTTGATCAAATTCACATTGGCTTCATCTGGGAGGCAGAGTTTGTGGGCCGTTTCAATTTGTTATTATCATTATTTGTCTGTATTCTATATTCAAATCTTTGTTTATTTGCTGCAAAACATATGGGTGTGTGTTGTATTTAATTATTATTTTCTCTATACTGTACATATGAAGGACCTGAAACGCCATACCATGATTGATGTTCTCTTGCCTGTCCTTTTCAATGGCTTGCTCCACAGCTGGCTTCACAAACTGCAGGCTCCACTCATAGTTGTTGTCTTCCAGCAGTACAACATTCATGGTGTATTTTGGGTTCGATGATATACATTTATCCAGCAAGTTGTTGGCAGCCGCCGCCATGAGTAACACTCCCAGATAAGGTAAACTGTGTAAGTTATACATCTTGATCTTTGAATTTTTACCTCAAAATTTAGAACCAAAACGTAGTACTTATTCCCACAGTTCCTACATGTCAGTTTATATCTAGATTTATATTTCTGTTCAAATGATAAAAAGGCTAAAGCAGTTTTTTATATGTGTCCACCGCAACAGATCTTCTCCACTGACGACATAAATTCATAAATCCAAAAAACAGACGTGAACAGGGCTCTTCAGTGACTAAAGCAGTCACGCCGTCTCTTGATTCAGTGTCCAGCATAAGAATAAGAGAAGTAACAACAAAACGTTTCTGTAAACTGTTGTTGGCACCAATCACCTTTAGTAAATAAAAGAGAAAATGTGAACTAAAGATAAAAAAAAAAACTTCAATTGTTCCCGTCAGGAAAGCCTGAGATCAATAAACCTCCACCTGGGCACAGTCTGGCCTACCTGTCCTCCATACGTTAATGAACAACTGTGAAGTTGGTGCAGCAAAGGGAGGGCAGGGCAAGAAAGACAGCACTGCATCTGGACTGACGACGTACCTAGAACTCACTGTGATCATAATTCACCTGGTTTGTAAACACAAACTGTAGGCTTCTCTCCAAATGATATCTTCTCACCAAATTATATCTTCTCTCCAAATTAACATCAGAAAGTATTTACAAGTCTCTGTTGCTGTAATGGTCAGATTTGAAGTAATACCCTGAAGTAGGTTTGGAAATGAAACAGCTGTCAAAACTTATAGATTTATATCAAAACAGTTATGTCGATGGTGGAATCAGTAATAACTGTGCTGATTCCACCAATGTTTTGCCTTTTTTATGTAGTCTGGTATGTTCTGATGTTTTAGTCAAAGCAAAGGCAAGGGAAAGCTTGCATGGTGAGAGGTGCAAAGGTCACAAGAGGCTGTAAAAGTGAAGGTGTAGAACTCATAAATATTGTCTGCTATAAAAAACGCAGGGTGGATTAAGCATATGAATGTCTTGGTCAAGCTGTTGGCTAACCAGTATCACCTTAGTTGTGAAAACCAGCTTTAAACTTTACTGTACACTAAAATCATATCAGGTGTAAAATATATAAAACATATAAAACTGCAAGTAGAAAATCTTTGCAAGTTGAAAGCATTTAAATATTTCTGACATCTTCAAAATACAATCTGCTGGTAAAGTAATATGAAGTTAAAACATGCTTTACTCCAAACCACAGCTCAAATTTATAATTACTAGCATTTTGATAGTGACAGTACCACCTTAATTAATATTCATTAGTTATCACAATTGTCACGTCACATAAACACCCACTTTATCAAAACAGCATTAAGGTCATAGTCAACTAATTATTAGAAGTATTGTCTGTTTATTGCTCTGTGCCTGTAGCATAGTTCTAAATGCTGTGGAGCTCCAGTGTCGTCCACAAACCACAGAGGAACAGGAGGTAACATGTTTGAATATTATGATGAATATGGGCGCTGTAGTTTATTGTAAGTTAATCCCATATACTGTACCCTGTCCTGCTGCCATAAATATCCACCACTTCACCAAAACAGTGTCTGTAAGTAGTTTCCAATAAATGCATTTTTACTCCTGTTTGAGAAATGTTTGCAAAATAATTTGACCTTTTAACAGATGATGGTATTCTGGACATTGTGGTTCATCTATGTGTTTTCAATATTTTTTGGACAACTATGGAGCTCTATGACACAAACCAATAACTTAAATCAGATTGTGGATTCACAAATCATTTCAATGTGTAGTCTCACTTCATTTTTGTTTTCTGTAGGATATATTGACAGTAACAATAATTTAAAAAATCACCAGCTTTATCCTTTAAGAAGTCTTGTTTTGATCAACTGAAAGTAGTACTCAAAAATTTTACACTATTATACTTTTATACAAATTATCCAAATTCTATGAAAACCAATGTGTGGAAGGTCACAAACACCTTTGTTTTGTTTCCTTTAATAGCTCACTTTACAACAAAACTCAAAACATTTTAAACTCTGTGACTCAAACACAAAATAAATGACAAGCATACACATTTGGGCTCAGCAGTTCTCGCTGAAGCTTCTGCGTTTCCACTACGCCGTCACTCAGCTTCCTGTCTGACTGCACCTTGCAGGGTCGTAAACATCTTAAACAAACACACATTGGTCCCATTACACCCGTGTGAAGAGGCTGTCTATCTCAACACACCTCACACACGCAAGGAAATAGTCAAGTGTTTAAAGGAACAGACTTTATTTTAGTGTCTCATCTTGACAACTTATTCAACAGTTTTAACAGTGGTCTGAGAAAATGGGTCCAACTCAATCCCCTCAGCGTCAGTAAAAGGGTGAAATGAATGGCTATGGATATTAATATATATTTAGTAAAACTATTGGTGGTCACTGATTATTCCTATTTAATAAGAAATGTTTGGCTCAGTTGTGGCATGTCATTTTAGCAATACCTTCAGCAGCACTCCAGTTTCTGCAACGCAGGTAATTTCAACTCTCTCCTGAAAAGTTATATCATGCAGAGCCAGCTCCTCAGACTCTGCAGTCCATTCAGTTCTATTGGTCACCCCTTAAAAGACAGCCATGTCCATGGTCTGGACAGAGAAGGCCAGTGATGTAAACGGGGACTAAAGAAGGCCGTAAATCTGAACAATAGAGGACACCACTTATATACTTATATTGAAGTTCTGTTCTGACTCTTGAGGTGGTTTCCCAGCCATTAACACTTCCACTCGTGTAAACCTTACAAGACATATGATGCTGTGTGGCGCAACAAACAGCACCTTTGCGATCATCATGATCTGGATGACTGAATTTTCACAAATGAATTAATAGTGGGTTTTACTTTAATTTGTTTGTGTATTTATTAGTATAGTCCTCTAAACACCTAATTTTCCAACTGTTTAAAGACATTTCTGCACAAAAAACTAACTATAGCTAAGCTACAGCTTAAAGACAGAGTATGCCAATAAGAAACATTGTTTTTAGAAAATGCCAACCCTGTATTTTGAATTAATGTTAAAGTTGTAAGACTTGTGCTGGGAGTTGAGAACACAGAGATTGGGATTGGGGTCAAAGTCAGATAAAGAGGCATTATCACAATTTCAGAAGCTAATGATTAGTCTGTTAATGATTAGTGAATAATTGCCTCCTTTCGTTCTTCCTCCTTGCACATATCAATTGGCAGCTTACTAATAAATCATACATATAACACTAAATTACCTTGTTGATATCAAACTGTTTCGTTTTCACCACATTGAAGGGCCTTAAAGCCAAAATAGCAAAGACTTTTACAAACAACATGTATACAGGTAACCCACATAAGCCAAGATAATAAATATGTTTGCATTCCAACACCATCACTTATTTTCCTCCAGTCGACACACAAGTGGTTTATGACTGTGAAATGTAGAAAAGATAAAAGATACAAGTGATTTATGGTGTCATTATTAGGCACCTATTGCAGACCTGCTCAACTATTTGTTCATTGTTGATTGTTAAACTACCAGTTTAACTTTAGTTTTGATCTTTTTAAAACTGGCTATAAATTTTCTTTTTTTGTGTGTGTGTTAAATACAGAAATATAGGTTTAATCTTTATACATACTACAACTGACAATGTCAGCTGCATGGTTTTGCTTAGTTTAAAAAAGCTAAAGTTTTCAACTGTAATAAGAACATCATTTTACATTTTTAAGTAAATCCATCAATAAATGTAAAATATAAAATACCTCTATCACCCTCCCGTTCTGCCCTTTTGTGGACGCACTGGAAATCAGACAGTGCAGATAAAATGTTCTTTAAGCAGTAAAGTATTGGTCAGTTTGCACAGCCAGTTAAGTATTGAGCAGAAGGCATCAAGACAACAAGGTTTGTTTTTATTTTACATGTGTATAATAAATGTGGTAAAACAAAAATCTAATTGGCAGCGTCTCCTGATGTAAGATGAGAGCAGAGACCTTATGATTTAAAGATTGCTTTCCGTAATTTAGTCTCACTGATTGTCTGTCATACAAAGATAGCATGCTTTAATTAAATCAAGGTGGAGTTAATAATGTTATTGCATAGAGCAGGATGCAGCAATTGTGGGACTGGTTTGCTGTAGCCAGTGACTTCTACCTCTGTAGAATATCTCTATTCACTCCTTCTACTGTGTGTGTAGCATGTATCACTTACTGCAGTAATTATTTAATACATTGTCACTCAGTGGGAATTCACATCAGTCTCTACATGTCATGATATGAACCCTTCATGTACAGTATACTGAATGTTATATAAACAATATTACCCAGACGTGTTGACATTACTGGTTCTTTTGTCACACATGGCCACAGATTTTGGTTTGCCACAGAATAGAACAAAGAAGCTATGAAATTGTGTCTATTACAGCACATTTACTTATTAAAATATATAAATGTGTCACTGTGCAAAATGGTTGAACCAATACCTGTCTACATTATCATCTTTATTTAATTTAAACAGATTTACTGTAAGAATATTGTGCTAAGCTGCACTTGTTTTAGCCTGGTGTACCAAATACACTGCCAACTGAGTGTATATGTTTGTGTATCTTTAGGTTTTGGAAAGTTATTTCCATTTTAGTACAGTTTACTTTCACTTTTAGGTTATTATTGCTTTGTAATAGTGCCACCTGCCCACTTGTGATAGTATCACAGGCATGGTGATGATTTCTATTAGAATCTTAATGGTAAAAAATGATAAATGATAAATCATAGACACAAAATCCACCCGGTGAAGTGGCCCAGTCAGAAACCAGACTCAATAGGGATGTTGTGGAATGACCTAAAAAACTTAGGTTAAGGTCATTACTGCCAAAGGTGGTTCAACCAGTTATGAGTTTAATAGATAGAATAAATAAAGACATAAAAATCATGATTGTCTGTGTGTCAGTTTAAAAATATTGTGTTTGTAAATTGTCACTTTGGTGAAGACTGATACACACAAGGTTTTATTTTCTAGCAATTTGTCATGATGAAAAATTCTATTACATTATAAATGGTCATTTAAATGTATCTGATACATAGCTAAAATTGTGAGATAAAGGCCAACAATCCTTTAGATTTTTACCATGTGCCATCCCATTTCTATATTTTTGCTGCTGCCACTGTTCCTTTCTGTGAAGTCTGATGCTGTCATAGAATTTCTTTATTATCTTCTCATTGATAAATAAGTAGTTACTCCGCTCTGATAAACGCTGTTTACAACACACGCCTTCAGATGTTTCATGTTTGTGTGCAGCATCCATGCGTCGCTCTGCACTTGTAGGTTAAAGGTCAGTTTGTAGGAGACTGGCATGTCAATGCATATGCCCCGCCTATTACATGACGTCAAGCTCCGTAGCCCTGCTGTGATTGGCTGCCGGGTGAGGCACAGCCCACCGTGGTCAGTTCTGCAAAAACCCGACATGCTGTTTGTGGAAGTGTGAGTGTGTTCACCGAGCCAGGCAGAACCGAGCCGAGCCGAGCCGAGCTGAGCCAGCTGGACTGTGCACTCCAAGAAGAAGAAGAAGAAGAAGAGAGTGTCAGCATCGGAAGACGTTATTTTCCAGTTTATTTTATTCTACACACTGCAGAACTCTCTCATTCATTTTCCACTTATGTGACTGCATATTATTCTATGTGGGGATTTTTTGCACGGGAGTGGGCCGCTCACACTTGAAATTGAAAGTGCAATTTGCAAACAATAGAAGCTCAATTTAGAGGAAGAAATGGAGAAATCAAACGCATTGTCGTCGGATCGAAACGTCCTCTGCCTGTTTGACGTGGACGGCACTTTGACACGGCCGAGAGAGGTGAGCTCACATCCAGTCTTTATTATTGATTATTTAGTTATTACATGTTTCTCATGCGTCTTCACAGCTCCTCGCCTGGACGTTTTATTTGCAGGGTAATAGAAAGCACACTCTGTTCTCTTTGACCCCAAATGCTCCCTCATGCACCCTCTCATATTTTAAGCCCTTCCTCCTTCTTTCACTCCTTCAGTATTTACCCTATAGAGTTCTGTGGCATGTGGACTAGTCACGTAGCAGGTCTGATGACATACATCCTGCCTAAGTACACATGGAAACTGTCATGATATTGTCAACACGTGAGTGTTTCTAAATATAGGAAATCTACCCCACTTATTTTAACGTTTTTATGTGATGATTAGACCGAAAAATCATCTTTTATTATCCAGCAAAGTGATTACTTTTTATTCTCTCTTGTTCCTTGAGTTTAAATGACTGAGTAACTAGTGGGTGTGCAGACCATGCCAGCGCCCAGATATTACATAATGCAGTGTCTCTTGTGTGCAGCTCAGGGTTTCTCTTTTCTTCCATATGTTACAAACTGGAGCAGAGTTCCAAATTACAACACTATTAACGCCGTCATGTCTATTTTCCTTTGTTATATCTGTGTAAATCTGCTTTAACCGCACTGTGCAACTCACACATTTTGCTTTTTAATGTGACTGAGTTCAGGAAAGTGTGTCTTTGTGAGAGGGACGTCTACTAATCGACACAGAACAATACAATGACCACATTTCCTGTATTCTGCAGAAAATCGATCCACAGCTGGACGAGTTCTTCCAGACTCTGAGGAGAAAAGTGAAGATCGGCATCGTGGGCGGGTCAGACTACTCCAAGATAGCAGAGCAGCTTGGAGAGGGGGATGATGGTGAGCAGATTACTTTCAGCCAAGAAAACAGACACAGACTGTGTTTCATTGACTCACCTGAATCACACTGTTTGGATCTTTTAATGTAACTTCTACTTAAATTGACACCAGTCCACTGACAGTGGGGCAGGTTAACTGAGAATAATTTAGGATTTAGGCCGTTAGCCAAATTTGGTACCTATAGTACCTGTCATGTATATTAATAGATAGTAACACAACATCCAACAATAGCATTAAAGACCTGCAATAAATGGACAATAGCACAACAGAAGTTCAACAATCTTTATCTTCCTTTATCAGTCTCATGCTGACTAACTGCAACATATTGTATTTGTTTGTTACTGATGTGATAATATGAATTAGCAAAAGTCGCAGCTTAAAAAAACTCAACACAGTAACTGATTCTCCTGCACCTTTAATGACAAACAGAGTTTAGTTCAATTAATTAAACCAGGAGTTTCAAACCCACTACAGCATCCATCCAGCTGTATACAAAACAGCACAGACAGGCTGAAAACCTGTCTATGGGCAACTATTAGACCACAGCTGAGGTACCTGTACCTATATTTGAGTATTTCCATGTTATGTGTATGTTCTACTTCTGCTTTCACTCTACTACAATTTAGAGAGAAATACTTTTACTCCTCCCCCTTTTTGAGGCCTTTACCTACTTTGCAGATGCAGATTCCTAATATAAAATATAATAAACAAATCACAATAATGTATTTGTATGGAATAACCTCTTGTCAGGACAAGTGGTTAAAATTAGCCTCACGTTTACCAGTTCTACACAAAGTTGCTAGGTAATCGAGAGTGTCTACTTCTGCCATCCCTGACCAAGCAATGCCAAGTGTGCCAGAGGTGAATCTTTTCCTGTGTCATGATGCACACAGCAACAGCTGATGTTGTTGTTGCTGGAAGTTAAAGATTTTCCCTGCTGAGTGTGGTAGGCAGAGAACATACAGGCCAAATGATGTGAGGGTGAAGGTCAGACAGATGCAACTACATGACTTTATTTTATATGTTCTATGACCTATAATTAAGTTGTGTGTGTTTCCTCTTTTGCAGTGATACATAAGTTTGATTATGTATTTGCTGAGAATGGGACAGTTCAGTACAAAGATGGAAAACTCCTGTCAAAACATGTGAGTGCATATACACACACACATACTAATTTATTAATTTCCTTGAGAACAATAAATGGTACAGGATACATGCACTACATTGCGTTACATGCTTAAATTAAACCACTGAACTTCAAGTTTGAGATTGCATAAAAAATGGTTCATGTTGAAAGACACGTGTCATATAAATGTGAAATAATAAGACATACAAAACAATAAGACAAACCATTAGCCAGAAATAGGTCATGTTCGGTTGTTCTGGTGTTTTACAAAATGCAGGGAAAGAAAACAAACAGTTTCAGTTACCTCTCACAGCTGGTTTGATAGAGCATTGTCTTTTATCTTGTTTAATGATTAGTATTTTTATTCTGGCCAGGCCATTCAGAACCAGATTGGGGAAGAGCTGCTGCAGGACCTGATTAACTTCTGCCTCAGATACATGGGGCTCATCAAGCTGCCAAAGAAAAGGTGAGAATTTGACGAAACTCACACAACCATTTGTTACATGTCGTTTACACATACATAATCGCAAAGCTGGAAAAGGGCATTAGAGAAACTTTTTTTCCAAAGGTAGATTTCTCCTGGAGAACTCTGATTACTTGGCCACATAAACCTGTAACAGTGTTCCTAATTGGCTTTTTACAAGAGCGCACGTGCATAACAAAGGCGGCAGACACTCACCACTCTATCAACTGAGAGACGCTGCTGGATTAAAGGAGAGATCATTACGCGGAGTGACGCAATCTCGTTTTTAAATCAAGTCCGCTCAAAATCCAACTGAAACTGAAACCAACACACATTTCCCCTTAGACGTCTAAATATGTCACTTATTTCTTTAATTCAGACAATTTGAACTGTAAAAAGTAGCACTGGGACTGTCTATCTATCTGTCTGTCTGTCTGTCTCTCTCACAGCTGTGTGTCTCTCTCACTTCCTCTGAAACACAAACAAAAAACCACACTAAATCAGTGCGTTTACATGCACTCAAGTAACCAGGTGTGAATGGGACATGCAAAGATGGGCCCCCTATAGAGACTGACACACACATTTTAAAAAGTGGCCAGTTACAGGGGAACGTTGAGAATGGCTTAACTTTATGCAAATGTCCTCTGATGCAGGGCAACAAACAGCCTGGTGAAATCCTTTTGAGATGATCTGGGTTCCAGTTGAAACTGATTTTATTAATTCTCTCAACTAAGCAAGCCAAATTTTTAACTTTGTACATTTACAAATAGCAGATGGACCCTTACTTTAGGTAGGCCACGGCCGGGATTCAAACCCCAGTCTCCTGCATAGAGTGCAGTCTTATCAACACACTATCCAGCCGATAGTAAAGCTGATTGTATCACTCTCAAGCTGCTTAATTCACTCTGACATGTTTTGACAAGTTAACGGGACATAATTAAGAAGAATGAGAAGAAAACAAATCGTTGTGTCTGCCGGTGACAGAGTTTAAAAATTACACACTCAGCACAAACTGCTTCCAGAACTACACTACTGATTGATACTACTACTACTACTACTACTACTACTACTACTACTACTTTTTTAGGCCATCAGTTACTTAAACCCCCAGGGGGACACACACAATATTTGACCTGCTTTCCTGGTATGCAGGAATGTCAAATCTTTTTATTTGGTTTGTTACATGTTGAAACAGGAAAATGTGCCTTTTAAGATAAAACACAATGCTTCACATGTCTTCTTCTTATTGGAGACAAGGAAGTATTTGTTGAGTTTTCTGTCTCAGATAAGTTGTTTATTAAGTAACATGCCTTTTAATGGTGCCTGCAGGGGAACGTTCATTGAGTTCAGGAATGGAATGATCAACATTTCCCCCATCGGACGGAGCTGCACACCAGAGGAAAGGATCGAATTCTCTGAAATTGACAAGGTAAAATACTTACGTACTCATTAGTACATTATTAGTACCAGGTGTGTTAAATACATTAAATTGTATTGGTATTATCTGTTTATTATTATTACCGGTGGTGTTGCAAAGATTGAATCAATCAAAACATCTTCAGTGTTCGATCGAGAAAGCGGCGATCAAAGGTTCAAGCCCTGTCGTCAGGTGGTTAGAGAATGATACAGGCTGCCCAACAGCCAATGAATGAGAACTGAGCCTGATTTGGTTTGTGGTCACAGTCCTTCCTCTGCCTACCCCCACCCTTGCCTATTTTGCTGAGTTGCAGTGAAATTTAAAACTTATTATAGCTACTCCGAAGGATCAGGAGTCGATTTCAGGAGATAAGCTAAAATAACTGTGTTTTTATTTTTTAGTCACCAACAGTCATGGTGACAGTGATCCAGTTTCGTTGTATGCATGATGTACAATGACAATAAAGGCTATTCTATTCTGAATTGCCTCTTTGTCTCTCTCAGAGGACAAACAATGTTAACCTTTTAGGAAAGCGTAACAGGCTGCCCATTGATGGCTCACGGAAACGGGTGATATGGAGGAAACAGATTGCAATAGAAGAGGACGTGTGTAATCTTTCAGCAACCTGCAAAATGCATACAGCTGCATCCTAACTGCATTCATACAATTTTAAACATGTAGTAAATGAACAAACATGATGTGCAAATGGTAAGCTACACTAGTTTCTGAGAACAGAGCAGTTAATGATGATGACCAATGGTAATCACAGCTAGAGAGGTAAATGAACACACAAGTTTTGGGTGTGCAGTAACAAGGTTTTGAGCTGATGTTAAACTGTGTGTAACTGTGTTCACAGAGAGAGAAGATCAGGGAGAAATTCGTTGCTGCCCTAAAGGAGGAGTTTGCTGGGAAAGGACTGCGGTTTACAAAAGGTGAGAAAACCAAAAGCCGAAAACACTTTTCACAGAAAACCTGTAGTTGCCGCTGCGTTTAATTTAATCAGTAACCACCGTGGAGTACGAATTACAAATGATGACTAATATTTTAGTTTCTGTTACAGATGAATTATCTCCTTATTGCCAAGAGGTATAAAAGAGCAGAGAAAGTGAATTTAGATAAAACAAGAAAAAGTAGCCAGTGTGCATTTGTCAGCACTCAGAATACAGTGAGATACAGTGAGGCTTTATTGGCGTCACTGCTGCCGTCAGAATTTCATGTGATCACACTTTTTTTTCTTAGCAGACTCAAATCTGTGTCACTGACTCACAGCTAAATCTGGTGTAACATGCAGATTAAAGGAATGATCTTGTCTTGGTTAAGCATCTTAGTTGGCAGACTTTGCAGTATCAGTCAAATGACTTGCAAAGATCTTGCTCATTATAGTCTAAATACCTCTTATGAAGTCCCTGGAAACCACATGTTGCATTTAACTATAATATTACTCTTAAATTTCTTCTGAAGGAGTGTAGTGGTTACAGGGGTGGCTGTTCTTCAGTTGGTGGGGCAGTCATCCATTCAGAATTGGTGGTGGCTACATGTTGATGTGTTTCTGAGTAACTCACTGAACTCTGAACTCTCATCTTAAATGCAGCTGCATGTCCACAAGATTTTTTTCTAGGGGTCGTTAATAAAGCATCAGTTACTATTATTATTGAATTTCTGCATTGACTGCCATGTACATGTACATTTGTCTGAAAATAAAGCTCCAAGCTGTTTATCTTCATGCAATCAGCAATAACAGGTTTTGTCTTTGAACAGGATTAAATCTGGTCTAGTTTTAACCTCCATGTATTGTGACTGGTAGCAGTCTGACCTGTAATGGTATCTGTGCTTGGAAGACTTTCATTAAGGAAGAAAAACAAACATTAATATTCAGTTTCCATGTTTACAGCAGTGTTGCTCAATAACAAAACAGTTTTACGGCGTGTCTGTTTGTCATCTCTTATCTCTGTTAAAAAAAGAACCCTCTGACTCACAACTGTGATTTGTGGAGGACCTTGTGCTGGACATTGGTGCTGTCAGTTAACGATTACAGACACACACCGTGTTCCCTCTTTCTCTCTGGCGACACAGCAGCAGTAAGGTTAATCAGACACACAATGTTTGCTTACGTGCTCGACGAGGTGTGAGCCTCTGCTTATGACGCGTGTAGGCTATCCAAGTTCAGACAAACAGGTTTTTTTTTCCTGATGTTCACAGTGTATATCTGGTTACCTGAACTTTGCCAATCAATATTTTTTAATTATTGAGCCAAGGGTCAGACATGGTATTGTGTAATATATGAGACCACGCTCACTTAGGTTACTTAAGTGGAAAGCAGTTGTGTGTCTTTGCAACATGAATTTGCCCAAATATTAGTCCATTTGCAGCAATTTTACAGTTTAATTTGTTGACTCTGACATTGTAGTGTAGGTCAACAGTTCCTCAGGATGTACACAGTTTTAAGAGTTATTTGTTTGCCTTCTTGAGTGTTTACCTACTGCACTGGTGCCTGAGCTATCTGATAGGGCTGCAGTTGGTGTTACATAAACTAGAGGCTCCATCCAATCTGCACTGAATGTACAGAATGTAAGGAACATATCAGTCTCTGTTTTCATGATGCTGAACAGTAGAACCTATTTTACTCTATTGATTTTTTTATTTATTAAATGATGCCGATTACAGAGGAGATGTAGTTAAAGACAAGCAGAACCTATGAGACTTCATGTGTGCTGCAAAGTCTTTATTTGTTATTTGCACAAGTGGAGAAGTACTGTATATGTAAATAGGAATTATTGCACGGTTTGCAAGAAACAGACATTGTACAGATAGTATGCAAAAGAATATGCAAAATATACAAATTAAACAAGTTTAGGTTAGAAATAAAAAATCCCAGATATGATACAACATGTTTATTGCATTCATGACTCACCTCTAAGACCTGATCACAGTTCAGTCCATGTTTTCTCTTGAATCTATTTATGTTAGATTAGTCAAATGCTTAGTAACCGTTACTCACTGAGGCAGATTGTGTAATTTGTTTGAGCAATTGTTGAGCGGCATTACACATGCATATCTCTGCATTATCTGCAGCTCTACTTGGGTGAGTTGAGCAGGCGGGGGGGTGGGGCGGTTTCAATGTGGCTGAAGCATTGCATTGTTGTTGAAAGTGTTTGGGTGGAGGCGTGTTGAGGGTGTGTGATGGAAACAGCTCTATGATTGGCTGGCTACTCCTCAGCTATCACCTTTGTTATTGGCTCTTTAGCTCAGACACATGATAGTGAATTGAATTTAAAGGTAGGAAAGGGGGGTGGGATGAGAGAGTGAAATAAAAGAGAAGAACTTTGGAGGAGTTTACAGTTCACAGGTTACTGTAAACTGTTCATTCAACTCACAGCTGACCAACACCGGAGTTCTTCTTGTCTTTTCATGCTTTAAACTAAAGTAGGATGACATGAGAATCAATGCTGCTCTGTGCATTTGTGCAGTTTTGCAGATCACACACTGCAATCATAACGTTTTTTCTCAGTTACACAAGGAGTCCTTGAATATACAACTTGGTATTGCTTGATCAAAAATCAACACACACTGGGTGTGTTTAGATGCCACATCTTTACATTCTTGTGTCTGTCTGCCAACAAGTTTTCTGTCCGAACAAACAGGTCTGTCCCTGCTGAAGCTGAAGATCCACTGCTCGGTGTGTAAACAGTGTTTGTTCTGCAGAGCTGAGCACAGCTATGGGATGTGTATAGTATAAACACAGTGAAAGGCTGCAAAAGAAAGTGTTCAGGAGGTTATAGAGTGTGCTGGTATATACCTGTTCTAGTGTAATGTAAACACATATTTATCTCTTCTTTGCATTGAGCGAATGTAAAATCAGACTGTCTCATCGTAAATCTTCATGTCACCATTTTTTGGAACTAGAATGAGCACAACTGCTTGTAGTGCAAAGTTAGTCACTAACGTTTAACAGTGAACTATAATAACAGATCTCAATCACAAGGAGTGCCACAATAAACAGACACAACTGTTACATAAGATCAACGCCCAATAAAACTAATCAACAAAAGCAAAAATGTGTTGCTCTCTCAAAGTTGCTCAGTGCTTCTCTGATTGATACTGAACTGGGAATTTCTCACCAATGGTAATATGCAACGTTTAAACCCTGTTCACATTGCACCAACAAAATACAGAAGCTCATCTCCTTGCGAAGTAAACCAAGTTGTTTTCCATGAAGAAAACTCTATGTGCTGACTCTCTTTTTGTTGACCTGCTCTTTCCTTTCCCTGCCCCTCTTTTTTTTTCAAAAGATTATTATTAATGAAACATGGCCTCTTCATCTGATGGTGGTTGAACCTGCTGACCTCATTGCATCTAACTTTGGCAGACTGACAATGCGTCTGACAAGGCGAACAAACCATGCTAACGTTGATGTCCCTGTCTGTCTTCATCTTGGTTTAGGTGGTCTCATCAGCTTTGACATTTTTCCGGAGGGCTGGGACAAGAGACTGTGTCTAGAGCCACTGGAGAGTGAAGGTCTGGACACCATCTACTTCTTTGGCAACGAGACCTCAGTTGTAAGTTTGGAGTTTGTTTACAGGAAGTTGAGTCCAACTATAATATCTTTAAAACAAAGCACAATGTCTGACTGTAGAGTGATAGGCGGTGCAGATGTGAATAAAGAAACAGCTGTGGTGTGATGCTGTAAACAAGACTATGTTTAGTCAGATAAAACTATGGAAGTGTTTATTCAGACTCAGGGGTTAAAGTTCAAAGATCACTGTTGTGAAAACATGTGGATGAGTTTTTGTGCTTTTGTCTTATAAGAACAAACTGTTCTGCAGTTGTCAGATCTGTGCACCAATTTATAATTTTTAAATTTCGCTCTTTAGGGAGGAAACGACTATGAAATCTTCAACGACCCGCGCACCATTGGTTACACAGTCTACTCTCCAGAGGACACAGCCAGGCTCTGCCAGGAACTTTTCTTTGACGCTCCTCCACACGAGTCCTGACAGAACCGCCCCCACCCCTGCACCCTTGGCTTCACCCGTAAACCCCTCTGAACTCTCGGCTTTGGGCCCCTGCTGCTACAGCCACTAGCACTTTGAGCCCAGACTGTTAATGAACTGCTGAAAGAAACCTCCTCTTATTTCCTCCAAAATGTAAATATGACTACTCTTAAAAGAATGGACAGCAGAGGGGTGGTTTGAATTTTGTTCAATAACTCCTAACTCCTCTTTTTTTAAGGGACATAACTGAGCAAGTGTTTTATTTTGATGTGTGTTCAATACTGTGCCAAGACTGCGATGTGTAGCATGTAAAATGAAATTAACAAAAACATTCAGAGAGATTATTAAAGATTCTGCAGTACTGAAGTTAATACTCCAAAGTACTTAGAGTATAGGTTGATGTTTGGCATGATTTTTAACAAGTAATGAATACAAAGTAAAAGAGAGATAAACAGGTGATTTTACTTGTTGTTCAGTGAGACCATTTTGAAAAAGAAAAGTAGAATGAACGACATGTTAAAGTAGACGCGGACTGTTTTTCTCCTTTTTTAACTTGAGAACATATGAATCATTCCACGTGTAACTTCACAGCGATTCTTTGAGTTAACTCGGTTTACTGTGTGGTGCTCTGAATGCCAAATGTCTGTTTTAACCTCTCAAAGAATCTTGCCTGGATTGAAAACATTGGATGTTTCGCTTCTTCAGGTTCTTTAAATACACTAAAGTGAAGATTTATCAGATTTATATTTAAAAGTGAACATTTCTAATTCAGTGAATTCTTCTTAACCAGTGAATGAAGCTACTGTGACTGTGTCACTCTTCAAACATTTGTTTTGTAAAATATTTTTACAAGTTGCACCATGTCCTGCACGCGTCCTGCACGCGTCCTGCACGCTGTATACTGGGTGAATATATTGGTCCTCATTGCTTAGCTGTTGCTTTTTTTTCCAGATTTCTGTTTAAAGGGTTTTAGAAAAACAAAAACTGTCATTGTTATTGTTAAAATAATGCCTCCTTATCATGGGTCTCTATTTTGAAAGACAGATAAATTAGCTGCACTATAAGCACTCCTCCAACGTGAAAGGACCATACAGATCTACTGATGCTAAATGTATTATTAGTTGTGTTGTTTTTCAGTCATTAGTGAATGAAAACTTATTTTCTGTCAATTAATTGTAATAAATCTTTCCATTAATTTGTTTCACTGAGATCAGCTCTTCAGTGTTGTTCTTTACCACCCGAGCTTTGACCACACACGTGTCTATTACATGCAGGTCACTCACAAACTCAACATGCCATCATAGTTGGGCTGCACATTCTCCACAGGGTCACCTTAAGGTTCAACTTAAGGTGGTTTAATTGCCAGACTCTAGCTCTGTAAGAATTTCTACAATCATTTCTCATTTATTCCTCAATGATTAACGTCTCCTTTAGTCTTTTTTCAGCTTTGGCAGGTTCAGATAACCAAAGTGAGAATCACATCCTTTGGTATTATGGTTATGTGACCTAACAACCTTGAAAGTGTTAACGACTCCAAAGAGGTTAAAGTTCCAACCCCCCGCCAGTCGTTTTTTTGGATTAGAGACAACATGTCTTCACAAGCCTCAAGCAAATCCAGCTGAGGCACAGCATTCATTGTTAGTACAAAGATTCACAAGATTCACCGGACGTTACAGATTTTTAAATTTACATAAATATGAAAAGAAACAATGCACAAAATACGCTCTAACGCCCTGGACCTGAAACTAAACTGTAAAACTGAATAGGATTAAATGAACCACACTGACTGCAGAAGCTAAACAAAACATAAGAAACTCAACACAAAGGGGACAAATGGGGGCACAAAGACAAACACCACAATCAATGCATCAGAATTATTTTAACTATAAACCAGTGTCAAGTAACAGGAAACAAAAATATTACAAAGAAATAAGCAAAATCTCTAAACTAGAAATTCTAATGCTAATTGCATCTTGTGGGGTTTGTGTGGTCTCTGCAGGTCATCAGTTGTATTTAAACAACCAAAAACTGGTTGATCCACATTAACCAAGAGACAGTGACACTGCAGTGATAGTAGTATGTTTGGATAAAATGCTCCTTTTAAAACAGTGCATGTGTTTTTCAGTGTAAAAACATAAAACTTTTAAAGCAGACATTGCAGTTGCAGCACTCATCAAGTGGCACCGGTGTTAAGTTGCAGAATGTGCTACCTTTCTTGGCCTGTAGATGTTGCTCATCATGCAGACTGAATATTGTTTTAAACTGCTTCTTGTTGCCTTTCTTGGCAACAGGTGGCGCAGGTTGAACTGGAACTACTGCTCAGCTGCAGGATGAACTGTCTGAACCTGGTTCTAGGTGCCAAATACACAGTATTCTTGTTTGCATTGCCTTTTCCTATTTTATTTTTTATTCAAAAGTGTATGTGAGCTAAAGTGAATTAAAAGAGCATCCCAGCAAAAGTGAAAAAACAAGTAATAGTTAATATTACGTCATTAAATATATTACTTTTAGAACATTAACATGTTCTGGAGCATGAGGAACTCTTCTCTACCCTTAGCCATTTATGCAGGAACCTTTTGGCCATTTTGATACAAGAATGAACAGATTATGAAACAATAGCCCTCGTTACACTGAAAGAGACACAAAATGAGCACAAACCATGCAGCCATGTCATTTGTGGTAGCTCTGGGTCTCTTTGTTGTCATTTCCTGAGTTTGTTGACGACATTTTGCATCTCTTTGTGGTGTTTTTGCATTGTTTTAAATCGCTTGTATTTTGAATCTGTGGTCATTTTGTCTTAGTTTTGAATCACTGGCGGTCTTTGCGGACACATGTCTCTTTTTGGTTGTTGTTTTTTCTTTGCTTTGTCTTTGTTTTACGTATATTGATGGAGACCCCTGGTCTGCCTGTGTGGGCCTGTGCTGCAGTAACTACACTGGTCATGAAGACTATATAAAGACTGTATTTGCATGAAAAATCAGCCCTAGGGCCCCGATCTCCCTAACAATCCAGCCCTGAGGTTTTACCAACAAAAACTGTTGTCCTGTCTAACAGACGCTCAGGTTTGGCTGGTTTCAGAACTGTTCACCAAACACATCTCCTCAGTCTGATTTTAAGACTTACTGCCTCACAACCTGTCTCACATCCACATGCAACTAAAGAAACACTAAACATGTGAATGATAAAATACTTTAATGTTCTTTCAAGGCTCAGTAGAAGTAATCATGGGGATCGCCACCACTGTGGCTCTCCACAAAAAAAGGTGCCGTTTTATGTGACACCAACAAAATATTGAACAAATTTAGGCAGTGACACAGACACATGAGACAAAATACAGAGAGACTCTATAAGTAACATAACATACTAATAACATAATAGAAAATGAGTGCAATTAATAACTACAAACATTTCTGGTGCAATGACCTCTATTGGCACCAACAAAAAAGTCAGATAGTTCACCATCACATTCACTACGCTCAAAAATCACATACAGGTACAAGTGTTCCGAAAAAGACATTTGGAAATAGTTTTGTTTTCAAGAATTTAATTTGTCTCTTGATCCTTTCTAACAACAAGGACAACTAGGACAACAATTCAGGCGAAACAGCACTGTAACATCTGCAGCACTTTGTTTACATAGTGGAAGTTAAAATTTCTTTTATTAAGTTTTGACTGTATGTGGTTCCCAGTGGTTCCCAAACCCACCCCTGCCTGTTTTCCAGCTATCTCTGCCCTACACACTGCAGAATACCTGATTAGCTGGAAAACGAGCAATGCAGGGGAGAGAACCAAGTTTGGGAACTACCGCATAACCCAAAACAGGGAGCATTTTATCAGGGTCACACAATACTTTTAATAAATAACCCAAATAAGAAAATACAAACTTTGTATATTTCAGATGTCAGTGCTTGGTTTAGCATGGGACGTTTGCTTTAGTCCTGGTCTCACTTCATGTTTTTCAGTTTCTATTGTCACATACTAACTGAATTTCTAACTTCTAGTACTTTGCCCTCAAATTTCAAAATAAAACTTCCTCTTTCTTCTCGGTTAAGGTCATGTTTCTAAACTGGTGGTGTGGCACCCAAAACACAGTGATGAAACATCCTGTCAAGGTTGTAAACAACTACCTGTTTATATTTAGAGCTTTTCACTATTATATAGTTTTCAAAGCCTGCTGTAACTTACTGCTCTGAAGGTTGTCAAGCGACTATTTTGTCTTTGATTCTAAGCAACGCAAGGATTTAAATCTATTCATGCTCAGTTACTTACTTTCTCATCCAGTATTCCTGCTTTTTAAAATCAAAGTTTGAACTCATCGTTCTACAGTTTGCATTTAAACTTTGTAGGCCGTGTTAATGAAACCCATGCTTTCACCTAAATTCCTGAAGTTTTGTGAAGTAAATAAGTGCAGAACAGCTGCAAAGAAGGGAAGTAAAACTGAATTTGACTTTATGTGGGAGAAAAGGCCAAAGTTTAAGAATTAAGAACAGTTATGTTTACAGTTTCACAGTTCCTTGAAAACCAGATCCACCTTGCTCTCTGAACAAAAATGATAAATAAATCAAACAAATGTGACTTTGCTAACAACTCGGTCAGATTCACATACAGCGCAAAATCATCAGCGTGTTTTACAGCTCTGAATAGAAAAATAACAAAGTCAACACTTATTTACACTGGACAATTTGCTGAGTAGGCAAAACCAGAAAAAAAACGATTCGAGCACAGATTGTAAGTTATCAGTCAGACCACAGGCCCAGCACCCTCCTCCCAGCCCTGCTCAGCATCCCTACGAGTTGATGATCTGCCCTGACCAGGTCTCGTGTTTCGTCCCTGGGTTGAGATGCGTGATCTTCACCTCCACCGCCTGCACCTTCAGGTTCTTGGGGGGTACGCGGCACACTTTATATGTGACCTCATCGCCTTCGACTGGGACATACTCCCCATCGATGCTGAAATAGAAAAACAAACAGACGATGAGGTTTGAGGAAAGAGTGTTGTTTCATATGAAGGGTTACAGATGAGGTGTGAACACAGGAAGTGTCACCACAAATGAAAATATAGCTGCATGAGAAGTATGACAGGTGTCAGTGACTTCATTAAGTGGACTACTCAGTTCTTCTCTTGTACCACACACACTGTAACAGAGGAATGAGACCGATGATTGGAGGCATTTGTGATCCTTCAAACCTTTGATTAAGCCAAGTTCTCCCTCCGTCTTGACTCAGTTTGAAATTAAATAGCAATAATAAAACGATAGATTAGTGTTTTTACACATCCTCCAATATCTTTACAATGTCACAAACATGCATGTAGGTACAGGCTAAACTTCAAGTTCTACTGGTGGGGTGCTCACCTTATTGATAAATCCACTTGGATTCACATCTCTTCTTACCCTCCACCCTCTTTACCTTTCCTATTTTTCAGCTTATCCTTCTTTTCAATTGCCTTTTCCATGATCTGCTATAATTAGAACTATTCAAGCTGAGGGAGTTTACTTTTCTGCTCTGTCTTTATACAGTTGAGAGGAGTGTAAAACCGTACTGGAATCATAATAATAAAGTCTGCTCCCATACAAATTCAATCCATTAGTGCCAGAGTTATGAGAACAAGAGATGTTCCATTTTAAATATTTCTAAAGTGATATCATGTCAATTTTTCTACTTATTTGGTGATTGATTTTTTTACTTGCTGCTAAGAAGGCTTGCAGCAGTTTTATATCATTTCTCTGTTTCAAGAATCAGGCACAATTTATCTTTTTTACTTTCTGATTTAATAAAATATCAAGGGATGAAAACTATTCATTATTTCACAATAAAAATCCTGATCTATAAATATGTGCTTGCAGGTTTGCAGGCTTGAACGTTCTGTCACATGTTGCTACCATCGTTGATCTGGGAACTGATAAGAGATTATTGGCAGAATTTATCATACTGCAATTAGTCTCATAAAGCGGTGATGAATTCAGTAATACAGAATAGATAATAAGCTGCTTCACTATGAACCAGCTGCAGGCAGGAAAGAGAAATTTGGAGTAGATGGAGTTCATCTTCCTGCTGAGTGGGAGATGAGAAAATCAAAACCACATTCATTCCTGCTTGGAGCTTGATTCAGAAGACAATTAGCTTGGCTTAGTTTAAAGACTAGAAGTTAAAACATTCACCAACCGGCACCTCTACAGCTTATGACTTATTTACATGTTGTAAATATTTAACACTTCAACTGTGAATTCCTGACTTTTAACCAGTGAAGACTCGGAGAGGTCTTCACCCCTGGATACTGTTTGCTAATGAAATATTGACAGACTCAATTTAAACAGTGTGGCTGTACACATGCACACATATTATAGAAACAAACATCTGGTGGAGCAGTGATAATAAAGTAAATAAATGATGGAATTTTAACCATATAGATATAAGATAACATAAAGATAACTGGACCATTCAGCATAATACAGAGACAGAAATTCACATATTTGCTGAGGCTGTAAAAACATTTGACACAGTTCATATACTAAATAAAAAGTAGAATAATGCTAGCATAGAGAAGTTTCTGTACTGTTTGTGCATTCAGACGTATTGCAGGTGTTACTGCATCTCAGGAGAGTTGGACAAAAATAGCCTTACCTTTGAAAAAAGTACCTATGTGAACATTGTTCTAAGAGTTGTATTAGTTGACACAGCAGATCTGCAGTAAGTTGGTGGTGTGTGTGTGTGTGTGTGTGTGTGTGTGTGTGTGTGTGTGTGTGTGTGTGTGTGTGTGTGTGTGTGTGTTATGAGCACTCACTCAGAGATGTGAACAAAGATGTCTTCGCCACTGTGGGAAGGGGTGATGAAGCCGTGACCTTGTGACCTGGAGAAGTTCTTACACACCCCCTTAAAAACTGGACCTGAGTGAGCTCGTACTGTGCTGCAGGCAGAGAGAGGAAGGCAGTGAAATTCACATGAACCATGACATCCCAGTGTGAAAGAGCACAAAACAAGTAGAAAAAACAGTTTAGAAGAAAGTAAAGAGAGGAGAGAGGAGGATTCATAAAAGATGTGAGAAAGGAAGATGCTGCCTCATAATGTGACAACACAGCAGCCCTGATCTGCTGAGTCACGGAGTAAACAGTGCAGTCATCAACCTTTATTCAGCAAAACACACTGTGTCTGCAAACCAGTCATGATGCAGCAACCTGACAGAGTTACATTTAAAATATTCTCTGGTTCAAAAACAATAAACCTTCAATTAACATATTAGTTTGACTGTTGCAGTGGTTTAAATATTCTTACTATAAATCTAACTCTAATCTCTACTTACAGCTGATAAACTCATTACACAGTCTGTCTCCTTGTGACAGTGGTAAATATTCAGTTCATTAATGTTTATTGGCAGTTTTATGTATATAAAAGTGAGTCCAGTATTTTCTACCACACAGTCAGTGGTGGAAGAAGTGCTCAGATATTCTTACTTACAGTAAGTAAAAGTAACAGAACCACAGTGTAGAAAAAAGTCATGCATTATAACTGTACTTAAGTAAAAGTAAAAAGGTATTATCGGCAAAATATACTTAAATACCAAAGGTATTTTGAAACACACACATACATTATATTATTTGATTTTAATTGTTGATGCAATAATGTGTTAATAAATCACTAAAATTAATTTATATACTTTACATCTCATCCTAACTTATAGTAACACATCTTAATTATATTATGTATTATTGTAAATGTGCAATTAACTAGTTAGTAAGTATTATATTTCACTCTGAAATGTAGTGGGAAATGGAAATACTTAATACTAATACTATATTGATAGTATTATTGTAATTAAATACAGATCTTCAGGTACTTCTACTTACGCTGAGTAGGTGCGGGTGCGTTTGGTCGGCAGTGGGCTCGGCAGGTCCCGAGGCAGAGGTGGCTCTTTCCCTTCTTCCCACACTCGGCTCCCCTCCCTCAGAAAGGGGAAGGAGAGGGTGAGAGAGGTGTTTGGGGAGCGCAGCAGGGTATCAGAGGGCGACGTGAGGCTGGGGTCTGCCATGTCAGATGTGATGAAGAGGAGGAGGATGGTGTGGATGCAGTAATGGCTGCTGCTGCTGCTGCTGCTCAGGCCACAGGCTGGAGATCGGACACTGATGCCGTCAGCTCAGTGCAGGACACGGACTCAGTGGTTATCCAGGTCAGCGCTGTCTCTTCCAGTCTGTCAGGAGGACATGCTGTGAAGAGAGAGACCAGAGAGAGGGAGCGGAGGAAGATCAGAGAGATGTCATATGGCTTTAGACCTGATGGAGAAGAGGAGTGCTGAGAGTGGGCATGCAGCCAGAAGAAATCAGTTCACATTACTGTAGCAGAAATGTGCAATTAAAATATTGTCTTTTTTTCATTACACAGCATTAAACCACATCTTTCTGACCCAATCACACACCTGTTAGAAAACTATGGTGTACAGGTTATGTCTTCAGACTTAAAGATCCAGAGCCACAGACGAAACATCTTCTTTCAGTTGTATTATTCACCAGAAATAAACTGATCTTGTTTGTAAAATCGGTGACATGCAGTCACAAATTCCCATTTCAAGGACATGGCCTGTGTTTGCAAAATTCCTGTTGACTCAGTTGGGAGCTTTGTGAATTCCAGGACAATCCCACACAATTATAGGACAGTTTATCTTCGAAGCTTCCCTCAGCACGACATTAAGTAAAGTGGAGATTGTGTTTTTTTATATCTACTTGGCTCATTGTATGTTAATAGCATGCTTGTGTTTTTAGTTCTGTGTATCTAACCATGTGACGTCAGAACATCTGCAGAACGCTACGAGCGGTGGTGCGTTCGTGACGTCAGAGCCACATCCCCAGATAGGTCCTACTCTGGTACTACAGAAATAATATTGCAGTGTTACAGTGACGTGATTATCACATTAGAAACTGTAAATAGACCAAAACATGTGCAGCTCGGGGGTTTTTACACACAGGTGCCAGCAGCAGAACATGCAGATGTGCAGAAATGAGGTTTTAAAATAAAAGGGTCGTGGATCCTCCGGCTCGGGTCGGGGACAGATCTCTTCCTGTCCCATGATTATAAAAAGGATGAGCGTGATATGAATTGTGTGTGTGTGTGTGTGTGTGTGTAGTTTGTCCCGCAATTCAATTCATGCACTTCATTATTTCAGAGCCTCACCCCGAAATCCCATTTTATCCGTTTTCACTTCCCTTTTTTTCCAGTTTAACAAACAATGCAACGTCATGAAATTAACCTTTGATTAAAAATGTGTCAAAGGCGAAAATAAAAACGCCATCAGTACTGTCTGACAATAAGTTGGACAAAAGCAGCGCGACAGGACCAGGTGGAGGAAATGTTCTAGTCCTCAACACAACCACAGACACATTAATGAAAAGCAGTCTCTGTTATTTAGCTGTTTTCATGTCGAGCATGCAGAATAAACGTTGTCCAAACACAAAGCCATGCTGACACACTACCCCCCGTGCAGCCACCTGCACACATTCACAGAAACGTTACTTACCGCATTTACTGCGTCCCACAAGGTTGAAGAAGATCAGCGCGTGTCACCGTGCGTTTAAAGTCGGGGTGTGTTATATAACCAGTAATTAAATAAATAAGTGGAGTAAATCCGACGGAAAACCCTGATGTGACGGAGAGGGGAGGGCTGCTGAGTCTGCGCAGCTGGAGGAGATTCCGATGGCTCATGCGACCGAGTGTGTGTGTGTGTGTGTGTGTGTGTGTGTGTGAGATTTTCTTCATTCCTTGTCCTCGTCTCTAATCAGTTTGGGGAACAGTTTGCACCATGTAATGAAGCATTCTTTGTCCCTGCCCTGATTTTCTGATGTTCATCATTTTGCAGCCTCTGTCATAAACAATGTGTTATGAGCTAATTGTATCAGATCAACACTTAATGGATGAGATGGTTCATCTGGAGTAAAATCACAACTAATGACATGCTATCTTTATCTCTTTTCCATTCTTAAGCCTTGTGTCCGTTACATTTTTGCAGGAGTGTCTCTTTTGTTGATAGGAACCACACAGTCTGACCTAGTTTCACAACACATAACTGAGACAAACATCAAACTGCCCATGCAGCTGTCACATGAAACACACCCACCACATTTCTGACTGAACCACAAAAAGTGTGTGTCACTGAGGAGTTAACAACATTAAGAGTGCAGCTCTGTTATAAACCAACAGGCCTCTGCCGTCCTTCACCGCCCTTCAGACAGTAGGATTTAAAGGCCGCTCACTAATCCTTGTTGATTTACTTCCTATAATCACACAAAATGACAAATACACACAAGCTGGTGATGCTTTTTTACTACGAGAGAAAAGAGAAATACAATATATTACAAGGCTGTTAAATAAACTGAGGATGTGTGCACATAAACAAGGATAGTCACAATATTTTAAAAAATGCAAACCTTTAGTTTAACAAACGTCTCTTTTACTGCAACATTCACCAGACACTTCAGTAGGTAGACCTGTACGTTACAGCCCTGCTATTAAATCGTTCATACCTACTCCTATTCTGAGCCAATTAAGTCAGATGTTGTCACCTGTGTAATCCTAGCATCACGCCGAGGATGTTATGATATCATGGTTCAAATTATTCAACATATTCATTATTTGCCTCTTGTTTTATACTGTATGGTCCCACTGCCCTCTGCTCGACACACTGCAGCTTAACAAATAGACAAAACAGTGAAATTACGAAAACAGCACTTTATTTGGTTGTTTTCTCGTCCTGCAGCAAGTTTTTAAAACCTCCATTATTAAGTTGATGTTGTTTTCTTAATTACATTTTGTTAAGATGCAGTGTGTTGACCTCTCATGGCCACTGTAGTATAATCAGTTTTCAGCAGGCACATGTAGGACTGCATTTACTTCTACAGTCAGTCTTGGTATGACAGAGTTCACATCCGTCACCTCTACACCAACTAGTTTCTTGGTTCAGAAAGCAGCTCCACTCTGTCTCTTGACTTCCTTGATGAAACATAAGAGTCCCATGTCTCCAGCTGACCGTCCCCCATCTCTCTGACCAATCACGATGTTTGAACTCTTCGTAACAACCAGTCAGACACTCTGTTCTTCCTGTACAGCACTAACTGTTCCACCACGACAGTAGTCCGAGCCCAGGCTCACAGATGGTCCCCTGAAACAAATTCACAAAATTACTTTTGATCCATGACTCTGTTTCTACTTTGGCTGCAAGTGCAAAGTCACAAGCACCACTTATAGCAATGATATTTTAAACAAGCACAAATCAGGTAGACCTTGTGACTAGCTGTAAACAGTGATGGCCTTGAAGAGGGACAAGAAGAAGGTCCAACATGCACATAGTATAGTTAGCTTATACTAACTATGCAATTGTTTATAATCCAGCTGCTCCTGCATTAGGAGAAACTATTATATATTAGATACTGGACACTTTAATGTAGTTTTTATGTTGATTTGGGGCGACTTTGTTGCCTCAGTAACATTTATAAATCTAGGTAGGAGGTGTGTTGCAGAAGGACCCGAAACATCAGCATAAATCTATTACAGAATGGCTTCAGAGACACAAAATCCACCTTTTGCAGTGGTCCAGTCAAAGCCCAGACCCTAAACCCAACAGAGATGCTGAAATGACATGAAAAGTGCGGTTCACTTCAGACATCCTAAGAATATGTCTGACCTGAAGCAGTTCTGTGAGGAAAAAGTTCCTCCTGGAGATTGTGCAGGTTTAATCCACAGGTACAGGAAGTGTTCACCTAAGGTTACTGATGCCATAAATAGATTTCACTTACTTTTTCCAATTGTGTAGCATTAAAAAACTGAATGTTGTAGGATAGTTTGGCCTCACAGGCATTAAAACCTTGATTCTTTAAAACTTGTGAAGGTAAACTTTCATGGTCGGTACAGAAAGCCTTAGAGGACTGACTAACTATAGTGCCACTCAGCTTTTATAACCTTGCCTCTGTGCATGTGCCTTCAAACACACCACTATGGAGTCATAAGTTGTGTTCTTACAATCAGGGTGTACGGTGCCTCTTTCTTCTCTCCGTTGTCTTCTGCTGGCGGCGCCGTTGACTGTCCCGGCTGTGCTGGCGTGTCACTCGCTGCAGTGGCTGGGCCCGTCGGCGATGTATCCACAAAGACTTCATCTGCCACTCGAAAACGGATCTCCTCTCCTTGGTCCATGTACAGGTCATGAGCCCCCTCATCGGTCTCATACTCCCAAAGCCACACCTGCTCTGCTTCATCACTGATGATGCAGGTAAGGAACCACAACCACTACTTTTAAACCACTGCATGCCGTTTATTACAGTGCCAATTAATTTATTACAGCTGGCAGCTACTGTTCATGTCACTGTGTTTTATAGGAAAAGATTTGTTGGTCCTAACTGGTTATTATTATGTGTATTTTTATACTGGTGACTACACAAATACAAATCTTTTAAGTGCTCTACACTCTCATTTGCCATTTAACCATTAGTCCATAATGGCAGAGCAATTGCTCCTCTGTTGCTCTGCCTAAGTTTTCCTTCATATTTTCCTGTTGGAAGGTTTTTGGGAACTTTTTCCACAACAGAAGGTGTCACTGTTGTACAGACAGTAAAGACTAACAGTAAAGGGATTCACTGTATTCACTGTCACTAGTATTCTGTATGCATTTATATGGTGTTATGGGACAAATTTATTTTTGCTGTTGAATATTATTTATTGTTATTTGCATGCTGACATGCAGTTATATTTTTTTCTTAGTATATTAAAATTTATGAAAGATTATCCTAGATAATTATATTAACTAGAATAATCTTAGATTGTTTATCAACTACTTTAGAACAGTTGCTGCAGCAGGTGTAAAGAGCTGAAGTTTTTCAACAAAGGTTTGGAACATGTATTAGAATTTTTGGATAATTTTGTAGACTTCAGACTATAAAGTCACAAATGTTTGTCTTTTGTGTCTTTTCCTACAGAAAAATCTTCATTGTTTATTAGATTTTTCTGTAAGTATGAGGGTAAAGGTTTAGATTAATCATTTCTACTTTCACCTGTAATGGAAGTCAGTATACGCTGTGTATTTATGATAAGAAACAAGGTTTTGGATTTTACAGCTGGTTAAATTGGGTTGAGACAAAACACTTGATGTTAGGATACAATTTCGCTGGTTGTTGAAGTGACTCTGGTGGAATAAGAATGTCATCGAAGAAGTCCATCGTCACTAAAACAGAGAGAAACCATGTGCAGTCAGTGTGATCCACAGTTCAGTAACAGAATCCTTTACTTTTGTTCCTTTTTATTGTATTGAGGACTTGACACACACATTTATGAAGACTGAATCAAACATGTTCAAAAGCAAGAACAGAAATTACCATGAACTCCCTCCTGACTGCAGTATTTGATCTTGCCGACCAGGATCTCATCGAGGAAAGGGTGAAAAACAACGTACCTGAAGTGAACTGTCACAAAAGACCAAAGGAAGAAGTGATAAAATCAGCAGGAAAAAAATAAACCTCAGCCTCACCGTACCCACAACGTAACCTCTGATTTGTTCATGTGAATTCTTAGTTCTGTTATCATTATCATACCTTTGGTGTGTGAGGCTCCGTCCCCTGGGAATATGTAGGAATCCTCTAGTTTAGTGATGTCGTACAAGCAGATGCAGAGGCCAACGTTGTAGACGACCTGAGGCGATAAGAGCAGATTTAACAAATGCAGACAAAGACAGTCACAGTGTTAAATGCATTAGTTATATTCTTACAATTAAAAACACAGAATGTGCAAATCAATAAATTAAACAATACAGACATCACATATACAACCATTCATTTAAAGTTGTAAAGTGTTCATGTGTCAGTAGGTTTGCCTTTCTTTCTTTGTTTGCCACTAAGATTCTTTTTATCTCAATAAACTCATCAAAATAATACTATTATCATTATTTTTGCTGCTGTGTGAGACTTTGAACTTGAATTCAGTTAATAATGCTGCTGGTGCACGTTAACACACCTTGTTGGCCAGTTTCTTGTTGAGCTCCTCGGCCACGGCCTCGTTCAGTTGTCTTTGGAAGAACCACGGAGGGATCCTGACAGTGTCCACCATCTCCACCAACACGAACATGACGCAGACCGAGTACAGGTAACGATAACCACAGACCGAGTACAGGTAACGATAAACACAGACCGAGTACAGGTAACGATAACCACAGACCGAGTACAGGTAACGACGGTACAGGTAACGATAACCACAGACCGAGTACAGGTAACGATAAACACAGACCGAGTACAGGTAACGATAACCACAGACCGAGTACAGGTAACGATAACCACAGACCGAGTACAGGTAACGATAAACCACAGACCGAGTACAGGTAACGATAAACACAGACCGAGTACAGGTAACGATAAACACAGACCGAGTACAGGTAACGATAAACACAGACCGAGTACAGGTAACGATAACGTTACTCTCTAACACAACTAAACACGGAGCACCTGTGCTCCAACAAACAGACTAAGCTGTCGGCGTGACAACAAGACGAGACGCTGATATATCAGAATAACATTTCTTGTTTTCTTTTCTGAAAAATTATGAACAGGATATTTTAAAAAATGCTCACAATGTGACTAACAACGCCACAAAATGTGTAAATACTGAGCAACAGCTTAGCAAACATCCATGATGCACCCATGTGATTATTTACGACAGTGCGTTTTTACGACATGTCGCAAAACTTAAAGGAACAGCGCACATTTTCAGATTCCTTAGTAACCTAATGTAATGTTGTTTTTTTACTGTAATCATAACGTTCACATAATATTAGCAGGTTAAATATATATCATTTTAATGTTAATACATTAAAAAATGTTTTTCTAAAGCTAATAATGTACAGAATTATATAGCTAACCCAACAAATCCCTGTTCAGCAGCAGTGGGCGACAGTGGAGAGGAAAAACCTCCAGCAGAACCAGTTTCCACTTGTACACAAAATTTGTAGATAGTTCTGTGCTTGGACTATAACGTTTTACTAATGATATGCACAGGTATGTAATATACAAATGTAGGTTTAGTGTGCTGTGTATGTATTTAAAACGTGAACAGAGAAATTAAAAGAATAAATGTGTCATTTATAGTTGTACTATATGTTCATTAAATCACTAAATAAAGCAAATTCTTCTCAGACACAAGTACATAAAGAGTAACACTGCTATACTGAGAATGTTAAAATGAAAGAAAACACCAAAATATTCAATTCAGAATTTTATCTTTATTAACCATTTTAATTTTTACCAGATGTAATTTTGTAAATGTCAAGTAATTTTCATTCCCACAAGCTACAAAACTGCAGGCATTTCAAATAATCTTTTACAAAATCAGGTTTAATGCTGAAACAGGAGTGTGAGAGGAATCATCATCACATCATTTTAGTCATTTTATCTGATCAAATGATAACTGATTTAAAATATATGAGAGGAAAGCCTGACCAAACAGAGCACATGAGTTTCAAGTACAAAATTACAAAGCAGAGATGCAACCGCACAATCCCTTCATTTGTCAGTTTACAGTTGCACTTTTACAATTCAAAGGCCTCGACCAATGAACACCAAAGCACAATCTTACATCACAGTATAAACCTTTTCACTGCCGGCTGTTTAAAATGTGCAGACAGAAGAAATTGGAGGATAAAATGAATGATATTCTGAAGGACAAAATGCCTTGTATGTACTCAAATTATTATGAAGTGGTAAGATTTTTTTTTTAAATAAAATGGGAGATTCTTCCCATATAACTAAAATTTTGATTAGGCATTTTTGGCAGTAAATACTGTACGATTCTCTGATGATGAAATGTAAATTGAACACAAGCAGAAACTAAGAAAATAACAGAATAGTCACCTTCATAAAAACCTTTTAGCTGTCAGACAGCTACAATCCAGTATCCATGTTTAAGTTTTACCCACAATCCATGTGTCAACTTGTCTGTGAAGACGTTAATAAAGACTACATGGGGGACACTGTCATGACACCAAGTTACAGGAAGTGGACAAACAGTTCTAAACTCTCATTTAGAATGGCAGCATACAGCAGTTGATCTCTCTCTTTGTTTATATATATATATATATCTCTATATAATGATTTTTATTTACACACCCCTATACAAAGTGAAGCTATATGTCATCATTTGCACACAAATCCAAACTCAACAATGTTTTCAGACACTTTTTAGCACATAGGTATTTATCTTAGGGAATGAATCCAAAACCTTTTAACTTCTGTGGCGGCAGAATTACAGATTTATAGATTTTCTGCATGGTGATCAGAATTAACCACATGGGACCATAAGTACTCCCACATAAAACAGAAGCAGTAACATCAAACATCTCTAAGTTCATATCTATATGTATCTGTGCTGTTTCAGTGGTGCACTCTAGCTATACATTAGAGCAAGACTAGTTCATACAGTCTTATTACAAACACGATGTATGTCAGTCCTACAGAGACACACACAAACAAGCTGTACTCTCAAGATGATTTCTGCAGAAAACAAATGCTTGGCAAAGCACACCTAAAACTACTTTTCTAACACTAAGTACTAGTGTGCAGGCATACTGACACTAGATTGTGCGTTAGTTTGTGTAAGAAGACACCAAGCCTTCCCATGCTGTGGGCCTGAAAAAGCATTGAGTTCAATGACAAACGCAGTCTGTCATCTCCCATTAAAACTACACAAGACAACTTCACACAGGCAGCTCCAGAGGACAGTGAAGTGGATTTTAATAGGATAGGATAAGATAAGATGACAAAACAGAAAATCTACTATAGATATAGAGCTTTATCCGGACTGCATTCGAAGAGGATCTTATGTGTCTATACACCAGAAATTTACATAATGATCTTGCCTAGTGCAGCTTTACTGCCTAGTCTATTTCACCAGACAAAAGGTTTTGGTTTTTACTGCATGAGCCAGCCTTGTGAATACAAAAGGAGATGAGCAAAGAGGAACAGACAGATGCAAACGCATACCGATGTCAACCTGAATAAAGAACATCATTCATCTTTTTCTTTCACACACATGAGAAAAACACATATGAAAGGAGAATAAAAATGGCAAGGCTAGCACTAACCTAACAACATACAGGAAAGTTTCCACACTTAAGGGTTATATAATGCACAAAGCAGGGAGTGTACAGAGATTCAGGCTGAACAGGAGTGAACTAGTCTGAGTAAAGTCAATAAAGTCAAATCAAGTCAATGGATAACTAGTGGAGTTTATCACCGTTTGGTGTGTGAGCTGTATTATAGAGATAGAATAAGGTTAATAATACATTCATGTGAGCTTATGGAGCTGTTTGGATGGAACAACGATAAAAGAGGAGAAATGTCTTGTCTTGGAGTGGATATGGTAGTTAACATGAAGCTGTTTGTTTTAATAACATTTTGTATCTAATTTTATTAATTCAGGGTATGAATCTAACTTGTATGTTAGATACATTAGAGTCATTAAAGACATACAGTAGAGCCGATTGTGAGTAATGCTTTTATGTTAATGCTCCCAACAAGTCTGTTTCAGTAGAGCTTAGAGAAATAAAGTAGTGAATCTAATCTGTTGCAAACAGGAAAATACCGCCCACATTTAATAGAGAGAAAAAGAAAAAAGAAAAGGTCTCTGTGTATGAAACAAGTGCTACAATTAACAAATAAACGTGAGAAATGTTATTTTAAACTGAGGAGTGCTATCAGTACCAACGACGCTGCCTATAACAGAGACACACTAAAGCTTTGGTTATGTGTAATTGTTCAAGTGCAACTGTGTGATTCTGCCTATTGATGTTTAGTGCTTTCACAGTAATCCTGTCTGCGGATGTACGTGCTCGTGTCGTGTGTGTGTGTGCGCTTTTCATCTGTACAGCGACATTGTTTGTGTGTGTGTGTGTGTGTATGTGAGTGGGTGTTTGCATTTTTGTCTTCTTTCTTTAACAGAACATGACTGCAGCTATTACCAAACCCAGTCTGGTTACCATCTAACATTCTCTCCCTCTTTGCAATGCCCCTCTCTAGGCTCATACTTCTACACCAAATACCCTCAATGGACCCTACAGGGCCCACCTTCCTCCTTGCCACCAATTACTGAAGCTCCTTCATCCTGTTCAGGGCAGACCCAGCTTTAAACCACTCGATCTGGGTCTCATTGAAGGTGTGGTTTAGAGAGATGGACTCCTGGCTGCCATCACTGTGCTTGATCTCTGCTGTCAGTTGCTGGAGGACGATACAAAATCTATGTGTAAAGCATTTATCAAGTTTTCTACAACATAATCTTGTCAATGCAGAATACAGCTCACCTTTCCAGGAGCAAGAGACTTCAAGCCGGTGATTGAAATCTTGTCATCGGGGCGAATTCTGTCGTAGTCCTGAGGGTTGGCGAAAGTCAGAGGCAGCAGGCCCTGCTTCTTCAGGTTAGTCTCTGTAAAGATGGAAAAATAACACATAACAGCAAGATACTGACTCATGCTGTACTTCCCTCAGGTAACAGGATAGGGGCCCTCTGTTTGATGGGAGTATATCTGTTACATAGAAATACAAGGTCATGGAGGACATTGAATATGAGTAAATGTGTCTCTATGTTATTGATTAGCAGCATTTACACCATTTTATACAAAATCTATGCTGTGGGAAGTCTTTATATCCTCAAGACAAGAGGATGTTGAAAGCTTTTCATACAGCTTTCATAGCTCTATTTACTAAAAGCAACAGCTTATGGAAAATGTTTTTACACAAATGAAAGAAACATTCCTCATATCAGACAGGCTTTCATCTACCCATGGCACTAATGGACTGTAATTATAACTCTCTTAGACACTGCTGGACACATCTTCATTCTGGCAAACTGTAAACATGCCACACTAAATAATCATCAATTCACTGCTTGTCACAACTATTAAGACACTGCTTTTCGTGTTGCCTGTACCTTTCATAAAAACAGGTGTAAGAGTGTAAGCACAATTCCTTTTTCATACCCCAGAATATCTTTAAAATGTTACAGACAGAGAAAGTCGACAAACTGTAAAAGAGACGCTTTCTGTCATTCAGACATTGACTGGGTGCAAATGTTTCCCTCCGTGCTCGTTCTCCCTGGATTTTTTGTCCCCCATCAACAATGTGCTGATGTAAACCTTAGACTAAGCTTTGTTGTCATTTTACTTCTGATTACTGTGCCACAGACGCTGATACCCGAAATGACTATAGTTAGAAACAGACAAAAAGGTACGATTGTGGATTTACTTGTGGTCTGTCTACAATTTGAAATAGTCCGAAAGCTCCCATGTTTCCTCCCTGACATTTTGATCTTACTTCTACACTTGATTAAAATTAGTTTTCATTTTAGATAATAACCCTGGTGCCTGCATGAAGTTCAGACTTGTACTGTTTTGACAGAGACACACAAATCTTACTAGGTCCAACCTTGTAATATTACTGTAATGATTAAAGTGCTGACGCATTTGGATCATGTCAAATTCATGGAAAGGGTGCACGTCTGACAGGGGCTATGGATGTTTGCATGTTTTTACTGAGACATACCATGGATTCTGGCAAAGCTCTTGACAATAATGGCCCTTCCTCCCAGGTGTCGTGGCTCCAGGGCGGCATGCTCTCTGCTGGACCCTTCTCCGTAGTTCTCGTCTCCAACCACCACCCAGTTCACTCCACTGGCCTGTTGTATACAGGTAAACAAAATAAAAAAATAAGGTAAACTGGCTGTTGAGAAAAAAAATCAACATGAACATACAACAGGTCATGTGTTGCAAATTAAGTCATTGTATAACTTAATGAATCCACCTTGTTCCCTGTCTAAAATCACCTTGTACTGGCGCGCCACATCGGGCACACCTCCGTACTCTCCTGTCAGCTGGTTCTTCACCTTGTTGACAGCATCATTCTCAATGTTGACAGCACCAATCAGCAAATTGTTGGAGATGTTATCTAGGTGACCACGGAATTTGAGCCAGGGTCCTGCAGCACTAATGTGATCAGTGGTGCACTTTCCCTTCACCTATAGCAGTGGAGGCAAAGAAAAGGAAGAGGAGAAGATGAAAGAATTAAGTTATGAACAAAATGGGACATTTAATGCTATTCAATTTATGATTCATTGGAGTTTCAGTCAACTTTATACAAAAGCTTTTGTCACTACAGAGCTCTTCACTGATTATGTGTGTAATTATTAGCTTTTTCTCATTCTCAGCAAAATGTGAATTATAAAAACTGATATCGGGTTATTACTATTACTATTACTACTATTTTCATGGATTGATACATGCTTGGCATTCTTGTGACGGTGTATTTGTGACTGATAAAACTACAGTGTGTGCTTATGTGAGTGAAGCAACATGTCACCCAGTAAAACTGTGATGTATCTATATTAGTTTTGGACATTAACAGCACTGAATAACAAGATGCTGTCTGTGGTTTACTTGATTGTTGACATTAAGATTTACCAGTACATGTTTTATTATCCAAGCCAACCTAACTTGTAAGATGTCATTTAGATAAACTTCACTTGCACATCAACCCCATCTTTCCTTCCTTACCTTGATGAGGATCCTCATGTTTTCCAGGTCTTTTCCATGCCACTTGTCAAAGGGCTCCAGCAGCTGCAGACGGTTGCTAGCAGGATTCACATCCACCTGAAATAAAAATTCAATCAGCTCTTCAAAACACAAGCTTTTCATCCAATGACAACTCCCAGATAAAACAGAATTTTTCTGAACACATACAAACCTCTTTCTAATAACTGTCAGGTCACACACTGCTGTCTAAACAAGCTTTGATCATGCTGTTAGCTTACAGCTGCTTACTCTTTTATGTACATGGTTCAAATTGTGGTATGAAAGAGTTTGTTCCATGGGTGTTGGGCTGCTTTCTGGATTATCAAGATTAGTCTCTGTATGTTAAAAATAACACACCTTGACTGAGCTGCTCTCAGCTGGGGGGTGCTGGTAGGTGTCTTGGCCTGGGTCAAAGTCTCTGGAGGGGAGCTCATCACCAGTGGGAGCTTCCAGTTTGAACTTCTCTCCATTAGGAGTGGTCAGGTAGTCTGTCTCAGGGTTGAAGTTGAGAGTCCCAGCAAGAGCCAAAGCAGTGACAATCTACATTGAATTAAATGACAAGGAAATTGTCAATGTTTTTATTTAGTAAAGTAACTCACTGATACTCACTCACAATGCTGTGCAAATATTATATCTAAATAATTCAGTGAACTGATGCACATGCGGATATGAATTGGTGAGCTTGTATTTTGCTTGACTTTATTACCTCAGGGGAGGTGACAAAGGCATGAGTAGCTGGATTAGCATCATTCCTGGCAGTGAAGTTCCTGTTGAAGGACGTGACGATTGTGTTCTTCTCTCCTTTTTTCACGTCTTTCCTAAAGAAAGACAAAACACAGGGCACATTGGATTGATGTCATTCATTTAACCTCCATCACTTGATTCGATTGTCAGACTTTACTCTTTTTGTACCATATGTTGCCTGTTTAAAAACTGTTCTATTTGTCTTCCCTGAATATTCACAAAACACTTAATGTGAATTAATTCATATCATGAAACAGTGTTGATCAATAGAAAAAGTAATCTAAAAGTGGTAATAGACAAATGATCATCAAAGCTGTCTTCATGTGAGAAATAACTGAGGGACATCTGGCCAGTGCACACCTGTCCCACTGTCCAATGCAGGGTCCACAAGCATTGGCGAGTACAACCCCACCCACATCTCTCAGGATCTTGGCCTAGAAAAGGGACATAATGGTTGTTAAAAAAATATTTCTTGCATCCTTTAAAGCACAGAATTATACATGTATGTTATGTTAGAAATGCTAAATTAAAGTCTTAGTTTATGTTGGAATTTGACTCACATATCCATCCCTCTCAATGGTGGCACGAATCTGTTCAGAACCAGGGGTGACTGTGAACTGGGCCTTGCACTTCAGACCTTTATCCAGAGCCTGCTTTGCCAAAGAGGCTGCTCGGCCCATGTCCTCATAGCTGGAGTTGGTGCAGCTGCCAATCAGACCTGCAAGAGTTTGTAAGAGGAGATGTAGGAAACTTAAGTGAGGGAGTACACAGTTACAGTGACCGTTTGGAAGTAAGTCATTTATTTTTTATACAGCATCTTGCATGTGAAACGGAAAGAAAATAGTTGAAGAGGAGTGGAGACAAAGGACAAACACGCCTGTAATTATACAGTACATTTCAATCATAATTATATTCAGTTTGTCAGCAACTGGAATTATACTGCAATCACTCCTCCTTCTGGTAAGTCATTGATAGAGCTGTAACATGATCTGGTCATATAAAGCCAATAACAAAGAACAAACCAAGAACAAAGAATGTAATATCAAATTTCACTAAACTAAGCATACTAGATATTAAAAATTCAAAGGTTATATGGCTGTGTCAACTGATACTGACCAACTTTAACCTCCAGGGGCCAGCCACTCTTCTTAGCTATGGCTCCAACCTCAGACACAGGGTGGGCCAGGTCGGGGGTGAATGGTCCGTTGATGTGGGGTTTCAACTATTTGAGTTTGAGTGAAACAAAGCAGAATGAAGAACAGTCACAATCCGGGCAATGGCAAACATTTGCATATATTATAAATATGTTTTCTAAATTCAGCATATTTCAAAACACAAACAAAAAAGCACAGTACAAAGCTAGCATTTAGTGGATTGGACACCGAAGAAATAACACACCTTGATTTACCTAATGAGAAATAATTTGTAGGCAGTGTAATGTATCTGATGTGTTCATGTTGGAAAAGTAGCAAAATAACATTGAACCAGAATAAATGCATCATTCTACTACAACACTGTGCACAAAAGAAGATACACTGTATGTAGCAGGACAACATTAAAATCATGTATGGGAAGTGGTGAAACAACTTCAGAAACATCTGAGGACAGATGTTAAGTCAAAGTCTAACATTCCTGAGTACATATATTTCCTGTTAGTATAAAATTACACAGTTGATTTTCTTCTGTATGCTAAGGGCTAAAACAGTACCGTGTGATGATTAACATATAGTACATACTGTACAGAAATGGTACAGTATGGGTTTGGAACATGCTCTGCATTACATGACTGATGTCAGGAAGTAAAACTCACCTCACTCAGGTTAATCTCAATAATCTGGTCATATTCACAGTCCTTGTCTGGGACCAAGTCATCTTTGAACTGATCAGCTAGTGAGCCGATCTCTGAGAGGGAATAAAGAAGGAGACAACATAGGAGTTAAGACACAGCCAAGAAAGAGTAAAAACATAAACACAAAAAAATTTCTGACCTCCACGGCCGGTTTTCTCCAGGTATGTCTTCATGCGGTGGTTGTAGGGGAAAACTGATGTGGTGGCTCCAATCTCAGCACCCATGTTACAGATAGTGGCCATTCCTGACAAATTAAAGTGTCATTTTAACTTTAGGGTAAATTGTATGTCACTGAAGTTGAAGAAATGTATCATTATTATGTATATTATTATTAATCATCTCATCCTTACCAGTGCATGAGATGGAATCAACTCCAGGTCCATGATACTCCACGATGGCTCCAGTGCCGCCTTTTACAGTCAGGATGCCAGCCACCTTCAGGATGACATCCTTTGGAGAGGTCCAACCAGAAAGGGTCCCTGTCAGTCTTACTCCAATTACCTGGAGAAAAAAAATCACAGGCTTAAACAAAAAGAAAAACACAACAAGCGTTCTGGGATATCTGTAGTAGAGGGTAGTGGAAGTTAATGGGTTTAAAATGTCAAGAACTCACTTTAGGACACTTGAGCTCCCAAGGGATTCCAGCCATGACATCCACGGCATCTGCTCCACCCACTCCAATACAGATGCCCCCTAGGCCACCGCCATTTGGAGTGTGGGAGTCGGTACCAATCAGCATCACACCAGGATAGGCATAGTTCTCCAGGATGATCTGTCATTCAGGGTTGAGGGACATTGAGAGTCAGTAACAGGTTTTCCTTATGGGGCGTATATTTCAGATGGAGCACATTTCAACAAATGCTTATTTATAGAACAATCACCATGGCGGTTTATATTACATCTAATAAGGATGTTTCTGAGATTATTCTGTGAGGTGTAGTACTGTAGAAGTGAGAGTAAGACATTTATAGCATCACTATAAATCAGAGTAATGTACCTGATGGATGATCCCAGAGCCTGGTTTCCAGAAGCCAACTCCATATTTGGCCGCAGCAGTTGCAAGAAAGTTATACACTTCTTGGTTCACCTCCTGTGTTCAGATTAATTAGAGAGGAGATAGGCTTTTGCTATGGTATTTCAGTTGTTGATAAATTCATTAATCTGCTGCAGTATTTAATTCTAAATCCTGTTATTCAATATCATTTCCAGACTTTTGGTTAACTACATAATTTGATCAATACTTCAGAGACTAACTTTTTTGGTAAGAAACAAATGTTGCCCAAATAATAATAAAAAATTATATAACACCAACCTGAATGCACACTACCTCTGACAAAAATGTATTTTTCAGAATATATTGCAATGTGAAATGTTATTGTAGCCACAGTAACTGACAAATCCTCGTAATAAACTGAGGCCAAAGTCAGAGGACAAATTTATGTAGCTATAGAGAAGTTGGTTATGCACTTTACAAGAACACAGGCTTTGTTGTGGATATCGTTCAGATGTTGAGAAGATCATACAGTAAATGCTTTTGTATCATCTAGGCTAGATTATTTAAATTCACTCTATTGAGGCATGAACAAGAAATTATCTCTTGCCTATCTGATTTTATTATATGGCAAAAAGGAAAACGGTAGCATAGCAGGAAGGCAAACATGCATCTCATTAGGTGAAAATAGTATTTCATTTACTGGCAATAGCAAATGACTTTAACATAAAAATATAAGCACAATATAAAACACTCTTTACTACGATACATCTATGTCTCCTCACTTTAGCTCTCTGCAGGTCCTGAGCCCCTCCAATCTGAGCCTCAATCAGGTGATCACAGTGGATGGTGGAGGGAACAGCCACCTTGGGGAGACCGCTGCTGATGAACTGAAGCATTGCCATCTGAGCTGTGGCATCCTGCATGCCCACACGGTCTGGACGGAGGCGCAAATAGGTGCGACCACGGTCAATCTCCTGCCCTGCTGGATCATCCAGGTGGCCATAGACAATCTTCTCTGACAAAGTGAGAGGTCTGTTTAACCTGATGGGGTGGATGAAGGGAAAGATGTAGTAAAAGATCAAGTTGAATTAATAAATTTAAACAGAAATGCTTCTGGTTATCTGAACATCAGTTTTACCTCCAGAGATTTTAATCTCTCGCTTCAATAATATAATAATTTAAAATTTTTGAAGTACTATATTTGGACTGTTGCCTGGGAATCATGGACAATAAAAGCAGCAAAACTGTTCTTTTATTTGTCAGTCAAGTCTTTTCCTGTTACTGAATTTGTAGGACACTAGGACATCCGCACTAACCTCCTGGGCCAGGTGGACCATGACAAGTCAACACTGTAAATGCCACATTATTTACTGTTCAGCTGTAATAAACACCATCCATTCCTCATGAGTCAAACGGTAATAAACAAAGACTTCTAAGAAGGGAACCTGCTGACCTCCTGCGTACTATGTTGATGTTCTCGTGTAGTTTCTCGTAGTTGATGCTAGAGCTGGGCTCAAAGCGGCTCATGGCCACCTTGGCCTTGGCGCTGAACACTGCAGACACATGAAATCTCCTTGCCCCAGTTCCAAGGGCCAGCTAGACCAGAAAAAAAAACAAAACAACAATGACTTAGAAGTTCCAAGTTAAATAATAACTATATAAAGGAAAGAGAGGCAATTAAACAATAACACATGACCAGGTGAGGACAGTTAAGTCTTGTACTGGACAAGTGGTGCATGTAAAAATGTCACGTACAGAAAAACAAAAGAAGAATCCTCCGTTTTGCTCTTTTATATATTTTATCTCCTGATAATAAGGATTGTGTTCACATTCATGATGAAACAGTCCAAATAAATCCAGACTGACACTCAGGTTTCTTTAAATAGGATTTGTGTAATGTTATTATATGGTAAACTATATTATAAAGATGAAATGCACCAACATTTTGGCAGATGAAATGTAACCAGAACATGAATTAAAATTTTCATTTGATGTATTTTTCCACCGCCTGCAACAGAAGCCTTTAAAGGGCCTAATTTATTTAAAAACTGTCATGCCGATGACAGTCTGTCCTTTGTGTTGTGCTACATAAATAAAGTTGCCTTGCCTTTAAACCAGCTGAACCCTGCTCTTTTAGTTTTGTATTGTATCTAGTGGAAGGTGCTAGGGGAGAAAACCAGGTGAAAGTTTATACGGCTCATATTGCAGTGGGTTACCTCACCTATTGGACTGTTACTGACAGGCTGATGCACTGGAAAAGATTTAACACTCGCCTACGCTGTTAGCCATGTTTGAGCACTAACAGTACACACATGCTGTTTGTAAAATCAGTAGTGGAACCACTACATAGGCTGTGATTAAATCATTACACAAATCACATGCAGTGTGAAGTAAACCAGAGGAGCACTGCTAACTACATAAAACCAGTGTAAATAGACCAGCAAAAGTGGACAAAAAACGTCCCCAAGTCAGGTCTCCAGGTACTCTGGTTTCCTCACTTACTCTGGTTTAATGTGGTGACTCTGAACTGAACGCAAGTGTAAATGTGAGTGTAAATGGTTGTCTCTGTCTTGACTGGGTCAGCCCTCTGGCAACCTGTCCATGGTGTACCCAACGTCTTATCCACTGGTTGCTGGGACTGACTCTACCACACTCGCTAACCCCTTAACAGAAATTATTACATTTGAGTGCATTCACATTTGTTGTAATTTGATAAGGAGTAATACATGAGGCATGGTAGAATAAAGCAGTTGGCAAAAGGGCATAAAAGAGCTGGGAGAGGGTAGGATAGGTAGCACAGAGTAGACTGAATTTAAGTCTCATGCTAGCACTTTTCAAAGTGAATCGTGGTTTAAACGTAAATAATCCTATCTAGCCCTACAAACTGTATTCAGGTGTTTTTAAAAGACACACGGGTCTTGATAGAAGACACAGGCAAATTTCAGTGTTTGGGCAGAAACTCCAACAACCATAATATGTAAATGAAGAACCTGTCTGACTAAATAAAATCAAGCCACCATAATGAATGCTGTCTACATTTTATTGATTCAATTAATGAATTAAACATTTCATTTTTAAAAAGTCAGACTGAGGACAGGGACCATGGTTTTTTTTTTCAAACTGGCCATGCATACTCCTCAAGGGTTGACTAGAAAACGTTTTAAGTGTCTGGCCACTATTTTTGTCTTATTTTCAAAACTACACTGATCACGATGTATGTGTCAAACAACAACAGGGATGTTGTTACCACTGTAATTTATTCTCCTTCATATATTCATTCATGTTTAATTACAGTGATAATGGATGCAGGCACATGTTTATGTGCAATCCTATGTAACAATCCTGCAATAAATCCTCCATCATAAAAGTGATAATAGCTGTCAACACAGTGCAGTCCTACAGCAGCATAAACTACATCTTCAAAAATCATCATACATGTCGAGCAAAACTTGTTTGATACAGTTTGAATAAAAGCTGAACACTATTACCTTCATGAAGGAGGATTGATTCGAGAACTATTTCAACTACATTAGTTTAACATGGTTATCTCAATACACCCAATCCAACCCTGCAATAATATACAGTCCACTAAAGGATCTTATACTAATGTATAATGCATGTTAGTCTCTATTTTTTTACTTTTTACTTTACTGAAGTTTATTTACTTGGGTTTACATTATAAAACTTTGGTTTGTGTATTTAGCTTTTGCATAGCCTTATCAGCAACTGAATTAACACAACTGTGAAGTGAATTACACTGACTACTGTATTACAATGGCATTTGTAAATGGGTGGGATATATTTAGCAGCTAGTGAACAGCCAGTTTGATCGCTCGCAGTGCCCATGCTGACTCATGTTCTCTATCTAGAGCACCTACAATGAACATGTGAGCATCAGAACTAGTCCATAAAGCAATAGAGGAAAGTTGCCAGTTCTGATCAATTAAATTTTCATTCAACATCAAGTAGATGAGCAGGTGAGTGTGCCTGACATGCCAGATACCATAGGACTCCTTCAGAGGTCTTGCCTAAGTCCATGTCTTAATAGAGCAGAGTTTATGTGGAGGTAGAAGAGGGCCTCCACTATACTAGTCAGGTGGTTTTGACATTGTGGCAGATTGGTGTAATTTAGCCTTTAACAGTATTGTTCTTACTAATGTTTCTGTGATTTTATGAAGTAGCACTGCAGAACTATAACACTACAGTTCCCCTTTGGGATTAATAAAGTACTCCATCATCTAATAAACTGACAACTGAGTTTATTTATGATGCTGCCATAATCTGTGTGATTGATTTATCTGTTTGTTGATTACTATTCTGAAGTTTAAATTAAACATAATTAATATATTGACGAAAAACAACAGCAAAAACAAAACAACAAATAAAATATAATTATGCTGTTTCCAAAACATTGCAGATTTTAAACTGTCATGTTCTTAATAGAAACACTGCTTATTATTTTATCTTACTATTCTTTCATGTCTGAAATGATCCACTGGACCAGACAACTAGCGCTGGGCAGCAACTGCGGCTCTCTGGAGCTAAAAAACTCCGTAACCTTGCGATCACCTTGCAAACATTAGCACATTTGGGTCACTTTACAACCACTATACAGGTGATGTTGACTGAACAGGATGTTGTTGTTGTTGTTAACAATAACATAATTTAATATTTGTTGTTGTTAGGTCGAGCTTGGTTTATAACCGTTAGAACCAGAAGTCACACTGGGACACCGTGACCTGACAGCAGCGGCTCTGTGCGGAGTCTGGTCTACATTTACTTGCTGCCAGTCAGCTTTAAGAGACAGCAGCTTAACCCCAGGACAGAACACATCAATAGTCACATATGTACTCGATAACAGCACAGGTCAATTCTCTGTAAAAGTAAAATGAGGCTTTCTTACCCGCAGCCTAGTGACAGTCAAACAATAAGACGCCATTTTGTTCACTGACAAAGATGAGTGTCGCGCTGATGTGACGTCACCGGCTTCGAGAGCCCGTTAAAAGATAAAATAAAAAAAATACATCAATTGTATATGTAAATAAAAATAGATTAAATGTTTCATCTTCTTCTCATTATTATTATTATTATTAGTATTATTATTATTATTATTATTATTATCAGTAGTAGTAGTATTATTATTGTTGTTGTTATTATTATTGTTATTATTATTATTATTATTATTATTATTATTATTATTATTATTATTATTATTATTATTATTATTGTTATTATTATTGTTGTTATTATTGTTATCAGTAGTAGTAGTGTCCCAACTGTGAAGATGAGTAAATATGATCATTTTCTCATGTATGTATTTCTGTGGTGGAAGATATTTTCTTGTATACTGATTCTTCGTTCTTGAATATGTTTCCAAATTCTCATATATAATATAATTTGTATACTTTGTTGTGCATGTTTTGTTGTCCATATTACATTACATTACATTTAGTCATTTGGCTGTGTATAACAAAAATGTGTTCATACTTCATTACATTCATTATTAATGATTCATTTTACTCTTTATAATTAATACTGTTGTTCTGTGTTATATTGGATACTGTTCAGTTTTTGCTAAAACTTCATAGAGAGCTGTTGATTCAATTGTATGGTCATTTTTGAGGGATGTAGTTTGTGCAGCTGCATGACACAGAGAGGTTGATCTGTTATTTTGGCCTTGCCTCAATCATACCAACTAAATAATAAAAAACATCTGCCAGTCTAAACAATATAATACCAACACAACCATTCCTGTGCAACAGACATTTTAGTTATAGGTTGTAACTAATAAACTGACAACTGAGTGTAGAGTCTATAAATACAGCAACACCTACAAAATACTAATTGTGTGAATGCATAATAAATCACAAAGTATTATTTAATATTTTCATAGCCACCTTTGGTGATAAAACATCATTTCCCACAAGCCCCTGGTAAAAGTCAACTCGCTCTGGCAGCTGAGTGGACACTGCAGCCCAATAATCTGTGGGTCCTCCCCCCTCTCAGCCAATAGAGTCTCTGTTGCTATCAGCACTTATATTTTTAGCAAATTGTTCAAAACCACAAATATCCCTCCGCTAAATAAACTAGGCTGTGTTGGGTAGAATTAGATTTTATATTCAAATAAAAAACCTTATTTTAGGTGTTTTATCGTCCTACGTTTAGAGGAAGACCATGAATTGTTTAGAAGGTGAGGTGACATGTTTACTTTTAGTTTTAAATCAGGCTCATATTAACAATAACAAAAAATAAACACAACAGGCATTAATACTTTCTTTACAGACGAACAGGCTGCATAAGTACTGTAATGTGGAAAAAAATAGTCATAAAGAAAATAATAAATAATAAAGCAGCAGCTGTTACAATGTGAAGAAAGTAGTTCCTGCCGTCATGGGGGTGTGGGCGAGTCACAGTGTATAAATACGCCGGGTTGTCAAACAGTAAAGTTTCTCTGGAGCCTCTGTGCAAACTGTCAGCTGAGGGCAAACTGCAAAACGCTTTCACCATCTAAGAATTGGGGTAGCTGTTAGAAAATCGACATTACTGAGGAGAACAACATCAGCTCAGCATCTCCACCGAGGAGTCGACACATCCGCCTTGAAATCAGAGACAACACAAGGGAATTAAAATAAAAACGCAGCGGTACAAGTCAAGCCAGTACAGCATTAACAGAAGGTGAGTGATTATCTGCCAGCTGATGCATGAAATGGACTCATTTTATTTTAATATTATCATAGCCTTAACAACATAGTGCTGTGTGTTGCTGTTTTTCTTTCCACAAGCGGTTTTCCATCATTGCATCCAAATGCGCGGCCAACAATGAATGACTGGTTCTGTTTCAGCCGTTAAATGAAGACGCAGCTTTTGTTTTGGACTGGATTACCTGAAGTGACCCTCTCGGCGCATTTTCAGCTGTGATGTTTATTTTTATTTGGTGTCCATGCTCCTCTTCAGTCCCCAGTGTAGTCGAATGGGCCGTTTGCCACTTAATTAATCAGCTTCATAAATACATTCACAGCAACAATTGGGCAAAGGAAGTCCTTTACCTATCAGCCAAGCCAGTGTCCTTTCTGTTCCAGTGCCTTTTGACTGACATATGGCAGGAAGCCCCAGGTAGACCCTGCTGCCTTGTTATCTGGGTTTGTCATCACAGTCGCAAACCTGACATTTGTCCAGTATCTCCCTCTTATTGCATATTTATCTTCAATGCTTGGCATTTAGATGTGCAACATATTCTCAATTCAATGGGTCTAGAAAAAAACATTTGAAGTATTTATTGGGAGAAAACGTGAGGGGAGGAGGTAAACAAGCAAACAGGAAGATTCAAGATTCAAAAAAACTTTATTAATCCCAGAGGGAAATTGCTTTGTCTTGTTACAGCTGCTGTTCTCTTCAGAAAGAAAGGAAACAAGAAAAGAACCACCCACCACAAATACAAAATAACAGAAATACAGCAAAATGCAAAGAAAATTGATACGAGGTCACAAGTAGTCAGGAGTAGAATGCAGTGCATGAAACAGATGACATAAACAAAGACACTGATATTGACAGTGGTCAAATATGGATGCAATGATGCAATAATTGTCACAAGTTCTTGATTCCATTTCAGTTACAGTCCTCCATTCCCCTTATAGAGGGGCAGGAGTTGTACAGTTTAATGGCCACTGGGAGAAAGGATCTCTTTGGAGCACTTGAGCCATTGATCAGTCTCTGGCTGAACCTTCTCCTTAGCCAGAACCCTGTTGTTGGATTGTCCAGGACTGAAGAGTTCAGACAGCACCCTCCTCTCAGCCACAATATGTAGAAAGACCTGCTTCATGCCCAGCCCTCCTGATGAATTTGTCCAGCCTGTTCATGGTGATTCCTTACAGCATAGAAGATGCTGTACCACCGACTCCTAGAACAACTGTAGCATGGTGCTGCATGACGCTGAAAGACCTGAGCCTCCTCAAAGAATACATCTTTTTGTAGAAAGTGGTTTATTGCCCAAGTAGACTCCTGGATATTTGTATTATGAAACGACGCCCACCCACTCACCCTTGGTAGAGAGAGGTGTGACAGGTGTCTTGGATCTTCTGAAGTCCACCTATAGCTCCTTTCACTGATGTTGAGCTGGACATGGTTAAATCCACACTAGTCCACAAAGTTGTCCACTGCTGTCTCGTACTCTGTGATGTCTCCACCCGAGTACATCCTACAACAGCAGAGTCATCAGATGGCAGGACTCTGAGCTATACCTGAAGTCTGATGTTTACAATCTGAACAAGGAGGGAGACAGAACTGGTCTTCGACCATTCGACTATGATATGTGAAATCATAGGCGTGACAACTTGCATATTTGTTTTGTTTTGTTTTTTTTATTTCTCTCTTAGCAATGCAGGCCATATGGTGTCGAATAAACTAGAAGAATCATAAAACATAATCCTCACTGTTCTGCCAGGCTTTTTTGAAGTGGGTGTAGGTGCAGTGGAGCAGGTGGATGATGGCATCATTCACTCCAGGTTAAAGCTGGAAATATCACAGTAATAATCAAATTCTGTTGAGGCTTTCATGTGTGGTGACCACTGCAGGGAGGCCTCTGCTTGTTGTTTTGACTCCTAATTCTAATGCTGCTAAAGAGGTTTTTGCTGTCTTTTGCAAGACAAGATCACCGTTGCTCTGCTGCTTCGTCGTTAAACCCTGACATGCAGTGGGTGCTTGCAGCACACACCGTTGCACATTTTCAGCTCTGAGACCATGTAAACAAAACACTGTAATTCCTGCTGTTCTGAGCTACAACAACAGGCCTGTAAAAATCAGCTCCTTCAATCTGCAGGTATAACAAATATGAATAGGGAGGGGATTCATGGTCATAAGAGTTTTGTTATATTTTAGCAAAGTGTGACTTTAAACCATTTATTGCTCTTAAAACAATAAATATGCACATATTAAAAATGTGTTACTCCTCTAATGTCATTGAATGACATTGGCACTTGTGTAACTTGCTGTTGCCCTTTTTATAATGAGGTATGAAATGCAGTAGATGCTGAAGGTAGCTTAGCTGTGTGTGCACTGAAGGCTTTTAATGGATTCTGGTGGATTCTCTTGTGCTCGAAGATCTCTTTCACACTCCCTTGAACTTATATTTAACTCAGGTGGTGGAGAGGAATTTGCCCCACAGATGATGCAAAATGGGGCTCTATTTTTAGCCCATTTCAACCAACCCCCATGTTATGCTTCAATGTCACCTTTTGCATGCAAAAGGAAAACGTAAATCTCATCTTGAGATGTCACTCCTACAGCTCTGCATCCAGCCTGCACAGCTTCATCTATAATATTAGAATTGTCTTTAATCAGAGCCGTCTTTCTAATCTTAGCTGCTGAATCCCCATCTGGCAGTGAAGTGAATGTGAGTGAATTGTTTGTGTGTGTGTGTGTGTGTGTGTGTGTGTGTGTGTGTGTGTGTGTGTGTGTGTGTGCGCGTGTGCATAGGGGGAGGGGGTGATTGCACGCACTGCATGGTGGGACATGATGTTCTGTGGAGTCGATTAAATGTCCTGCCATTTTATACTTCTTCTTCCTCACTGACTCCTGTTTTGTTTTCTTTTTGGATGTAATCTTTCAGTCACTTGGACTGAATGATGAATGAACTGTGTGACTGTGTTACAGCACTAAGCAGGAGGTACTCTATGGAATCGGATTCGGATTATAAAGGATTTATGAAGCCCTCATCACAGCATCTGTTACATCAGTACATCTTGCAGTTCATAGAACCAACTGGAATAAGACGTTTAACATTTATAATTGTTGCATGTCCCTGAATAAGAGTAACACTGTCAAATTAAGTGTTAACTTTTTGCAAAACACATACAGCAAAAATGTCTCTTAATGTCTTAAAGTAATTTAGTCTTTTTATTAGGAAAGTGCTGGCATTTGAGTCAGTTTCCTTGCACATCACTACAGAAATGTCTCAGTGCATAGCATTTTAAGCTGTGACACTTCCACTTGTCTCATACCTGCCAACGTGTACATTTCCTGCTTTTGTTATGACCTTGATCTGTACAGAAACTCAAGTGTGCCATTAAAATAATGGTATGAATCTGTTAAGGGTTCACTTTGCTTCTTACAGACAATATAAGAGCAAATCATTTTTAGTCAACATTTATACTTAACAATCCTTGGTTTACGGGATTATGTTTACTGAGAATTTAATTCCAAATTCTAGGACCCCATCTACAAATTCTAAATCAAGCAATTTTTGTTCAATGATAAAAATCTGCCTGTTTTACCAGGTAAAGTGACCATGTTCTTCTGTTTTCTTCTTACAGTTGGGACCTAAAATCATTGCTACATATTCTTGAGGAAGGAAAAACGACCTGTAACCTGCTGCCTTCAAGGTGCCTTTACCATGGTGACACTAAAAGAATCTTGCATTTTACAATAAGCCAGAAGAAAAACTCCTTTTTACAGTTGCATTGCCTCACTTTCAGTACAATCATCCTCAACACTTTGCTCCCACGACGGCGCTAACCTGGTGCTGCCATGCATCTAGAAGTGAAGGTCGCCCTCAATTTCATTGTGTCCTACCTGTACAACAAGCTGCCTCGGCGTCGAGCTGACCTGTTTGGTGAGGAGCTGGAGAGAATACTGGTGTCTCGTTTTGAGGGTCACTGGTATCCTGAGGCCCCTCTCAGAGGTTCTGCCTTCCGCTGCATTCACTTGGGAGCACCGAGGGACCCAGTGGTGGAGCTGGCTGCCAAGAGGAGTGGACTGGACACAGAAGAAGTGCATGCAAATGTTCCTGCAGAGCTCAGTGTGTGGATCGACCCTTATGAGGTGTCCTACCAGATTGGAGAGAAGGGGGCAGTGAAGGTGCTCTACCTGGAGGATCCTACAGGCCTTGGCTGTGACGGCGAGAGGGCTGACGGTGTGATCAGAGACGGGAAAGGAGATGCTGAGGCAGAGGAGGCTAAGAGTCTGGGCTTCAACCCAGACGCTCAGGTGTTTGTGCCAATTGGAAGCCAGGTGTCCCCTGCCCTCATGCCGTCGCTCTCTAACTCTCCCACACCTCTTGCTGCCCAGTCATGCCCTGGGCTCTTCAGCTACCCCAGCTCTAGCACACCCACTGACCCAGCTGCCCACTCCTCCAACACCTCTACCCCTTCCCCTCCCAGTGGCGGGCTGCCCTACCTCGCTGCACAGCAGCCCCCTGCTCTTCCCACTGCCCGCCCTCAGCCCATCACCTTCACTACCGCCAGCTTTGCTGCCACTAAATTTGGCTCCACTAAGATGAAGAAGTGTAGCGGGGCAGGATCAGCAACCAACTCTGGAGTTGGAGTTGTCCCACCCACCCAGAGGATGCTCTCCCGCTCTCCTACCACCATCTCTGCACCAGAGCTGCTCAAGCACAAGCCCCTGTCTCTCTCCTTGCACTCCCTCGGGGGTCCCATTGCCAGCCAGCTCTCTCCCAACGCCAAAGAGTTTGTTTATCCAGGATCCCCAGGCCCCCTTTACTTTGATGCTGACCCCCAGCCCATGCAGCCTCATGCCAGCCCGTTCCAGCCTCCCCACACTGTCAACACCCATCCATCCTTTGACCCTTTCTCCAGCCCTCCTCCTGCTCAGAGTGTGGGCATTATTGGCAGCAATGGAGGAATCTCATACATGGAGAAGCCACCATTTGTTGAGGATTTAGGAAGCTACAACCTGCAATACCCTAGCCAGTCCTTCCAGCCTGTTGTGCTGGCCAACTAAGCCTTCGTTTGTGAATAAGAGCTGGCGTAGAAGGAGTTGGGTGTGGGCAGTAATGCTCCACATATTTTCAGTTTTTCTAAGAAATTGTTCTAATACTAATAAAATTTAAGAATTAGTTTTACTACAAAGATTTAAAAAAAAAAAAAAGTCCACTGATTATTTCTTGTTATTTGTACCTCCAGAAACCCCCTAAACCCCACCCTGCCCCGTTGTCCATTGCTGTTTCTGTTTTGGCTTTGATGACAGGAGTGGGTGGGGGTGAGTTCCTTTCTACCTTGAGTCGTTGCCAATCTCCTATGTTTATTATTTTGTATTGAATGTTAATGTGAGAGACCTTTTTTCTTGACTTGTAGTCTAATGGACCCGGCTCTAGTATAGCTCCATTTTGCACTGCACTGTCATGCTGTGAAAAAGGAGCCAAGTCCTGCAGGGAACGACGGCTATGGAAAGCTCAGCACTTTGCTCTGCAATCTGCTCTGCCCTACTTGCCACAAATACAGAGAGGGGGGCTCTGCTGTCTGTATGTATGTGTGTGTTTGTGTGTGTGTGTGTGTGTGTGTGTATGTAGTCCTGTTTTGTTGTGGCTCAGCGTGATCGAGAGACTCATTGTTTGTATGGTGGGCCCGTTATCCTTGAAACTCACTCATGCACAGGCAGAATTCTCAACTCTGTTGTCAGCAGGTGTGCATCGAAAGCAGTTTATCATCAGCTGGAATGTGTACACGACAAAGGTTTAAATGAAGTGAGAGCAGTGGAGGGAGCAGAATAAGAGGGTTGGTGTGTTAGGGGAGTGATGTAGTAGGATGTATTGTACCTATGGGGGTGAACTGCATCTGGGAAGGTCAGGGAAACCTTGGTGAACATGAAAGGCAAATTAATCTTTGCTTTTTAGGACCATGAACCAGTACCTCAGTTATTCACACAGGCATGTCAGCTATGGTTTCATGCACTCAAAAATACAGACATGCATACACACACACACACACACATACACATGGATGCACATGCAGATATATGTGCACAAACACTTTTCTATTTAGCAGTGTGTGAAGGTGAACAGGCGGAGAAGGAGGTGAGGGGGAGGGGATGAAGCAGCTAAGCAGTAGGGATTGTGATAAATGGTTTAGCATGACTTTCAGTATGAAGGAGAGGTTTTTCTCTGTATGGAGAGGAGGGACAGAAGAAAATTCGAGAGCGAAGCAGCTAGAGGGTTCTGTTGCCTCGGTGGCTTCCAGGGTTTATTGGCTTAGAGAGCGACACTTTAAAACCCAGAGCACGTTTCTGGTGAGCTTAAATGGTTTTGAAGCCAAAGGCTTGCAGTATTCACTCCCTCCTCTTGAAATTCTTCAGTGATCTCTGCTTCTCTGGCTGCTACAAAAGAAAAGCCAGATACATACAGTGCAGATTGCTCTATCTCTTTTTCCCTGTTGCAGTGACAGAGATACAAAGATGAATGTTCTTCATTGATGTGTAGCTGCTGTTGCTTTATTGAAAAGCTTATCAGATCACTGGAAATCTGCTGTTTCTAACATGTTTACCAGCCGGGTCCATGTGATTGTTGTTGTTAGTCACTACAGGGAATGATAACTCCACACATATCCATTTGAGCTGTCCAGCACTTACCGGGCTCCTGATGTTGTGTGTCATCCACAGACATGAGCGCTAAACCATTCCTTTGCCCTTTAGTTAGGTTCTGCACATTTTATGCAGCTTTCTTGCAACACTCGAGATTTAAACAGGAGCAAAAAGTCTATTATGATGCATCACACTGTTGTGGAGATGCTGTTGGGCTTGTCCATTTGTCTGAATGTTTTCTAGAACCCGTAAATGTTTTCATATACGATGATCCAAGGACCCATGACTTGTGCTCACGCTGGTATTGCAACGTGACAGCTTGCATGCAAATTTTATTTAATAGTTTTTTGTTTTCTTCTAAAGGGTACGGGTGGGGAGGTACACATCTCTGTAAATGTTATGATTGTTAGGGGAAAGATGCATTTCTAATTTTGTTATGTAATTTATTTCCAATATTTCTATATTTTTTGTTTTTTGCAAAGTATCACTTACATTTGTAGGAGTAAGACAGTCCAGGAATATGTATATAAAATGTTCTTATGTTCAGATTCTTTGTTTAGTTTCTTACATGCTGAGGTTATTTTTTCAGAAAATAACATGAATATATGCAAACTGAGTCAAAAATAAAGATGTACAGAATAAAGTATTGAATGTGTATTGTACCTTGTACAGCATTTGTCTAATAAGACGGGTAAATGTATTCATTCTTCAAGTTGGGTTTGGAGTTGAGATGTGAATGTTTACAGTGGGTTTGTGTAGGAAAAGATGGCTGATATCCCTCTGTGCTCCCAGGGCAGTCTAGTCTAACAACACTCCCATAGGCAGTACATTTAAACCAAAAATCTCCACATTTCACTTTCATTTTTGTGTTTTTATGTAAATTTATTGCATTGTAATTTTTTTTTTTTCCTGATAAATTTCCCACTTTTATTATTACTGCACATCATTACTTAAACACCCAGATATATTCAGATATTTACTTTAGTAACATTTTTCATGTTATATTCCCATCTAATTTTACTTTATATGAGCTTTTTTTTTTTTTTTTTTTTTTTTTTTTCCCTGGGTCATCTTCTCCCCATCAGCCTGATACTATAGCCATATCCCAGACTGTCTTTGAATACACAGATGCTCACCCTTCTCCAGTGCAATGTAATGCCATAATTGAAATTACCCTGAAGGATTAAAGGGGTTTCTACCTCTCTGCACCCTGGAAAAATGCTCCAATATACTGTATCTCTTCATTAGGAAGGCAGTGTTACAGCAGGTTTGGAAAGATGAAGGAAATGAATGTGCTGTGAATATTATTCTGATCGGTTTGTTAACCCTGGTTGAGATGGCCTGCACAAAATAAACTGAAACTGCTCGTTTTATTGTGCTTTAGTCACATGCATGTTCAAAAAATATTTATTTTTCCCCCCACATTTGTTGGATTATTCAGTGCAAACGAGGTGTGTTACAGTAAATTTCCCACTGCATACAGATTGGGCTCTTAAAATGAGACATCTGAGGATGTGAATGAGTTTTGTGTTTTACACTTTGGAAGAAATTAGACACCATTTTAAACACAAATCATCTCAAAATACAGACTATTCTACAATCAGGGTTAAATGTTAATGAGTAGGAAAAACTCAAAAGAATTTTGTATTCTGATGTCCTTTGCTTATATCGATGTGTATTTTATTTTGCACTTTGGAATATTTCATTGTCATAAAAGAAGTTTATTTTCTATGTAAAATTTAACATTTAAAAGTAAAATGGATATAATTAAAAGTTCAGATGATGTATAAATATAGTGCTTTCTTTCCTGCCTGTATTTTATTATTTTTCCTATTTTGTATCTGATCTGTACACCCTGTAGATGTATAATGAATCTTTCACTACTGAGATGCAATGACCTGTTTTCTGTGCTGCCCCTTGGGAATGGGGAGTTACTACTGCAGTTTCTTATTGTATCAGATTCTTTTTTAAGTTTGTAATAAAACCAGATTGGCAAAAATAAGCATGGAAAATAAGCTAATTGTGTCGTCCTCATTGTGTCTGGGCATGCAAAGCTGTGAAACAGTTCATGACTAAATGGGAGAAAAATGCTGCATGACACAAGCTTGGTCCAAGATAAATCCAGATCTGTTCCACCTGCTGTGTCATCAGTTAATGTTGAGCATATTGGCGATCAAAGGTTATGAAAAGTGGATCCCTGTGTTCCCGTGAAAACCTTGAAATGCCAGAGCACTGTGTCCTCTTGTTGCAGTAAACAAATTCAAGTGATGTTTGATCAATAATTCAAAGCAAAGATGAAATTCTCGAATGATGAGGAGCCAGATTGCTCACCACCCACCTCAGCTGGACCCATCCCAGTAGATATTACTTTATATTTCATCATGCAGCGCTCTGTCTGTCCTGCGTTAGTCAGCGGCAAGGTTGGCTCACTCATGTCAGACAAACACATGAGCGAGTGCTTTCTATAGTAACATGTAGTGGTATAACATGCATGGCTGAGCTCCTCCTTGGCTCTCCTCCACATCTTCATCGCCCACTCACTGCATCCCTTCTCCCTCCCTCACCTCACGTTTAACTGCATCCCGTTTCTCCATCGTTCACTGTCCACGCCGTCCTGTTTGTCTCTTATCCCCCTCATTTTTTTCCTTCCCATTCTACTTCACCTTCTGCTCGTTCCTCTCCTCTTTCTTTATCCTCCCTCCCAGTTCCTAAAGCCCCTCCTCTGCTTCTTCACTTTCCTTTCTCCATCCTTCACAGACACAGACACACAAACACACCCATCCCACTGGTCTTTGATGCTGCTGCGGCTGCTGCTGTTGCGCAACGCTGCTCCCCTGTGTGTCGATGTGATCATTACGCAACATCTCCTACTCCTCTAGAATACTGATGAGCAGCAGGACCAAAGCAACAAAGGGACAGTGAAAAACAACAAGGCGTATGAAAGAAAGAAGAAAAAAATGACATTCTGAGTGCACTCATACGCACATGTGCAACAAGGAAGAGGAAAGCGACGTCTCCGTTTGTAAACCGAACTGTGCTTCTTTTGTTATCAATTGTTTCTTTGTCTCTCAGCTTAAGCGTGCCTCCCATTACAGCTGCTGCAGCTGCTCAATGAGGCAAGGTCAAATCCAGAGTCCACATGTCATTAAATTCCAATTTATTTTATATGCATGATACAAGAAACAGTTAGGACACTGTGCTGCATTTGCATGTATCCTGCACAAGGTTAGGACAATACAAAAACATGTTTATATAAAAAGAGAAAACAAAGCAAAATACCACAAAATGAAAACTTGTTTTTAATAGACATTTAATAATTTTTCAAGCTATTTTTAATTAGAAATAACGACATAGTGTCGTTAATGTAGAACACCCCCAAACCAGCAACATTTTCAGACCAGAACATAAAAACAGCAGATGTGCTTATTGGAGCCACCTACAGTCAAAGAGTCAAATAAAAAAGCACTTCTCTCTGGTGCCACCTGAAGGCACAGCTACAGTTGTTGTTTTCATTATACTGGACACCGCCTGATGCCTAATATTACTGATGATGAACCGGCTGAAAAAGTCAAGAAGTAGTCACGTGAAGGATACTTTTATGGAGAAACAATCATGTTGACATTAAGCTAGCATGCTAAGTGTTACCTCCACAACCAAAGATTAAACACCTGCTACAAAGTTTTTAAAAAATGCAGTTATGTCTTAAGTCTGATGTTGCAGGTGCATCTGTAGAACCTGCTAAATGCTAATTAGCATCAATTTCAGGCTAGTTTCATGAGGTGCTTTGCATCAGAAAAAAACAGCATTTGCTACATACTGTTTGCTAAGCTGTACTATAACAATCTTAATTTATTGTCTTTTAGAGGGTTCTTTTAGGCCAGTACCTTTAGTCAGTCTTATGCAGATCATTTTAATAAAAAAAACCAAAACTCAACATTTGCATTCATCAACTACAGCACAATGCAGTCAATGTCAAGTTTGAATGTCAACGCAAAATAAACACATGATTAAGAACTACACCATCAGGAAACTGAAGCAAAGACAGAAACTATATATTAAACACAAAATTACCAGCTGATCCAGTGTATCTAGATTTAGATCCATCTTTCTTAAATAGAAAACAATCCACAGAGATCAAAATATGCTGATTTCAGCTGATCTTTACCCCAAGGTCAAGGACTGACTGTACAGGGATAGATGGAGTCATTATGCAAGTCAAACACACGACAGAACATCACAGCAAAGATGTTCTGTTTTTCTTTTGACAGAACTGTACGACAGACCATCAACCCACCTATCCAAAAAACAGTTTTCAGTGATGGTTTACAGACATAAGTACACTTGGTGTAAAATATTAAAGAAAAAACAGACAACTTCACTGGATGTCATGCATTAGGATCCTAGACTACACAGGATCTAGACTGGAAGCACAAATGACTTTGGGGCATTTCTACCTAGTACATCATCATAGCAATTTTACATACATCACTGAAATTAAACAAGCATTACATAACAGAGTATTATTGCCACATTTATTTTCAATTATGAGCACAAGCTGGCTGATCACAAAGTCTGCATCAGCCAAAGATGCTTCAGATATACCGTCCCTTAACAGTCTGCAAAGTGTTTACTAATTTAGTCCCAGACTCAGCCACTTTGGCAAAAACAGCTCCGCATATCGACTGAGATTTTGCCAAACAGAACTAAGCTGATTTTTATGTGCTTAAACCAACACCGCTCTGTAGCCCTGCTAAATCTTTTAAGCATTCAAAATAGGAAGTGTTGGATGAGGTAAACAAGAGTTTGCCCTGTCATTTATGTGGTGTATATAGAGAAAAAAAGCCATATAACTATATAAATCTGTTTTTAAAACATCCAAAAGCACAGTTTACCCATTGAATTCCCTGCTTAGTCACTGGTTTCTTTAGAAGTATTATTCCTTAAAGGAAATAGAATTATCTGACATATTGTTGTACATCACAATCAACAGATGCATTATTACCATCAGAATAAATACAGCACTCATTGAATATTTGGCAAATATAAGGAATAGTATTGGATTAATAAAGACACTGTCCCTATCTTAGGACAGAAAGACTGTGAGACAATCTTTTATTTACAAAGTTTAGACGCAGTCACCTTTGGGCCTGACTAAATTATATATATATAAAAAAAAAAAAAAAAAAAAAAGATCAATCCAGCTATCACTGCACCGTTAGAAGGCAGGCAGCGGCTCTAGCACCCTCTACTTGCAGTGTGCAGTAAAATAAACATCCCTACATGTGAACATACCCCGCCACTGGTGGGGGCCCTTCAGATCATCAGACATTTGCCTTTGATTGTAACCAACAGAAAAACTAAAACTCTTCCTTCATTTGTAAAATCCTCTTTTTAAATCTACCCTAACTCTTTCTTCTGTAATAAAATCTCTTGTGAGGCTCTGGGAGCCGATCTGAGGTTAGTAGAAAAGGAAACTAGTAGCTTTAAATCCTGGGTCATGCATTTTGTTTTTCCTCCTTTGCTACTGTGTCTCTCACTGTGGTAAGTACGGTAGACCTACCACCACAATAATATATTTTTTTAGGAAAAAGTGCAAAAATGGATTACACACTGATACACACATATCTACTGTATATGGTGATACTTTTTTTTTTTTTTAAATCAGCGCTTTTCTGTGCACACAAGCGTGCATGTGGGTTACAAGAAGGAAGAACTGTGACCGAATCACCGCTAACAGACTCGCCTTCTTTTCTCCTCTGCTCACGTGAGGACTTTGCCTCTTCCCTTCAGGCTGTGAATTTGTCTCCTGTTCCTCTATTCACCTGTCCCTCTCCTGCTCTGCCCTGTGTTAATCGACAGCCTTCTTCTGAGCCTCAGTCGGAGCAGTTTTAAGGAAGTACAAACAAAAACAGATTTGCTACACAAGGAAAAAGTGAGGGGCTGCAAGTGTGCACCATTTTAAATACACAACTTCTGACATTACTCATGCTTTGGTCCACTAAGAACAAGTGCTGTGCAGTGATAAAAACTGATTTGTGTAGAATTTAAAAGCCTGTGATTCTCGTCTACCAGCCTGCTCTTTCCTCACCGCATGACTTTGAGACAGACCGTATTTTCCATGTGACGACGGGAGTGTCCACAATCATCCTGTCTGAGTGTAGGAGCCAAGCACTCTCCACAGACCTTCCTGTGACCACAGCTCCCATCCTGCCTCGCTGCCTGCCAGTGTGCGTCCAAACCTCCAGCATCACATTAGAAAACTGTAGCTAGACACAGTGACTGGAGGTCAGCAAAGACAACAGTGCAAATTTAGATTCCCTTGGTGTTTGTGTCTGTGTTGAATTCTGCGGGGAAGGGAGTTCTGCTTTTGTCTCACTGATACTTCTCTGTTCGGAGCTCTTTACAGAGGGCCGTACTTCGCCTCATATCGGGCCAGGATGTTCTTGCAGCGACCACAGTCCTTCCTCAGCTCAGCCACTTGCTGCCTTAGTGCAACATTTTCCCGCTCCAGAAAGGAGGCTCGTACTGTGATCTGGTTCTCCTTCAGCCGCCGTGCATCACGAGAACGCTTTGCTGCCATGTTGTTCTTCTTTCTCCTGGACCAGTATTTGTCATCCTGAGAAAAAAAAAACTGAACTGAATTTACTAGGACACTGAGCCATTTTTAATTTTCTGAGTACAAGTCAGAGTTCCCAGTAAAAGATTTGTAAACATCTGTTCTCTTTAAATTCTACTGGTCAGCTGAACAGATTTGTCCAAATTATAACAATGCTGTGTTTTGTTCATGCTGGTGTGGAGCTCTGGCAGCTCACTAAGCTGTGTATTTGTTGTTTTTGTCTTTAAATAAAACTAATAAATTACACAGCAGGTATCTCACTTTACACAGTCTAAAATCAGCCTACCTTCTGCTCATCAGGAACAAATACTTTCTTGGCCTTCTTGATCATAGGCTGTGGTTTGAGCTCCTCCTCAGAGAACTTGTGTTTGCTCGGGTTGAACAGCTCTCCCCCTGGAACACTGGACAGAACCAGGTCTGTGGGATCCGGCTGGAAATTGATGTCCACCTCAATGGCATCTGGGTCGATGGGGGAAGGTGTGTTACGTTCTGCAATGATATGATCTATAGTTATGGGCAGAAAAGGGAAGAGAGGCTACACTAAAGAAACAAAATGAACATACAGTGCATTATTTAGTTCAGTTTGGTGGATATAAAAAAATTAACTGCCTATCTCTGCACTGCTGCCAGACTCCTGTGAGTCTGACTTCACAGGAGGCTTCAACTTCACAATAAGACAGGTTTAGGACCATATTTCTACTAAAAAATAGAAATTACATACTGTAGTTATAAGTGACTTGTCAAGTATACTGTACAATAAATACCAATTCTAGGGATAAGCTCCAGCCCTCGTCTACACATATGCAAACATTTTCAGAGATTTTGATCAGTTGTGCATTTGATATTTGTATTAACATGTTGCATTAAATTGTTGTTTTGCTTGTGGGTGTTTGGTCAGGTGGATTTTAATATCAAAATCCTGCTAATATACACTTTTAGTTTCAAGTTTTTTTTGTAGAAAACACATTGTAGGTTGCTGTGACATCTAGTGGACCATCATGCTCGACAACAGTATGGGTTCAAAGGTCAGTGTGACATCAACATATACTACAGCAAATGCCTCAGCGTCCAGTATGCAGTTTAAACATACAGAATTTAATTATCTGGACCACGATACACTGATTTGCTAACTGCAATGTGGCTGTTTACAACAAACAGGCTAATCAATTCAGTTCACGTTACCTGAAATTATAAACAAAGAGGAAATGTCCATCTGCAACAATCATATCAGCTGCCCAAACATTCCCCTCTATAAATGTGAATTGCTCACCTGTTTTCTCCTCCTTCACTTCCACCTGTGCTGCTGCCTTTTCAGACAAAGATTCTTCCTCCTCCTCCTCTTCTTCCTCCTCTTCTTCTTCTTCTTCATCTTCCTCTCCTAGCTTGGCTGGTTGTAAAGTGGTGACCGTCACCGTTTCCTCTGGATCTGAGGTGACAGTGGAGGTGGCGGAGGCAGACGGGGAAGATGCTGCAGTGTCGGCAGCAGGAGGAGGAGGAGGAGGAGTAATAGTTGTAGTAGCAGTAGTAGTTGTAGCATTAACCTTGGGGATGGCTTTGCCTTTGTACTCCCCGGAGCTCAGAGTCTTCTGCAGCTCTTCCTCCTCCAGGCTCACAGGAATCCCATTTTCCAGCAGGAACTCATCCAGGTCCATGTACTCCAAGTGGAAGGTCTCCCCATCATAGGGAATGGTCTTGTCCCAAATTGCTGGAGTCAAGGAGGCTGATACCCCTCCAGCAGCAGCAGCACCACCTCCTCTTGAACCTGCACCGGCACTGGCGGCTCCAGCCGCACCGCCACCTCCCTCCATATCCTCAGAGGAGCACAACTTCTCTTTCTCCATTTCTGCATTAGAGACAGGAGGGAACATGAGTTAAATAAATAAGTGTTTGCTGTGAGTGAAAGGTCTCCCTGTGCACACGACTTCAGAAGCAGCACAGGGTTCGCCATATGAAAAAGCAGGACGAGGAGGGTGTTTGGTGTGACATCTGACAGAAAAACAGGGGAATAAACAAAGGTGGGCTATGACCAGAAATAGTCTGAGTGAGTCTGAAAGTGAGAAAGTAGATGACAAGATAAAATAAAAGACAGGAAGCGCTTTAGAGGAAGTCAGATGTAGACGAGGACATGCACAGAAAACGAGAGAGAGTCTTTCTTGATCCACACCTCCACTCCAAAACATCCCCACACAAACCAGGGAGCACAAACCACTACATCAATAGGTTTAATAAGAAGCTGAGCAGTGTCTCTGTCTTTAGGTGTCTTTACAGCCTGGTTCTGCTGCTCACAGAGCTGCAGACAGGACTTGGAACTTTTTGTTCTTTTTTGTTTCCTCTGCAGCCTCGGATCAAACTGGCTCCGTGCAACATATGGCATGCCCCCCCCACCCGGTCTCTCCACGATATTATCCAAATATAATTAACAGCCGTTGGCAAACACATACATTATTATGCACGCTTAATTGGGTATAAAGCTGCAAAACCGCCAACAAGCGAATTCAGGAGGCAGAAACAGGACAGAGCTCTTGTTTTTGCATTTAAATCTTACCATCCTCGCCTTCCTCCAGGATGTTCGGAGGGGGGATGTCCATAATCTTCTTTATAACAAAAGGGAATGACTTCTGCGGGGCTCTGATGACGGTCTCGCTGGCTTGAAGCACCATGGCCACCGCGGCTTCACCGGGCATTGTTCCCTCACAAGCTCCACACAGACCGGGGCGATGTGTCCTGACGGGGCCGAGCGTCGTCTGCTTCACCGGGGAAACAGTAGAAGCAAACGTAGCGCGGCTCTTCAGGTGTTTCTCTCCAAACTAAGGATGCTGCTCTCAGGTCCTTTTGTCAATTTTAACACGTTTGCACGGAAAAGCTGCACAACACAAGCCACTTGTTCTCCGTGGACTTCGAGCGCGCTGATTGGATATTCATGAGCCACATGTCCCGCCCACTCAGACAATAGTAGAATGTGATTGGTTGGCAGCGCTGTCCGTGTTCTTCATATGAGTGTTCCACACGGAACTCGTCGGTGTAGTTCAGCTCCTGGACCGGGAACTGTCGACAGGAGAACCGTTCTTCAAACTGCACGGTCCGTGTGTGACAACACGAACTATCTTTCAGTGTAAACGTGCTAAAGATCACACATGCGCACGCTCTGATCGTGAACAACTCTCCAAACACACGTCGCCTCCGCACACTCGTGGCTAAACACGTGCACCCCCCCCGCCTCCACCCTCCTCACGTGAAGGTACATCTGTCGAGGGGCGGGGCTTCCAGTACGCTGCACGTGCAAGCCAAGGCGAGCTGCAGCGGGCACGCGCACACCGGGAGCGTACACGTTCTCCTCAGCTCACGGTGTTTACAACAACAACAACAACAACAACACGTTAAGAGTCACAGTAATAAACCCTACAGACGCCGTCATCTGTCGTCTCACACTCTTCATTTGAACTAAATTCGTTTCCATGCACGTCTGTCTCACGTTTCTGTGCACGCGCTGCTGTAGTGCACGCGACAGTGAGCGCACGAGGGTCGCACGCCCTCCTCAGCAGGATGTTTGGGTTCAGGAACACGATGTTCAAACTGCACAACAGCCCACCTTCACCACTAATCTGAGTTTTTAACAAGTCCACCACAGAAACCACACGGTTAATAAGGAGCGGAGCAGATGGAGGACTGAACAATCTAATGCACTCTCCTCTTTTCCAATGGATGGTGCAATAACAATGAATGTTTTTGTGACATGCAACCTCAATTTGGATTTCACCAACTGGATTCTGAGTCTAATTTCCCTCAGAACCACATATACATAACATTTTGACTCGGACCAAACTCTGTATTTAAAAAGCACAACACTGTATCCCTAACAACTGGTCTAAATACTATTGCAATAAAACATATTGTGGTATATTGTAAACGTTTCTTAAGTTTACCTCACATACCTGTATGTCCTGCAAAGCTGTTATTTATATGTTTTTTGTTCACAGTGAGAAACATGAAAACATCTTCTGGACATTTTTCTCAGTCAAATCTCCTCAGTGCCCTCTACTGTCTACTCACAATGATAGAAGCTGTTCTCATGAAGGAGTTCAGACAGGAGGCGGCCTTGAGCCCAACTTTTGTTTCAGTATAAATAAAAACAAGCAGGTTTCATACACAGTCTGCCTTAAGATTCAACACCTCCAAGCAGCATTATTTCAGTGTCCTGTACACAGCAGGAGGCGCTTGGCTGTTTTATAAACATTTAACAGTGAGTGTGCAGCATGGGGAAGAAATGCAATATGCTTAACAAACACTTCTAGGAAAAAAGAATGACTCAAAGCTTAACTCTTCTTTTATTATCCATTATCAGACACATGAGGACTGTGTGATGACATTCAGCATGGTGCAAATGAATCATTATTTTGTTCATAATGATTAATAAATAATACTAATGCGGACCAGAACACAAGCTGGGACAGAAAATCAGGATGTATGCAACATCATTGACCACTAAAGCAAAGGTCAGGCAGGTGACGGGCAAGGTGACCCATCAGCGTCACTTTATATTATTAGCATGCACACCAAATATAGCAAAGGTGTCAGTCCAGAGAGGTATGCTGACTGTTTTCAGCTTCTTGTCACACTTCTCACGTCTAATAATCTGAACTTTTACAAACTTCATTAATTCATTCAAGCTGCAGAAATTTACATTTTTCACATCTAATAAAGTTATTCCAGAAGGATAATAACTACGCTGCCACATCTCACATTCTGAATCTATCTTACGGCTTTGCATATCAGTGTCTCAAGGCTGCAAGGCCAAACTGTCCTTCCACCTGTTCCCTCCAACATTAATCATCCACTCTGGCCTCCAAGAGTTTATACAGTCATGTCCAAATTATTGATTTGCGTACCCATAAAATATAAAACTTAGGAGGAGATCACCAAAGCGTCAAGACATTCATGTAATCCAATAAAAACAGCATGAGTACAGAGAGACAGACACAAAGACAAATACATTTTTATAAAGTAAGAAAGGAATGTGCTTCCTTGTACCCTCACAAGGACACATCTGTTGCATATCATCCCTCCTCATGCTTTCATTCTGTCTGTATGGTCAACTCTCCAACAAAGACTAAAATGTCTAAAAAAACTAAAAAAGTAACCAAAAAAAGTGCAGATAAACATGATGGTGCACACGGAAACTAATGTGATGAAATCATGAGGGAGGACTGTTTAAGTGTTGTTGCATCAGCTGCAAGTTGCAGTGGAACAGCTCAGTCTGCTGACACACTGCAGCTCACCGCCTTTACCTCTGTGATCTGCGCACCTTTAGTCGAGGAGTTTTGTGAGAGAAAGTACATTCAGCTGCAGTTTATTAGGTGTAAATGTCTGTGCCATGCATTTTATAATATTCACAGACAGTGAGCTAAATAACAGAACACCTCTCAGCTAGGTGTACCTAATGAACTCACAACTGAGTGTACTTTCAGTATCAAAAGTAAAAGTACTCAGCTAAATGGCCACCACTAGGGTCTTTCTGTAATTGGATTATTATTACTAATGGTGGTCAGAGTGAAACTGTACATAGTTTAATATGTAATATACTAAATATAAAATATAATAGTAATATATTTAATATATTATTTTTGTGAGTAAAATCTAGACCAGCACATAAGAAATGTGCAGTAGAAAGTACAGCATATCCTAAACATACTATAATAGAGTATTAGTAAAGTAGCACAACATGGTGATATTATAAGTAAATACAGTATTCACAGTATCTAATACAAATGTAAATCTTTAACAAGTGTAATAGCGTTTTTCTGCTTGGTTTAAATAAAATAAAAAATATTCTTACCGGTGTCATCAAAGGCAGGAAAAGAGAAAGAATAGTCAGCCAAAGACTTGAGAAGATCTGGAACATCGCTCCTCTCTCCAAAGAAGATTTGGTTAGTTGTTGACATGATGAACTGCTCCTGAATGTGTAAAAGACGAGTGAAACTGAGTGAAACTGAGTGAAACTGAGTGAAACTGAGTGCTGCGTCTGCTCTCAGCTCAGACTTGAGTCACTTTCAACCAACTTTGCAGCAGGTCGCATCACGGGGACTCCCGCATGTCCCAACTACTTATATTACACAGCCACGCCCCCCGGGCCACGACGATTGGTTGTCAGTTGAGCCGAGGCCCGTCAGTCACACGGTGAAACCAATGAGGAAGCAAGAAGGCGGGCTCTGGTGAATAACAACCACAACACCAGCCCAGTGCTCCCGCGCACATTTCACTCCATGCACGGAGGCACGTGCGAGCCAGAGCAGGCTCGAGGCCAGGTGAAGCCCGCGTTCCGCGCCCTCTCGTTACCTGGAGGACGTACGCACGTACTAACACATACTGCAGTGTGAGAGTCTGTGTTGTGGTGAAAACCTATCTAAGTTCTTAGAAATAAGTTCTCTTATTAACATGGAGTTATACTCTGCTGGCTGTTTATTAAGTACACACTGTTAAAAACCGGAAGGAGTTTTTTAAAAGTTTGAGATTACACCAATAAACTGTCTTATTTTCATTAAATAAGATAAGATAATACAGAAAATCAACATTAAACCTTTTTAGACATTTCCTATCTGCAAAATATCCTTACATGGAGTGATCTGCTTCGGAATCTTAGATTAAAGGGTTATTATCATGTTTTATATGATTTCTGTAATTGTTAATTTTATTTATGTGGCACCTTATAGTAACTTCTAATAAGCTGAAAGTACAGTCCCACATAATAGCATATTATTTCTTATAACTTTAAAATGTTCGTATGCTTTAGCCTAATGACCTATGATTGGACTTTTAATATAGAGTAATAGTGTACAATATTTTGTAGCTACTCAACAGTATGTTTATGATATTATGTCAGTATCGTATGATAGTGTTAGCCTGTGTGTATTCAGAAATGTACTTTGTACAGACGGCAACAATAACATCCTCACATTTTACCATCTACCTCACCTGTAAACAATCTCTGTCTGGTAGAGAGGCAGAAGGACAATAATAATTTGGTTCAGATAAAAAAATCTAATCAAAGCCATCAAATCAGAACTGAACAATATTTTTTTTTGTTTTATTTGTGTTGAACATTGAAGTCATGTGAGTCATGAGTATCTGAAAGCAAAGTTAAAACTTTGAACATCTCTCTTGGTGAGCTGTAGAATGAAGGCAGTCTTTATAATACTCGTTCACACTGGACACAAAGAGATGGGAAAAGAACAACTTAAGGGTTTGTGTGGACACCATATAGATTAGCCCCCATCTGCATGTATAGTTATATGTGTGGATTCTGTTTGTGTCTGCTGTGCTTTTCAGTAGCAGCACCAACACGAGCCAGAGTTTGTACTGATGTTTTAGCTCAACAGATATGATCAATACAAATTTATCCATTCACAGTATGAATAAATGATAATATCCATTAATTTAAAGTAGATGATATTTGGCATTATGAGAAAAAAAAATGCACATGCTTCAGATTTCACCTGATGTTTTGGTAAACTGGACACCGGCTGACTTTGGTTGTGATTGGAAAACTCCTGATGTGCTAAATTGGCAGATCAGAAAGTGGAAAAACGAGTTCTCAGTCCTGAAGTAGAAAGTTGTACTTCCCAAAGTCAGACTCATCAGGCATGACGAGCATGTCTTCTCTAGCTTTGGCCAACTTATGTTGCAGGAAATCCCGTCTCTCTTTCCACTCCTGCAGCTCCTCCACACTGTGGGCGTAGTCACAGCTCACACCATCAGGGCAGCCACCATCCAACCTGCCAATAATTAACTCATTTTACATTTGTAGTTTGAATGTGACAAAGTGTGCATGGTACAATATGTTTAGTGTTAACTATGTGAAGTCACAGTGTTTGTCTTGAATAAGAGGATTCAGATGCTGCAGTACTGATTACTTGCTGCTTAACAGGGAAGACACAACACACAATTGATCTCAAGTGAATTCTCATGTGTATATCATTTTCAATACTCTTCCCTGGGAATGCTCACACTTTCCTACACAAGTTGTATCCTTTAACCGTCCTTGACTCTCTCTTGATCTATGATTCACTCACTTTACGTTTTTTTTTTCCAAAGGACGACACATAAAGGAAATACTTGCCCACAGTCTAATCTCTCATTGCTTCACTCCCTTCCTAAGTTCTCAGCAGTCCCTGTAGTAAAAAACCCAGTTTTATCTAAAACCAGCTTCTAACATTTGGCCTTCAGCTGGACAAACTCATTTTTCTGCTTGATGCATGAACAAACAACCAGTGTGCACAGGGTGGAACAAAAACATCAGGGATTGAATGAATGACTTTTACAATAATATCAAATGAATACAATCCATCCTTTTTGTTCTACGTAGCACTGTGGTCCTAAAGGAATGACGTTTTGTCTCATTATTGTGCATATGTTTAGAAATGACAATAGACCCAAATGTGTAGCAGCCAAACCAGAGTGTTTTTAGTTAAAGAATAGTACTTAAAGAAGAGTTTCCTCACTCTCCCTGGGTTTAAGTTTCACCTCCAACCACAAACAACAGCGATGTCACACTGTAATAATGAATCCTGGAGTACACGTGTACATCACTGCAGCAAGAGGAGATGTTAAACCACTGGAGCTCAGCAAAATTAACTGATTATCCAGAAGTGTTGAGTCACTCTAAGTTTCGAGATCAAGGTTTCTCTATCCGGCCTCGTGATTGAAGCAGTCTGGCATGGAATTTTCAGAGTTCATTACTTTTCAAGTCCAAAAACTGATCCAAGAAAAGGTCTTACTTGGGACAGAGTTCGAAGCATTTGCCAGGAAAGCGGTAGCTCCACATCAGAGCCTCTTCCTCTCCTTCACAGCTAAACACTCTGTCTTTGTGTTTCTCTGACGAGATGTGCTGCTGCCACTGTCGCTCACTATTACTGTGCTTACCACACAGACGGCAGTAAAAGTCACTCTGAAAGACAAAAAAATAAATAAACAAAATACAACATGCACATTAAACAAACATTATAATTTGGTGTCAGTGCAGCTGTTGTTGATTTAAACTAAATAGCAAACATCAACCCACCATTAGTTCAGCATAGTCAGTGGGCATGGCAATGTATTTGTCTTCTGGGGCAGGTTGGCTGAGTACGGCTTCATCTGCTTGGCGTGTGTGGTTCAATGAAGCCAGCCAGAGGTTATACATCTGCTGCATATCAAACACTACAGGCACAAAGACAAACCTGTCACCTTTGTGAAAATATCCAGAGACTATAGGTGTCTTCTGATTAATGAGACCAAATAAGACTAAGAGCACTGCAAGGTAAAATTTCCACACTCCATATTTTACATACAGTTATAATAACGTACATTCATTATTCTTCATATACATCCACATCTCCTTCTCCTCCTGGCTGTGAGCAAAGGTGCAGTTTCCATGGTAGTTACATTTCTTTTTGTCTAACATTTGGGTGCATATCTGCAAGGCAAGAACTTAGTAATGTTAAACACAGATTAAACAAACATTAAAGTGGCGCCATAGTCAGCACTGAAGTGCATCATATCAGAGGACCTACATCATACTGCAGAGGGTTTTTGGTCTGTGGCAGTGGTCGAACCTGAACCCATTTACTTCTCTCCAAAGACTTGACAAGAAGAACCCTTCTGTCTTTAGTCCACCTGAAGATCATGACACAAAAAGAGGACACAAACATTCAAGTTTGACGTTTTATTTCTGTTTGTGGTTAGAAGAGCTATGTGACATACTTTACTGAGCTTTACTGAGCAAATACGGTAGGTTTATTAAAAACAATCCAACGCTGCAGATGTTATTAGACAGCAGAGCTTACAGCAGGAACATTGAAATAATTATTTTATCAGAGAGCAGTGAGTTTACAGATGTGGATAAAGCCATGTTTTGACCTAAGTACCTGTTCTGCTGCACCTTTAGTTCTGTTTTCATGGGAGACGTAGTTTGTCAAGCTATTTGTCTGAGAATCTCAAGGAGCATGCTCCACATTTTCCACAAAGAATGATCAAACAAATGCTTTCAGGGGCATTGTTCTTCAACAAAGGCTAGCCATTATGTGACTCAGGTCAACTCTGAATATGGCTTCATAGCCTGGGGGCAGAATTTCAAGGTCCCTTGCCAAGTTGAAGTAAAGTTAGTGTCTTGCCATTTGGTTATCTGAACAGTGAGACTTCACTGGAAAGCTGATGCTGAAATATAACAGTAGTCTTGAGATTGCTGTGGTATAATACTTAACATCACTGCAGAACAGACAGATCATACTGTTTGCATGTTCCAGTCATCTCTTCCATTTCTATTCGAATTACATAAAAAACATCCTTTTGCCAGCTTTTATGCACAACTTATGTAATTGAAGATACTAGTTACTAATTTCCAGGCTTGTATACGAACTATGAAAACATATTGTTTTCACTCACGCGTGTCTGGCCTTGGCAGTGCAGTACTTCAGGGCTTTGTCTGGTTCACTAATCAGACCATCCCGCCAGCACTGAGCACAAGCAAACTTCATCTTCATGTTCAGACTCTTCCCAGTTGCTCGTGCTCGTCCTCCTCCTCCAAACACATCTCCACCTTTTGGTTTGTTCCCACCACCTCCAGAAGACAACTGTTTAAAATTAAATGATAACAGTCACCTTACTTTTTCATATTTCACTTTTCATGATTACTCTCCCTCTGAGGCAGTTTCAAGTTTTTAATAAAAACTTTGTTTTCTTTACATAAAACTTGATTTTTATTTTAGTCTTAGCTGAGAATTTAATTTTTCTGAATTTATTTTCCAGTACAATACTACCTTTACCTATGACTCTGAAACATTATGGGCTTTATTTCATTCAGTTTTACAGGTGTACCTAATAAAGTGGTCAGTCAGCATTAGATCCAGTACATAATTAATACTTACAACTAACAATTTATGATAGTCATAACACCAGAAAAACAGTGAATAATTCAGCCATTCAAGACATTAAAGACGCCAGTGAGACATTGTTATACAAAATTACATAGCTGTAATAAAAAAAAAGTAAAAATACAGAAGTCGTATAATAATATTATTCTTACTTTATTCCCTTTCTGTTTGCTTGAATTTTGTCCCTGGTTTTCATAATACTTTGTGGATACTTTCACAATCTCCTCATGGCTGATACCTGTAAATAACAAACACACACACACAGAAATAAAGTTCATTGTTAGAGAGAGACCACATGCTGCTGTAGAGTGCAATACGTCTAATGCCTTAATTAAAGCACTTATGTGGCTGACTATAAAACAGATAAAACACTGAGTAGAACTGAAGGCAACTGTTAGTACTCATAAAGTAGAAATGTAAAGCAAATGTGTTTACATGTAAACCTTTTATTAACTTAAAGGTAAAAGTTTTCATACCACAGTGTAGAGATACTCCGTTACAAGTAAAGCTCCTGAATTCAAGTAAAAGTATAAAAGTATTATAAAATATACAGAAAGTATGTACATAGAAAAGTATGTCAGTAACTGTGCAGTAAAAAGCAGAATGAAAGTATCATAACTTGGAAATTCTCAAGTAAATTTTGCCATCCCATACATTTTTAATTCAACTAATGAAATTCTACTGTTCCCACTACATGTGTCTGATGCACTGGACCTGTGTGTTGCTGCACCCTCCAGGTTTTCAGCTCTATGCAGGAGTGGGCGAAGTGGCAGTTGTCCCCTCTCTGGCAGCCATACCGGATTTCTTGGCGGCACAAATCCAACTGGCACATGACGCTGAGTGGACGAACCTTTTTGTAGGTCACATTGTGGGCACTCACCACAAACACCAAGCACCTAACAAAGTGTGTTTAAGATCGAGAGAGAGGCACAGGAGTTAAAGAGGTAGTGAAATGAGCAAGGAGAGGACAAGATAAGGCACAGACACACATGTTGCACATACACTCACTTATTAGCATCAAATGTGTGGCAAGCATCCAAGTTATTGCAGATGGTGGGATCATCTCTGCAGCGCTTACTGATGATTGTAGGTTTATTATCAAAGCACTCCTAGAGAGGCAGAAGGACACAAATACGAAGACAGGAGAAATAAAAAATAATAAATAATAAATAAAAAAAATAAAAATAACAGAGCAGAAAGGAACAAAACAAGACAAAACAGAAACATAAGCACAGATATCAATAAATATCAGTATATTAACTAATCAAGAGACAGAAATGAATGAAGTAGAAATGTAGTATTTTATTATTCCAATTTTGTAAAATAATAATATAAATTGTATAAACTAACCTGACAGAGAAACACGAACGCGCCCTTGTGTTCCTGTAAAAGGTGAATGATGCTGTTTACAGGGTCTGATTCAAACAGCAGGTTCCGGTTGAGTGTCCCCTTCCTCTCTTCTGTCCAAACATCTATCTCCAACTGGTTGTAGGCAAATGTACATTTTTCTCCGTACTTACACAGGCCTAAATCCCCAGACTTCAGCAGCTCTGGACATGAGAGAAACATTATTTTCCACTTTAACTGCACGTTTCAATAGTGAGTTGTTTAAACTACACTTAAATGTAAAAAAGTGAACAAATAAGCACACAGAGCTGGACGCTCCCTCTTCTGCAGCCTGTCATCAGATTATTAATTATCATTTCCCTCGAGAACAGACCCACAGTCTAGTCAGGCTATAAGATACAAAGAGAAATGTGCAACCTTGACATTAAGTGCGATATCCGAAGACATGAACTCCTCTTCACATCACAGACATCTGTAAAATTAATTCTCTTGTCCAACAACATAAAACATCCACAAGCATTTCTGCCTCACGGTCAAGTCAGACATCAACACAGCCTATTCTATTCATTTTCATTTTTATATTATTAGTTTTTAAGATAAGATAGGACAGGAGTAGTGTTTTGTTTTTTAGCACTTTTCATTATTAAATACACTGTTTCTATCTTAGGATTTAGATGAAATAGTTGAACTTTCATATCCTTACCCCTGCAGAGTACAAACGGCCCCTTGAAGGACATATTGACAGGCATTGGTCGCACCCTGGTCCACTCTGAATAAACATCTTTTCGTCTACATAACAGAATGTCTCGTTTACAGGTGTGCGGCAGATCTGGCTTGTGAACGTATGTATATATTCCTTGACCTGAAAAACAAATATTACACATCAGGACATAATAAAGGACATTAATCTACCTAGATAGTAAAACTATCATCAGCTACATCCCTACATCCCAGTCAGTCTGAGTCGGGATGGGATGTGAATGTACCTTCGCGAGGGAAACAGGCAGAGCAGGCCTGCAGGAACTCATGGGTGGAGGACAAGGCGTTCGAGGCTGCGAGCGGTGCTTGGTTATTTTTCTCCTTTGTTGCCACAATAAGAATTAGATTTCAGTCAATGTTAACAAAAAACAGAAAAAAGATCAGGTAACACAATACAGATAAGTCTTACTTTGTAATTATTCTTTGCAGATCGTATTACTGGAGCTGCAGCACTGTATGAACCTGGGAAAGCTGTGGAGCAATGCCAGAAAACAAATTACACACCATCAACCACATACAAGTAATGTGTCAAACAGTTTTCTAAAGTATATTAAAAATTATTTCAACTTTTTCCTATAGTACCAATAAATAAAATATATCAGGGGAAAAGGGAAAATTGTAGAAGGAACATAAAATTGTAAGATCAAACAGGGAAAGGGAAAGTTTGCTGGCATGGAGGAAATTATCTTAGTTTTGTAAATGTTTTGTAATTGTTGCCAAAGACGAGGACACACTTACTTATTAGAGCCTCTACAAACCCGTGACACTCATGTTTCCTTTACAAGAGGTCTCACAAGGTCACAAAGCAAAAAACGTGAGAACCACTGCTGTGAAACCCATCTAGTTAATTTTAACATCTGTTTTAGCTGGTATGACGTCTTCTGCTTTCCTATAATACAAAAAATATCAAATAAATCACAATCACCAGCTGAACTGAAGTCAGAGAGCGAGCCTAGACCTGTTCTCCCGATAGAAACTGCTGACAAAGCTGCTCCAACACACTTCACAGAGGGAAACGAGTCCAGGGCATCAAGGGAGTCAAGCTGGTCCAGAGCTGTCACACCAATTTTAAGGGCATCACCACCAAGACCACCTGCATTAGAGACCATCTCCACAGGATCCAGCTCATCTAGCAAATCATCAAGGGACTTTTCCCCTGTCTCCAATTCTGTTTTGGATTCATTCACTTTTTTAGCAGCAGCAGCAGCAGCAGCACTTGGAGTTGTATCTAAGAAGTCATCCAGAGAATCAAGGCCATCCAGGGTATCCATCGCTGTGGAGGTCAGACCCAAATCTGGAGCACGTGCTTCGCCCCTAATTCCAGTAGAGAAGTTGTCTAAGGCATTGAGACCCTGAGAGATCAAGAGGTCCAGAGAATCCAGTTTTGAGGTGCCACCCGAAAAAGAGTCCAAACAGTTGAGCTGGCTCACAGATGAGTTGAAGAAGGCAGGGGGTAGCTGTGGTGTTGGAGCAGGCAGGACAGAGGAAACTGTGTGTGTAGACGTGCTGCTAGGGACCAAGAAGGCTGCCGGGATTTGGGTCTGGAAACATGGAGAAAGAGAACTGAGTGAAGATGATGAAGAGTGCCACAATACATAATATAAGTTTAGATATGAAGGTTTTGATGGATGTTGGCTCAGAGTAGCTTAGTAATATCAATCAGCATCATTTATTTGGGTATTAATTCATATTCTACTGGTCTGAACATCTTATCTATCTTAGCAAAAACCCATCAGTTTAGTTTAATCCTCTACAACTACAATAACTCTACAAGAATGAACAACACAACTGCAGATTTTAACCTCTACTGGCTCTTGCTCGGCAGGGAAGCAGTCGAGCAGGCTGTCCAAGTCGTCTCCCATCAGCTCAGAGTCGTCCAAGGTGTCCACTCTGTCAGCAACTGAGGAGACGGCAGGTTGGTGGGAGCTGGAAAGTGTAGAAGTAACGGTGGACTGAGGCGTGCTGGGAAAAATAACTGAAGAAGCAGAAAGAAATTTTTTTAGATCAAATGAAGACAGTGGAGCCACTGTACATGTTGTTGTACTGTTAATGCAGCATGATCCCGCTATCGTACCGGGTACAAGGTTACTGAGAGGATTCACCCCATTTCCTAACGGAGCACCAGACCCCTGGATGTGAGAAGGAAAAAAACATTTAGAATATTAACCAGGCACAAATAAAATCAATATCTAGAAAAATGAGTAGAAGCGAGCAAGGTGTTGTAGTAGTATTATTTTAATGTGTGGCAGCAGATGTGGAACTTACCTCAGTGGATTCAGAAGTTAAGTTTCCATTTGTAAGACCTCTCCTGATAAGCACCTCATCCTGGAAGAGACAAAGTCAAACATTATTTTTAACCACTTATTATTCAGATTACTGCAAATTCTCTGAGATGTTTCTTAACCATACAACATACAACACTTCTCTTACTACCTCTGGATGCTACTGGCCTATTGCCCATTTAATCAGGTGTTTTTTATTGCCCAAATAAACCAAACTCCTCAAATCCTCATATCTTTATATATGAGGTTATGTTTCTGTTTCTGATCACAGTATTATATCACTGTTCTACTGGACTCATCCTATCTCACCATGACCCAACTTGAATACTTTCACTTCATGTTCTAATTGAGTAAAGTCGAAATAATAATTTGACGAACCTTTGCAGCAACATAGGGTTTCCGATTTTTTAGTCCCAGGTGAATGGCCAGCTCCTGTGCCAGCTCATTCACCTGTTTGTCCTGTGACGAGTTAAAAGAAAAAGAACAAATTACTTCAGCGCACAAGGTACGATTCTGTGACATTTATTAAGCAACGTGTCCTACTTCTGTACCATGTTGAAACTGTTTATCTGCCGTTTATTTACGATCACTTTACTGTAGTAATTTTAGAGATAATAACTGAGATAACTCAAGCTAAACGCTCACAATAACAGTGCTAACATATTAGTGGAGGACAAGAATGTGTGCACAAAACCCATCCAACAGCTGACAACATACATTTCTATGCAGAGCCATGCTGTTATTGTGGCTAAAAGCAAAATGGGCTTTGCACTGAATGCTTTGCAAGGCCATGACAGAATCGATTTGTTTGGTTTGCTTTTTTAAAGAAAAAAGCTGCACTTACACCTTGTGGGTGTACAGCACAGGCTCAATGCACTCGAGTACAAAAAACTCAACATGAGGCATTTTACTTTAAGACCCAGACGCCACCAGCTGACGGAAAAGATGAGACATTTCCCTCCATTACCTTCCCTACACCCTGTCTACTCCAGGAAGCAGCGTTACTTTCATAAACTAACATTTAGCCTCTTCTGACAGCCTCCTCTTAGAAACATTTGCTTTAAATCTACTGATTCTGTGCTTCTTTTACCAGTCGAGAAATGAGCATACAGTCCGTGGTGCAGTTGTAGGCTTCCTTGTACTTCCCAAGCTCCTTCAAACAAAGTGCCTTCCTGTACAGGGCCCTGTGGCTCTCCTTACACAGTTCCAAAGCTCTGTTGCAGTCTCTCACACCCTGCTCATATTCCCCCTGGGGTAAAGAAAAGCAAAGTTAAACTAATGCACAAATAATGTACATTCAAAACAGAAACTTCAAATTATCTACTTGACTTTAATGTCCAAACAAAAGCTTAAATGACAACACTTCCAACAGGGTGCAGGTCGGTGGTATGCAGGTTTAAGCTCAGTGGCCTGATGCTGCTGATAAACACATCTCAATGATTTAGTGTCACATTCAGATCTGTACTGCTTTTAGAAGTAGCTTCATAAATCAGGTGTAAGACGTAAAAGCCTCCTTTGCTGAAAAACATAAATTTCACTATGTGGTATGTTATTAGCTGTAGGAATACACATAGCACTATGTCTTACAATACAGTTTCTGTTTTATTTTATTAGCATGAGCTGAAGATATAAATAATTTATTATTTGATTCACAGACAACTGTTCACTGTTTTTCCTTATTTGACTAAACACAGAGCGTGTGTGTGTTGTTGGCGGTAAAACTCAACGCAAATTAGTAATTTTGGCTTTTACTCAAGTTTATTATTTAAAAATAAAACATTTAAAGACTATTTTCCCCTCAATGTATCCAGAATTATTGTCACTTATTTCTCAGAAACAGCAGCTGACTGTTGCTGGTCAAATATTTTTCTCTGTATTTTCCTATTACAAGGCACTAAATAGGATATTTGTTTCTAGGAATATCTAAGTATACTTTGGCTACTCCCTAGTAGAGGCTCCAAAAAAACAGTCAGACAATCATCAAAGTTACAGAGGTTTTGTTTACACAGGCCTTGATGCTCAGTTCAGATTTAGTTTAGTCAGAGCTGAGCTTTTTGTGTTGATGGTTAACATTCATGTTTAGAAGTGACAGGAAGACCACACACTTACAGTGTGCACGTACCCTAGGACTGATATGAGAAACCACACAGCTCTTTTATGTACGCTTTGTGTTTCTCTACCCTAAGATAAATTATCTGGCAACCCTGACTCTCTGTAATGACGCTAAAATATGTTTCCAAATTACTAATTAATCGGGATCCACAGGTGACTCATGCTTAGATCAGGTTTGGGTGTGTAGAAGTGTTTGTGACAAGCCTCATTAGCCCTGGTTACAGTGATTTCACAAACACCTGTCTACAGGTATCTATGTATGTGCTGCACTGACCCTCGTTGAAACAACCTGTTACTTGTGGACTGACACCTCAGAAGCGCACAGGACCACATATCTCACCAAACTGTGGTAGGCAGCAGCCCGGTTGACATAAAGGCTTTCCACTAAAACCTCTGGGATCTGGATGTCCTCTCCTGCAGCATAGCCCGAGACATTCAGGCCTTCACTGAACTCTCTTGCAGCCGGCTCCCACTCCTTATCTCTGAACAAGGCGTTACCCTCATCCAGCAGGTTGGATACTAACTGGGTCAGGAAATCCTGAAATGAGGAAGAGAAAGAGGGGAATAAGATTTTGGTGGTGTAATCGCGAAACCTTGGATTGATGTAGTCACAACACAACACAGAGCAAAGTTTTGACTCTAGTCATGCTAGTAGCTCTGTGAGGCTGTATCTAGGTGCATCCATGTTTTGAGCTAAATGCAATTATCAGCATGCCAATATGTAACATGCAATCGTTAAGTGGGTATATTATTGAACTTGTTCCAGATGTCAGTTTAGCATGTTTGCATGCTAACAGATACTGATAATCACTAAACACAGACCACAGCTGAAACCTGAAGGCATGCTACTAGCTTTGTAGTGGAAAAATAAAATACAGGGTTTGCAGACATTTCACACTAAATGCTTCTTCAGTTCTGACTAGTGGAGAGAAACCACACAGACATAAACAGAGCAAAGTCTGAAATGCAGTTAAGTGCAGTGATGATTGCACCAACTTGTCCAGAGGTGAAACTAAACCATTAAACAAGGGCACGACACAGGAGAGCCAGTTCAGCAGTACACCTGCACCTGAAGGACAAGAGACGCCCCTCTGACAAAAGCCATGTCCACATTTTAGCCAGAGAAAACATCTGGTTTGAAAGAAAAGTGCAGCTACATCAAGCTGGAGCAACCATCACTTAACAGAGGAGGGGGTCTATGACTTATGAGCCACTTCCAATGTGGTCCTGTCATCTCTCCTAAAGCAGTTTAAAAAGAGTTATTGTACACATAACGACCGGTCTAGGTGGGACAGCAACCCACATGTGAGCAGAATAAGGCCTCAAGACCCTAAACCTTCACAGCACATCCACCCTACAGTTGCTGTTTTATATATTTCAATGTGTTTACAGAGACTCTTTCAAACAGAGGTTCACACCGAGACAGACTTGGAAGCATGATGCTGTATAGACACGCTACTTCGAACATGTATGAAACCAAGAGTGCAGAAGAAACAGACACAACACAGACAGCTGGTACCTGATATTCCTCAGGTTCTGGATAAGCCAGTGAAGACCTAGAACACAAGAAGTACATGTGCTTAGAAAAGCAGTGACACAGCTCAGTTATCAAGAATATGAGTCATTCAGGGTCAGGCCAGGTTTCAGTTTCTGACAGAGTGCCTTCAGATTAAAAAAATAATAATAATAATTATCTCACTGTATAAATGTCAGAGCTTTGCTTATCTCCTCCTTGCGTTTCTGTCTGTCGGGATCCATGTTTGTTCACTAGGAGAAAGACAAACAGATCACAGGTGGATTATTGGTTATGATGTTTGAGTTGTGTTATGTTAATAGAGTCCTCGGAATGCAGCTGATGCACGCCCACTTCCTTCATAAGTAGAAAACAACAAACAGAAACAGCCATCCTGTGAGACGCTCTGAAGGTAAATACATGTTCATTTATTTTCTGCACAAACCTCCAACATGGAGCTCTTCAACCCTGCATAAATCCTGTTTGGGTGTCATGGAATAAACTGGGACAACTTCAGACACACCTACCTGATGAAGTGAGGAAGTTCATTGAACCGAGGGACAGATTATAAAGCTGTCATGCTGGATCCGAAGTCGGGAAAAGACGGAAAACTTTTAGCAGCTGGGAGAATTAAGAAGCAAAGAGAAAGAAAACCCACCAAGGCTTCAAATGTGACTTCCCACACAGTCCCCAGCTTAACTTTCGATTCCTCGCAGCCCTCGTCCATCCATGGGCCAAATGCAAATTTCCACACTAGGCTTCTCAGCCATTTGACGAAATAGAAACTCTGCTGCCCTGAGTGCGGTCTGACAGGCGTCACTTCCTGCATTCAGATCCCACCCACAACGTCTTCTTGTGCAACTCATGCACAATTTGAACTTTTTTTGACACTAAATAACAACATAAAATAGATAAATAAACACAACTAGGCGAAAGACACTAACATAAAGTATAGCTGTCAATGCAATTAATCCAGAATCAAATAAGTTTAGTTAAATAAGACAAATATTTTTGACGGTATTGTTGTAATTGGCTGGTGTTAATGAGCTGGCATGTAAAAAGTAATTATTATACACATAATCTCATTTCTTTTTTTTTTTTATTTATGTTAATTAATGTGATATTTACCATCATGGTGATAATATTACCCGTTTACCATGCACTTTACCACCTCTGGGACACTAGCACTACGAAGAAAATGTGCTTTATAGAGTCAATCTCTGTGAAAAGTCACGCTAATATCGATGTAACAGTACGTGAACGCACCGTTGTAGTCTAATAGAACTACAAGTCCCTTGTCTCCTGGCGCCGTGTCCGTGAAGTGGTAACGTGCTGCGTTGGGGTTTGAACGTCTGGAGCGAGCGGGAGTGTGTAACTGGGTTAAATCAGCACGTCCGTGTTGAGGTAAATGGGATATTAATGTATTTATGTTCGGAGAAGGTCACGGATGACAGTTTCTCCAAATTCTCATCCGCGAATCCAAACTTTAGGTCACATTAACAGCAGTGTAGGTAGCGTTAGTTACCGGTTTACGACCGAGTGCACAGGCCGAAGAGCTTTACCAGCACGCTCTCACTCACGTTAACCTGTGCTAGCTAGCTGACAGAGATAAACAGTTTATCATCTTATAGCCACCGGACTAGGTTTGGTTTGTTTCAGGTAAACGTGTATAATGTTAATAATAAAGGTTATGATCATTTCAGTAACATCGAACCGTTACAGAGGTTGTAGGTGTGTTAGCATAACGTTAGCAGCACCTGGCTAACTGTTAATGCTAATCGGACCCAAAACAACTTTCAGGAACTGTTAATCCTAAAGTCATTAATACGTTAAAGTAATTAAATCAAATTGTTGTGTACCGGTGTTGAAGGAGCATAATATGTAGATTTGAATAGCATTACTGAATTAGTGACTGATTTCCACTAAATACTGTAACAGTATTACTAGTACTAGCTTTAGCTAGTTCAGTGTAGACAATACACAGGAGATGCAGGATTTGTCTCTAACCTCACGTTAGATTTAATCTTTAACTTCTGTATAATGTTGTCTGACATGTTCAACTTCATAAATTCAATCTGATGTACAGTATACTATGGTATAACTGCAGTTTTAGGTTGGGTTTTCACAGACAAAACATGGTCCTAGCTGGACAAAGGAGGACAGAGCTTTCCAGAATAGGTACCCTAAAGCCAGAATGGTCTATAACTGTTCAGAGTCACCTCTATTCATTGGTCAGTGTGTTTATTCTTAATCGCTATAAGTGCTCCCTGGGGGCAAAAGAAATCAGATATGTCACTGGACAACACTGGCACAAGGGACCGTATTAATCTTACAATATGTAGTTCTTCTAAAAGACACTTAAAGTTCCTAGACCTTTACACAAACCTAAGGATACTAGTGATGGCCCCTAACTGACAGACTTAACTTAACCTGTAAAACTATAACTAGCTTTGTGAATTGCACTCCCTGGAATTGAAACACCCTTTACTATAGGCTCTTCTTCCTCTTTTTGCGCTGTAATGTAGCCGCTGAATTATTACAAATTAGAATAAAAAGTAAATGTTTACATGTTTGTCCCTCAGGTGTCCTGATGGCGACAGACATTGTTGCACAGTTGGCCGACTCTCTGGCCAAGACTGGAGTAGAGGATGGAGAGCTGAGCTACAAAGGCCAGGGAAGAAAGCTGGATGATGCCCAATCAGGTGAGTGTCAGGTGTCCCTGTGCCAGGAAACTTGTTGCAAAAGAAAACACAAAGGTTTTGGTGATTGTCCCTTTTTTCTGTTTCCCCTCTCTCCAGTGGAGGACATGGTGAAGGAGATCCAGGACTTTGAGGGTTTACAGGCTCTGAGGTTGGAGGGAAACACTGTAGGTGTGGAGGCAGCACAAGCAATCGCCAAGGCCCTGGAAACAAAGAACGAGTTCAAGGTCTGGAGTGCTTTCTTTGGACCTCTTTGATCAGTATCAGTTTGAATTTATTCAGTTACCTGAATAAATAATAAGTTGGTTACCTTTATGACACTGTAACTACCAAATGTTAGGTATTTTTCTTTAATAAATAAAATCGCATGTTAAATGTCAGAACACACTCAAAACATATTATAATGTGCTTTTCAGGATTATCTCTTGGCTGACATCAACAGTGTTTGTCTTTTAATTTCTCTCATGCAGCGCTGTTATTGGAGTGACATGTTCACAGGCCGCCTACGCTCAGAGATTCCACCTGCCCTGGTAATGCAGTTGTTCTGATGTAGTATTTACCATATCAAGACACGTTTAAGCTTTCAGTCAGAACTATTTGACATATTCTGCACTTATTATATACTGTGGTATTACACACCTACAACCTGAACTACAGGTTGTTTTGGTGCATTGCTTCATATTTCCTGATATTTACTTTAGCTTTTTTTTTCTCCTTGTGTTGCAGAATTCACTTGGTGACGCTCTGATGCTGGCAGGTGCCAGGCTGACAGTTTTAGACCTCAGTGACAATGCGTTTGGACCCGATGGTGTGAAAGGCATTGAGAAGTTGCTCAAGAGCAGCGCCTGCTACACATTACAGGAGCTGCGACTCAACAACTGTGGCATGGGCATCGGCGGAGGGAAGGTAAGTTAATGACCTTCAGGAATAAAGATGGAGAAAACCACATTTATAAAAACTCTACCTAGATTCCATTGAATGAATCTCTGTTTATGAACCCATCAGATCTTAGCTGCCTCATTGACTGAGTGCCATAAAAACTCCAGTGCGGAGGGTACCCCACTCGGCCTGAAGGTGTTTGTCGCAGGAAGGAACCGACTGGAGAACGATGGAGCCACTGCCCTTGCTCAAGCCTTCCAGGTACAGTGATATGGGATCTTGCAGCACTTTGTGTAATTCATTTTAAATGGTTTCTATGTGTGCATTTTATATTTATTACTACTGTCATTGTAGACAAACTGCAGATATTTTCCGTGTAGGCAGAGTGAATGTAACAGTTAGAAATTTGTTTCCAGTTGATGGGCAGCCTAGAGGAGGTTCACATGCCCCAGAACGGCATCAATCATCCTGGTGTGACAGCCCTGGCCACAGCCATGCAGCACAACACCAGACTTCGCATCCTCAACCTCAACGACAACACGTTTACTGAGAAGGGGGCTATCGCTATGGCACAGGTAAGCAGGCATGAGAGATTAGAAACACAACTGTCAGCGCGTAGTTACAGTGCAGACGGTGACAAGTTGTTGAAATTATATATTTTTTAGGCCTCCTGTGAGTAGAACAATTTGTGTGGTAAAACACTAAAGAGGAAAAAACACTCTGCCAGACAATGCTACAGTGTTAGTGATAATTTTCCTTTTAGTTTGTGTGTGGAAATTTGAGCTGTTGTTTATGTGAAATAATGATTCATGGAGCTTTAATAGAAAATTTAAACTTTTTATATATCCATGTTGGAGTTGGATATGGACTCTTAAGTTAATCAGAGGAAATTTGTGCACTAATAAACAGCAGTCCTACTTTTACTTCTTGGCAATGTCTGTAATGTTTGTCCTTTAAAGGCCCTGAAACACCTCCGCAGCATCCAGGTGATAAACTTTGGAGACTGTCTGGTACGGCCAGCAGGGGCCCATGCTATTGCAGAAATCATATCAGAAGGACTCCCGATTCTCAAGGTGAGTAAATGGTACACTTGACTACTGGCCCAGGTCAGTAAGGATATTTTGGCCGGACTTTATTCTAAGATAAAGATTCAACCGGTAGTTTGAACATTAAGACTTTTTAGTGTTCCTGTATGTAACGCTAATTTGTATTCAAAATTATTTTTTTATTACGTTTTTATTTCAGACTTTTTGTTTGACATTTTTCTCCCCTTCAGAGTAAATCTTTTGTTACATTTAACAGGAACTCAATCTATCATTCGGAGAGATTACAGAGGAAGCTGCTCTGGCTGTGGCAAGGGCAGTAAAGGGCAAAGACCAGCTGCAGAAACTGGACTTAAATGGTATAAACTAGCAAAACAAACTTTTTGTTGTTTAAAAAAAAAAGTGTAAATATCTCCTTTAAAGTCTTTCAATGATTTTAAAGGAGTAGATGACTTAAATCTCATATGCCTCGAGTTTGTTTTTCTCCTTTTATAGCACATAATTTAGAGACGTTTCAGTCTTTTTTTGTGTTGTTTCATTTGTTTCCCCTGACTGCACTGTATAATATTATATCTTTTGGTTTTTAGGTAACTCTCTAGGAGATGATGGCTGCAAAGCTCTGAAAGATGCCATGGAATCCATGAACATGGCCGATCTTTTAGGCTCACTCAGGTAATCATGCCACAATGTGTTTACTGGGAAATGGTATACTTTCACTTTCAGGGTGTATTTTTATTTTTTGTTATTTGCACTGCTAATGGACAGGTTGATTGATGAGATCAGACAGGAGTTTCCATCAACTATGATGTTTCTGGATGACATTGTGACAAGTTTTATTGCTAACTAAGTTACACAGTTGTCTGCTGTTGACAAAACCACGACTTCTTAAAAGCTTTTGTTGAATATAAATCGACCAAGATGCTGAATTCTCACCCCAGGACAAAATTCTCATTACGTGCTGTGTTTTTAATTTGCCTCAGTGACGATGAGGGTGAGCCAGAAGATGATGACGACGAGGATGAAGATGAAGATGAGGAAGAGGATGATGACGATGAAGAGGAAGTGGATGAGGAGGAAGTAGAGGAAGAAGAAGAGGAGGAGGAGGAAGAAGAGGAAAGCAATGACAACAAGGTGATTTAAATGTCTAAGTTATATGAGAGTGATCCAGTGTTAATAATAAATTATCATTCAGCAGCACATCTTACTGAATAGGTGACACAAAGTATTGTCCAACAGCCACACCGTTGCTGTTGTGTTTAGTTGATTGTATTTTCTCTTTCCTTCCTCTCACAGGTTTCCACCCCTGCATCAGCGCCACGACCACCAGACGTGTCCTCCTTCCTCAGCTTTCCGTCCCCAGACAAACTTATTAAACTGGGGCCCCAAGAGAGCGTTTCTGATTGAACAGCAGGTAAACACAGGGAGGATTCTACAGGCCCACACACATAATTTCACATAATTTACGAGATGTGTTGAAGAACAGATTCAGACAGTTCCGCTTCTAAGTTGCAGTAAAATTAATCTTGTGTGTTTCCTTTTTCTGCATCTAGGTGGATGTGTCAGATGCTACAAAAACAGCTGAAGCCTTCCTAAAGATTGCATCTGTTTACAAAGAGGAGAACAATGACGTTAAAAATGCAGTGTTGGACAGCATTGGTACGACACTTTCACTTTAGTCAATGTTAAGCTGCTTAACTGCTTAAGTGTTAGGCCTTCCGGTGTCATGTAGTTATTTAGTCGGGGCAGTACTAAATCTGTGTCATAAACAGAGAATAATAATAAAAAAATAAAATAAAATAATAATCATAATAATAATAATAATGTATGGAGGAGCTGAGTTTTACCCTCTGTCATAGAGACACAGACAGAGGAGAGATGCTGCAGCACAAGATTTTCAGATCTGCTGACCTCACTCCCTGCTCTCTTTAAGTACTGTTAAAATGCGTCCCAGTGAGTCATTCACACTGGTGCATACGAATTTTTCATGTACATAAGCTGAGAAATGCTCTAATAAAATATTTTTTTCTCCTCACAGACACCCTTCTGAAGAAAGCCTTTTCAAATCCTACCTTCCAAGGCTACAGCTTTGTATCATCTTTATTAGTGCTGCTTGGACTGATCAAGGTGCGTTTCATCTGCACATACTCAGAGGAGTTCGCTAAGCTACAGAAATGTTTGTTTATTCACTGCCACTATACGGTTTCTCTTTGTTTCCATTCTGTCCCGTCCTCGGGCTGTTCAGAGTGAGGACAAGGTGAAGCCCGTGCTAGTGGTTCCCGGCCACCTCCAGGCTTTGGAGTATGTCGTTCGACAGGACTACTTCCCCAAAGAGAACATGGCTGTGTTGGAAGCTTTCATGTCCCGGTAAGGACATGACAAAATGATCCAATCAGGAGGCAGCTCAATGGTACAAAACACTGATTGCCATTCCATCTTCAGAAATTAAACGCATACACAGATGTTTCGACACCCAGGGCACACACAAACAGTGGTGTTCACAGTGGTGAAATGGGTTTATTAACTTTTTAACTATAGTCAAATTAAGTTAACTTATTAGAAAGATGGTCCCTCAAATAAAGTGGCACAGGCAGCCTTACATGTTGGTTTAAAGGTTGTTTATTATGCTAATGATCAAATCTTGCACCTTGTGAACAGGAATCGCCCAACGATAATTTGGTGATGTGTTTACAATTCACAGAAACAACAAGGCCCTGGAGTCATGTGAAAATGCCAAAAACAGACTCCAGTCAACACTGCAGAGAGTCCAGTCTGAGAGCTGAGGAATGTGGAGACACACACACACACACACCCACACACCCACATACACACAGACTGAACTTGGACTGATCACTGATGGATCTTTGGAAACCAACACATAAACTCAGAATTCGAAGCAAATGAAACATGAGCACTTGAGAAGAGCAGACTCCACTCAGCAGCACTTCAATGTGTCACCACTGCTCCTCACAAGTTTTTCACAGTAACACCCCTCTACATCTGGACTCGGAACTGGACTTGACTACTTTGGGTTTTGAAGAAAATGTGTTGGACTAACTGAAGTGTGTACTCGCATATCCACAGCACCAACAAGTTCATGTACCTTGTATCCTGGTGGCACGTGACTAAAGCACTAAAAAAAGACTGTTCTGGACCCAGAACAACAGCTGTTGTACATTTCTTAATTTCATATCTACACTCAGTACCTTTGTTTTGTTTTTTTAATAAAGTGCATTCAAAAATATGGTTGAATAACAGTAACATTAAATAATAAATAAATAAATATGTGTCTGCTGATAAATATCAGCCTAACACTGTACAGTACCATAGAACAATCAGAAGGGATAAAATGATTTAAATGTATTTTCTGCCTGTAATAAGGCGCCAGGTGCAAAGGTTTTGGATTGTGTTGCAAAAATAAAGCTGATTTAAGTTTTGGATGTATTTCAGTCTTAAAATTGTACAACGGCTATTGTGAACTTTGACATTGATTGGCAGTGATCACAGTGATTATAAACCAGTTTCGTGTTTTAGTGCCTGTCCCTTCGAATGATGGTCTACATGGCCACAACCCCTGTTCCAGATTCAATGTTACTATGGTAACCGTTTATCATACAACGATGTTCTGGCGATGCGTTCAAGTCATGTTGTTTAAACCATTAATATGATTGGCCACATGGAAAAACATTCATGTCAACATCCAACTTATAATAATTGTAATTTTAAACATCTGACCGTTACAAAAGGGCTTCCAAAGTTAAAGATAAGTAAAATCCATTTATAACTCCTAAATCTGATGACTATACTTAAAATGTATGCAGTGACTTGACAAGATTTGTTGTGTTTTTCACTTGAATCTCATTATAGCAATCAGAAATATAGCCAAACATAACTATTTAGCTAAATTAGGCTACTTCAGTACAGCAACACAACAGACGACCACCATCTTAGACTGCTGCAACAATGCTCTGATGTCTTTTCTTTGAGACTATTTCAACCCTTCACATTCTGACGACTTGATGTGAACGCAGCATGAGTACCTATGGTTGAGCCAACATTTATTCATAAACAGACTAGTTAGATGTATGACCCACGATTTGTTCTGTTTTTTTTTTAAATCCTCTTGCAGCATAATATGTCCTCTTTACTGTAGATTACCAAATGTATTACAGCAGTCTGCTCCCTGTGATTCAGCCTCTAACTGGACAGAAAATGTAAAGCCAAGGTGTTAATTTGCAGTGAGGGGTGCAGGGATCGGGGGTCACCACAAAAGAATTTACCAAGGCCTTGTCTCTTAGTCTATAGGACCCTGGTGTGTAAGTGCTGGATGAACTCACCAGCAGATAACTGTAGCCTGTAGCAGCATCACACAGAATCTGCCTTTAATCAATGTTCCTAAACGTTCTGCTTGACGGTAAGTTATAATTTTTATTTTAAGGTCTGTGCTTTGTTTTCAAGATTAGTTCTTTCTTGAATCAGTTTTTCACTTCATGAATTGAGACTTGCAATATTTCTAGTGCAGATTAAAAATACTGAGATGTAAATAATCTATTGTAAAAAAACTCAATACAAGCAATTTGTGAAGTATAAAATACTCACGTAGTAGATTGAAGAGTTTTAGCAACTGTTGTCTGCTGTTTGTTCAGTTCTCCACACATTTTCATGGACTCTGAAGATGAATATTCATGTTTTTCTCTCATGTTTTACTTGTACAGATGTACCAGTTCTTCTCTGCTGCAGTCCTGCTGATTTTAGCACTAAGTTTACACGTGGAGGCAGGAAAATGCCCCAGAGTGTGCAGCTGTGACAGCACCAAACTCACCGTCGCCTGCATTGGCAAGAACCTAACGGAGGTTCCACTGACTATAGATGAGGTGAGGACTTCAAATGTAAAGTTTTTTATGTATAATAAATTATGCTTTAAAAGGGAATTTGATATAAGGTCATTTACCTGTCAGGTCTTCATCATATAAATATAGTAACTAAAAGCAATTAAGTAAAAGTAATAAAAACAATAATTATCAGGAAATTAATATCTAAGTACAATTTCACAGTATTTTAATGGACTACAGTTCTTTACTTCCACCACAGTTCAGAGGGAAATATTGTACTTCACTCCACCACATTTGTTACAGCTTCAGTTACTTCACTTGAGTTTTGGTTTTCTGTAGATTAATTATCTTTTGCCTCTGTCCTCACAGATTACGGTGAAACTGGACCTCAGGAACAACAACCTGCAGGTGCTGCCTAGAGGGGCATTCGTGCTCACGCCCTACCTCACCCACCTCAACCTGCAACGCTGCAACATCATCACGGTGAAGGAGGGTGCTTTCCGGACTCTGAGTCGCGTGGTCTCCCTAAACCTGGCCTACAACAAAATTGACATCCTTTACCAGGTCAGAGGACAAAACTGCGACGCTGAAAAGACTGAGTGGATATTCTTCATGTTTGCCTAAAAAGACTGGACCACCCACATGTTCTGTTTTTTTAGAGATATGAGGTATTATAAAATCCTCTTGTTTTCTTATTCCTTTTCTGCTACATCTGACCATAGGAGTCCTTTGATGGGCTTTCCTCTCTGAAAGAGCTGCATCTGGACCACAACCGTGTAGAAGAGATTCAGCCTGGAGCCTTCACCCAGCTCGGCTTCCTCAACATGCTGGCCCTCACCCACAACCAGCTGGTTTACATCCCCAACATGGCCTTTCAGGTACTCAGATTAGTAATTACAGACTTTTTATCACCACAAACACAGACGCTGATACAAATGCAAAATAAACTGCCCACACATACTGTACAAAATGATTAAACATCAGTGATGGCAGAAATTTTCAGATTTACTGAAGTAAAGTGTTAATACCACAACGTTAAAAGACCTGCATTTAAATAGTGTGTAAAAGTATGTAAATAAATGATCATCAAGAAAATGTAAATGATGGGAAATAAAAGTATCCAGTGTAGAAAGAAATACCTCTGTGGCTGTTCTTCTCTATGTCATATCTGTACCACTCATACATTAACTCGACAGTGATGTTACTCGTCTTCCAGGGTCTGAACAACATCAAGTGGCTTCGTCTGAGCCACAACTCCCTGAACAACTTGGCCCATGAGGCGTTCGCCGGTCTGTTTACTCTCACTCGTCTCAGTCTGGACCACAATGAGCTGCAGTTCTTCCCCACTCAGACCATGAACAGGTTGGATTATTATGCTCCTCATGCGGGTTTTTTTGATGTTCAGGTGGAAAACGGTGCTCAGTGCTTCTCAGCAGTTGCAAAACTAGAGAAAAAGTACTATTGGCAAATAAACCAGATTGTCTCATGGTTAAACATATTCCCAATGCAGCTGGTGATGTGAAATTAAGACCAGGCACAAGGACAAATTCCAGTAAATAAAACAATTATGTGCCTTGATTTGGAGTGATACATATTTTTTCAACTGATCAATTGATTTAGACTACTTAATAAAGTGCCAGATGAGTTTACAGTAGTAAAAGAAGGTAAAAACTAACTTTGAAATGCATCAGAAGAAATTACATATTACATAATGAAATCTCCAGCAGTAGTGAGGTCGTATGTTTTTACTCTCTTCTCCCTGTTAAGACTCCGGGAGGTTTCACGCCTTGACATGAGCTACAACCCAATGACCTACCTCGGAGAAGAGTCCGTCTCCATGCCAAAGCTTACACACCTCTACCTCGACCACATGTCTCTTCAGGACCTGTCAGATAAGGCCTTGTCTGGAGCCCCCCTCCTCTCCCACTTTGACCTGAGCCACAATCAGCTTCGTTACCTGGAGCCTCTATCAGGCCCTAAAGAGCTGTCCACCCTCAATTTGACTGGTACATGTGACATATGCCACTGACCCAAATTTAAACATGCAGAGCTGTGAGGTTTTCATTACATCATAACATGAAGGCCTGACTATGTTTTTATATTAGAAAGAAACAGATCAGGAGGATGATTATTACATCACAGTCTGGTTTATTTTCTTAAAGGCAACCCCATCTACTGTAACTGCTACATGCGCCCCCTGAGGGTGTGGGCGAAGGTGGGTGGTGTGAAACTGCTGGGAGCCTGTACTGGACCTCCTCACCTCTCAGACGAGCCGCTGCAGGCGGTGGCTCCTCTGGATCTGCGCTGCCGCAGCAGGGGGGAGGCGCTGAAGGAGTTGGAGGAGGACGATGAGAGCACAGAGAGCTCCCAACCCACAGCCAAGCCCACAGACAAACCCAAGCAGAAAGTCAAGTGTCCGGCTAACTGCAACTGTGATGTGAGTGTTTCTTTTGTGTGTGTGTAGGCAGTGCCGATAGAAACAACATTCGCTGTTGGGCAGATTCTTACCAGGTCATTATGATAAAAGTTAAATTTTAAGATAAAGCTAGTAAAAGGACAGAGTAGGTCAGGTCAGGTACAGAGAAACATGTTTTACTACCACTGAAATGTTGAACTTTTCAATCCAACTATAACACATTATTCTTCTGAATTCCTTCCTTCCTTTAAATAAAATATCCGAACACTGCTGTTATAATAAATTCATTCCAGTAAGATAAATTCCTCAATCTGCTTGGACCCATCCCAGATTGAAGCCCAGCATGCCACATGTGAGGATCAGGGTCACACCAAGGTCCCACGAGGCTTCCCAACGAAGACACAGCTGCTTGACCTTCGCAGAAATCACTTCCACTACCTTCCTGCCAACAGCTTCCCAGGCGCCGCCCAGGTCATTTCAGTTCATCTGGAGTTCTGCAAAATCCATGAAATTGAAGCTGGTGCTTTTCGAGGGATGAAGAACCTGTTTTATTTGTATCTTTCTGACAATGATCTCACATCCTTGGACCCTGGAACCTTTGCTGGAGCACCTGAACTCGCCTACCTTTACCTAGAGGGCAACCGGCTTACACAGCTCCCAGGATCAGGTCAGTGCTAAGTTAGGTCTGGGTGTGTGTAGATTAACATTACAATTTACAATTACAATACAATACAATTTAGAGTTACAGGAAAAACTGATATTCTTCCTCTCTTTGTGTCTCCTGCAGCTCTGGCAGTCTTACCCAGTCTGTTTGTGTTACACCTGGAGAGAAATGCCATCTCCAAACTTGAGCCTGCTGGTTTGCTGACCTCAGCAACACCTAAGCTTAGAGAACTATACTTGACTAATAACACCTTAACTAGTATTGCCAAGGGGGCTCTGGACTCAGCTTTCCTAGGTATACTTCACCTGGATTTAAATCAGCTGACAGAAGTGCCCGTTCATGCTCTCTCCCAAACCTCTAATCTGGAAGAACTTAACCTGTCTCACAACCCAGTTCTTTGGGTGGGACCGAACACATTTCAGCCGGTGTCTCAAAGTCTAAAGAGGCTTCACCTGGATCAGATGGGCATGGAGAAGGTATCATAGACCATTTTAAGATAAACAGGAGAGGGTTTTCCATCTCTCTACTGTCTTGGTCATCATATTGTTTTTCCTGCATTCCTCCTCCCAACACCCCAACCTCCAAATAAACTTTATAACTTGGTTTTTAATCTACCATATTTTTATTGTGATGCAGCTCTAGTTTAGTTTTTAGTTGAGTTTTTAGTTTAGGTTAAGTGAGAAAGAGGAACCCTAAAGAGACTAGAGTCTAGAGTTACAAGAGTCTCAAGACTCTTCAAGACTTGCAGTCAAATCACTGACATGATGATAATATACAAATATAGCTCCCTAAATTGTTCCTCCTTGCAGATGTCTAAAGATGCTCTGGCGGGGCTGGGCCCAGGGCTGAGGGCTCTCACTGTGAGGGGAAACCAGCTGCAGGAGCTTCCTGATCTGAGCCCGCTCACCAGCCTGGAGGTGGTCGACCTGCAGGACAACCCCCTGCTGTGTGACTGTCCTCTGCTGCCCCTTCGCAGGTCGGTGCAAGGTTTCATTGGATTTAACGTATTGTAAAGCATCTGTAAGAGATTATTTTCAGTAAACAACACATTTAGATTGTGGCTCATGCTCATTGACGAATTATTCTGTCTTCCTTGGCCTCTGGTCTTCAGGTGGATGGAGAACGTGAGCTTGGAGGTGATCGCTACCTGTGGTCAACCTCCAGAGCTCAGGGGTCAGAGCATCAGGGAGGTCAATGTCTTCACATCCTGCCCAGAAAGCAGCTCTTCTCCAGCTGAGGGGGTCACTGTGGACCACAGATCTCCAGAAGGGGAGAAAGCCAAACCGAATCTCTCAAAAGCCCCACGAGTTAAAGCTAGACCTGCAAAGCCCAAAGCTAAAAAGTCCAAACCAACCAAAAAACAGCTTCAGAGGAAACCTGCAGCACCAAAAGTGACAAACAAGAAGACACCATAATAAGTGAATTTAACAAATTGCAAAAACATTATTGTTATTTTTTTATGCAATTAACCTGCTCTCATGTTAAAATGTGTTAATGCAGTCAGACAGATGAGTGTGTAGATGGTTTGTTTTAAATTAAAGTGCTTCTGATAACAACTTTCTGTAGAATGTACATGCACCCTTTATTATTTGAGTATATAAGGTAAAAATATACATAAAATGATAATGAAAATGACAGATCTTCAACACACAGTGCTATTTAACAATAATTAAGGGGTCTGTTTAAACAAAGTACTATATATAATAAATAAGAAATAAATGTCTATACATTTAAACATAGCTATGTACTGGTAATTTATGAGTATTTGTTGTTTTATGTAAATCTGAGAAGGTACTACTGCAGTGTCCTTGTTCTACCTCATATATAAATGTAGAAGCTGTGGGTCGCTCATCGTGGTTCCATGGTGTAATGGTTAGCACTCTGGACTCTGAATCCAGCGATCCGAGTTCAAATCTCGGTGGAACCTGACTTTTTTTTAATGCGCTCTTCGTTTTATGTTAATGTTTGTGGTCATTTTAAGCAGTGTAACATAATCACCCCTCTCTGTAACAACTATATATTAATACCACTACCGATTACAACACACGGTCAATGCGCTAAAACGCCGGCGGAAATTGTTCCGGTACTTCCGGGTTACTCACCGTCTTCATTACGCCGAATTCCCTGGTTAAGATGGCAGCAGCTATGGATGTTGATACACCCAGCGGCACAAACAGTGGCGCCAGCAAGAAGCGATTTGAAGTTAAGAAGGTATGGATTATATGGAAACACGGTGCACTCGAGTAAATAATGTGTTTAATCTGTCAGCAGCGTCAAATACAACTCGTCGACGCTAGCTAGCTACTTGCTAATAGCATCCTAGAGCAAACTCACTGTAGTGTCGTCGTTAGCATGTACCTAGTTAGCTAGATGTTAGCCTCAAGCTGGGGCATGATTTTGCACTTCTCCTTTCAGGCTATGCGGTTAACTTTATTAAAAAGAGCTAATCCTGGTGTGACGGAGACCATTCACCCACACTAATCTCTAATCAACAAGAAAAATAAGCCATCCTATTGTCGACGTTTAATTTTCGGTTCAACAGCAAAGCTCTAAACTCATGCGAGCTAATTTAGCTTAGCTTAACTAAGCCGCACTTCCCAGCTTTACATTTAGAATAGAGAAATGCTGAAAATGCTTATTCTGTATTCACAATAATAAGTATATTAGAGTTAACCTAAACCACAATATCACTAACGGTTCTATCTGATCATTAAAATGTTGTGTGAACCCTAAAGTAAGAAGAGATTAAACGTTGAGTATTAATCATTGTTTATCTTGACTGATGCACTAATATTAGTTAAAATATCTTTAAAATGACAGCTATATAGTTATCACTGTCTTTTAAATGTGTTTAGAGTACCCAGATACATCTTAACTTTATATTTCTGTAAAACCATTAACTTTACAATCTAAACCATGTTTACTCTTCATGTCCTGTACAGATAACATCTGGATCACATTAAATTCCTTACTTTATCTCTTCTTTCTATATTATTTTGTTGTTGGTATTAATCTCTAAAACTATCAATCAGGTCACTCACTGTTCCCATATTGTTTGCTGTGCTATTTAAAAAAGTTAAGAGCATGTTTAAGTGGTTTAAATCTAAAGTGATAAATGTGTTTGTTTTCCAGTGGAATGCAGTGGCACTGTGGGCCTGGGACATTGTGGTGGACAACTGTGCTATCTGTCGGAACCACATCATGGATCTCTGTGAGTTCGCTTTCACAACGTTTTCTTTAAACCACATTTAAGCTGAATAATACATGATATAGAAAGAGGAAGCAGCTGTGAAACTGCACATCAGCAGTGAGCTGCTCCAGATTACAGTGTTTTGTCAAACTTATTTTTTTCCGCCTTCCTCCATCAGGTATAGAGTGTCAGGCCAATCAAGCATCAGCAACATCTGAAGAGTGCACTGTAGCATGGGGTGTGTGCAATGTAAGTACCCAAGACCTACCCACGTGGATATAAAATTGGTGAGCTGACTTTAGAGTTGAGCAGGCAGGGAATTCATATTATATGATATATATTATATAGTATTGAGTATATGTATATAACAGTAAGGCAAAAATTTCTGATTATGTCTTTATTGAACACACTCAATATTCAAAATGATAGTGGAAAAAGTAAGTGAACCCTTAAAATTATTAATTGGTTGCATCTCTGTTGGGTTGATATCTGGGCCTTGACCTGGCCACCCCAAAAAAGCAGATTTAGTTTTTCTGTCTAATCTGTTGTGGATTTATTCTGGTGTTGGATCATTGTCCTGTTGCCAACCCAACCTCTACAGGGTTTCAGCTGACGCACAGGCATTCTCATAATATCCTCAGCTTTTTTTGAGGTCATTAAGTTAAGGGTTCACATAGCTTTTTATGATAGGCACATTATATTTGTCAATACTCTTGACTTAGATGAACATCAGATCACATTTTATTACAAATTAATGCAGAAAACCATGACATTTCAAAAGGTTCATATACTTTTCTTGCTACTGGAGGTAATATTAGAAAGTTGCGTTTACTACATAGAACTGCTTTTTAAAATTACTAACAAAAGATGAAAATCAGTTATCAAAGGAATGCAAAATTGGTTACTCTTGACTGAATTCACCCCATTCTGTACATGCAATATATTCATGTGTTTTTTTTTTTGTATGTTTGTGTGTTTTTTCCTAGCATGCCTTTCATTTCCACTGTATTTCCCGCTGGCTGAAAACCAGACAAGTGTGCCCCCTGGACAATAGGGAGTGGGAGTTTCAGAAGTGAGTATTTATTTTGAAAATGTCATAGAGTTGTGTGAATCTTAGCTTGGCTGCTCTTTTGTTGCCTTTGACAGTGAAAAGTTGTTTCAAGGAACGTCAACATTAACAGTACGTCCTGTTTTCCTTTTCCACAGGTATGGACACTAGCTGTGTTATTGTTGACATCTTTATTGACTTCTTCAAACATCATCCTTACTTCTTTTCCGTTCCCTCCTGGTTGAAATTCTAGTTATTATTTTACCCCCACGTCTTTGTTTTTGGTATATTGTAAGTACATAAATAAACATAATTGTTGACACACAACAGGAGTTTAACGTTTCTCGTGGCTGAAACTCTGTAGCATGAATGAATGAAATGCTGACGTACAGCTGCTAAAGAGAACATGATTCAACATTTGTGACGGTTAAACAACTGTTTAGTGGAGGAAAACGCTGCCATCGGTGGGAGGAATTTGTTCTGTCAGATCAGAGCAGTAATCCTCTGGCTCAATAACAGATGCGCAGTGCGGATTAAGCGGCAGAATGACCCACGCTCCCTTTGGACCTGATTTATAATAATGCACCTGTAGGCACCTGCATGTATGCTCAGTTTCTGTTTAAAACAAGTTTACATGTAGAACCAGTCAGTTACCTGATTGGGGTTAATCTACACAAATTAACACTTGTATATTTTAAAAAGTCCAATAATTCCACAGCTGCAGCTTCAACATTTTGAAGAATTAATTCCTCGTGTCAATGATGGTAAATGAAGTGAACTAGACTGGATGAAGGAAGACATTTGACAACTTCTTGGGTTTCACAAAATTTTGAAGGACGTTTCAATTATTTTCTAAACCTTTTGATCAAATGCTTAATACAGTCTCATTCTGATTGTTCTGGTCTGACCAAAGGAAAAACAGGCTAAGGCACAAACATACAAAAGTCTTTAGGTGCTGGACCAGAAAGTAAACCTTAGGGAAAATATCTCCACACTACAGCACAAGCTATCAGCAAATGTAATAAAGCTGCTTCAGGAATCATCAAATATCTCTGCTGCATCAAACTGCTTTGGTCCAACCAACAGTCTAAAACTGACACGAACAGCAGAAACCCTCACATTTGAGAATCTCAAACCAGTCGAGCTTGTAATAACGGTCCCAATTGTTAAAAAATGTTTTAACGTGGAACATTTCTAAACAGTTTGCCTGTGATCCATCAAAAAAACAAAAAACAAAACTATAATTTATATACAAGGTAAAACATCTGGTTTAGTGAAGGTCTTCCTGGATGTTAATCTGCTTAAAATTAGTTCCATCTATTTAGGAGAAAAAGTATAAAGTCAAATTATATAAATGTTTGTAATGTAAATAACTGAACTAGAAACAAATGTCAAATCTGTTTTGAAGCAACAGAGGTTTTATTATTGTGAATCATTTTTACAGGGTCAGACATAAAGATCAGTTAAATTTTTTGCATCTATAACAATAGATCTGATAACAAAAGTGTCAACTGTTGTGAGTTAAGTTCAAAGAAAGAAAAAACAAAGGTTACCATTAACCATTACCACGTATTAATGTCTGTTTGTGAGCTAGCGTCTTACTGCAGGAGCTCCCAGTTAGCGATTCCAGATGCAGGTTATAAAACCTGTGGTTAAGACACATCAGAGGGGCAAAGTGTGTCACACCTGACTCCTAGCCTTCGGCTGCTTTGTTGAGATGTTGCTAAGTGCTAACAGGCTGATTAAGAACATTTAAAAAATTGCCCACACTTTCTCTACATCACACCTTTTCCCCCGTTTGATCTGCACACAGTGAATAATTGTTGAACAGCGTTGTTGCTCTCCAGATTGTGTCACCACATCTCCCCTCTCCTCTCCGCTTTTGGTCCTTCCCGGTCTACGGCTGTGGTGAAGCTCCAAATTTGGCACTCAGCTTGGTGACGAGGGCCATGATTTTGGGGTTGTTCTGGTATTTGGCGATGTTAGCCGGGTTCTGAGCCACATCCTGGAAGGCAGCCATCACCTCAGGGTCCTGGAGATTAATATGGAAGGCAAACGAGGTTAGCAGCTGAATTTATAATGTGCATTTATAAATCTGCTTTAAAAAACAGCCACGACACCCAGAAGCAGTGTCTAAAGATCTGATCTTTCCTTTTAAATGTTTGAGGAAGCAGAGAACAGAAGACAAGTCAGTGGGTCGTCTTTTTCACCAACATCACATCATCTATCGTTTGCCTTTGTGCATGGGCTTTATAATAAGAAACACCGTCTACAGAGGTGAAGTGCGAGCTGTGTTTGAGGTATTCAGGAACAGTACACACATACTATACTTGGTAATTCACCTTCATGGCGTTGAGCAGTTCAGGATCTTTCAGAAATTCACCAAGACCTGGCATGCCAGCAGCAGCTCCACCTGGGAATCCACCAGGGAATCCACCAGCACCTGCAAAGTGACAACAAGACTCATTAGTTAATGAGCGACACTCATGTCTAACAAAGAGGTAATGAATCCCTGCAGCAGAGAGAAACACTTTGCTGTGTGATGTTCGAGAGAATTTAGGAAATAGTGTGCAATCAACGATGATTACAAACAGACAGGTCTTAATAACTAGTTTTTTTAACTATCATCTGTCTTTATACTTGATGTTTTGTTAATTATTCCTCTCATATGCATTTTGTGACATGTTCTTGTTAAGTCTCTTTGTTTGGATTTTCAGCTGTACTGTTCTCCTTCACGTTTTCTTTACAGACACATGTATTGGGGTTAAGGCTGAGGTTAATATTTATCCCTCAGTATTTCTGGTAATCTTTATGTTGGTTTCAGTTTAACTCAGACTTCTGGTGGCATGGCTTTGTATAATAATCTTGCTTTCATCCAGCCACTCTGCAGCAGCCTTTTGCCCTGCACTTATTTAGAAAACAGAGCAGAAACCCTGTTACACGCAGGAATCAGCTGGAAAGCAGGTTTCTCTAATCTCCTACCCTGATTACAGAAACTAGGAGCCTGTATCATGAAGACAGATTAGTAGCTTTTCCAGCTTCTGTGTCTTTGGGCTGAACTCCAGTGTCATGACGCTGACTGGGGCAGATCTTCATGGTAATTTATGCTGCACCTCACTCAGCTCCGGAGCAGGTTAACTTCAACAGCCCAAATACTGACCAGATAAGATAATCCAAAAGACTCTGACTGTGATGTTAAATGTCCCCAGTTTCTTGTTTACATGATAATTGAGAACAACTTGTTTCCACTCCCCTACCTGGAAAGAACCCTCCTGCTCCTGCTCCTGCTCCTGCACCTGCTCCTGCACTGTGTCGTGCTTCTTCCTCCTGTTGGGACACGAGAAAATGGGACAGAAAACAGTCTTTGTTAGATTTAGGGGAAGTTTAGATGTTTGACAAACACACCGTTTAATCCTCATCCTCCTGAGAACATAAAGATAAGAAGCTAAACAGGGTAGGTTAGAAAGAAATAACAGTGTGATCTCGTATTTTTCTTATCGTTGTTATGAGCTCTGTGCTGCAGTGTAGGAACCAAGCTGTTCTTTATTACTATGTCTCCAACATGGACCATGAGGAGGTTCATGTTTTGCTTGGGATTTGAACTGCTGAGGTGGGAAAATCAGGCACCTCATCTGTGTTCGGTTGTTCTGGAGCATTTTTAAATGTACAGCTCATATCAACCAACAACAGTGTATAAATATGTTGTGTTTGCCTGTGTTGAATGGCCTGTGTTTTGTTTTTTTAAACTGTATTTGCCCCATTCTGAGAGCAGCTCACCCTCTGAGCTCGTGCGTGCTCCTCTCTGGCTTTCTTTATCCGCTCCTGCTTCTGCCTGATCTCCTTCTCTTCTCTCTTGCGCTCATATTTGCGTCTGTGCTCCATAATTTTGTTAGCCTGGAAATGAAGAAAAGCATTAAGCAGATCAAAGAGCATCACAATCATCTTTGATTCCTGTCTGTCTGGAGAACTGCTCTGTTCCAGAATCATCTGAACACACTACACAGAGCTCGACTTTCATTCTCTCTCTTCTTGGGTACTATACCTTAGGCTGAACCTCTTTCAGCAGCGCACTGGCGTCCTCATCATAGTCCAGTTTACAGGCTGTGGCCAAGTCCTTGGCTGCCTCCTCCCAGTGACCCAGCAGCCTGCAGCGACACACACACACACACACACACACACACACACACACACACACACACACACACACACACACACACACACACACACACACACACACACACACACACACACACAAGCAAAATGCAGCACTGTCAGATCACTAAGCAGATGGCACAACATGAGCGGCACAGAGAAAAACAAACTGCATGAATTAACTGACAGTCGAAGGCTTTAATAGTTCGACTTCCTCATCCTCAAACACGTTTCATGTTAAAGAGCCTCTGAGTGCTTTAAGACAACACTGATCTATGTCACAAAGTGGTATCGATCTAATAACATCTTGTTACAGTTTCGATGCATGTTGGTTTGTAGATGAGCGGAGTAGCAGCTGTCACGTTGTGTAAATCCCCATAAATTTCTGACATGTCAGGATTTTAGTACCATCATTGCTCACACAATCTCACTGTTCACTTTAACACATGTAGATCAAAACGATATTATTACTTTTAATTTATCTAAATAAATGTCCTACAACTGCTCATGTCACGTGACTATTTTGATCCAATCATAACTAAGGTGTACCAAAATGTTGATTTAATAAAACCCAGAATGACCTTAACAATGCACCCAGGGCATATCCAAGATGTCCTGTGTGTCCTTGAATCACTGGTGAACTCACTCTTTTCACAACTACAGCTTGCTGATATTTCATAGAATTTGTTCTTACGTCTACCTGTGCAGTGTTTCCTGTTCCACCGGCTGTCATAGAACCCCAGGGCAAGGAGGGTGCATAGTGTTACTGCCCTAGTAGGTTGATGGAACTTATGCATATGGCATAGTTAATAAGATCTGAAGAAAAGCTCTTCTATAACATCCGCTGTATTGCTGCAGGGGTTATAACTTTGCTGCTTTTCTCTGTGGCATAAATGTAAACATTACATAATTTAATAATAATAATAATTCAACTGAATATTACCAGGTTTTTTGAGAGCAATAGTAATTCTATTACCACGTAGCTCAGCTAATGAAATAAAATGTGCCTGTTGCTGAACAGTTGAGGCGTTTATGTTGGTTATTTTGAGGTTAAAATCCGGCCATGTTAAAAACATCAGTGCTGTGCAAACACAATTTCTCCAAGGTGGACCTGTGGCTGACCGTTTTGTTTTATAAACTTAAAGCAAACTCAAGATTGGGTTATGTGGAGTTTAAAACATATTGTTTAGGTGAAAAACTGTTTTGGGATTTTGATTATGTGTCATTCATGCAACCAGCCACTAGGGTGATTCAGACTCAAACAAAGCTGTGCATGTGTACAAAAACTGGGATACTCCATGGACCACCACGATGTGGAAGTAAGTAGCAGAAGGTGGTGTGTTAGGATGCTAAACCTGACCCCTTAGCCTTACTCTAACTCTAAGCACCGACATGTTATCCAACATGCATTCTGTAGGATTTGTTTGGTTTAGTATAAATAGGCCACACTGAAGGATCAACTTCATGGTAATATACTGGGATTCCTGTTAAAACAGGCTGCAGAAATGTACCTGTGAGCTTTTCCTCTCCATTTGTAAGGCTGTGCAGAGTCTGGGTTGATGCTGATGGCTCTGTCACAGTCTCTTATAGCTGCGTTGGGTTTCTGCATCTGGATGTAGACACTAACACAAAGAGGACAACAGATTACACTCGGTTATTCAGAACAATGGATTGCCAAATGCTCTACCATGAACAACTTGAATCAAAGACGCCGAGGATGCTCACCTTGCCCTCTTGGCGTACATAATGGCGACACAAGGGTTCAGTTTGATGGCTTCACTGAAAAGATCCAGAGCTTTCGGCAGATCACCTGCAAGTGGAAATTACATGATTAAAAAAAACTAATTCAGTTTTTACCTGATTACTGCAGCAACTAAATCTACATTCAACACTTCAACCCACCTTCTCCTAGTGCATTAATGGCTTCAATCTTCTTCTCATTGGCCTGGTCCATCATCTCATCTGTGACCTGAGGGAATGTATGGACACAAACATTTAAACCAAATCTGTCTGAAGATTATTTTGCAGGCCTGAGATCTCCTTAAAAATAGTTTGGTTTCCTTGTAAGAAAGTTAGATTAAATGTACATATGCATGATTAATAGATAATACATTTTACCTCTATGTTTCCAAAGTCTTCCATGCCCTGCGGCTCATCAGCATCAGGTTCGATCACTCCCTCTTTGTCGATTTCTAAAAAAGCGAACAGATCAACTCTTACGACACTGTTTTAGTACATTTTAGAACAATCTTGGTTAACATTTGCTAAATTACTTTTTTTTTTTTCTTTCAGTGGAAGAAGATGGTTAGCTTAGCTTAGCATAAATACTGGAAGCAAGGGGAAACGGTTAGCCTGGTCTCGTAAAAATAAAACGCGTTACCAGGGATACATACTGCTCATTTATTAAGTGCTGGTAGGAGGGTTTTATTTCCTTTCGACATGAAAGTAGCTAAAATAATTTTAATTCCTCTAGACTTTTGTTAAAAATTACCCAGATGATCCTGACCCTTCTGAGCTCACAGAGCACGCTCAATCGCAGCTTCCTCTGACCCTCCCACTGGATAAACTGGTAAATCTAATCTCCACACATGAATCCCACCTACAGACCAACGACCCCTGAGGTCAGAGCTGTGGTTTAGAGTTGAGGATGCAGTACCTATTTCACTCTCCTCGCTCTCTGATGGTACAGGAGGTTCAGGCTCTGGAGATGAAGCCGATGTAGGTGGAGGACCACAAGGACAGCCACCCTACGAGTGAGAAAAACAATATAATGTTTTAACTGCAAATACGTCTTTTGTGTTTCAGTGTTTTGTTTCTAGACACATCAGCATATGATACAAAGGAAATAAAATTCAGATAAAACTAAAATACAAAAAAATACTAAAGTTTTCTTGATTTGTAGCTCATCTCTAAGTTTGTTTGGATAAAAGAAGCATCTGTCATCGTCCCATCTATTTGTGGATGAGAGTGGAAAGAGGTGCAGCACCAAGTCAGGACAGAGGAGACACGTATTACAACTATCTGTGTGTCAAAAGCTTATTTTATTTACAGACGATCATAGATGTACACAAAATAGACACCGAGAAGCTTAAAATAAACAGCATAATAATAAATATATAAATATTTATTTGTCACCTGGCATGAATCCTTTTTCTTGGGTAGGGGAGGAAGTGTTGCACCCATGCTGCAATATACAATTATGGAGATCAAGTCAGGGGGCATCCTTTTCATCAATAATCCCTCCATAACCCACCCTTAATTTTAACTAACTTCAATCTAATCTGAACCCTGAAACGACACGTTGACCTTAAAACACTGTGCTTGGTCGACTTCACTAGAGATTTACATGAAACAACAAAACCTCCATGAGTATGTTACATGTTGACACAGATCAGATGTTCAGAGTGGTCACAGGATGAAGAAACAGCCGAGCACCAGGTGTACTCACTTCTCCAGCCAGATCCGGAAGAACTCCATCTCTGGCAGGTGCAGGATGCCGGGATTGGACTCGCACATCTGCACAAAGCCCTTTAACTCTGCCACTTTCCGTGGGTCCATGCTGCTCTGTCAGGTCCTGCACACAGCACGCTGCATGTGGAGGAAACCAGAGAGAAAAACAACAAACAACTTTACGAGCTGCTGCTTTAACATTATGTGTTCAGTTTCCAACACTTTATTTCAGAATTAGTTTTAGTAGCAAGGGTATTATTATTTCTCTTTTAGCTCATAAACACAATGTGGTAATAAGTATTAATGGCATCTGTTCAGAGGGAGAAACCACTCAAACTGGTGGCTGCAGTTGTGCAACATGCAACAGCTGGCAATGACAAATGGGTATGAGTGGCTAAACCTGTGCATAATCCAGACAGCACCTCCAAGCCCCCGCGACTTGATGAAAAGTTTCTCGTTCCGTTTTTTATATTTTTGCAGCATTTGAAGGCATCAGGACACAAGTGTTGATAGATTCACAGCCAGGTGTGCGTGCTAGACTGTACGTGCAACCATTCTCTGTTCCCCTTGATTATATCATGAGCAAAGAGAAGTCTGCTCCACCTTAATCACACATCAGACTGGTCGGTCAGTATTTTCTCTGTTATGCAGGAGCCGTGGATTAACCGGAGCGCATCAGTCCTGTGCGTCCTGACCCTTCTTTCCAACTTCAGTTAAATTTCTTTCCGCGGTTCAAATTTTCCATTTATTCTTAATTTAAAATTAAAAAACACTTTGATGTGAGATAAATATGAAATGATGCAAAACACGGAAATTGTCATAACTAATCACCAAACATCCCTTCCTCTGTCGTTCCCTCTCTGCGCCCGGCTTAAGCTCCAGTCCACATTATCTCCAACATGATTCATCCAGAAGTGTGTAGGTGTGTAGGACACTCTTTATTAATTATGGTCCATCTGCTGATTTAATTTGTTAGTGTGTTCACCTGTAAGACTAATTATGAATTAGCAGTTTGCTTTGCAGTTCTGATGAAGTAGTTTTATCCTGAAGATCCTGGCCCGTAGCCTTCATGGTGGTCGAGGAATAAATAAGCTACATCCTTATTTGGCTCAGTTCAAACTCCATACACCCATACAACACATGTAATTTACACATTAACACCGAAGCATTAACGCATGTTGCAATAATCACACGCCAGAAGTTTCTGGAAATGTGAATCAATCCGTGACGCGCTGACTGTTTGACGCATGATAGCACCGTTAGCTTAGCTAGCTAACTCTGCAACACGCGCCGAGATTAATGGGAAATACTGTGGAGCCGCAGCAACAAAGTTCAGCTAGCGGATAGAAACGCACCTGATTAAAGATATGCACCGTTCACACCCCAGAAGAAATACCGTGGATGACTGTTGGGGTCTCGGCACAGCTGCTCCGTCAGTGGCGTCGCTCCTGTGTTTTCATTCAGGCGACTCGTCGGACAGCCCGAGGGAGGCTGGGGCTTTATGGCCCCGAGTAATGTCTGCCAGGCAGCTCCAGGGCAAACTGCACCTTCTCCCCAAACTTAACATCTAAAGTTATTTACATCATGTTAATCATTATATTCGGTGACAGAGATACACAAAAAGTGCAAGTACGTGCATTAAGAAGTATTCTTCTACAAGTTGAAGTACCGCTTCAGTGCTAAATACATTATTTTAATTTTATTTTCAGTTCTGATAAAAAAGATATTTTAACTATTGTTGATTTAACTCGATGCTGTTTATAACATGATTGTAACATGAATGTGAGTCTACGACGGAGGATTAGAGCCGTGAAGAAGATTTTGCAGTTTGCATTTCGAGATTGAAGTGAACTGGTTTTGGTAAATAATGGCTTTTCTCTTTTAGCTCATATAAGAAGTGTGTAAGAAGCATTAGGAGATTTCTCTTGATTAATCATAATAATCTCATCCATTCAGTTCCATTTAGTTTGCCGTTTTAGTTTTCTGCAAGAAACAACGTTAAAAACCTATTTTTGCGAGTTTTATTTGACAAATCGTCTCAATGTTTTTCTCAATTCAGAAGTAGTTATCACGAAGCAAATCATTAATAATTTATTAGGTGATTAGATTTTGTATCTGCAAAGTAACTAAAGCTGACAAATACAATATTTCCATATGAACAGTGGAGTAACAAAATTAATATAATATCAAAATATGCAAATAAAAAAAAAGTAGGATACGTAAAATTGTACAAAACCAGTTGCTTATTGGTGACTGTGCAGAAATACTACCTGACAGTCCACACTCAGGGATCAGGAAATAACCATTTCAGGCTTTAATACTTGTGCCCTGAATTTGGTCTCTCAGGGATCAACGTATTCTCTAGTACACTTCACTACAAGCTTCATTTGAAGAATGAAATATCTTTCACGCATTTTTATTTTAATTATTCAGAAATCTTACAATTATTATATTAATTATATTATATTAATTATATCCAGTTTTTTTTAATAATTTAGCGGGGGGGGGGGAGAATAATGCAATATTAATTTATAATCTTTGGCAAATTCCAAATTATTTAGCAAACCTGCTAAATTAAAAAACAACAAAGATCACACCAATCTATGTTATCTATTAGTTAAATGTAAAAAACTCTATGTGTTGTTTATACTTACATATCTCTTTTGATGCCTGCCTGAGAAGCCAAACTCATGAGATCTATTCCCCCAGCGATCAGTGACCGTGGTTAGCAAACATGGTAGCAGCATGCTAACACGCTAACTTGTCGGATTCTAACGTCGGTAAGTCTCAGCAACATCCCGCTGTGTGTGTGTGATAACTGACGACTTCGTACTTCACCGTAACTGTGACTTTTTTAGTCAGAAACGCGACGACATGCGGTGACTGATCGGTGTCCTCCAGTTGCAGCAACCATGTTGCCCCGGACCAGCACCGTGGTCCGGGCTGCTGCCGAGCTGCTGCCGCGGCGGAGCCGGAGTCCAGGTGAGTCCAGTGTGCTGTTCGTGTTAAAGTACCAAGTTGACCTGTTGATCCACTTCTTTTACCTGACAGTTCGGTTTACTTTGTAGAAGCTGTTTTAAAAATATAATAAACTGTTTGTTTAAAGGTTTAAAGTTAATTCACTGATGTTTCAATGAGTGTTTCTCTCCTTCACCTGCAAACTACTAAAATTAATCTGTGTTAACATATATAACATGCAGGATCTAATATCATCAGTAATAGAAATAATGTCTGCAGATTGTGTACTTTTACTCTGATGCTTTTTGTAGATTTAGATTAGATTTTGAAAGGAGGTCTTTTTTAACACTGGTGTCTCTTGTATTTGAACTTAGTATTAATTAGTGAACATTTTGCCTTTGGAAACTTATCTCTGTTTTTTGAGATGATGTGAGATTTAAACAACCTCTTCACCAAGTAAACTCATTTATGTGCCCAGGTTGACGCCTCAAAGACCAAAATACATACTGAGAAAGATTCTTTACAGGTTACAGTTATGTGACAGTCATGCTGTTTCTTGGTTCCCTCCAACATACTGTATGTGTGGCATTTCTGTACATCAATTTCACACTATCTCAGTGCAGCATCATCTGTGCCCATTGCGGTCTGTTTTTGTCAACTGTGTTGTGCGTCTGTCTGTAGGCTGCGTCTGGTGGCCGTGCAGAAACATTTCTGTGAAACCAGGAAGTTTAAAACCAAAGACGGTTCCATCTCGGTACTTAGGTCAGCCCAGCCCTTTCACTCACCCACACCTCATTAAACATGGTGAGTATCGTTTACAACGCAATGCTGGGTCGGTGCATTTTCACCTTTAAGGGTTTGTGTAGCTGCTGCTCAGCGCTGAAACTCCACGTATCTGATCTCTGCTCTTCAGGTGAGGTGACCCCAGGTTTGAGTCAGACAGAATATGAGCTCCGCCGACACCGGCTGGCCGCACTTATCGAGGCCCAGGCAGACAGGTTTGGACCTTCTGCCTCCTCCAGCACCCATGTGGTCTTAGTTTTGTCCCACCCGACCCGCTTCATGTCCAATGATATCCCTTATCCCTTCCACCAGAACCAGGTGTGTGTTTGCTTTCAAGTTACATTTATTCACCTTCAGTTTAATCTTGTTCTGATTTGATTCGTTTTTGAACATAACAGGAAACAGCACAGAATTCTGAACAATAAATTTGCAGGTTCTAAATGTGAATCACCTGTAACACGACTTTTACTTCACAGTTTTATGTTTTTGTATGTTGTTTTCTGTTGTAATTTTAGTGAGGCTTTAAAAAAATTAACCTGGAGCCAAACGTTTTGCAGGATTTTCTCTACCTCAGTGGCATCTTAGAGCCTGACAGTGCCTTGGTTCTGTATGGGAAAGGACGACCGGACCAAGCCATCTTGTTCGTCCCCCGCAGAGACCCGGGGAGAGAGCTGTGGGACGGGCCCCGGTCGGGGAAGGATGGGGCAGCTGCTTTGACTGGCATAGAGAGAGTTCACAGCACTGAAGAACTAGGTGTTGTGCTGAAGAGCCTTAAAGGTGTGTGGAAGGGGGAATCATGCAAATATTGTAGCGTCACTCTACTCTGAAAGTGTTCTCTGCAGAAGAAGAACTGTTTGTGCTTTTTGCTTTTAACTAATTAACTGATTTAATTTAGTTTCTCTGATTCACTTTCAGGCACTCTGCTGTGGTACGATAGTTCCCAGCCTGCCCACCCTCGGCTCCACAAGGCGCACGTTTCTCCCTTGCTGGACGCCGGGCCGATGCCACACTCTGTCAGGCCCCTCATACACTCTCTCAGGGCTCTCAAGAGCTCAGCGGAGGTGGCGCTAATGCAAGAAGCAGGTCGTATCACAGCAGAGGTTGGTGTCTTTCGTACCTATATTAAGTCACAAAGAGAGAATTTGGGCTAAAAAAGGTGACAGCATTAATGTGACTAATGTGGAAGGCTGATCTGTGTACTTACATTCTTTATATAGAAAGCATACTGTATGTGTACGATCCAACTTGAGGGTATAAGGACAGAGAATGTCATTGTAGTATATGCTGAATGTAAAACGCCATGAGGCAAATTAATGTTTAATGATATTGGGCTTTAAAAATAAAATTTAATGCCCATGAAGTAAAACAAGATCATAACGTTTGACCATAACACATACTGTACGTCCACAGTCTCCTCAGCCAACCCACTGTCAGCCTGTTGCAGACATCTCACCTCTCCCACATTGGAGCCTTGAGCATATTAATACTACTGAACACCGATAAATTGAATACAATATCCAGGAAATATTTTTAGTTAGTCACTTGCTTGTGTTTCATTTGTGTTGTCAAGGCGTTCAGGCACAGTACAGAGTGTACATCATCCATGTTTACAGAGGCCTGTCCCCCTGTTATTTTTTAGAAAAATCCATTGCCGTCAATACTGTAACTCTCTCAATCTTTCACTGCACACACTGCATTTGTCTGCGTCAGGTCTTCAGCAGGTGGAGTTCAGCTCAGTCAATGTCTGCCGTACTTCTTCAGCCTGAAAAGGTTTTTGGTTGTATTAATGTGCTTGACTGAATCTGAGCACACAGAATGCTCCTGTACACCTCTGCAGTCACTCTGTTCCTTCTGACAGCAGTGAAATCATCGGTACATGCCATTGTATCCTGTTTGACAGATGATGTGCTGCTCTGGGTCAGGAGCTGTTCCTCTTATTCCTCCACACTTTCCTTTTTCCATCATTTTGATGGTTTAAGGTGGTTTTTGTTTCCTTTGTTCTGCAACTCTAGTCTCCTCTTGACTGTTAAGGATCCAACATGTATAGATGTGTTGTGAGGAGCAGTCCTGCTGTGGAGTCTTTAATAAGTTTTCACTGTGCAGATACTTTTTTTTAATTGGTCCTTAGTCAACCAAGTGGTTTGCCTTTTTTTTTCTCACCTGCTTTTTTATTATGCACCCAAATGTTGATTTTGACAAATCAACCACCTTCGATATTTCAGACTTTTCTTTTATGACTCTGATTTTCTACACTGCCACTAACGTTATTACTACTGAACTCTCACATTTTTTGTGCATGAACTAATGGTCAAACAACACACAGCATACACTTTGTGCACTATGTGCTGAAAAGACTTACAGAATCCATTTTATAACTGTCTGGACTGTTGCTGTACTGAGAACAACTGTGTCTTTCAGGCTTTTAGGAAGACGATGGCTCTGTCTCAAGGAGATGTGGATGAAGCTGTGCTTTTTGCTAAGGTAACAAAAACTAAAGATGAATTCAGTGTGGCCTGTTATGACCTTCAAGTCTTTTAGTGATCAGGCTCTCTAATGTGATTCCTGCAATTTAACTGTCAAAAATAATGAATGCTCTTCTCCATTAGGGGTAGACAGGACCTAAAAACTGAGTGAATGTGTCTAATTAGTATTTTCAACAGCTATAATACATTATATAAAATATTGACAGGTACTAAGGTTATCACTAAGCATTAGTCGGAAAGTAATTTCCTCTGTGGTCCTCAGGCAGTCTGTTTACGATGAGAAAAGAAGAACCAAGTGACCAATAGTCCTAGTTCTTTATTAACAGTATTTAGCAGACACCCTCTGCTGTGGCACAGCAAAATATCAGCTTGTATTCAGTATATTGTGAGTAGTAGTGCCATCAGCAACGTTACTAATTCATTTTAGTAGAGTCTACAGGGAAGGATTTAAAGATTTCAGACTGATGAAAACTGATTATAGGTTTATAAACTGTGTATCCCTGTTGTTTCAGCTGAGTCTGTTAGTTTTAAGTCACTTAGATCATTATTTACCAAGTTTAGCTCGTGTGGTGGGAGTTTTGATGACAAAAAAATGTGCAGCTCATAGTTACTTATCAAGTCAAAATGCCTTTTTTAAAACATGAAATCTTATTCCAGTTTGATTTTGAGAATCGGATCCATGGCGCCAACTTCCTGGCCTATCCCCCTGTGGTGGCTGGAGGGAATCGAGCCAATACTCTGCACTACATAAACAATAACCAGATTATAAAGGTAAAACAATGTGAATAGGCTACAAAACAATGGAATCACCTATAATTAGCAGACAAATCTTTTTCTGTCTTCCATCAGGCTGGTGAAATGGTGCTGCTCGATGGTGGTTGTGAATACTTTGGTTATGTCAGCGATATCACTCGAACGTGGCCAGTAAATGGGAAGTAAGTTTGACAAGAGAAAGTCATGTTGTATTCTGGTCCTTAAAGGAGATAAAATAATGCCGAATAACTGGCTAAAAGTGGGGGCTGAATCTGGAGTTTGTCATCCAAGTCACTTTGATGACATCTAAACACAATAACACCACAGAAGGTTTAATTCTGGACTAAAAACTAATAACACATTTTTTCTAAATGCAGATTTTTAATTAAAATCCATGTGTTCTGTTATGACATACATATAGATAAAACCTTCCACGTCTTCTAATATTTCATAAAGGTGTGTTACTGAATTGTTGTGTTACTAATGACCAGCATCATTGCATCATAAGTGTTCCCTCTTCCCCTCCAGATTCAGCCCTGCCCAGACTGAGCTGTATGAGGCCGTCCTGGAGGTCCAACGCTCCTGTTTGTCTCTGTGTTCCCCAGGCGTCAGTCTAGATCACATCTATAGTAACATGCTGGCTCAGCTGGGGCGACAGCTCAAGCAGCTTGGCATCGTCAAGCCCGGTACCAATGACGCTGATTTACTAAAGGTGATAATCAAAGAAAACTACATTTTGATGTGAAACGGATCACCCTAGTTTTCTTAAAACAAAGAAGCTGCGGAAAACAAAGTTGTTGTGCTTAAAATAAAACAATTTCTCATGCTGTATATTTATTATTTCAAGAGGCTCAGCTACTCCTTCAGGTATGAAACCTGATGACTTAAAGGACCGTAACATATTTTACACATATTTTTAACATGCTTTGTAGTCAGGAAATAGCCAAATGTTTATTTGGCTAATCTAAATGACAAAGTTCCCTAATTATACCTCCCTTCCAACACAATATGCTTTTATCTTTACCGTTCTCAGGCTGCACGGCGGTATTGCCCACATCATGTTGGTCATTACCTGGGCATGGACGTCCATGACACTCCTGAACTGTCCCGCTCACAGCCTCTACAGCCAGGAATGGCCATCACCATAGAACCAGGTTTTTATAAACTAGGCTTTTAATACCATCTTACTCTCTTGATTTTTCTCCTACGTGGCTGCACATCTTGATGGTCTCTATACCACATTCTCTTTTATGTCTTATATTCCTGTTTAATAAAATATTCACGTCTCTGGTCACAGGGTTGTACATCGGCGAGGACAATGAGCAGGCTCCAGAGCGTTTTCGCGGGCTGGGGATCAGGATTGAGGATGATGTGGTGATCCAAGACAAGGGAGGACCTCTGATCCTGTCCTCTGGCGCGCCCAAGACCATTGCTGATGTAGAGCAGGCCTGTGCTCAGAGATAGGGCAGCAAGAGACAGACAAGTGACCAAGTGAGCCACCGTATAGATGGCAGGCAGTGTCCTGTGCTTTTTCTCCAGGGGCTCAGGGCCCAGATACATGAAAGGTGGAAACATATTAAAAGAAGAAAGAAGAGGTTTTAGTCTCTGCAAGACCTCAAAAAAGTCTGGCATGAGGCTCATACTGTAAACACACTTTTACTGTCAGTCTGAAGGTTTAAAGAAACCAATAGAGGTGGCTTTATGTGGTCAAGAGTAAAGATAACAGTGGTTTAACATATTTTGAAGACATAATTGACAAGTAGTGTACTAAAAATACCAAGACAGAAAATCAGACATGCAAATATTAAGTGTACATCTGTGCTAATGGTTATGAACAGCTCTTCTACAGTAAAGGTGGATTTAATTGTGTGTTAAAGTATACTACATCGTTGCTACTGTGCTATAGTCAGAGCTATGACTGCTACAGCATAGCTCTGACTATACTGGAGACTAGCCTCTAATCATGCACAAGATGTTTGCGTCTAGCATTTTAATGGTGCTATCAGCAGGTAAAATCTAATGCTGGACTGTAAATCAGAATCTACAAACAACAGTTAACTTTTTGCATCGTGTATTCTCAGTGGTTCAGACCCAACAACCATTTTCAAGCATTTTCATTCTGAAAACCTGCCGAATGTGCTTCACATGTTGATTTTCAGAAGGGCCTCAATATGGCACTTTAGGTAACGACATTCTTCATCTGGCTACTATACACAGAAATGCACCATTGTGTCCCAGCTGAACACTGATGCACATAGTCGGAGCGGGTCATATCAACAGACCGTATTTAAAAACCCATAACACAGAGGAACCTGCTCAAAACAGCTGCTGATGAATCTGGAATGATTATCGTGATTACATTAATGCACTGAAATGTTAAAAAGTATATTCTGAAATGTTTGTGTGTTGTGTGTCTTTTTAGCACAGAGAAAATGTGATGTATTTCAAAGAAGAAAGAGTTAGAGTCTCACATTACTTCTTATTTCATATCATATATAGTCTTTTGGTTATTTATGATTTAACATAACATAAAAATTATGATTATGAGAGCAGCTACATTGATGCTACAAAGATTACAACATAGTGTTTCATCTTGGGGTTGTTGGAAGGTCTTTCGTTTCACAAATGCACATTTCATTTCATGGTTTTAGCCGCATATGTCTGAGTTAAAACTATGGAGGCCTGATCCATTTTCCTCTTTAAGGCACATAAGCAATATGTGTTATTTTCCTACTGTTTTTCAAATAATGATGAACTTGTGCTTGTGTGTCTGTATATCCAGTTTTTGTTTTCATTCCAAATGTTTAACAAGTGGAATCTTTCCTGCTTCAATTAAGAGTTTTGCTTTAGTTTGTATGAAAGGCGCTGCTCTCAAATGAAACCAAATAGACCAGCTACTGTAGCTTAACTCGATCAGATACTGTACAATGTGGATATAAGGCCAGGTTATGATGCTAAAAATGTTCTCAACAATGCTTTAAAAATGTTGGAGAGAGGTAATATTCTGTTAACTAGCAGGAGAACTGCTGGAGCTGGATAAGTAGAAATGATGCTGGACTATTGAGTGGACGGTGGAATTCAGGTGAAAGTCAGTGGAGCCACAGCTTAAATGTAAAGTAAATGTGAGGCTGACTCAAACCACTGAGTTTTTACTGTTGTCTGGGGTGATGTACAGTGTGTTAGGTCAGTCTTAAGGTACTGTAAACGGTATTAGGACTAGAGAAAACACAGATCAGATTTGGTCTTGCACTACAATGACTCATGACAGTTGACCTGATGTTTTCATTGTAGTGTACATAAAGGAAAAGGTAACGTCTGCCCACAGATTCATTGTGTGACAGAGTGACAGTGTTTTAGTCCAAAATGCTTAAAAACTGGATGTGGCAACCATATATTCCACAACCCACCAACAGGCTGACAGACTCCATGACAGTCATTAATCCTACCTGCCCAAGGTGACAAAAACATCCCCCAGTAATTACCATTTCAATGCATACCTCATAAATAATATCAAGGCAATGCCTCCCTTTTTCATTGATGTCATTTAAAATGGCCTTGGAGCTACGTGATGTACACGTGGCTGCAATTGCCAACTTAAACTGGAAAGTTACAAGCAGCATGTTTGGAATTTGGAACATAAAACAATAATAGTTTTAGCATAATTTTTGCATACATATATTTTACATATGCACACATGCAAAAGACCTTCACGTTTTACTTTACACTATTTCAGAGACTGTAAAAAGTGGTGATTGTTCTGAGATGTGACTTTTTGGTTACTTTTTTCTCTGTTTTATTATTTATTTGTGGCCAATTTGCTTCTTTTAACTGACTTACAAATAAGAAATGCCATTCACACCATACAGAAGGAAGGTGAAAGGGCCTCTTGACCTTTTGGTCCCCTGCATGCTGGCCTGGCCAGCAACCCATCCATAAATGTAATCCATTTATATTGTATTTATTGATATGAAATGGATCATACTGCATGCAGTAACATTTTAAATGTAAAAACGTATTTATGTTTACATTTCCCACACTGTACAGAGCACTAAATAAGCTAAAATAAGCTCTACATACACAGATATTGCAGTGTATAGATGCAGTTACAGTGGTAGAAAGTAAAGTAAGTACATTTAGTACATTCTGCTTGATTAGTAGATTTTATTTCCATTTTCAGTTGGTATTTTATCCAGTGTGTCTACAGTCACTGCTATGGCTTCATGTTGGTATATGATTGTTCTGCAATTAAATAAATTATTTTAAAATTAAAATAATATGGCCACTGCTACCCAGAATGCCTGTCTATGCCCGAAGTCCATTTTTCTTATTATCTGTCTGAGAGTAAATGTAATTATTTAATAGGTTCAGCCTTTTTATAGGATATTTCTGACAATACTAGGAATATAGAAAATCAGACGTCTCCTTTACTGTAATAGTAGTAAAAGTACTTTTCTAGGCAAGAGCTTACACTTTGACACGAGTATTGATCTTGTGTACTTCTACTACTATCTGTGTAAATGTGCAGATGTGAAATACAACAGTAAAAGTGTGTGTTTGACAGATGGAGGTAAACCTGGAGCGTCACCGTCCCCCGCAGATTGAACTCGGCGGCTGTCGGCTGAGCGCGGAACCGGTTTTCCGGACAATCCCGAGCAGCTACGAAGACAACCTCCCCTCTTCTTCCCTTCCTCCCCCCCTCCCCCCCCCCTTCACGCCTAATGTTGCTGTACCTCCAGCCCTCCCCCCCCCCTCCACCCCCCAGTATCAGAGAAGTAGAAACAACAAGCCGCCATTTTGTTTGTGCGGACAGACCGTCAGAAACAGGAGATAACCGAGAGAAGGAGCGACTCCGGCGACCGACGACAGCCGCTCCGGGAACCGCCGGGGGAAGAACGAGCGGCCGCGAAATCCCGTCCGCTTTATCGAGACACCGAAGCATCAGCAAACCGAAAAGACGCCAGTGGAGGGACCGTATCGGTGAAATATATATATGTGTATATATGTATGCATGAGAAGGAAATACTCCGAGAAATCCAAGGAAGGGGGTGTTCTGAGAGGAGAGGCGGAAGAGGGCTGTGAATTAACAGAACGACGAAGAGAAGAAACCTGCGAGGAAAAGGGAAAATATCAACATGAAAAATCATTATGTGTCCGCGGCGGAGGAAGGAACGAGCCCGCATAGACAATTATATAAATAAATTGCTGCCGGGCAGAAGGGAGAGGTGGAAAGAAAGACGGGTTTAAAGAGAAGGGGAGAAATCAGGATCAACACGAAGGGGGGCATTCTCCATCACAAAGAGTCAACGAGAGGATTTTGCCAGCCCAAAATATTCTAAGGGGGGTGTCAACATAATTGTGCCGATCTGAAGCTTTCCGCTTCCGAAATAGCCATAATTTCTGAGCGATCCACCGTTTATTTGTCACATTTCTCCTGCTCCGCAGCAGCTGTGTGCTCCTGGTTTGGGTTCATATCTTTTTCCTCTTCGCTTGCATGGCCAAGACATCCTAAAAGCAACTGCTAATAGCTCTCTACTGGGGGATGTGTGTCGTTGTTTTTGCATTATCTGAGATTTCTAGTGTTTAAAGCGAGCAAACCCCGGAGGAGCAACCTCTCCTGGAGCACACGATAAGTAACCCCCTGGAAAAATCAAACTAATTGGATCAATCTGACTGCCCGCTGATTGGCAATTAGCGCTGTGATTGAGCCTCAAGAAGTATGCTGTCAAAGGAATAAAGTGCATCAGAATCGACTGCACACATTTTTTTTTATTTTTTGGACAGCATTTCATGTGTTCAACCTTTGCCAAGCCTGCAGACTGCAATAGGCAGAATCGTGCAAAACGGTTGCAACAACCCAAATGTGCAATACGAGTCCCTTCTTTCTGACCCAGTGCCTTGCATGGTCAAACACTAAGTGCACCGTTTAGTCAGCATGCACATGCAAAAGCGAGAACTCATGCATGGGTATATGCATCTGCAGTAGATTTTATTTTTAGTTGAGATACTTGCAAGTGGGGGACTCCAGTGTTTTCACCTTTCTGCAGAACTGTTCTATTTATCCATTTACTATAAAGCCATTGCAAGTTATTTTTCCTCAGTATTGCACTTGAGAACACCACTTTACGCTTTAACTGCATTTTTTTTAAAATCTACTGCTGTTGGTCTCCACACGCTGCCTTATTGCCTCGGAAAGGAGTCGGTGGCTTTAGCAGCAGGTAGATGTCTGCTTGTCAGGTGAGACAAACTGTAAATGCAGCCAAAGATCTTGGAACTGTTGCATGAGATGTCGGCCTCCAGGAGTTAACACAGGAATACTCCTGCCTTGTGTTTGTAGGATTGCAATTATCATTTTCGTGCCCTGACCGAGACTCCTCATTGGAGCGTTTCAGACCTGAAATTCAGGATTTCTCCGCCGACGATGGCAGACAGGACTGATGGTAGCACCGAGGACGGATCTTGGGACAGTTATTGTGTCGCTGAAGAGGCTACATGAGGTTGTCAGAGGGCCGCACGCTTGCCTTTTTTGCCGACTCCACCTTCCCACCTCCTCCTGTTCAAATCTGTGAAGAAACAAAATCTCCGACAGGGGAGGGGGACTGATATCTGCAGAGAGGACTAAACCGAGAGGGAGAACTGTGAGGGAAACACTTCAACACTGCTGTCTTCTCCCCTACCGTCCCCCCGAGCGGTGGGGGAACGATCAGAAGCATTTCTTAAACGGACAAGGAGACGCAAATAAGGGAAATACGTTTGCCCTCCGTGGATCTACAGCATTTTTTTTTAATTCGTCAAAAATATGGCCGATAATGTCCTGGAGTCCGGCCCGCCTTCAGCCAAGAGGCCCAAGCTGTCCTCTCCAGCTCTGTCTGCCAGTGATGGAAATGGTAAATAAACTGCATGCATTTCTTAGTGAGTGGAAGATAAAATCATAAACTTGAAGTGACTGTAGATGTGTTCATTACTGGTCAAACATGGACGTCCCTGCAGAGTTGCACAGCAATTTAGTTGCTCTGACACAAAGTTGCTCTAAAGTGAAGCTTTTTAAACTTGTATTTCAGTGTAACTTTCTTTGTAAGAGCTCCAGGTTGTGATTTGAGTTTACTAAAGCAAAAATACGATGTCGTGCAGGCGTTAGCAGCAACTTTCCTGTGGTGATGTTTTGATGTTAGCCTCCACTTGCTAACTAGCTACCAACTGAGATCCACCTCCAAACAATGGGAGAGTCGAGTCACTCCAGTTCGCTTCAAGTTGTCCAGCTGCTTAAAAAGTTAATTAATTGGAAGTACGAGAGAACATATATCTTAAACAACATACTTTACAAACATTTAGCATGTAAAAAGTTAAAATACAGTGTCCAGAACACTTTTAGGAGAAAGTAACTGCAACCGAGCGAGCGAGCTAGCTAACTAGCTTGGCAGACAACCGGACCGGCTCAGCTGAGCTCGGTTAGCAAAGAAAACATTTAGCTAAAGCTTACTGGCCAACTGAGCCACCTTTTCCATGTGAGCTAACTCCTTCCGTGTTTATAGAAAAGTGAGTTTGAGGTGGGGATTGTCGTTTACTTCACGTGTTGTTAGCTCCGAAGATACTGTTTTAATGAAGTGCAGTCGCAGACCCGCTAGCTATTGTTCGACGCTGCGTTAAAGTTGCGCTGAGCGCTGTTGTCCATCCGAAGATGGAGCTAGCTGTGTCCAATTCAACTAATACAGAGTTTGAATGAAAGATCAAAATCAGCTGCAGTCAGTGTAACGTCGGATTTCTTGTTTTGTTCATAGGCCTCTAGTTTTCTCACTTGTACAAACGTTACCGACGAAGCCCATTCTTATTCATCCCCCATTGTTTGACTGCACCGTGACACTGCGCCGCACTTCTCGCAGTTTACTTTTCAGGATAATACAACACTTATCCCCTGAATGCTTTTCGCTTTGATTGTGAATTAAACCATTTTGCAAACTAATTTATTTGCTCGTATTGAGCGAGAAGCTATAAACTCCTGTCGTCATCTGCAATTGCATCCTGTTGTAAGTGGGTCCAAAGAAACCCAGTTATCCAGTTGGTGTTGTTTTCTACTGTGAATTATACAGTTCATTTTATAAAACGTAAAGCAAAAAAGGTTCATATTAGTGTGGACTAAAGTTGTAAATGCTGCAAAAGTTGCACCTTAATCTTTGCACACTCCACCGTGACTTTGATTCATGTTTAAAACATAGATTCACAGTTTTCCAAGTTTACTAAAATCAAAAGCCAGGTAGCCTCCTGAATATCAATACAGATTTTGCATGCTGTAATTGTGTCTCTTGTCCATACTGGCTGTAAAAGACACTTTCCTAATATACTTCATCAAAGTAAGTAATTGGAGACGATCCACAGTTCTCGTTTTGTGCAGTTATTTTAACTGTTTAATTTTGTTTATATCATTTCACTGCAGCTCTGCAGTTACAGAAAGTCCAAAAAGTGAATTTTGCACTAAATCAAGAGCATTAGTAGTCCATATACACAGGAGGAATGGTTACACCAAGCAAAAACTATTTCAGTGTTCATATTGGCAACTGTTCTTTGTTCTAAAACTCACTTGGAAAACTGAACTTATTCTCCAGTGTCCTACAGTTTCTGGTCTGTAATGCTGTGCAAACAGTGAGTGAAGAAGTAAGAAAGGAAAGGATGCAACTAGTCACATGTGTTAAGTCAAACACCGGCTCAGCATATCCTCTGTTATGCAGAATAATTTAGCAAGATGTAAACTAAGAAAAAACCTTAGTTTGTGACTCGAAAATGATTTTAATATCTTTCAGTGTACTTTCAAAATACTTATTTACCTTCTGTTGCAATGGATTTGACTTATGATCCTTTCCCCTGTGCCGTGCACTTGCACAACATTACTCTAGATCCAATGCACACATCTACCTTGGTACTGTAGTGTTTACCTCTCTGCGGCTTCTCACCCTGACCCTACTGCGTTCACTCGCCATGTTTGGCATCTTATCAAACCACAAACTGATGCCCAGGAGAGATGTCCAGGCAGCAGCCGGTGATGCACTGCCCAGCTCCAGATTGGTGGTTCATAACTTTCAAACTGTTGGAGCTGTAGCAAACTCACAAGAAATTAAATTTGTCTTAGAAAGTTTTACTATGTGCAATGCAAAGTGTACATTTGATATTTTGCTGAGCTGTCAACTTTGTAAATTCAATCTTTATTTTTCTGGTTCATAAGATTTTTGCTTCCCTTTTCTTCATGCCTAGATTTTGGTTCACTCTTTGACTTGGAGCATGACCTTCCAGATGAGCTCATCAGTTCCTCGGACCTGGGATTGACAAATGGAGGCGATGCCAGTCAACTCCATACCAGTCTTGGAGGATTGAGTGGAGGCCAAGATGCTGCTGCGAAACACAAACAGCTCTCTGAACTTTTGCGAACTGGGGCACCAGCACAGCAGGGTGGCCCGCCTTCCAACAGCGCAGCACCTGGGGCTTCCATGGGGATGATGGGAGGTGTTGGCGTTTCACCCAGTGGACCTCAAGGCATGCCCTCCCAGGGCCAGCAGCCACAACCTGGATTAATGCAGCAGGTTGGGATGGTTGGAGGGGTGGCAGGGCTCAATCGGGCAGTTGCCATGATGGGTGCTCAGAAGGGGAGCACTGGACAGCAGCAAGCGCTGATGGGGGGGCAGGTGATGAATGGCTCGCCAAGAATGGGTTATCCTGGCAGTGCAGGAATGGGTAGTAATAGTAACCTGTTGGCAGAGCCCCTACAGCAGCAGCATGGTGGCCCGCAAATGGGACCTGGAGGGCAGGCAGGGATGAGACCACAGCAGTCTGGATCACTGAACAAGGTAAGCACACTAGCATTACACACATTTAACATCTCAGTAGCAACAGTTATTTAGCATGGTGTCATTTTTGGTGAAGAGCAATTCATAACTGAGGGTAAGATCTTCCAAATGCCAGCCTGAACAGTGTGGTTTTGATGTTGTGCTCATTCCCACACCTGCATCATGTAAATCTCTTCAATCTATTCTCAGTGCAACTTTTTGCAGTAAAGATGTTGCAGTTAAGATTTTAAAGCCAAAAAGCAGAACAAAATACCTGGAGACTGCAATGATTCCTTCCACCAAATGGAATTTAGTAAAGCTACATTTCAGTATTTGAAAGATTCTATTTTTTTTGCCTTTTTATTTGTTTTTCAATACAGCTCAGATTTTTATTTGAGCTCAGTAAACTCATCGAAACGAAAGATTGACAGTAACTTCACTCTAAGCATTATGTAAACTTGGATTTAACTGAGTTAAACAGTATGTTCAGGTTTAATACCTGTTTTCAGACCCGAGTGAAGGTGTAGATCTGTAGCACTCGCTCATGTGATGCAGCCGAAGATTTCCAGAGCAGGTGCAGGTATGAGTGTGGTTATGTTTTGGATTGGTTGACGCGTCACAGTTTGCTCTGCGGTATTGATGGTTAACCTCCTTGCCAGTCGATACGCTTGCTGTAAAGGTGTGAAGGAAGTACTGTGTAAAATGGTTTAATTGAGGTGTGCTGTAACTGCACAAGATCTCTCTGTGGCCATGCACCAACAAACAGGATTTTTAATTGTTCTTTAGTTAAAATACAGAATATAATATTGTTGTGCACAAATAATGATGCAGTTTTACTTTCTCTTTAAATCCAGTACAGTGCACAGTTTAATTGGTCACTCAGCAACAGTTAACAAATCACTTCACAGTGCTGCAGTATTTTTATTGGATCTTCAGCCAGAAGTTTGATGTGCTGCTGCTTGAAATAAAGAGGAAATAAAGTTGGACCCAATGCTGAATATGGAAATACAAATACCTCTGCTGGTTTTGCAAAGTCTAAAAGGCGGCATTATGGAGAGCAAAGTAAGGTCCATATGAATCACAATCCAGTGCAGCATAAACTCGTTAGAAATTAATTTGTAACCCATTTTCAGCCTTTAAGCATCATCTACTCTTCTTATAATGCCTCTAGAAATCTCTCTCCAACATTTCTCTCTATTTTCTTTTTAGTAAGGCAGGGTCTCCTAAAATCCGATCTGATTGTCATCCCATGGATTCACACACCTGAATCTGCACAATTGGACCATGTTTCTGTGTTTCTTTGGGTTCCCTTTATCTAGTTTTGCTTCTTGAAAGAACATCTGATCATGCTTTAGATGCTGTCTATGCTGAAATAGAGAAAACTATAATCAGCTCACAAATATTCCTTCTGTTCTGTTTCTCTTCCTTACCATCTCTTTTATTTTCTTGTTGCTTCCCTTCACACTTCTCTCCAGATGAATATGATGGCCAATGCGGGCCCCTATGGTGGTCCGTACAGCCAGTCTGCTGGACAGGGGCTGCCTGGAGCAGGGCTGGGCCCACAGCTCCAGAACAAGGCGGGTCTGCCCAATAATATGGCCGCCCAGTTCAACATGGATAAGAAGGCACCACCGGGTCAAGGCATGCCTGGGATGGTAGGATTGTTTGTTTTTTCTTATTATTGGGGGATAAACTCTGTAGCCATGCATTCTGTTTTCTCACCTCTGCAGGTTTTGCATTTATAGCTGTTTTGCGGGAATACTTAGTTTCCTCTGTACATTTTAACTGGTCTCTTAACTTAAAGTAACACCAAAACAACAGTACATTAACATCACACATTATTATTTACTCTTACATTATTGATTTTATATTCAAAGGGAGCAAGAGGATTCAAACACACACAGTTCACAGACAAACCAAGGCCACAACCCACTGGTAGACCTGGATCAGCTTCTAGCGGATAGGGTGTTATAAAAGCCTGTTTTTCAGTTTTCTTTGTGACTTAACAAGGCCATTGGTATGTGATAAACAAATGATTACTCCTGTGTCTGCATGTGTGTGTGTGTGTGTGTGTGTGTAAATGGAAGAGGTGGAGAAACCAGTTTCTCCACAAACAGAAGCCTGAAAAGACATAAACAGTGCAGGAGAACCTTTAAGATTGTATCTGCATAGACTGGTGTGGAAACAGGGTTTATGTAAGTCTATGAATAAATGATCACCTCCTCTCTCACCACCTGATGGTTGATCATCAAATTTATAATTTTCTATCCACGCCTTTAACTTTCTGTCAAAGCTTTACCTCTTCATATCTGTCATGCTACAGCTCTGCGATGACAGTGTTTTGGATCTTCACCTCAAATGACCCTGATGAATTGTTTTGTTTTCGAGTGATAAATCCCGACAGCAGGGAAGCTTTACGGTGTAAAATTCTTCTTTTTACTCTTGGGTGACATTTTTGACTCAAAGTTTTCCACATAAAGAGTGAAACAAGTAGTCATATAGCAACATGTGGGAGTAGTTCATGCAAATGATCAAATCTGAGGTAAGCACTGCTACCTACTCATGAACAGGTGGCATTTATGAAGTTAAAAGAAGAAGAAGTTTAGAACAATTTTGTGCAGTTAAAAGTTAAATCTGACTAGTCCAAACAAATCTCATATCATAAAGCAAGAAAGTAGATGTTTTGCATGAGGCTTGTTGTGAAATTCTTGGTTTAAAAGTTGTAGGAGGCAAAGGCTTGGGGTCTGTCCCACATTCTTATTGCGTAGTTCATCAACTTTTATCAGGTTGTTTGAAAGTTAAAATGATGGTTTCTTTAGAGAATAGCTACCTCAGATGCAATGAGGTTTAGCACCATGTAGGTTATTAATGTCCCTGTTTAAGTCTGTAATCCTTATATAAATTTATGGAGAAACATTCATTAGCTTGATAAGGTAAGGTATTTCTGAAAAGGTAGCTCCAATGCCTGATTTGAACTCTATTAAATCACAGAATGGACATTGTTCATATGTTTTTGTCCCACAATTGTTCCAACTTTGCTATGAAAGGTAGAAGTTTGGGAAGTGTTGCAATCAGTCAGGCACCCATCATGGTCAGCCTGTAGAAGTGATCTGGAGTCGGCTCTCGCATTACAGTTTGTTTATTCTACTGCTATTTGGCCATAATTAAAGACAGGCTTTACTTTTAACATTCATTCTCTTAGTGGTTGTCTTGATTTTAGTTACAGAATAGCTGGAAGCATTGTTGTGAAATAGACCTACTAATTTTTGGCAGAACATTTTAGTGTTTAATTATTAAATAACGTGAAGTATGTACTTTATCCTCTGAAATATTTGGATGAATTGGTTAAAAGAGAGACTTTGGTTTCATCTATGAACAGCTGTTTAATGTTTCTTTGACAGCAAACACTTTAAACACATTATTTTTTACTTATTGGAAGGGAAGTTTCTGCAATGCACCTATTTCCTTTGTAGTTGTTTGGTCAATTGAAATTATATTGTAAATACATTTTTCTGATGTTGCTCCTTTTTCTTGTGTGTCCCAAGGCCCCTCAGCAGCAGCCTGGAGCGGTCGGGGGGGTATCCGTTGGTGGACCAGCAGGAGTAGGAGGCGCCCAGGTTGGGCTTAGTGCAGTAGGGGCAGGTCCCGGCGCAGCACCCCCTACCGCAGACCCCGAGAAGCGGAAACTGATTCAACAGCAACTGGTCCTCTTGCTCCATGCGCACAAGTGCCAGCGGAGGGAGCAGGCCAACGGTGAAGTGCGGCACTGCAACCTGCCCCACTGTCGCACCATGAAGAATGTGCTGAACCACATGACTCATTGCCAGGCTGGCAAATCCTGCCAGGGTGAGTCACTTGAATTGTTCTGATTGCCGAGTTTATGAAATGTATCATTCTTTAAAGATACATCATGGATCTAAAGCTATTCTTTAAATTTTTTGTGTGCCACTTAAATATCTCCTGGTTTGACTCTGAGCTTTTTCTTGTGTCTTGCTCTACTGTAATTTGTCTCCATCTGGACGTAGTTTTATTGCACCAAATGATTCATACAATGACTTTTCTAGTATCTGGCTACACTCTGGTTCTATTATGTTTTCTCTTACCCTTTTCTTTGTCTCACAGTTTCTCGTTTGAGCTGTTCCCCCTTTTGTCTTTCACTCCTCTACCCTTTTCCTTAAACTTTCTCACTATTTCTGTTTCTTCTTCTGCAGTGGCACACTGTGCCTCATCCAGACAGATCATCTCTCATTGGAAGAATTGCACACGACAAGACTGTCCTGTATGTTTGCCATTGAAAAATGCAGGAGACAAGAGGAACCAGCAGTGTGAGTGTTTCACTCTCTCTTAGCATAAATTAATAAACAATAATTATCATAAAAAAAAATGAGAATCATGACGGAAGACCTGAAGCCATAATGTTCTTCCTTGTTACATCTTTCTATTTCTGCTTCCTATTCTCCTTACAGCTCTTGTGAACAGTGCCGCTGTAGGTTTAGTGAATGCTTTAGGTTCAAGTGTGCCAGGTGGACAGTCCAACACTCCGAACCTGAACCCTCCCAACCAGATTGACCCTAGCTCCATAGAGCGGGCCTACGCTGCATTGGGCCTCACTTACCAGGGAAACCAAATGCCGCAGCAGCCACCACAGACCAACATGCCAAACCAGGGTCTGCAGGGGCAGCCTGGGATTAGGCCTCTAAACACCATGGGTTAGTTCATTTGCATGCACCACAAATTATATTTATTAGTAACTTATTAGGACTGTTGCTGAGTATGGGTTTTTATTCTTGACCTTCCAGACAGCAGGTGTAACGAAATACTATACTCACTTTCAAGTGCATTTGTGGCATTATTGAGTCAATAAAGCTATCATCACACAGCCTACATGTGGAATAAAAATCATCTGTTAACTAATGTTTTGTAATACAGTTTACAAATTTACTGCTGTGTTGTACATTAATGTTGTTTATACTACTTTTCTAGCTTGCAAAGAAAAAAAAAATCTGTAGCTGGCTTTGAATAGCTACAGTTGTTATGCATGAAAATCTTCAAATTTGAAATGTTTTGGTTAAAATAATCTCAGTTCATGTAAATGATGTCAGAATTTTAACAATTAAAAACCACATGCTTTAAAATCTCTCTTTCCAGGAGGAAATTCCATGGGTGTAAATGGTGGAGTTGGGGTGCAGCCCCCAAACCAGCAGTCCAGCCTACTACCAGATGCCATGTTGCACAACAGCATGAATGCACAGAGGTATGACTCCTTTTCACAGGTCACAGCTACTTGTTTTTCTGTAGTCAGACCACTGACATGGCTTTCAAAAATAAAAAACGTTTTATATTGGTTAAGTCTTAAGGTTAACACTCACTAAAGTGGCATTGACTGTCTGTCCCGGTTGTCACAAAACCCACATGTTCTTCTGTATTTTAGTAGCATTTTCAATCACAGTAGATGAATAGAAACACTTAGTGCAAAAAAAGAAATAAGATATCTGTATGAGCCACAGACCCAGCACATAGAGACAAGATAAGATTAAAAAGACGTGGTCATAATAATGTTTGTCAGGTGAGAGATCAACTAACATAAAACACACTGAATCCAGCGCACTTTCCTGACATGTTCTGTTAACTAGTTAACTAAGTCCTTTCCATGTTGCCACAGTGTGCTGTGGCGTTGTTACCTTTTACTTATTTGCCTTTTTCTGTGTTGTTTCTTCCAGTTTGATAAACGATGCTGTGGGAAACTTGGGCTCAATGCCCACTGCAACTCCCCCGTCAACCGGAGGCATGAGGAAGTCTTGGCATGAAGACATAACACAGGACCTCCGCAACCACCTTGTCCACAAGCTGTGAGTCTGCTGTGTCCTGCAGGGGGACACATAAAATCTCATTATGGACGAGAGCTGTTAAAATGAACTGTATATAAATATAGCACTCAGTACTGGTTTTAGATAGTGTAGCTCTGTCCTCAAACTGATTTTAGCTTTGTGTCCATCCTGTGTGTGTGTGTGTGTGTGTGTGTGTGTGTGTGTGTGTGAGAGCAGTGTGCAGGCTATCTTCCCCACTCCTGACCCAGCTGCACTGAAGGATCGGCGGATGGAGAACCTGGTGGCATATGCTCGAAAAGTAGAGGGAGATATGTATGAGTCAGCCAACAGTAGGGTAAGAAACTAACACACACACACATAGTTTTAAGAAATATGGCACGACCATCAGGAAATACATATGTTTATTTTATGCACGTTTTCACATTCATTCTGTTGTGCTGCATCAATTTACAGGCGGAGTACTACCACCTGTTAGCAGAGAAGATCTACAAGATCCAAAAGGAACTGGAGGAAAAAAGGAGGACGCGGCTACAGAAGCAGGGCATGATGCCCGGCCAACCTGGTATACCCTCCACAGGCCTCCCTCAGGGGCCTCCCAGCATGGGACAGCCACCTATGGCCCCGGGCCAATCTCCAAGTAAGTAAACATACTTTTTTTATTTATTTTTTATTTTTAACCTCCCTTGTGCACCTCTGTGTGTGCATAGACATGTAAATGCATGTACCTAAACTGCTGGTATGCAAATAAGTTTTAGTACTGTACTTTGACAAATTTGTGTTACGCGACAAATCTGCACACATGATAATAAACAAACATTAAAATTGTCAGATTTTCTAATTAAATATAGGTCATGGAAATGTGCAGCTTTATAGTGAAAATGGAGAAGAAACTCTTGGACACCACTTGTTTCAGTATGAAGAAATGTCTTTGCTCTGTCACCCCGTCAGATGGTCCTCACGCTGATCCGTCTATGGTCCGACCAGCTGGACCTAATCAGATGGTCAACAGGATGCAGAACAAAGCAGGTACGTTTAATACATCTAAATGACACAATTAAAAAGGAAAAGCCGAGTGACCAGACCTGGAGAAAGTCCATTTGTAATGTTAAATCAAACAAAAAAGGAGTTGGAACATCCTGTGAATTACACAAGAGTCGGTTTAAATGGGATTCTACTTGGTAGAGGTCAAATTGTCTTTGTTGAATGCAACAGGCTGGATTCGCTCTCTAATGGTAGCTTTCTATGCAGGTATTAGGTTTGGATATTGTATCTGTCCCTGAGATTTCTAATACAGCCAAGGTGTAGGTGTTGAAAATAGTTCCTGTAACACCCGCAACAAACCTTCAGAACCAGTGAAGATATAGTATGTTTCAGGCCAGACAGTCGGTGCCACTTTAGTGAGTGTTGACCTTAAGACTAGTAAACTATTTTATAAACTATGTGATCATCCAGGTAAGGTTCTTGGATGGAAACTGGACTTCCCTCTTGTTCAGTTGAAACATTTCACTACTCATCCAAGCAGCTTTATCTGAAGAAGCTACTTGGATGAATAGTAAAATGCTTCGACCGAACCAAGTCCAAGCTATGACTCAGCTTCCAGATAAATATAAGAGTAGGGAAACTGCTTGGCTGCAGTGAGCATAAGGTGTCTGATAAAAATCTGTTATGTAGTTCTGGTTCTGTTGCTTGTGCAGTTCATTTTTGGCATGTTTTGTTGATTTCCTAACATTACTGTAGAGTACTGTTATTTTTTTTTAATGATGCTTATCCTAAAAAAACAAAACAAAATGTTTCCACACTTCGCAGGATTTATCATGGGATGGCAGTCTTTTCGACTGCCTTGCTAGTTTTCACAATTTTTCATTTGCAAATGGAAAAGTCCCCCACTTGGTTTACTAATGTGTCAACTGGGCATTTTTGTGCTAATAAACGTTCTCATTACCTCTCATTTTGATTTCTGTCTGTTTTGTGTCCTGCTTCTCTTTTAGGTATGAACCAGTTTGGTCAGATGGGGATGCAGTCGATGGGTCAGAGGTCAACACCACCTCTTCCCACTAATCCTCCAATGAACCAGGTTGGTACCAGTGTCATCATGTTATCTCACTTTTTTTGGTCTTCTCATATTTTCTAATGTAAAATTTAAAAAAGGATCTTAAGATCTTAATTACATCAGAAACTACTGTTCACATGTTGTTTGTTGTCTTGTGCCTAGATGGGTATGGGAGCACCAAGGATGGGTCAGCCCAATGCAACACAGTTACAGAACCAATACCTCCCAGCAGGCCAGTTTCCTGGGTCAAGTCCTGGACTTGGTTCTGGTCCTGTTGGTATGAACCAGCAGGGACCACAGAGTGCTGTGCCACCGGTAAGAATTACATGAGCTCCCCTACCAATGGAAACTTGGTTCTTTGCAAAAATAGAGAGAGAATGTGATATAATGAAATTCTAAGATATTTTCAGTTTGATGTGGGAAATCTGCCAAACAAATGAGGATGAACATAGACATCATCTCTCATAGCAGCGTTTCGGGAATTGATGGATAGTGATGAATACTTTATAATTAACTGCACTGCCTTTAGGATTTTGGCTCGTATTTCATGACAGCTGTGAGAGATGAATCACAGTGTTTTTTGTTGGCTTTATCTAGAGGTTTCAGGACTGATTATTCGTGCTTTGTGACAGTCTTCCATATTTAACTCATTCATTTTAGAGCTGTCAATAAGACTTATTACAAATAAATTATGTATTCTTTTGTCAAAGCTTCTTATTTCACTGTTAGGGACTCCTCACTTTTATTTTTCTTTAACCTCTGTGTCCCTTCCTCTTTAGCAGAACCAGATGTCAACGCCGCCTTCCCTCCCAGCCAGCAGCCCTGCACCACAGTCCGTATCAGCTGCTCCAGGCTCTGGAGGCCCTGGAAGTGCCATGGGCCCTGGTAGTGCCAGTGGTGCCACGCCTTTACCCAACCTGCCTCCGTCCTCCTCTTCCACGCAGCCCAACTCCTTCCCTCACTGCCCACCTATCCGAACAAACTCCCCCTCACCAGCACGCAGCTTAACACCTCAACCCCATCAGACGCCTCCTACATTACCTGGTTCCCAGACCCCACAGCCACACACCCCGAGCACACCTCAGCTGCCCCCTCCACAGCACTCGCAACAACAACAAGCATCACAGCAGCCGCCGCCGCCTCCATCAGGGCAGGTGATGAACTCTCAGAAGACCAATCAGCATCCGCAGCAGCCGCTTGGGGGGGTTCCTTCCTCAGGTCCCCAAGCAGGTCAGGCTCCTTCAGTGCCTACCCAGAATGCTCATGTGCCAGTGCAGTTGCCACAGACTCCAGTGAGTAGATCCCATGACTTTCACTACTTTTCTAACCTTGCCTTATTCAGTGATGCTCTAGAACCCAGTTAAGTGAGCTTTATTGTAGTTGCATGCAAGTTTAGTTCTTATTCTTATTCTCATTTCTTTGCATTGGATAATAAAACAGTAAAGAGTGGATAGAAACAATACATGCATCCATTTTGTGGATTCTAGCTTGCCATTTCTAAACCTCACTAACGTTTGTCCTTTTTCCTCAGCTATCTTCAAAGCCTTCTCAGACAGAAGATGGTCAGGTCTCCTCTCCAGCCTCGGTCAACAGCAGCACTGACCCCAGCTCTCAGCTCGCACCGGCAGACGGTCCTGCTCCAAGCCAGGAGGATGTCAAAGTAGAGGTGAAGAAGCAGGAGGAGGATGATGATGAAGGGCCTGAGACCCAAGCAGAGGGCAAGGGCAAAATGGGTAAAGGACAGCCTGATGTGAAGATGGAGGAGAAACCAGAGGTATGATCATTATCCACATTACTGAAAATATTAGTCTATTATAGTCTTAACATTTGTGAGGTAACAAACCTAAATTTCATGCCTTTATTTATAGTTAAATATTGTTTTTAGGCCTTAAGCTAATTACAGTCATGATAAACTTAACAACACCTTCCTTCCAGATAAAGAAAGAGAAGCTGTCAGGAGAAGGATGTAAAGGCGAGCCCATGGATACATCTTCATCCTCCATGTCATCATCAGTAACAACAGGTGAAGACAAAAAGCCGGAGGTGAAGAAGGAGCCCAAAGAAGAGGACGACGGTTCAGGGTCAGCAGCCACCAACAGCTCCCCAGCTAGCACTCAAAGCAAGAAGAAAAGTAAGTGTTCAGTCATCACTATGTTGTAGGTATAGCATGTGCCATTATCTGCATGTCAATAACTGGGTCATTTTAAGTTTGCACACAGTTGTATTATTAATCAATTATTTAATCAATAAAGCTGTCATGTTCTTTTTTTCCTTTTTTTTTTTTAAACCTGTATTTGAACATTCAAGTTTATTCAACTTCCTTTGTCTGATTAAAACTGCTCTACACACCAGTAATGGTTTGGTACAGACACAACAGACAGAAGTTGAACAGATTGTCTCATTAGCGACAGAGCTGAGCTAAGTTCTTTGCCTGGAGAATGTTCTGTTCCCTCTTTAAGAAAATTTCTTGCACTAAATGATGTGCAGCCGTGAATAAAATGCCAGGGGGAAGTAAAGAAAATAGCATGAAAATGAAAATTGGAAAATAACTCCAAGAGCTATTGTAACAGACTACCTTAGAAGATAACTGTTAGCTGTTAGGGGCCGTGAGAGTTGAAATTTGTCAAGTCATCTCACTTTGTGATGTGACCGTAGATTAAGCAGAGAGGAGAGATTCCCATGTAATTTGTACCTCTGCCTCTTCTCTTCCCCCTCTGCCTTCATCTCTAAATCTCTGTCATTTCTCATTTTTTTGTTTTACCTCCTTTTCCAGTTTTTAAGCCGGAGGAGCTGCGTCAGTCTCTGATGCCCACTCTGGAAGCTTTATACCGGCAGGACCCTGAGTCCCTCCCATTCCGTCAGCCGGTGGACCCCCAGTTACTGGGAATACCCGTACGTATTCGAACTAGTAACAAAACTAACCTGGTAAGGGACTGCACTGGCTGCCATTTTGCTTCAACTCCTCTGAAAACGTAGCTTTTTTTGTTGTTGTTTCCTTCTTCATTTTTATGTTCTTTGTCGTAATTGTCATTTTTTCTGCATATGCTTCAAGTTTCTTTAATATTTTAGTTGATTTCTCTTCCATTGCATGTCAGAAGATTAGAAAATGAGACTTAGAAGTGTGTGTGTGTGTGTGTGTGTGTGCGCCCATCAGTTTGTGCTCTCCCGTCATTTGTAAGTCAAAGCAGCGGCTCTTATGAACATTTGTCTTTACTTTGATGGAACTGTCATGAAGAGCAAATGGTAAACTACAAATGCAAATCAGGCATAAAACATTAAGTTATCAGAAACCTAAATTGTGACATGTCACGTGGCCCAGGGTTCCATCCTAATTATTGACCGTTTGTCTTTCACTGCACTACACATACTAAAAGAGACCATGTCATCAAAAACACAATTTGTTTTAAGCCCTAACAGCAGTTCATGAGCCATTTGCTTTTACTAATCACTTTAATTTGTTTAACTTTTGTCTTTTTTTAGGTTTTAATTTTTTTTGCAGTTTCATCTTAGTATTCCATTGCTAGCTTTCTAGTTCAGTTCCTCACCAGTAGTAGTTTAATGCTGTGCTATATGTAGAGGTGGACAATACCCTCACTGCATCCAAATTTAGATTAAAAAAAAAATTTGATCAAACCCTACTCGGTACTCAAACCTTACAGCTATAAATCTTAGCTATGTTGATAACAGAATGACTGTATCAGACCTCGTCACTGTCATTCACAAAGTTAAATTAAACCATTCCTGAGCGAGCACTGAGTTATTGGCTCACCTCTTCTTCAGGAGCCTTCAGTCAAGTGATGCAACTTTCCACTGTTGATATTTACAGTATATAGCACGATTGTCAGTTAAACGCTCAACCACTTATTGACCTTGCTATCAAACTGGTGGGATATACAAATACTGCATTATTGTGATAGTACACAACAAAACTGACTATGCTCATATGCAATATCAAAATATTCAGACTTATAATCTCATAACTGTCAAGTCTTACAATAATTGCATTAGTTTTGAAGTTGAACTGTGGTATATTTAATCCTATGCATAATTAAAAACAGATTATATTTGGTCCTCAGCTTTAGCAAAAGTGATTACATGTGTGATTTCCTAAACAAGCATGGCTCCACATGGTCAGGAATTGCCTGAGCAAGTAAGAACTAGACTTCAAATAGATAGTAGCTGCTGAGCGTATGCTGAAACACAGGGACGGCAATGGTTACGAGCAATAGGCAGAGCCGTATCAATAACTGATGATATTCATATTCATAAGAAGTTGCAGCAAAAGTTGTACTGAGAAACAGATGGTATGTGCATCTGACTTGGTACAAGGGTTGTCTGTGGAAAAGTGATGTTTTAGTGACTGATCAATATGAAGGACATTGTATAAGGTCTACTACCTCAAGAAGAAAACCACTGTTCAGAAAATTGCACAAAAATGCAACCTGACTTCATGGTAACATGTAGTTTATACTGTATTAGTAGTCGGATACAGAAATGGGGGGAAAAAACTCCTAGTTTTAAGGAATTATTTTATCTTGAAAACCAGAAAAGAGAAAAAACGAGTGGTATCTCACTAGTGTTAGTCATACTTACATTTTTAATTTGTTCATCCTGAGATTTGGCTAAAACAAACCAATTTGTATTAAAAGAAGAGGATTTAAGTGATACTGACTCAATTTTGTGGTATACCGTAAATTTGGCTCTGCAGGTTGGTAATATGCATCACTTGTTTGTTCGTGTGTGCTTCCATTCAGAGATGAGGGTCTGTTTCCTAACTATTGTTGCCATGGTGACTTGGAGATGGACTCTGCTCTTTGAAAATCACACCTCCTTATTTATTTATTTATTTATTTATTTATTTTGTTGGTTGAATCTCCAAAAGCCTTTCTTTTCCCTCGCTCTCTTCTCCGCTCATTTGTAAAATGGAGTTCCTCCTCCTCTCTAAGAAGAAGCGGATTACAGACGACAGGAACAGAACTTGGAGATTTATCCGTCCCTCTTACTTTTGCTTCAGCACAGCACTGTTGGCTTTAACGCCGTCGCCGTATTGCCACTCATGCTGCTGGCGTTGTTAGTGCCAACCGCTATGTTGCTAAAACAGTAAATCTCTATCTGCCTGTTGTTGTTGCCACTGCTCTGTTCTTCTTGGTTTTGCAACCTGGTCACCACACAGGCCCAAAAGCTTTGCTTGCTTTCAATTTCTAGCTGTGTGGCACAAGTAAAAGAAAATTTGATGAATAATAATCACAGGATCATGCAGCTGTTTTTTTTTGTTTGTTTTTGTTGCAGTATGATTATGTCAAATGTAAATTTGTATGAGCAGCAGAGGACCTGACAGGCTTGGTGGCAGTTGTCTGGTCCTTGTTGTGCAGTATAGTTAGACTTTAAGTGTAGGGTGCAAAGCAGAGAGCTGGAGGGCAGAAGTTGTCATGTCTCTCTGTTTGCACGTGAACCTTCTTCTCTGCAGCGCTCAACAACATTGTCCCCCTGCACCCTCTTCTCTCCCTACTCTGGTCCTGCGCCTGACGACCACAATGCTGCTGCCGATGGTGATACTTGTCCTCTTCCTCTGACCTTCTTCTGTTGGATGACCACACCCACCACCACCATCTTCCTGCTCTTTCTTCTCTCTCAACTCAACCTGCTTCTTAAATGTGGATGGTGCCCCCTGCAAACCAGGACTACTTTGACATCGTGAAGAACCCCATGGACCTGTCGACCATTAAGCGGAAGCTGGACACGGGACAATACCAAGAGCCGTGGCAATACATCGAGGACATCTGGCTGATGTTCAACAACGCCTGGCTTTACAACCGCAAGACATCCCGCGTCTACAAGTACTGCTCCAAGCTGGCTGAGGTGTTTGAGACAGAGATCGACCCTGTTATGCAGGGCCTTGGATACTGTTGTGGGAGGAAGGTGAGTCACGAATGTTTTTTAAAAATATCACAAATTCCCTATAGTTAGATGTCAATTTTTTGAGCTAATTTATGAATCAGATCAGAAATTTGTATAAATATTAATATTTGTTTTGTTGCTGAGATTGTTACTACTCTTATCTGTATGGTAAACCTGACTCTAGGAGCCAATTAACAATTGACATAAAACAAAGGCAAGAAACTGTCATCCTGCTGATGTTAATTGTTAATTGGAGTTGCTGTTAGCTGGATAAATCACTACCTTTTGAAAAGAGCCAGATTAGCTGTTTTTCCCATTTCCAGTTTTATGGTAAGCTAACCTACCCAGCTGCTGCTGTAGCTTCATATTTAATAGAGAAATGGCTCACAAGCCTGTACGATGAGTGTGTGGTATGTGTGACAGATGTAATTTACTCGCTATGTGTCTAGGGCCCTGTGTGAGATGAATAATTCTGGATTTCCTATCTTGGTTACAGTTTTGAAGTTCGGTTGTTTTACTTTTTTTCCCTTAGTGATTAGAGCTGACATCCTCTAAAGTTTTCAGTCTGGTGCTTAAATATGAATGTCACTACGTACTGTATTGGTATCAAGTCACACGTCTTAGTATCATCATGTGTAAGAGTGTGCATCTACTGTATAATTAATTGGGTTCTCTGCTCTGATACTGTTGAAATGATATCTTATTTTTGTTTACACTGTGTAAACCTGGAAATAAAAATGTTTCAGAGTAGTTATGAGATTATCAGTATGTAGCAGGACAACAACTCAACATGAATTTCAACTTAACCAGGATGTTAAAGTTATTTGTAAATCCACGTATGAAGAACGAGGTCCAGTTTCTGTCACACAACAGATCTTCTGACCACTTTTTTTGTCTCTTTCTTCTTTCAGTACGAGTTTTCCCCCCAAATTCTTTGCTGCTATGGAAAACAATTATGCACCATCCAACGTGACGCTGCTTACTTTAGCTACCAGAACAGGTAAGGGCTGTCGGCACATTGGAGCACACAGACCATAGACTAATCTAATAGCGTTCAGAAACCCTGATCTACGTTTACATTTTACAGCCATTTAGAGCAGGCGACTTGTCCTGTTGTATTTTGCACGCTTGTTATATTTCCTACAGCATAGCATCAATAAATCAGTGCAATCACAGATGAGTTTTAATTTGGCTTCAAATGGTTACCTTGGCACCATCTTCATTTTCATAGTTCACCGTTTTAATTTTCATTATGTTGTCATTCATAGAGTGGGCGCCTGTCTTCTTTATTTGTTGCTCCATTGTAAGATGCACAACACATGACTGCCTGTATTTTCTGGTCTTGCATAAATTAAGGGGGGTGGTCTGTTCTCACCACCAGAAGAAAGGTTCCCACTTTATAAATGAACTGAAAGGATGATGGGTCTCTGCTGCTTTTAGCATTTATTTATTTATGTTTTCCTCATCCACCCTTTCATGTTTGGAGACTCACTCCATTCCTCCTCCACAGCTCCTAGTGGTCTCTCATGTTGCTGTAATGTTGTTGTTGTTTACCACTGGATGTCTGACGCTAATCTTTGCTTTGCCTTGGCTCTCTGTCCTCTGTTTGTCGGTTGTTTACATCCTTTCCGTCCCTCCCTCCTCAATGTCCCCCCCTCTCCCTCTCTGTCCCTTCATTGTCCTCATCTGACCTGTAACGATTTATTTCACGCTTTTTTTTTTAATATTCATTTTGACCTCCCCTCCCCATCTGCCCCTTCTCCCCTTCTCTCCCTCCTTTTTTTTAACGCTTGTGATGTCTGCATTGGCCTGCTTTGGTGTGACCAATCATCCACTCCGAAATTTACGCGCAAACTCAAAACACGCGCCCACACAAAAAACCTGCATCACGATTGGCTGCTGCCTCCTGGCGACGACCTACCTTGCCCTCTGCCTCCTCCTGTGTGTCCGCCCCCTGGCCTGTCCTGCCCTGCCCTGATTGGCGGCTGCTTCTTCGTGCCCTATCTGTGATTGGCTGTGCTGATGGCGAACGGTGTAGTTCACCAAAATATGGGCTTCTTGCTGACAGGTACCACTTCTGTGAGAAGTGTTTCAACGAAATCCAGAGCGAGAGTGTTTCCCTGGGGGACGACCCCTCCCAGCCTCAAACGTGAGTACCTCCAGCCTTCCTCTTACACGTTAGACAGTGATTTAATGTTTGTCCAGATGAATATTGTAATAAATTCTACAGACTTGAATCTCTTCCTTTACAAAAGTATTCAGACTCTTATTTCTGTACTGTGTAGCAGCAGCAAATACAGCTGCTCATTCTGTAGCAAGTTTTTAACAGGAACTTCTCTATATTTGGCTGCATTTATCTGTCTCTCGACTCTGATCAGTCTCTCTGTCCCTGCTGCAGAGAAGCTCCCTTCATAGCATGATGCTGCCCCCAACATGCTTCACTGTAGGGATGGTACCGACTAAGTGATGGGCAGTGCATGTTGTTCCTCAGACGTAGTGCTTGGAGTTCTGCCCAAATCAGATTCAAAATCTGTTTTATTAGCCAAGTATGCAAGCAGTTTAATTTTGTCCATCTTTGCTGTTTGACGAAGTCCAGGCGGGCGGTTTGGTTTCCATCTAACCACAATACCATAAAGACCTGATTGATGAAGTGTTACTGAGATGCTCGTCCTCTCAGCTTCTCTCATCGCTGATATTTTGAATTTTTTTGAGCCCTGGCGATTCCAGACTTCTTCGATTTAACAATTTTAGAGGCCACTGTGCTGCTTTAGAAATGGGTTTATAACACAGTTTTTTTGTTTTACAAAATATCATTGTGAAGGTCAAATGAGAGTTTGGTGTGAACTTAATAGTTTGGCTTTTGTCCTGGTTTGGCGGGACTTTCACATACAAACACGTGCACCTTTCTGAACTCATCAGTTCGTTTTGCCACAGGTGGATTTCAGACAGCTTCTAGAGACATGTCAGGAAAAATGAAAGCAAACAGGATGCACCTGCATTTTAAGCTACAGCTAAAGGGTCTGAATACTTTACTAATGAGAGATTTCAGTTTTATTGTTTTCACTTTTTCCTTATTACTGTGTTACTGAGTGTAGACTGTACAAGGCACTTTTACCACCTTCTTCCAGGTAGCTACTGAAGCTATACATGATACTGTTTTTTAACCAAATGATTTATTGGTTGAGGAAAAACAATAAAATTAATTTATGATGATTGTAGATGTCAGTTGTAGCTCTACATTTCTGTGGGATTGAGCAGTTGTTTGTTAGTAATGGCTGAGCAAAGCAATCAATCTGTAGAACACATGCACATCTTTCTCAGTCCAACAGAAACAGTCTGTTTTTTACTAGGACTCCAAACACGGGCGACTACCCTTTGTGAAAAAACTTTTTTTTTTTTCTATTGTTCGAGGGTTCTGTTCTGTAATGTTTTTCATAAAGACAAAGCAAAGACTTAATAAACAGATAGAGCTTTAAACAGAAAGCTGTGACTGATCCACAACCAGATATTCAATTGGTGGAATATACAGTACAAACCATCAGTATGAGAAATAAATATTTTGAATTCTGTTGGGATTTTCTGATGGTGGATTTTGTACATGACCTGCAGTCTACAGAGGATCACCTTATTACATTGATTACAGTAGTTTGTTTTCTGATTTCCCCACAGGTCCATCAACAAAGACCAGTTCCAGCGAAAGAAAAACGACACGCTCGACCCTGAATTGTACGTCTGCTTCTTAACTTAATAACTTTATGAACCACACATTTATCAAACCACATCTGTGATGCTGCAAGATAATTTTATGCATTTATGTGGGATTGTATCATAACTCTTAGAATTTATTTTTTTCCCACAGATTACTGTGGATCAGAATTAGTCATTTGTGATTAACCAATATTGTGTTATTTAGCCAATTTGTAGCTCCTAGAGAGGGACAAACTGTGTTTTTCGTGACATGTTGCCTTACTAACGTCAGAAACTGTGTCTGTCTTTTGTCTTCTCCCTGCTCAGGCTTGTGGAATGTATTGACTGCGGTCGTAAAATGCACCAGATTTGTGTCCTGCATAATGAAACCATATGGCCGTCAGGGTGAGCCAGCTATCATACACACACTCTGTACATGCTGTAACATGACTGGGTTTGGAAAATAGATTTGGCTTATTTATTGAAAAACTTTGGAATCAGCCAAAACACAACTGTTAAGTCCTGACAGGCATGAATTCACATTTTTGTGTAGCTGTCAACGTGCACTTCCAAGCAAATTGTTAAAGGTCACGAAGCACTTTGGGGGGGAAACATCTTGAGTTTTAGTTGTTGAATCAGGACTTAAAATGCCTGCCAGGGTGGCTACAGCAGATACACATGCAAACAAAGTCCTGCAGCTCAAGTCTCTCATTCGTCAAAGTTTAATCTTCCTCCATGTGTGGTCTGTTAGTAATTAAAAGATGTAAGCAATTTCCGAGTCATTATAGTTGTTTAAAGAAAAGATAATTGACGTATAATGCCAAGTCATCGCATGATTAAAGCTGTTTAATCATTGTCATTGTGCTTATTGTGACAGAGCAGATGGTAACCTGAAAATGTAACCATTTACTCTTTGTTTGCTCACTAACCACAGATTTACATGTGACAACTGCCTCAAAAAGGCCAATAAGACACGGAAAGAGAACAAATATGCAGCCAAAAGTAAGTGGAGTCCTCCTTTAACAGACTTTCAGACTTTGTCAATGTGTTTTCATCAGTTTGTGATCCTAAGACTACTCCTTGTTTATGACTCAAAACACATTTTTTTTAATCCATTGCATTTGCATCTTAGTTTGTATTTTAATTAATTTTGTAAACAGAAGTCCTTTCCTCATCTTCAGTTGATCATTTTCTGTTGCTTGGTTCTGATCGTCTTGCCCAAAGTTAAGCAGCTGGGCTCATGGTTTTAATCAATTTTGTCTGTCTGTTTTTTGTTTTGTTTTGTTTTGTTTTATGTGTGAAAAAGTTATTTGCAGTAGAATCTGGATTTGTTTTCTATTTTTGATTGTTGGAGGGCTTTTACAACACACATGAGCTACACTCTGTACTGTCCCTGAAAGCAGCACAACAGAGCAGCTCATCAGACAAAATGTTATTTAACATGGACAAAGACAAATGAGATGTTAGGTCCTCCCATGCAACAAATATCATATATCTGTGATATTGTATTGAATTTGTGTTGTTGTTCATTGGACCCATGACACTTGCTGAGGTCTTGTGCTCAGTTTTAGAACCCTAATTTCCGAGCCAGTGTCTTTATATTTGTCAGTAACAGGCACGATGAAATTATTAATGTGGAATTTTGAAGACAGAAGAAATCTTAGAAGGAAGAAAAGACAAAACTGTAAAGACAAATGTGACAGAGTAAAACTTACAAAATAAAATATTTAAAAGGGTAGGGTATAACCTTTTGATGTTTGATTTTCAAACGTTCATTTGTAGAATATATTTTGTTTGACTTAAAATATCATAAACAGCAGTAACATTACATTTTTGTTTTTATTTTCTGTGAAAGATTTGAAATATATAAAAACTATAGTGTGTATTGAACTAATTAACATGTATTAAACCTTTTAGTGATTTCACTGCATTATTTTACCACCTACTAAAAATTCCTTTCCTAAATTTTCTGATCAATCCATGATCGTATGATTGAGTAAAGGGAACATATCCTTATTGTTTTTCTGTTTTGTTTTGTTTTTCCCCACAGGGCTTCCTCAGACAAAGTTGGGGAGCTATTTGGAAACACGAGTGAATGACTACCTCAAGCGGCAGCCCCACCCAGAATCTGGAGAGGTCACCATCCGAGTGGTCCACGTGTCCGACAAAGTGGTTGAGGTCAAGCCGGGCATGAAGTCCAGGTAGGATTTCACACCTCTGGTTCCTCAGTTTGTGGTGCTAGGAGCATAACTTAACTTAACTCTTAATGACATTGAATATCTCACTGAATATTTATTGCAAGATATCTGTAATAACAAGCAATAAATTGCTGAACATCAAGAAAAATGCACAAAACCAAGATCAGGATTTATCTGTGATCATTTTATCACATAAAATCAACATTTCCTCTGATGCAATAAACCAGAAGAGACAGTGCTTTCCCTGTGTGTAGACACTGCGCCACTGTTATTTACGTGGCCTTTATGTGGCCTTGGCAAACCAACAGAAACCAACACTCTTGGCTTTGCCAAAACTGAAATGAAGAACTCAAGAACAATTAAACAGACTCTCACTAAAGCAGCTGTGTTGCAACTCTGCAGACAGTATCGGTCTCCCTTCATCTACCTGCATAAGAGCAATTAAACATGCATTTAATTCAATATTTTCAACAGATTCTGAGTTGGAATTATTCTATTGCAAACACATTGTGATGGATGGTGTGCATTGAGGCACCAGTTCGACAGAGGCATGCTGCAAGTTGGCGTCACTTGTTTCCAGCAAGCTGTTCGACTACACCTGATGTATGTAAATGTACAGCACATGGTCCACGTCTGTCTTGGTCGGCCTGTCTCTCCACATGACATCATCTGAACCTAAAAACGCCTTTTCCAGGAGTTTACATTTTAGTATAGCAAAGGAAAAGGGATGTAAGAAAATCTAAGTAGTATTTAAAGTTTGTTCATTCCGACCAGCTTTGATCCCATAAAGATGAGAAGTGCTATCTCAGTCTACACAAACCATTACAAGAGAAAAATGCTGTTGTAACTAGACAACAGATGGTTGGCTGTGATGGACAGGTGGGCAGAAATTACGAGATGGAAAATGTGTGTGAGAAGTGTGGTAAATATCGGCAGAACCTAAAGAAAATGTAAATTAACAAAGTTTTATGATTCAGAGCAACAGCCCTTAAGACAAAAGACATTATGGTAAAGCAACGTCAGGGAACAGTTGCTGATGTGACTTTTTTTTCTCACTGTGACTATTTTTTTGTCCTTGAGGTTTGTGGACACCGGAGAGATGTCGGAGTCCTTCCCGTACAGGATGAAAGCCTTGTTTGCGTTCGAGGACATCGACGGAGCAGATGTGTGTTTTTTCGGCATGCACGTTCAAGAGTACGGCTCAGACTGTCCCCCTCCCAATCAGAGACGAGTGTACATCTCGTATCTGGACAGCGTGCACTTCTTTAAACCTCGACACCTCAGAACTGTTGTCTACCACGAGATCCTGTTGGGATACCTGGAGTATGTCAAGAGGCTGGGGTAAGAGATATGTTCAGACCTTCTCAAACATTACTCCTGCCAGAGACCCCGACTGAGAGCTGATTTCTATCCCTGTCTCAGGTATACAACAGGTCATATCTGGGCCTGTCCACCCAGTGAAGGAGATGATTATATCTTCCACTGTCACCCTGCGGACCAGAAGATCCCCAAGCCAAAACGCCTGCAGGAGTGGTACAAGAAGATGCTGGACAAGGCTGTTGCTGAGCGTATTGTCCATGATTACAAGGTGGGACATATTTTCTCTTCAGCTGTGTGAATGATTGTTTTGATCAGCAGAAAACTGTCAAAGTCAAAAACACAGTACTACATGGGTCCTGTTTTTACTTCTTTATTTGTAAGTTAGGTAGAAAAACCAGACAAACTAGCGCCTGATGTTTTGTGTTTTCTTTAAACCTGAGACTAAAGACACGCTCACCTCTTTGTCTGGTCCTCTTTGTTCCCCAGGACATCTTCAAGCAGGCAACAGAGGACCGGTTGACCAGTGCCAAGGAGCTGCCGTACTTTGAAGGTGACTTTTGGCCCAATGTACTGGAGGAGAGCATCAAGGAGCTGGAGCAGGAAGAAGAGGAGAGGAAGAGGGAGGAGAACAGTACCTCGAATGAAAGCACAGATGTGAGTAGTAGGATAGGAAATGTCCACATGTAATCATCACTTTCATGCTCATTTGTGTGAAACTGACCTTTCAACATCCACAGGCTGCAAAAGGAGACAGCAAGAATGCCAAAAAGAAGAACAATAAAAAGACAAGCAAGAACAAGAGCAGCTTGAGCCGAGCCAATAAGAAGAAGCCAGGGATGCCTAATGTTTCCAATGACCTTTCCCAGAAACTCTATGCCACCATGGAGAAACATAAGGAGGTAGGGAATCAACAACGCCAAGTTTTCTTACCGTTTTATTAAACTATATGTAAAGTGTAAAAACATTGGTGATCTGTAAATGTCAATCATTAAAGTTCTGCTATATAGCAAATACTACACAACAAAACTGTCCCCTAGTGGGGTTGTAGGGTTTTCAATATAAATCTGTAGAAAGCTAAATTTTATAAGGTCATTTTAACAAGTGGTGTAGCCTTCTTTAACTACACTTCAAAACTGGAGTTGTGAAAATGTGTATTTTTATTTTCAGACTATTGTTCAGCTTTACATGTCACATGTTTTTTGTCAAACATTATCAATTAGTGAATTCTGAGTCTGCTAAATACCAAACTGCAGGAAAAAATAAATTGGAACAGCAAAGGGAGAGTCTTATTTCTGTAGATCTGTTGTCAGAAGTAATTTGATTAATTTTATTTAAGCATTCATGTGAACATGGATATATGTAAATGTTAAACCTAAATTTATTAAAGCTTATTTAGGCAGATTCACACATCCCCTGCAGACCGTTGTAAACAACATACAGCTCATCCTCATCCCCTTTCTAATTCCCAGGTCTTCTTTGTTATCCGCCTCATTGCCGGCCCCACCGCCAACTCATTGCCTGCCATCACTGACCCCGACCCTCTGATGGCCTGTGACCTGATGGACGGTCGAGACGCCTTCCTGACTCTGGCCAGAGACAAGCACCTGGAGTTCAGCTCTCTCAGGAGGTCAAAGTGGAGCTCCATGTGTATGTTGGTTGAGCTGCACAACCAGAGCCAGGACCGCTTCGTCTACACATGCAACGAGTGTAAACACCATGTGGAGACGCGCTTCCACTGCACCGTTTGTGAGGTGAGAGTTTGCTGAAATCCTGCTTTTTCTTTTTAATAGGGCCAGAAATCAAACAGGAAGACAATGATCCTGTGAATATTTAAGATACTGTAATGTGCTTTCACTACTATTTATTTTAACCTTAAAGTGGCCACTGCTAGTAAAGATTGTATTTCTCTCAAAATACATTTTAGTTTTTAACACTAGACTTTTAGAAGACTAGAAATAAATCCTCTAGTGATGGGTTTTAGTGTTGACAGGACTAAAAAACTTTTTAAAACCACTACAAATGCCATCACAGACTTGGTTGAGAGCTGTTTAACTGTAGAGTTAAAAAAAATTAATTAAAAAATTAATTAAAATGTTTCAAAATCTTGGATTCACATCCCTCTTTTCCCCTTTTCCTTCTCCAGGACTATGATTTGTGCATCACCTGCTACAACACTAAAGGTCATGAGCACAAGATGGATAAGCTGGGTCTTGGGTTGGACGATGACAGCAACAACCAGTCTGCAGCAGCTACCCAGAGTCCTGGAGATTCCCGGCGTCTCAGCATCCAGCGCTGCATCCAATCACTGGTCCACGCATGTCAGTGCCGCAATGCCAACTGCTCTCTGCCATCGTGCCAGAAAATGAAGCGAGTTGTTCAGCACACAAAAGGCTGCAAGCGCAAAACAAATGGCGGATGCCCCATCTGCAAGCAGCTCATTGCTCTGTGCTGCTACCATGCCAAACACTGTCAGGAGAACAAATGTCCCGTCCCGTTCTGTCTGAACATCAAGCAGAAGCTCCGGCAGCAGCAGCTGCAGCACAGGCTCCAGCAGGCTCAAATGTTAAGGAGACGAATGGCCAGCATGCAGAGGGTGGGGCAGCCAGCTGGGGGGCCACCAGGAGGCCCTGTAGTAGGACTCCCATCACCAGGAAACAATGGGACCACAGCGCCAAGTACCCCAACATCTGGTGGAACCCAACCCCCAACGCCCCAGACTCCAACTCAGTCCATGCCTCCTGTCTTGCAGCAGGGAATGGGCCCTGGACCTGGAGTTCAGCAGCAACAGCAGTCAGGTGGGATGCCCGGACATGGTGGCATGCCTCCTCAGCACCCCCTTCATCACCAGTTCCAGCAGGTGGCGGGTGGAGGTGGAGCAGCTGGAGGGATAATGAATTCTCCCCAACATCAGCAGCAGATGATTCCTCAGGGCCAACAACAGCAGCAGCAGCAGAGTGGAGCAGTGACCACTCCTCAACAGCTTCAACAACACCCCAACAGTTTGCCTCCATATGGCAGCAGACCCCCAGGCTCATCACCAATCCACCAATCACAGGGCAAACCCCTCCTTGGCTCTGGAACACCTCCCCAGCAGCAGCCGGGTGGCGCTGTCATGGCCGGAGGTGTTGTTGGCCAGCAACCTCCCAGCCAACCTCAGGGCCAGCCTCCCCATCCGCAGCAACAGCAGCAGCCTCCCTCTGGCCCCCCACCGGCAGCAGTAGAAATTGCCATGAAGATCCAGCAGGTAGCCGATGCTCAGAGGAAGATGGCTCTGCAAAGACAAGCAGGCTTGATGCCTCCTCACCCTCACCATCAACCGGGTCAAGGTCAACAGATGGGTGTAGGACACCCAGGGACAGTTGGGGTAGTTGGAGCCCAGGGAATGCCACCACAGAACCAAGCAGCAGTGGCAGCTGCTCGGGCCCACATGGATCAACAACAAGGTGCTTCGCCAGGGATGATGGTTGGTCCTGGGGGGCCCATGCAGCAGCCTCCTCAGCAGGGTAACCTGCCCCAGGGCCAGCTCCCACCTCAGATGCAACTTCAGCAACAGAGAATGGGCACACCACTTCAAAACCCTCAACAGCAGTGGGCTGGTCAGGGCATGCCACCCCAGCAGAGACAAGCTATGATGAACCAAATGGGTCATCCAGCCATGATGGCAGCTCAGCAGCAGCAGCAGCAGCAGCAGCAGCACAGCAACAGCAACAGCAGCAGCAGCAGCAGCAGCAGCAGCAGCAGCACCACCAACAAGCTCAGGGCCATGCTGCCTTGATGAATATGGCACAACAGCAGCAGCAGCAACAGCAAGCTGCTGGTGTTGGGGTACCAGGGGGTGCTGTCCCTGGTGTTGCTGGAGTCCCAGGGGCTATAACTGCTGGTGGGAACATCCCCCAGGCAGCCCTCCAGGAACTATTACAGACCCTCCGCTCACCTAGCTCACCTCTCCAGCAGCAGCAAGTGCTCAACATCTTGCGCTCTAATCCACAGCTCATGGCTGCTTTTATCAAGCAGAGAGCCTCAAAATACAAGGGGGGACAGGGAGGCCCTCCTGGACCAGGGGGTGTGCCAGGCCCTGGTCCCACAGGGGGTCCTGTTGGTAATGTCATGGCCGGAGGCGGCCCACAGGTGAACATAAATCCTGCAGGCGCTGGCCAGCCGGGGATGCACATGGGGGGTCAGGCAGCGACGAATGTCAACATGGCCACTATGGCCCAGCTGCAGCAGGTGCAGCAGCAGCAACAGCTGCAACAACAGCAGCAGCAGCAACAGTTACAACAGCAGCAGCAGCAGCTGCAACAGCAACAACAGCAGCAGCAGCAGCAGCAACAGCAGAGACCAATGCTCAGTGGTTTACAGCAGCAAGTGGCTGCTTTGCAGCAACAGCAGCAAGGGGGAGCTAGAGGTATGCAGGGCCAGGGGCCACAGATGGCAAATCCCCAGTATAGAGAGATGCTCATGATGCGGCAACTCCAGCAGCAGCAGCAGCAGCAGCAACAACAGCAGCAGCAGCAGCAGCAGCAGCAGCAACAGATGGGAGTAAATCACGGTCAGTTCCAGCAGCCACAGACACCACAGGGGCAGGGCTACATGGGACAGCCTGGGATGCAGCCTCCTACTGTAGGACAGGGTCCCCCTGGAGGTCCCCCTCATGGCCCCCCTCACGGTCCCCCTCACGGTCCCCCTCACGGCCCCCCTCACGGTCCTCCTCATGGTCCTCCTCACGGTCCCCCTCATGGTCCTCCTCACGGTCCTCCTCACGGCCCCCCTCATGGTCCTCCTCATGGTCCTCAGCAGGCTGGTGCCCCCCCTGGCCAGCAAGGGCAAGGTTACCCAGGGTTGGTGTCACAGCAGCAGGCCACAGCTGTGCTCCAGCAGAGGCTCCAACACCAGCACCACCTCCAGTTGCAGCAACAGAATGCAATGGCTGGCCTGCCCGGGGGTGATCCAGGGCCAGGTGGAGGAGGTGTAGGAGGTCCACAGCAGCCACCTCAGGGCCCTCAGCCAAATCAAGGTGGCCCCCCACCTACTCAGGCTCTGCTCCAACAGGCTCTCCACCAGAGGCTGCTCCAGCAGCAGCAGCAGCATTTGGGCCCTGGGGGCTCACCGGCCCAGCACAGCAATCCCATGAGCCCTCAGCAGCCGCAGCAGATGGCGCAGTCCCCACACCCACACCTGCAGGGTCAGGCACTGCCTGCCTCCCTGGCTAACCAGGTGCGGTCCCCACAGCCCTCTCCCAGACCCCAGTCTCAGCCACCACACTCCAGCCCGTCGCCGCGCATGCAGCCCCAGCCCTCCCCACATCATATCTCCCCCCAGTTGCAGACGGGTTCACCGCACCCAGGCCACCTGAACCAGCACCACCCGGGAATGGTGGTCCCTCCACAACAGCAGCAGCAGAACTCTATGGAGCATTTTGGGTCAGAACAGAACGCCATGTTGTCGCAGCTGAGTGGTATGGCGGGTCTCCACGGGCCGGGGGGCAATGGCCAGGACCCACTGGGCCAGAACATGAACAACCTGTTAAACATTTAGTATAAATTCTATTAAACGTGTCAAGTTGAGCTGAAATGCTCCATGATTCTCTGCACAAACTGCACTCACCCAGGACAGTGTTATTGTTATGACTTAGCCTTTCTTTTTTATACTATTATTAAATGTTATTTAAAATGTTTTCAATAAAGATGCATTGAACTGAACTTCCTATGGGAGATGAACAATAAATCAAACAGTCGTTAAATAAATTAGAATAAATGAATTGTAAGTTATTGCTGTTAATATATTTTTTTGCCAATTGTGGACAAAGAAGGGGGGTGGTTTCTCTAGCACCCCCCTCACCTCCACCTCTCGCAGAATACAAGAAAGGTGATATTTTCTGGGGTTTTTGGGGGGGTGAATATGAGTACTTGCCTTTTTTAAGAAATGTTTTTAAGATTTTAAAAGTGGTCAAGAATCAAAGAGGAAATGATTTAAGGTGTTTTTATTTTTTCTTTCCATCATTCAGTCTGTTTGTTTTTCGCAGAGTGATGTGGATTAATATTCATGTAAATCCAAACAGGATTCATATCTTCCTTTTTAAATGTTTGGGTTTGCTTTATTTATTTTCTTTTGGAGGGTGGGCTGGTGGTATTGCTACCCTGAGACTGCTACAATTCATATAGAAATATATTTTTGTTATTGGCTGTTAAAATGGGCGTAGTGGATATTTCATTTAACTTTAGATGTCTTTAGTTGGGTCTGTATGGGTGGGAATAATTAAATGTCAGTGTTTCATTGCAGTGGTTGAGGGTCTGCTGTGAGTTTGAGATGTTATCGGCCGCTCTGGAAGGGGACTCTTCCCTCGCAAACATGCAAAGCCCTCTCCCTCGAATGTGTGTGCACTCCTTCCTTTAAAGACACTTAATGTGGAGCAGTGGAGGCTTGGGGAAGGGGGGTGCATACCTGTGTGCCTGTAACATTTTGAGTACATGGGCTGGGATGTGGGGTGAAAAATAAAAACTCAAATAAATGGGTGGGGCGGGCTCTTTTTAGTGTTTTTTAGGATTCTACTGTTTGGAGTAAACAGAGGATTTTTTGATCCAAATGAACTGTGTTGCACAGAAAAGAGGTGAAAGGAGGAGATCCGAGCGGTTACGCCTCGGTCTCCTTCTGCCTCGCCCCCTTTGCTGCTTCCCTCGGACTTTAAATCCCACCCTCTTTCTGCTTCTCCTCCTCTGGGAGAAGTTGATCTCTTTCCCCTCGCTTCAAACTCCATCCTCTTTATCTTTCTGCTAAGAACTTCGGGAGTAATTTAATATTTTTTACTGTACAAGTGAAACAAACTGTGGACTCAAATACTGTTTTTTGTTTTGTTTTTTTTTATAATAAAATGAAAATTACCAATAGTGATGTGTCCTACGTGTAGCGGTTTGTTGGAAATAAGATTTGTTCTCCCAAATAATCCCTGAATGCACAAGTCTGATAGTAACTATAACTTCTACTGTTTCTATTTTTTTTATCTGCTATGCTGAATTTATAAAAATACAAAGAAATGACCTAAGAGAGACACAAAACTACAAAATAACTTTACAATAGGCTTTTTTAAAAACAAAATCTGTGTCACGTATTATTTATCATATTTTTTAAAGAATTTCTTTATTGTGGGTCCCTGAACATATACTACCACACATGCTAAAGTATGTGGGTACTATATGTAGTACATATATAGCAAAGGACCACAAACAGAAAGAAATACCACAATTAGATAAAAACAATATGCAGGACATCCAATGTGACATGTAAAAACCACTACACATACATAAAAATGACAGAGACCACAAGATGGACACAAAACAACCCTAAATAAATATATAAAAGACCACAAAGAAATACTAAACCACCGGAGACATAAAACAAATATATAAAAGCACTACACAGAGATTAGAAAATAACAGCAAAGGGACACAAATTAACCACAGATAAAAAAAATTAACCACAAATAAAAAAAGACGCCACAAAGAGATGCAAAACCACAGTAGATACACACAACAGAGACATAAAACCAAAACAGAGGCATAATATATATTGATAAAGTAAATACGAATTAGATAAAAAACACAAACAGTTAAATCACCACAAACACTAACATATTATTTATGGAGTTAAATATAGCAACAGTTTACTCCAAACGATCAATCACTACCACGAATTATCAGTAAATCATCTTCCTCACACACAATAGCTCTCACTTCCGCTGCTGCACATCCCAGACAAACCGAGCCGGTGATTTCCTGTTTTACTGAGTCGATGATGCAGATTATTACCTGATGGCGTCTTTCCTGAGAACAACATGTCCTCTAGTGGCGACACACTCAAAATGTCCAGGCAGAAGTAGGAGACAGAGAACATTTAGAGAAGGAAACTGATGTCACACCAGAGTTTTAATATTTTTGTTGGTTTAAAAAAAAAGTTCTGGTCAAAGTATTTAAAAATGCAAAAACAAATAGTACACAGTGTACTCATCAGTACCTCTACACATTAATCAGCTCCTGTAAGTACCACTTTGAATAACTTGTACTTAAGTATTTCCACTTTGTTACTTTCACATTTCCTCTACTACAATTTAAAAGAACATATAGTTTTACTCAACTACACGCAGTAGAACAGCAAAAGTTACTAGTTACTTTAAAAATGATAAATCAAACAAGAAATGATGACATATTGTTAAAGCTACTGTAGAATTAAAAAGTATTTATACAAATTAAAATCAGCTTCACCTTTAGCAGCTGCAACATTTAATTTAGTTTATTATCAAATATGACCCAATAATGTAAAACTCGATGAGTCATTCTCCAGATTTACTTCTCTTACTTTTGATACTTTAAATGTATTTTTCTGATAATACTGTTGTACTTTCACACCATTAACGTTCTAATTGCAGGATTTTTACACTGTGGCTCTGCTACTTTTACTCAAGTATAGCATATGAGTACTTGTTCCACTATTTTCTTTAATTACAGACTTAAATGAAACTTTGGGTCCTGGGGGCGCTGTTGACTACAAAACACAGAGTATTTGGAGAAAGTGCAGATGAGTTGTGGCACAAAAAAACTCCTTTATTTCTGTAACGCAGGTAAATGTCATTAGTTACGACACAGCTGTGACACTGAACAAACTTTAAAAGGTAAAGGATATAAAATAATTAATTAAAGAAAGTAATTAATAAAAACTAAGTACAAAGAGCTGCAGGCGTCTACCGACAGATTGAGAAACACCACTGAGCTGTGATGGAAGAAGTATTCACATGTGCTACTTAAGTAAAAAACATCAATACTGCAGTACAAAAAAACTTTACTGCATAAGTTTCACTTGAATACTCAATTACTGGTCCATGTTAGAGTGATCTTTAATATTACTGAGTTGTACTTACTGATGTTTTATTGTGCAAACATTACTAACATTGCAGCAGGTAAATCAAAAATAATGCATCATATTAGTATTATTGATACTGAAAACTAGAGTAAATACTTCCCACCACTGATGTCAGGACTGCTTCATCCTTCAGGTACTTTAAATGAGGAAGAGGTTGTGCTGTGGTGTGGAGTTTGTGAATACATCTACTTGAATTTTCAGTGATACCACATGTATAATAATGTTAAATAGGCTCCAGGAGACACTGGTTTTAGCACATATTTATTGGAAATGCAGTCAAAATAAAAACTGTTCATTTGTAGATAGAAGACATGTTCACTGTTGTCAGAGAGACTGATTCAGACACATTAAGTGACACTAAGTTAGTTTAGCTTATACACGTGACATGCAATAAATAGTAGCTCACTACAGTCTGACCTAACATACATTTGCTTCCATGTGTACATTACCCTACACAGTGTTAACAGCGGCGGTGTAAAATGATATCTCCTCTTTTGAAAGGCTAGAGTAAAGAGTGGACTATCAATTGGTAATACAAAAATAGAACCAGGTAGCATTTCGTACTTGAAAAGTAAAAGGACAGACAACAAACACGACTTTGTACTTCTTTTTTTTGTGCATCTATCTTCCTCGAAAAGCAGAACATCATCTAAGCAGCACCTAAGCATTAACTTTCTCTGCTTTGTTTTATTTCTTTTGTGACAGAAATAAACCTCTTCACTAAAACACAGGACAGGGCTTTTGTGCACGTGCGGCACAGACTGACAGGGCATGCGGTTAGCTCTGTGCGAATACTGAGAAAAACAATAAAATAAAAGAGCGATATCTTTACAAAACGTTATTCGTAAGAAAGAGGAGCGACTGAAACAGGCCCCAAGAACAGATCTGAGTGTGAGACCAGCGTCTTGCTGGAAAGCACTGAGGACGTCTGGAAAAAAGTAGCTGCATGGAAGTAGTACTGTGGACTTTTTAGACTGCTGCCTCACCATCTGTCTCCCCCGGGAATGAAACCTGCCACTGATCCATTTAGTCAGCTGGATCGTGACAGATGATTTGAGCACATTTTGTGGGACCTCTAGTTTCCTCTCAAGCTTAATAAATGAGCCACAATGATAAAATTACCACTCATTTTTTATTTAAAGGCATTAATGTCTTCATGTTACTCAGTAGGAAATGAGTGTAGCTTTGTAAACATGTGGAATTATCTTACATACACGACTATTTACACGTAGAAAATGAGTGGCAAGTCTAATTATGGTTATTTCACTTTGTCTGTCTCTTCGTTCAGTAGCCCTTAAAGAAGCCTTCAGCCATCATAGCTTCTTTAAAAGTCACTGTCAGGGAGTTGATAGTCACATCTGTCACGATCACCTTCCCGGGATGCTCTGCTGTTGTCGTGGTTTCGCTCTGATTGTCACCTTTCACCTCCTCACTCCTCGCCTCCACAGCGGAGCAGTCGACGGCGGCGTCTCCCGCCGCCTCGCTGCTCCTCTGAACCCTCACTATCACCGAGGTCGCGTTGTTTCTCTCTACTCTCGGACACTCCGACCCCGACTTCACGCCCTCATCATCTCTGTCCAAATCAGACCCGTCACCGACAGTAACCGCATCTCCTGGTCCGGCCACACGCGCCAAAGCACTGTCCTTTATTTGGTCGCATGCAAATGTTTGGTTCTGTCTCGTTTCAGATGTTCCTCCACCCGGTCTGTCAATCCACATTTCTGTGCCTACCGCTGTCAGGTCGGTGTCTGCCTTCTCCTCCACCTCCACCTCCATCTCCAAGTCCTGTCGCTCCAGCAGGGGCGGAGAGCTGCACTCAGACTGACCTAAAACACAGGAAAGGAGTTTGATTAATCATGTCTGTCATTTACCTTTTTATAAACAAACTCCATGAACAAAACAGACTAAACGGATCCTTAGCGTTGGGCTGTGGTGTTTAAATTAGCTTATTATATTTAGGTTAACACCTAAAAAATGGTGAAGTGATGCAGCATGTATACATTTTGTAAGTAGGTTCTGTCCAGTAAAGGATCCAATGTTGGCGACATCTCTCTGTATTAATGTGAACAGTGTTTTAGTCCGAATGTTGGAGAGAATCCAGTTTCTGAGTCACTGCAGAGTGAGTGTGAACAAGTAAACAGGCTTTTCCACTAATCTCGTGACAGATGAGAACACACATACTGTTACCGTGGTAACTGTACACAACAAAGATGGCGATGACTTTTCAGAAGTGAAAAATAGTTGGAGTAGGTTGACAAACATAATTAATATTCATCTAATGGCTGTCAGAGCTCCAGCGGCTCCAGGACTACAGACTTTACGTCCTCCTGTCCCAGCTACACTGGACGGGGCTCAGCCACCTGTTGCCTTTTTTAAGATGTTTCTGCCTGAATTTCAGTGTCGTTACCCTTTAAAGGTCAAAGATCGTGTGAGTAGTGATAAGCGATTCACTTGACAAACCAACCGTAAACACTGTCCTCACGTCTCTCTTCAGTGGTGCTTTCGGACTCCTGCTTCTCTTCTTCGCTGGTGACGCTCCAGTCCTCCTCCAGGGGTTCCTCCTTCTTCCTCAGCGGACGGATGGGTTTGATCAAGGACCCTCGTTTAGCCATCATCCTCTGCCTGCTCCTCCTCTGGACGGGGCGGCGGTACATGCTGCGCTCGCCCTGGTCCACGTCGGTGCTCATGGATCGGGTGAGAGAGAGACGAAGCCGGGGTGGGGGCTTCTCTGTGGCCTTGTGGGCGCTGCGGAGGTCCATGGCAAAGACGTTCTGGGGCAGAGCGAAGGAGGCGGGTTAACAGAAAACTATTAGTAAACTATTTAAGGACAGTGATGAGAAATGTGGCCTGAAATTACAACATTTGGTGAAGTTGCACACTTTAACAGGGTGTGACTCAAGAGCAACAACAGTAGTGAAAGTAGCAAAAGCATCCTTTAACGTCAACCCCCCCCCACCACTCAAAAACACGTCAGTTGCATCAGATTCTGGTCTATTGAGGCTATTAATAGTACAGAAACTTGTGTCTGCTGCTGCTATAGTTTCTCTTTCTCTGTGTGAATGTTGATCAGCAGAAACAGGCCCGTCTCCGACTCGAGTATGTTTATTACAAAACAGCTTCTCAGCGTCTGTGTCGTGTTATTAGGTCAGTTATGTATCACAAAAATGGGCCGAGAGGCTGAAAGTACATCACGGGTCAACAGTGATTCAGTGTTTTTGGGAGAATTTGTCCTTTAATATTCCCCTTCTGTGTAATCCCAGCAGTTGATTTGTCTAAGAAAAGGGGTGTTTACACTGATTTTACACTTAAAGTTTAGCTGAAGCATCATGAAGCGTAGCCTACTCCTGAACCTGTGAAACTACGGAGGCCCAGAGAGTTCAAACGCCATGCAACTGAAGAAAACACGCAAGAAGACAAAACATTAATATGATAATTAAATGTTTACAACTGTTTAAAAAGTACAGTCAACTTTAGTAGTAGTACTATAGCAAAGTCACGATTATGTCACTGTAGCAACAAGCGTGTCCGCATTCCTGTCTGCAGAGTTTACAGGGTGCTACTGAGCACATGTTTATTTAGTTGCTCTTCAGAAACAGTATCACTGGTGCTATTTACAGTTCTGCTGTGTTTTTCAAATTGTTGCATTTATTTGTCAAATTAGTTGTTTTCTTAATTTGTTGCTTTTTGTCTATTTGCATGTTTTTTTTAAGTTGCACTGTGGCCACTCTCTTATCTTTCTATTATCACACTAAAAAGTCTGTTTCCATCCTGATGCAGTGAAACATTTGAATGAATTGCAAGTAAAATCATCTAAACAGTAAAATTTAATCTAAAATAATGTGTCTATATCCTTTAACGTTATGTGACTATTAAGAGGAATAAATAAATATATATTCACATATGAGAAACCAAACATCTGCTTTTGCATTAACTTAAAATATGAGTCTGGACAGATGCATGTAAACTACAACATCGGAGTGAATACAACTGTAACGCTGTATTTCTCGTTTGTCCTGCATTCCTTGGGGTCATTTTGCAGTATTTCCTTGAGTGTTTTTCAGTTTCAGTTTACAGTGAAGCTCCACATTAACTGTCTCTATTCTATCACCTAGTTTAAGACCAAGCATGTGAACAATGGCACCACTGTTGCAGCCGTTGATGTAGCTGTTCTCTGTATGTTGGTATAAATATCAGTGGCTCCAGTCACGTGCCTTGTGTACTTCATTATTAATCTGTTTGTCTGTTTTCACTGCAACTTATTGGATTTTGTTTTTATTGTATAAAGTCAAAGAAGTCATAATTTATCTCCTTCGTCTTGTTCAGTGTTTTATACCTGTTTTAATGAAGTTTAATGAAGTCTAATAAATCAAGCTAATAAATGTTGTCGTCTACGAACGCTGCTGTACGGCAGCTAAAACAGAAGCGTGTGTTGCCAGCTGCACAGATACCGTACAGGACCACCACCAGCTGGAGCACATGTGGTGGCACCAGGTACAAACAGAAGTTGATGAATAAAACTTATATATACATAAAAAGTATAAAACGATGAACGGCAGGGAGAAGGAAGTGAACTATGACCTTTCTGGTTTTCATTATTATTGATACAGCGACTGTTCTGGCCTAGGCGTTGACATATGTTTTTGTTATTTTTTCTAATTAACAACATTTACACTAAAGATTGTTGTGCACAAAACAAGTGGATGGAAAAACACCTGTAGCGATTTAATCAGGGTTATTTTGACTCAGGCTTGAGACTCAAATTTAGTGTTAGGGACGACGCAGTGTTTTCGGAGTTTGACCCAAACTAAGCACTACAAGTCAGCACATTTTGGACCATTTATCACAGAAGTAGAATGACGATGAACCTCTTTTATGTATTCACAAAAATAGCACTGCTCAAACTCAAAGGTCACCTGTCTGAGGGTTTGTTTTTGATGTTCCTAAAAGGCAAAATTCCCATCGAACAATCATCACCTGAGTAAAGCTGAAAGTGCCTTTAAACAAACAAGTCCTGCCAGCGGTCAGGGTTAATGAAGGAAGGCATAACAAAGGCTTGTGAGACAAGGAGAAAGGTAAGTGTCGCTACCCGCAGGACGAGCCTCCTGGGTCTGAGACCTTTCCTTCGATAGGCCAGAGCTCTGATCTTCTCCTGACTGTGAGAGAGGGGACGCGGTGACAAAGAGAAACAGACCGTGAGAACAAAAAAGAAAAACTAAAAGTGCTTTGCAAGCATAAAAAAAGAGCTTCTATTATTACTCACTTCTCTTCGTAGGCCAGGACCAGGCAAGGGTCCAAAATATTGTCCTCTGGTTCCCAAGTACTGTATCTGCCAAAACAAACACATTCACATCATCTATCCATCTATCTATCTATCTATCTATCTATCTGTCTATCCATGTTCACAGAACGTGGTGTTCAGGCATCAAGAACATGAAGAAGAATATTTTTGAAAAGGCTACTGAGTTTATACTGAGGGGATGAGGTCACCGGTTGATGACTCAAGGATTACTCACTTTGGGGGCCATCCCTGCCATTTCAGTAGATACTCCACATTACCCTGAGGAGAAGGAGAGAGAGAGGGGGGAGAGAAGGGAGGGAGGGGCTCAGGTTTAGAGGAGGTGCAACACACGTGAGTGGGACACATGCACACAAGCTTTAAAGGTGCAGAGACGAGCTGCTGCGAGCGAGCAGGGAGAAGGATGTCTGTCGCTTTAACGTGTGGAGCGAGCGAGGAGGGAGGCAGGGAGGCAGGGAGGGAGGGTCGCGGAGCTCGCTGCCTCTCCAACGCTGTTTTTCTCGGGGATGACGTCAATGACAGCGGGGCTGCGTGGCCTCCACACAAGCAGCCTCTTCTGCTCGCGTCGCGCTGACGTTACCGCACATGGCCACAGCGCGCCGGTCTCCACAACAGTTCGGGTTCTTTCTAGAACATTGCGCCGGCGGCTCGGATAGGTGGGGCCACGGGAACATGTAAACAACGTGGTGTTGCGCAATGTTAAAAGTCTCACCTCAGCGCAAGCCTGAGACAATGATCACAGTCATCATGAGTCACAAACAGCTCCAATAGTCCTGTGATGCGCAGAGTGCGTGCGTTTGTTTACAACGGAATATAGTTTTATTACTATATGAAACTTTACTGTAACACAACGGGGATGTGGCACAGCTGTTTAATTTATGGTACACCAAAACGTCCCCATACTTGTTTTTATCTTTGTGTCCACAACATCTCCTCCACTGTAAATCAATGAATCACCATCACAGTGACATTACACAGCAGTTTCACCCAGATCTCGAGCCGCTGTCCGCTCCGCTCCGTTCGCTCTCGTTGGCTAAATCAACTGCGCAGCTCCCCGCACACGGTCCCTACACCCGATTTCACGTTACACACCCCCTCTTTACATTTTACTACAGCTGCGTAGGCTCGTCCAAAACACGCTCACGCTGCAGCACCTGAGTCGCTGCACAGGAAGGTTACAGGATGCACAATGTTCCACTTTGGCGCAGTTCATTTACAGCACGCATGAGTTTTAACATGTCTTCTGCGTAAAGTACAGGGGAACTGCGCAGCCTAGTTTTGTTGTGCGTGAGGACGGGGGAAAGAACACAGAGTACGCGGCTCCACCAGGATAAAAAACACAATAAATAAGTTATATAAGTTATATGAAGCGTGTTACTAGTTGCCATTCTTACCTTTCTCACTCTCTTCTTGGTGATTGACTCCACTGCAAACACTTGGTCTCCTATGGATGACAGCTCCATCGCTGCGCGCTGCTCCACACGCTCCAAACAGGACGCAAACTGGCTCTCTGCTGTTTCAGTCGAAGTGAAAATAAAAATAGTTAAAGAGGGGGGAAAAACCCGTCCGAGTGTCAGTGCGGTGCTCGCTCCCCGTGCACACCACTTGTTTTGCGCGCTGAGCCTCTGCGCTCCTCTGCGCTCCTCTCCACCACGCTCCAGCTGCCTGCTTCACTTTTTAAAATCTGCGACACATCAACACTGGACGGCGCGCTGCTTTAAGTCGGGCGCGCACCCCCCCTCCTCCTCCTCCTCCTCCTCCTCCCTCCCTCCTCACTCTTCACTGCGTAGGGCCGAGCCCCCAAAGTGTGCGTGCCCGTGCCCGAGCCGACGAGGCCGCGCACGCAATGTAGAGCAGAGTACAGAAGAGGGACAGAGGAGGAGGGAGAGGGGTCAAAACGGCAAGGTTATTGAAAAAGTAAAGTTAAAAGCATCATTAGAGGATGGTGATAAAACTGCTGCAACCCAATAAATAAGAGTTAAGTTTTATTAATTCTCTATTTTTAATTATTTGAAAACACAGTTCAACATATCAGGAAATGTTCATGCACAGAGGAAAGGGGGGAAGTTTGGGACTTAATCAGAGACATTTAAGATTTTAAGAGGAAACACAAAGAATCTGCGAAGTCAAATGAACTAAATGATTTTTATCTGCAGTTTGAAATTAACACCTCTAGAGAACGATGTGATGTTTTAGATAGAGCAAGCTGCAACGCCTGTGATGATGGCATTATAATAGACTGTCAGCTTCCCTCTGGAGAACATTTACAGAGGAACTCACAGCAGCTCTTGATTGACACACACACACACAACACACACACACACACACACACACACACACACACACACACACACACACACACACACACACACACACACACACACAGTGCCGAAACATTAGAAAAACTCTATTATCCTTCCAGTTGATTGTCCTGAGGGTATTAATGATCCAACAGAGACTCAGTTTTCTTCTGAGAGTTAAGAGTTTTTGGTGTCTGCAGGAATATCATGTTAATCTTTTGTGGAGCGACTATAGAGCCTCACCTGTGTGATGGCATCACTAGTTGGTTTGGAACCCTCACAGTTAAATTAGATTAACTTCAGCCTGGTGGTGGTGGTGAGATTGGTTTGTAAACAACTTAACAAAAGTCTATATATGCTTTTTTAAAATGTTTCTGACGTAATTATTTAAGGTTTTGTGTATTTTCTTTGACAGACATGTTCTAGTTTTAAGTGTGCAGTGATTTCCCCTGATCCAAAGTGATTTCTCCAGAGGGAGACAGTAAAAAATAAGGGAGCCCTGGGCACAGAAAGGTAAAAGGCTCCCACTCCACCTTGTATGTAGGACCCTCCAGACTGAGACACGCATCATGTTGTTGTTGTCACTGTTTTCTCTCTGTGGGTTTTTGCATCTCCTGCTTTTTCCTGTCATCTGCTTTGGATAAAAGGCCAAATCACTTTATATGTCTGTACAGTAAATATAAATCCAGAGAGAGCAGCCTGTTAGCTTAACATAAAGACTGGGAATATATCGAAAGCCATGCTGTTCAGTGTTTAAAACCAATTTTAATGTAGTTTAATTGTCACTGAATGTGTTCCAGCACATCGCGTGCTAGAACAGCATTCGTGACGTTTGTTGTAATTTGGTGCTAAGTGGATGGAACGAATTGAACTGATTATTCTGTTTATGTTATGTTATGTTATGTTATGTTATGTTATGTTATGTTATGTTATGTTATGTTATGTTATGTTATGTTATGTCTGTTTATGTTTTATACTTTATTGTATACTGTTATCGCACTAGTTTGATCATGTCTTCTCATTTTTAATCTGTTTGCATTTAATGTGTGAAACACTTTGGTCAACTCTGATTGAACGAATGCATCATAACTTAGTGAACTTGACTGCAGCCTCAGAGTCTAAAACGAAAAATGTAAGAAGCACAATATTTATAATTCTTGTAGCTTTAAATCTCCACTAGAATTAATTCTTTCATTTACACAGCACATTTGTGCCATTTTAAAGACTGAGATTGACAACATTCGTTGTTAGCTTAGCTAACAGTTTTACATTATTTTACACTTTTTCTATGACGTTAACAACAGTAAGTGAACTTTACAGGTGCTTGTTGGCAGATTATGCTAAAGTCATGATGTTTGATGTTGATGATGTCATCCTGAGGGGTTTTTTTAAATTCAGATGATGTCATCTGGTTGCTCGTATTACAGACATTGTATATGGTCGACCTGCTCGTCCAGAACTCCTCCAGATGACAAAAACCCTTTATATAAAAAAATAACAAACAGCTACACCATAGCATCAAAATATAACTTCTATTTTACCTGATCCTTCTTCTCTTTCACATGAGAAATAGATTAAATAAAGCTGAGCAGTTAAAACACTGAACTCTCGCCTGAGCAGGAAATGTGTGAGTTCATGTGTTTTTATGTAACAGTAGTAAAACACAGGAAAGATCAGAATCTGCAATGGAAATGAAAGCATCGCTTCTCTCTCCGTCCACCCCTCCAGCCGTGTTTGATCCAAATATGGAACTAAACAGCTAAACACTGACTGAAAGTCTTAATTTTACATCCTGAATGCTAAGCAACCTCATTGCAGAGAGGACGAACAGAAATGCAGCACGAAGGAAGATAAGTGATGATAAAAACTTACTGATATGTTATTTTTTACACAGATTTGTAAAATGTCTTCTCCCTTTTTCACCTTTACACCTTTGTGCAGGTGGGAAGTGACTATAAAGGTAATGGAAGCACTGTGGAAAAAAGGCCCAGGGGTAGATTCTTATTATCTGTCATTTAAACTGGCGTTTACAACCACACACACACACATACACACACACACACAGTCCACGAACTCTGTGCACCTGTAACACCTGCATCACTTGCTGGCATTGGGTGTCATGGCAACTGTTTCTACGGTGACTGCTGAAAAACTGAGTGATGATGATGATGATGATGATGAGACAGCAGGGAGATTTGATGATCAGGTCGTAGCTGAAGATTGATCCAACTGTGACCTTTGACTCCTCGGTTGTGACACTATAGAAACAACCTGGGCAGAAATTCTCATGCTGAAGATTCTTATGTGAAATGTAAAATCTGTGGCATTGAATGAAATGTTTAAATAAATCTGTAGGTGTTTAAACCAAAGGATATAAACTAATCACTGTCTTATTTTCTTTACTAATCACCCATTGTTTGGTCTATAAAAATATATTTGTTTTACATGTTAAATAAAAATAGGACAAAACAAATCATCAGCCTGTTAGCCTAGCTTAGCACAATGACTGGAAACAGGGGAAAACAGTTAAATTGTACAAAATACGTCCCTAAGTTGAACAACTCAAATTATCTGAACCAAAAATAGTTAGAAACAGGTTTTGTTTACCCAGAGTGGGTCATTAACAAGTATTTACTCAACTACTGTACTTCTATTTTATTACTTTTACTCCATTAGTGGTGATACAGTGTACTTTTTACTTCATCAAATAATTTGGCAGATTCTTGTTACTTTGTAGATTCTAATTATAAAATATAAGAAGTTAATAAATCATGATGTATTGTACCTGTCAGAACATAAAATGGGTTAAATCATTTTTACATTTACCAGCTGCTGATAACATCAGATAACTCAGATTTTTACTTTTTAAACGTTTGTTTGCAGATTTCTGACACAAATATGATGAGTTCACAACGAATAACACTTTCCTTTTTAAAAACTTTAGTTTCACTGGTCTGTAGCCTCCAGCATTTGTCTCTCTGATATTAACTTAAGGTTCAAAAGTACATTAACAGAAATGTTTATATACTGTAGTACTTCTATGTTCAGCAGAGTACTTTTAAACTCATGTTCTTGGACTTTTACTTGAGTATTAGTTTGTGTACTTCTACAGGAAACGTTTCTCTGAACTGTATGTAGACGTGTGACAGGCAGGATCATAACTTGGAGGACACGTAAAATGAGAACAGATGTTGTGGTGAATATTTAAAGCTGCAGTATGGAACTTTTTCTAAGTAGAAATATGCTCTAAAATGCATCTTAATGTAAAAAGCTGCCGTGAAGTCAGCAGAACAGGAAGAGGGAGGGTTGAGCAGAGTGGACCGATGCTGAGTTGTTGATGCTTTTATGAATTTTCAACAAGTTAAATTAAGTTTGTTAAGAATAAACAAGTGAACAATATGATGTTTGAATATTCTTAAAATAAGATCACAGTACCTGCTTAATAGTTTCTTGACCGCTCACTGGTTAAAGGGCTATTCCAGAGTTTCAGTCTCTGTAAAGCTGTTTCACTTGTAGGGGACGAAAAACATAGAAAGATCAATATAAAAGCAGAGATACTCTGACTGTTAAGTGGACTTTAGCAGAATTACTTTGTGGTTATAGTTTTGGACGTCCCCTCGCTGCTCAACAAGTTCTGTAACTTTCCAAAACTCACAATCTGACATTTACACCCACATCGTTCAAATGTCCAAACAGCCATTTTAAGGTCAAGATAAAAGCTGTTTTACTTTTCACGAAGTTCAACTTCCCTCTTGAAATACCCCTCAGTGTTACACACTGTATAATGTATTTAGATTTAGTACTTGTACATTTGGTATTTCACTATTGGAGTTCTTTATTTAAATTAATCTACAACAATGCAGGAAACAGACATTTCTCAGCCCACAAAGGAACTTTAAATTCTACAGTTACTAAATGTAGAGACACATGACTAGCTGGACTGGAAGGATATGAAAAACTGTACAGCAGCCATCACACCAACGTATATGATAACACGGACTCGAGCATTAAAGCTGCAGAAACTAATATTTTACACACTTCCTAAGCAATTAAGTGAAAATGGGACAAGACATGTTGTCTCTTAACTGTTTTAGTTCATTTTATCTTTGTAGTTGGTTGATAATGTCTGCACGTCAGTTATTTTTAAGGTTTACTTGACTGATTATTTTCTCAATAACCTGTTGACAGTGACAATAACAGTTTTAATACTTGGATAATTGGAAATAGAGAAGCAGACAAACCCCAAGTACAGTTTTTGCATAAAGAATTACTTGGTGTTAATTTTCTTTTTAGATTAAACTACTCAGCTCAACTTATATTTACTGTTTCATTCCCACCTATTTATATTGTTTGTGCGCTCAAGTCGTAGTTTGCAAAACAAAACATGGAAGTATCTTAAAGTACAGTTGAATAAACACCTCCCTCTTTATGTTGTTGTTCATGTTTACTGGACATTTAGTGATGTTACTGTTTTATTGTCTTATCACTGGTGTGTTCACAGACCCTGATCCAGCTCCGGTAATTCCTGTGCTGATCTCATTGCGCTTTATGGCGACTTCATACTTTACGGTTTTCCTGTAGTGACTCCACTGGGACGAGGTGTTGCGGTATGTGCGCAGCGTTTTCCCGTAAATGAGCAGGTTATCTCTGCCCTTCGGAAAAGAAACACGGGGATCACATGACTTGTTATCTGCCCGGATACTGGAGGCCTGTAGCGGAGTTGGGAGCTGACAACAAGCCGACAGGACGGATCACAGCTCCCCCCTCTCTCCCTCTCTCTCTCCCACCCACATGTTATGACTCATGTGTGAGTCACTAAACGTGCCAGTAAGAACATCACCGCCACTTCTGTGGAATATCAACAGAGAGACAGAAAAAACAGTAACTTACAGACTCATACCGGGAATCCATGCGTTTCTGGTTCATGGTTCATTTTCCTTTGTGCCTCTGGCCCTCAGGCTCCTTCTTGTAGCTGGGATCAGGATGAACTTCTGGGAAACCATTCAGAGCCTGATGTGAAACTCAGACCTGTCTCAGTTTCTTATCTGCAAACATGACAAAGCACATATTTACACACACTTATAAATATAATTATAAATATCTAAGAATTGAAAAGCAGCTTTCCCCATATGTTCCCTCTATTTGTGGAACAGCTTAGTAGCAGAAGTGAAACAGGCGACGTCAGCAACGTCCTTCAAATAACAGCTGAACACCTTTCTACTCACCTTTTAATTTAAGCATTTTATATTTATTTCCCACTCATTCTTTACTTATGCATATTTTATAGAGTAGTACTTGGTATGTTTGACAAGAAGCGACTTGAATTACTCACACTGCATGAACTTGTACTTACACTGAATAAAACAATCACTAAATACAAGTGTAGAGCAAGAAACTCAATCCTCAACCACTAAGACGGACTGTGATCCGGTCAGTCGAACCACTTTCTGAGGTGGTCTGAGACGCTCTCTGTTGTGTAAAGTCCACTGCATCATTATGCATCCATGACAAGGATAGAAAGGAAAATATGTCATCAGTACACATCATGACATCATGAGATCATGTCCATTTGTGCAGAGGAATCTGTGCAAAGAAAAGTTGCTGACTGGGCCGTTTATAAGGATATAGAAAGAATGAAATGTGAGAAACGGACTGACATAAAAACCTTCTAGCAGAAATGAACCTTTAAAAATCTGGACACAAGTTGTCTGCTGGACACCTTGGAGACACATGTATGTGTTCGTCTTCATACCAGGTGTAAACAGGACCTTAAAGAGCTTCACAGTGTAAAATCTTCAGAAACAAGGAGAACAGACACATTTTGGAATTATCATTAGAAATAATGTTTAAAAGAAAATGTAAACACAAATAATTTTATTTATATGGTTTGTTTTCTGATTATTTTCCACATTTTTAAAACATCAGATTTTCCATTTACCATTCAATTCAGTTTTATTTGTAAGACGCCAAATCACAACAGAAGTCATCTGAAGGCACTGTGTTTGCATTTTACAGAAAATAACTGTACAGAATTTTATAGAAAACAGTGGAGAGGAAAAACTAAAAACAACAACAACAAGCAGCAAAAACACTGGACAGGTAGGTAGTTCCAGTAACTGGAGATGTATAGCTCCAAGGTTGAGGATACCTGCAGAGAAGAACAGAGAGAGGGAGACAGAGAGGAGGAAACACAACTACGGGAGAGAAAAGACAAAGTTAATGACATGAAATGGTAGCGACTGAATGAATAGATGATATATAAGAGACACAACTACCAAAAAGACACAAATTATAACAAACCGGAGTGTGTGGGGGGAAAAATAAACATGGAAACCAAAAATAGACCCAAACTGAACCCAAACAGGAGGCTTTTGTGATAAAATGACCTTAAAAAGAAACTACAAACAATGGGGTGGCCTCATTTGTATTTGTCTTGTGTCCTGTTGCTGCCCAGTCCATCAACCACAGCTGCACTACTTAAATGTATCAGCACAACATGTTAACATGTAAAATCGTGTTTATTTGTATAAAAAAGTAATGAAGCGTGATAGTAATTTGAATTTTCTATATATTTACTCATCATGCAGAGACAAAAAAGACGTTTTAAGTTTGGTTTCTTTTTCAAAGTGTAACTGTCGGGACATTTTGGGGTCAAAAACAAAACTGAAACCAAAGACAAAAAGACTCAAAATAAAACCAAAACTAAATGAACCGTGACAAAAGCACAAAAGAAACAGAACGAAACTAAAACTTGTCAACACATCAACTCCTGTTCTGACTGTAAACATTTTAATGACCATAAAGACTTAACATTAAAGCTCATTAAATCATTTTTAAAATAAACATAAAGTCAAGGGAAGCAAATAGTCTTCTTTTCTTTCGCACTAATTATATTTACAAAGTAAAACACCTGGGAACCGTGATGATGAAAATGATGAAACTCACACATTAACATAGTTTAACATACTATGCAATATTTATTAATTACTAACAAACTGTGTGCAAATGTTTAAAATACACATTCATTCATAAAAGACAATTCTGCCGACAGAGGAACAACAGACGGGAGATTAATATGATCCTGCAGAGCGAATTCACCATTAACTTCAGGTTACTACAGACACCTGCAGGTTTTAAAAGTGTCTCCGTGTTAAACTATGAATTCACATTTGTTTCCCTAAGTCTGATTTAAAACAACCTTCAGATCTTTTCTGAATATTCTATTAATGTAAATGAAGAGAGGAAAAACACAAGGCCCCCCAATTTGTCCAAAAACAAAGACAAACATGATGCTACAGCTTTCGAGAATTATACAAATCAACTGAACATCTTCACAAATTAGAGCCTTAATAAAACTCCCACTTTTTGTTAACTATCGGTCCAGTAAAATTCAGCACTGAGAGAAATGTTGGTACTAAAAAGATCATTTAATTGATCTCAGAAAACTGAAGCCTGAAAATAACTTCAGATAAATGCTGCACATTGATGCACATAAGAAAAACCTATGCATGAGAATCTTTACTTACATTAAAAAGCAAATTAGGAAGTATTTAGTGAAGATAGGATTCTTTTCCAGCATAAACAATGAGCAGTTTTGTTTTTTAAACTTAAGCTTTTGTACAGTTTAAACACAAAATAGGACATTAACGAGCTTTAGAAGTGCTGGTATGTGGATTTTGTTAATGTTTCCCCTATTTACAGTCTTTATGCTAAGCTAAGCTAAACAGCTGCTGCAAGTGGCTTCATGTTTTCTACATAAGCAAAAGACTGATTTTGATTTTGTCAAAAAAAAATTTCCCAATTTCCTAATTTAACTTAAAGATGCTGGGCTGGAAACTGACAGCTGATACAAAAGGTTAATGTCATCCTAAAATGAGCCCGAGTTCCCCTTCAGGGGCCAGAAAAGTATCATTGCTCTTGAACGAACAAACAGTATCTGGAGCGCTGAGACATTAAAGGCTCATGTTTTTTAACCTCAAAGTGACTCAGACTCTACTAGATACGATCTGCGATCACTGTCAGGAGAGTCATACTAGAATTAATGTGGTCCTTCTAGCCAGTAACACAGAGAGAGGATTTATGGAGAAACTATAATGGAAATTGTGCAGTTCAGCTGTGCATGTGTGTCGATTTAGGACCTCAGTGATGTTCACAACAGAGCTGCATACTAGTCACTAACAGTCATGAGCGTGAACCATCAAAATCAAATGACTGAATCTAAAAAAGGTCTGTAATGTTGATGAATCCAAAGCTTCAATGGAGAAGTAGTTTCTGTTGCCATTAGGCACAAAATGTCTTTGGTCTGTTGGTCAAAGGTTGGGTGTGAACAGCAGAGGAAGAGTTCCAGAGCTCCTTGTGAAGACATACTGACAATCTCAGTTGCTGAATACCTGAAAAACATGACTTGTCATTGTTGAGTCACAGACTTCAATAACGCCTCGCAGCTCCAGAGCAGCTTCACAGTTGGGGTCTTTGATCCCCTGTCACCGCTGTGGACAGGTGACTCGGGTGTGTCCCGGCATGTTGCAGATGCCGCAGGTACGAGGTTTCTTAGCAGCAGGAGGTTTGCTAGCGCCGGCATTTCCCATTATCTTCCTCCCCTTCTTAACAGTGTCTCCGCCGCTGTTAAATCCACCACCTGACATGGGGAGAACAGAGGTGATTAGAGGTTGCTGCTTATAAAAGCTGAAGATTTTTCTATGTGAATCAACACTGAAGGCACCAAATCAGCCTCAAGGTCTTAGTGGGAGTGTTTGTGAGTCGTGACAGCTTTTCTTTATCATTAAATAAGCATCTCTCTTTCTCTCTCTCTGGTGTTTGACCTGATTGTATCTCCATCTACGCTGCTTTGCATTCATGTATTAAGATTTTTTTTTCAAAGCCCACATGAAGCATTAGCTGACTTCGAGCTCGTGGTGCAAATGATTTGATTAATGCAGTCAGACACTGAACTGAGAGAAATAAAACTAAATGCGTCACTAACCTGTGTGTAAAAACACACACACACACACATAACCAAACAACAACACATAACTTTCTTTGCAAAGATCTCAAGATGGATTTTATAAATCCACTTATGGTTCAAATCAAACCCAGAACGGTAGAAACTGCTGGATAATGTTAATGTAATGCAACCACTGATCTATTTTTAAATCAATCAAAATGCGCCGCAAACACGTGAAGCACTGCCGGTTTGTTTCCTTCAATTATTAAGACATCCTGTGCAGATGATTTGATGATGGCACCAGATGAAAATTTAGAATAGGATTTCATGGGTACACGCGGTTCTAAGGAATCAGACTGAGACACGGGTTGGGTGTCATTTTACTGCCGCTGGTCTTAGGTCTGCAGTATTTGACAGTATATGCCAGTACCTAGGTGGATCTGACTGTTCCTGAGCACGCACAGTATCAGGTGTGTGTTGAGGTGAGAGCGAGAATGAGAACAGCTCATCTGGGCTTTGTTCTGATCAGGGAGCTGAAACACATTTTAAGAAAATGAGTCATCCACCATAATTATGTTGTTAAATCTTCTGGAAGCTGATTCACAGATATTGAAATTGAGAAGTGGTTACAAAATGTTTTATGTTGGTGGTGGAAATAGACTTTCAATTATTTATCGTAAAGTAATGACTTTACTAATTACTATAACACATCAATTTAATCTCTCATCAGCCAGAATTCCCAGGAAACGAGTGTGAGAGGACCGGATGATCTCCGCTTCATTGACCAGCACCTGAGCAGTGAGGACCAATTTCAGTTTTAACCAATCATTGTGAGGACATTAATGCTAGACACAACAATACAAAGATGTATGTGCATGTGTGTATGAGCCTTGCCTGGTGGGGGCACGTTCTCATCAGCCCACTGGAAGAAGCCACACTGCTGCTCTCGTGGTTTCCCACAGGTGTGGAACATCCGGCCCTTGTTTGGACCGTCTTTCTGCACCGTTCGCGTCACTGCTGCCTCGTTACAGTTACACATCGTATCTCCCACGTGTCCTCCTGCACCACCTTCCCGTCCTCTGCCTCCTCCTGCCGTGTTCCCGAACCCCAGTGGGGGTCTTGGAGGCTGTGAGGTTCTTAGTGCTGGCAGTGGGGGTCCCTGATTCAGTGGCGCCCCCTGTGGACTTGGCTGATCTGCCCACAGAAAGAAATTGCAGCTTCCACTGTTGCACTTGTAGAACTGCCGCCCTTGGTTGGCGCCATCTTTGCGCACAGTTAGGAGGAGTGCGTCTTGACCACAGTTACACACAATGGCATCGCTGTTAGTGTCTACAACGCCACCTCCAGCACCCCCGCTGCCACCACCTCTACCAGATAGAGGTCTTGGCTGCGGGATCCAGGAGGGGACAGGAGGAAGGGAAGGACGAGCATTAGAATGTGAGACTCTGGGTGGCTCTGGTCTGGGAGGCCTTGGTGGTTGAGGGTCACCACCTCCACCTCCACCTCCACCTCCACCTCCTCCTCCACCTCCTCCTCCTCCACCACCACCACCACTACCACCTGCTCGGAGGTATTTCAGGTCCAGAACCTCCCTGAGCGTCTCATCACAGCCTCCGATGCAGCCAACAAATTCCAGAGGCATCATGGGAGGAAGGCTGCCCCTGCGAAACTTGAACTTCAACCTGAAAGTTAAACAGGAGACGAATGTTGTGATGAGTGTGTGGGTCTGGATCTCAACATAACAGATAGAGAAAGATGATTTTATATTCAGGCCAGCCTCAAAGCATGGTTTTATTGAGAGCTTTTTTATATTTTAGTGATTTTATTGGCAATTGGGTTCCGTTTCTAAATCTCAGTAAGCTTCCCTCTGTATGTCTGTTACAGTACAGCAGCTCTGTTGGTATTCGCAGTCTAATATAGTGTCAAATTGTATGATCTGACACTTTTTGTCGATGAAAACAATCAGTGTATGACACTTTTAGGAGCATTGATTATTCTAATGATCAAATCTGATCACATGATACTCATCAGACTGACGTTTGTGTAGTTTGGTGAATCTGACTGTGAACACTTATGAACAAACCTCACAGAGATAAGTCAGAGAAATTCTGTATAAATATGTGCTTTCTTGAGGCCCATTGTGGGAGCCAGGAAGAAGGAGGCACAGTAAGTTTCGGGTGAAATGTCGCCAATTTTGATATAAATCACCACACGGAAATTAACCAGGCACAAAGTGTTACACAGCAGATAATGAAAACATCTTTATTATTTTATCTTTATAATCAGTCATGAATTTTGCTGTTGAAAATCTGTCTCAGAAGATGTTATTTAAACTTGAAGAACATCTGGACCTGGAGTTCCAGCTAAGTTGAGTAACTTAACATTAGTCAGCGTTTCACTGTCCACAAACATTTACTTAAATGTTTTTTGCAACAAAAGGAAAATAATTTCCAGTTAAATGACGAATCTCACACATGCCAGAGGGCGAATCTATTTATTTTGTTGGAACTGTAACTTAAAATAGTTTAAAAATTAGCTCAGTTCAGCTTTATTTAATAATTATTTATGTAATCATTATTATTATTACATTATTATTTAAGCAGAAAATATTAAATCTATTTTGCAAGATAAGTACAAATAAGATATAAATACATCAGGAACATAACAATACTAAACATCACACACAGAGAAATAAATGAATAATAACAGGAACAACTAGCCTACAGAGAAGTAAATTCTATCTGAAATATGAAATTTATTCTTCATGTTGACGAAGAGACTTTTTTTAAAGTATTTTGCTGCTGATATATTTAAAGAATTGTAATAAATTGATTTATTCAACACTATGAATAAACAAAACTCTGTGTACTTTATAAGAACAATTTGTCAAACAAGTTGGAACAACTTGTTTTTCAAATATTCGTCTAAGACAAACGCTGTGATAATACAGCCAGTTGCCGTGGCGACCAGCGGTTCATAACGCACACAGCACAAGTTAAAACAAGCTGAAAGAGTGATATTGTTTTGGAGTGAGTGCTGTAGCTCAACTTTGAGCTCTGTACCAGATTGGTTGCCACGGTAACAGATGCTGGTGTGGAGCACTTTGGCTCGTTGCTAGTGAGCGTGCCCTATATTTGGACTGAGCTGAGGCACTTGCTCAAGGGGTTAACGCCTACTTGTGTAAACAAGAATTCTGACAAGTTTCTTGCGCTGGTGAAATCACTGAGAGCTTCGTCTGTGTTTGTTCAGCACACCTACACACACTGCTCAATGATCTAACAAGAGTAATCTGTGTATTCTTTGCAAAATAAGGCACTTGACATTGAAGCGATTACTAAAAAGAATATTTTTTCATATTTAATATGTGGGTATGAAATGTGCGGAGAAGGAACAATAAAGATACAAATGACTGAAGCATATCTAACAAGAGCATTTATAACCAAACTGCATTTAAACTTTTTTATGACAGAGTTTCTCTACTGTGTGCTTTGTTATTGTTATTTACTTAAAGTTGTTGTTTGCTGTTGTCCTGTATTTCCATACGGTTGTGGGACTTGTTAGACCATGGTGGACTGTGATACCGTCACACCAGCTTAGCGGAGACTGTTTTTTCTTCACAGCTCTCTGCCATCAGATGTTGCTCACGGGTTTTCCTGTTACCTGTTCTGTGTATGCTGATCAGTACATCAGGATCTATCTATCTGATACTGTACAAACTAATTAATTTTAAGCAAACTGCTACCACTTAAGTCAAAGTTGTTCTTAGAGCTACATGCAGGACAAAAATAAAAAGTACAGCTGAGGCTAAAAGGATGTCACAAAACTTTATCTGAGGATTTTAGAAGATCACCAACATTTTCAAAATGTATCCGGAGGGGAAGGTAACCGACTAGCCAATCGTTCCATTAAAAGCAAAACAAAACCAAAAACTCACATGTGAATGGGACGTGGCTGACAGGTGGGACAAATGCTGTCGTCTCTGCTGACCTCAAGCACTGTGTCAGGAAACCACACTGCTGTCTTACAGGCCGGGTAACCCACACAGGACAGGTACTTACTGTGGGGGACAGGGACACAGAGGATGGACGAGGAACGCAAGATGAAGAAAGTCAGAGAGAAAAATAATGAGATATTTTATTCTTGTTCTACCTTAATACAGCCCATTTTCTATATAATCTATCTTGTAAGGTTGATTTCCTACTACTTTAAGGGAGATTCTGGATTTAAGACAATGACCTTCAAATTCAAGAAACATGAAACATGGTTGAAACCATCACACTGAATATTTAGTTTTTGTAAAGTTGCATTATGACTTCATGGTTGGGCATGAAATCTAAAACATGTAGGTGGGTATAAGTACAATCAGAATTTCTATCTACGAGTCATTAACAGGTATGTTTTAAAATACTGGGACCAAACACTAATTTCAAGTCTCTGTCAAATGTTTCTAATGTCTGCTATGCTTCTTATGACATCTTTGCTGAGGTAGAAAGTCACAATAAAAGAAGTAGCCAACTTTAAGTTAATGGGTTAAAAGCTTAAACACATTGAATCTTGAGCAGGATGAGGAGATTTAATATGATCTAAGGAAGAATCAAACTTACAGAAGCTTCTTTGCTTACTGTCTTGTCTCACCTGTTTCCATCCCGTTTCTTCTTCAGCACCATGTCCCGACCACAGTGAGGGCACTTCCTGATGGGCAGCGGGATCTCCATGTCGAGCTGCTCTTCTTCAGTGATCTCCTGAGCTGCACCCAGATATGATGACAGGGCTTCATCCAACCTGTGGCAGAAACAGAAAAAGAGTTTTGTTATAGTTTACTTAAAGAAGAATCATTGGTTGAATAAAATGTGAAATTAAACACAGATAATGTTGGCTTAAGTAGTCTAAAACAAAGACATCAGTGATGTTAGTTAATAGATAATTTTGCCTCCAACACTTGTCCTTGACAGCTTTTACCAAATAGAACTAAAACTAAATTACAATATATAATAAAATAATATATAAAAACTACAAAAAAAGAGAAAGAAGTCCATCAAATAAAAACCAAATAAAACTGGTAGTATTATTCTTACCAGCAGCTTTTGGAGTACAGCAAATGCTCCCAAATATGATATGATTCTACTCATCACAAAGACACCAATGTATTACAAAGCAGCGTGTGACTAACTTCTTTGCCTTCCTGACGGACTCGATAAAGACGGTCTTGTATTTCTGGATGTGGTGCTGCAGCACACTCTGTTTGTCCTTCCTGCCCTCTGATACCTGCTTCAGGTCGGCCTCCAACTCAGCACGCAGGTTTGGTTTGGACATCTCATAGCCCATGGAGTTGTAACCTAAATAAACACAAACACATTTTAATTCATAATTAACATATTTGAAGTCTACAGTATATTATGATAGGTTATGTACATACCCTCCACTAATCCCATGCCGAGTTCTCCAGGGAGAAACCTCTGGTCAGCTGTCAAGCCCACATACATTCGACTCTTTATCGTTTCAATGTGCTCTGCATGTGTTGCATCTGTGCCTGTTAAACACAGATCATGTAGTACAGTTTAACAACACAAACAAGTTATTCGATGACAAAGTTATGGTCATCTTTGTTTAAGGCAACATTCATAGCTTAGTTTCATTTATTAGGGTTCGAGGCGTATTTTCACTTTGATATTGGCTGTTGTAGCTAACACATAACCACAGATATCTTCCCTTTTTCCACTTATTCTGACTTCTCGTCAAAAACCCGGCACCTACAATACCCAGTGCAACTCGATTCTGTTGTTTTGTTTATTTTATCACATAGCCTCAATGTAATTACAGTAGCTAGCTAAAAATGAAAGTATTGGAAACATAATGCTGAATTCCCCCTTGTTAGCTAAGAGGAAAAATAAGGGAACTTTAAATGACCTTAAATGATCTTAACAATAGATTCATTCAGCGACATGTTCTCCATTTTATTTATTCATTTATAACACATCAATGTCTCTCACCTTATGCTTATTTCCATTTCTACAGTTTTAGACTCCACTGTCTCGCACCTGGTCTGAAGAATATTCTGTGTTTATAGTATAACTATGTCTTGCAGCTCCCCTTCATCCGGAGGGGACTGTATGCGTGGCTTTTATCAAACAGGTCAAAACTACATTAGCGTTTCAATCTAAAGTAGTTTAAACTCCCTTTGTATTCCCTTTATTTTTATTCTAGTCAAGATTTGACAAGCTGTGGTCTGTAGTGGTCTGGATAAGGAGGAACAGGAACAGTTGACTCAAGCGGGATAATTCCTAATGAGGTTCACAGATAAAGTGAAGTGAGTGTCTGCGGCTGTGAAGACATTAAAAGTCTGAGTGTGTATTTGTCTGTACTGTACCGATGCCGTGCTTTTCCATCAGTGATATGAGATCGGCTTCAGTGAGCAGCTGCGGAGGACTCGTCTGTCCATCCACCATCTCGATTGCAGAGGGCTGGAACTGGGAGCCTTGCTCATACACCGGAATCACCTAACAAACAAAAGAGCAAGTTTAGCAGGATCAAGCAGCAAGAAGTGGGAATCAACAGGAGCCCCACAAAACAAAGCAACACTTGAGAACAAAACAGAGGTAGAGTTAGTTCACACCCTACCTTGGCGCTCCACCTGTCATAGGGGTAAACATCCAGGTAGTTCCTTGCAATGATCATGAGCCCAGAGGTGGAGAACTGCTCCTGGGCAATGTCTATATCTACCACCGTCTCCTGCCCCAAAGCATCCTGGGACACGCAGGCCAAGAAGTGACGGACAATGAACTCATACACACGTGCTTCATTGCCCTAAACAGAAGAAACAGAAACATCATCTGAATCATCTCAAATTATCTTTAGGTTTATAATCGAATATGATTATTTTCCAAAAGGGGTTAACAAGCTGTGTGACATACATTCCTTTATAATGCATTTGTTCCGATGTGTGTGACTATTATATGACTATTATCACTTTTTCAATAGTGTGTATGTTTGTATTTAATACTTTTTATTACTTTAGTCTAGTGTAGTTTTTGAAATACCTATAAATGAAAAACAAGATGTTTTCATTTAATAGAATTGTGAATTATCTTGCACACATCATTTTTATTAACAAAATTATTTTATTTTAAACTTCCCATATCTCTTTTTGTGGAGCTCATCTTATTATCACAATCGTAAAGGGAAATTAAATAATACATGAAAAAACTCTAAGTGAATTATTCCTTCTTTAGCTGTCTCTGTTCTTGGCACATTTTAGCTTCCTTAACATTGAAAACCATTTCGTAGTCTTCCCAGTTTCCAGCCTGTGTAGATTTTTATACTGTAAATAAGTGTCTGGTTCGGTTGCTTTCTGGAACTTGCAATGCTGCTATTTGGCCAGGCTGTCATATTAAAAACTGCTGAAGAGTGTGAAACAATCCTCCAAATTCATGGTTCGGCTATCAAAACGCAGACGACCTACACTTTGTACTGTCCCTGAACGTTTCACAACATGGACAAACTACAGTCCAAACTGAACGCAGTGCACCAGACGACAGACAGCTCATTCTACACCTACCTACCTACTTCTTAACATAAAGCTCGTCTTACTACAAGAAATTTCAGAGTGTGCTACCCAACCAGCCGTTTGTGTGTTTTATTCTGGTGGTTTATTTTGATTTAGGATGTATGAATTTAGAGTTAAAGTGAAAAAAACTGAATAATGTCAAACTCTAAATGCAGGTTAAATTGTTCACTAACTGAGTTCCAGACCTACCTGCAGTGTATTGCTGTACTTGGTTGGGTGTATAGGAGGGTGGGCTTGGTCAGAGTTCTTCCCCTGCCGTGGGTTGGGACCCCCAGGTTGCTCAAGCACCCCCTGAGCAAACATCCCCCAGACCGGGCTTTGTGTCTGCTGCTCCACCAGGGGGCCAAGAGCCAGTGCTGCAGGGAAAATGTTTGTCTCTGTACGGGGGTAACTGATAAACCTGGACCAAGAAATACCAAAGTTAAAAGGTCAAAACTCCAGAAACACGTATCTGGCATCTATGATGCAGTAATAAGACACTTAAAATGTCTTAGAGCATGCCATACTGTAAAATCCTTTAATTAAAAATCCTCATTCATCCGTTATCCGTGCACCTTGGGCAGCAGGTGAAGCTGTGCCAGAAATTCCTGCTGTGTGGAAATATACCACACAAAGTCATCTTCACAGACAAACTCAGAGGAAAAAACTCATCCATTAAACGCCTCAACTACCAGATGGTCCCTTGTCATGTACAAAAATAGGAGTAGCTTTGAGGTGGTTTAACATCCTGCTACACAAAAAATACATTTGACTATGTAATGAAGTGGTTTCAAGCCAGTTATCTGACTGGAACTAGTCCACATAACAAACAAACACAGAAAGTTGATAACATTTAACATATGGTCAGACCAAGACAGGCATTTATAGTTTGGCTGAAAAATGTGTTTACATTACCTAAAATTCAGCTTTTTCACAGTCTCTCACACTCACCCTTTGGTGTAGAGTTTTTCTGCAATTTTCATGGTCTCTTTGGCGTTTATTCTCAGCTTCCGGGACGCCAGTTTCTCCAGTTCCTGTTGGGTCAGATAAAGGCAGAGCACTGGTTAAAGTGGGAAAAGGACACGAGGATAATGAAGCTGACATTTTTTCCTGCTGTGTTAGAAAACAACTTCAGTACACACATTTTATACTATGACCAGATGTGGAGCTATAGATACAGTGTACATATGGTTGTGGCTGTTTGACTTTTTATTCTTACCACAGTGTCCAAAGGCAACGGCCTCCACTTGCTCTTGGGTTTGCTGGTTACTGAGGTGACTGTTGCTATGGGATCCTGAAAATGAATGAAATTGTACAGTCGTGTGAACCCTTTTACATGTGGCTTTCAGGCCGTTTTATTCAAGGAGTTTCAGAACATGTTATAATTTTCTTTGCTGTCCAACTGCAGTAGGGGGTGGCGATACATGTGTGCGTAGTATTTAGCAAAATAATAATAATAATAAAATAATAATTTGGAGCTCCTTTGCTGCATCTGGATCCAGACAGCTTACCACCAAGGAGAGGAAGCCATTTTTTATTTTTTACTTTTATTTGATCTCATAAATAAAAACAGGAAACACAAAATAAACACGTGTGAATGTTCACACTTTAACAATCCTATTCTCTCTGAGTTCATCATACTGAGAGCTGAGGGTAGAAAAGAGTGTTTGTGTCATTGGTCCTAGCTGGTGGCTGCCTGAAGAGAGAGCCAGAAGGCAGCACGTGACACAGTGAGTGTAGAGGACGGTAGCTGTCAGACAGGATCGACTGTACTTTGTTCAATAGCTGCTTAGCTGCATTTATCTGTTGTCAAACTAACAGATCAAAAAATATGTAAGGACACTTTGAATGAAAGCTCTGGACAAAAATGCCATCGAAGTTCAGTTAACCTGAAACTTGGCCAGCATGAGAAGACGTTTACTTTTCTTGCACAGCAAATAAAAAATATTTAATTCTAAATAACTGGGAGTGTGATTATAGCCACTGAACGTATATAATATATTATTAATATATAATGGTCCTACATCACATTGAGGTGGCATAACAACTATTATATCTTGCACAGAGACAGGAATAATACATGATAAATATTACAATATTTCCTTTATTCAAATGTTTCCTCTGTGCTCCCTGTGTGAACTGTATGTTACCTTCTCCAAGCCTGTCAATTTAATGCTTTTTCACTTCAAGTCACTCTACTATCTATTAGTCATGCTGTGTGCTGTTAAACTAGGGCATAGAGGCATGACTCACAAATCTGAACTGTATAGTGACAAAAGATGCTATGTCCTGACATTTAATTCTTTTTTTTTTTGTTTGTCTTTTTTGAGAGCAGCAAGATTTGAAATTATTAGAAACCCAGTAATTTGTTTACATGCAAGACACATCTGCATTCTCTAGGTCATGTCATTTTAGTGACCATTGTGTTTTTTTCTGTACATTGAGAGTGAAGAAAATTAGCTAAAATTGGGCTTTTGATAGTAAAACTAATTGTAATTCACAAACATTTGCAGCAAACGATAAATATGAATGGTATGAGTAATCAGGAAGATGACATTTGCATTAGTATGACTATTAACATGGGGTGAATGTCGCTACTAACTACCACATATGTAAATACACCCACTCATAGATGATTGGGATGAGAAGTAAACCCAACCTTCTATCACCAAAATATGTTATTGTACATTTACTCCGTTTGGGATTTTCATTAAAAAATCTTATGTTAAATACAATGCATGTATTTATTTTACCTTTTACATAATAATTAAACAGAAACAAAAGACAGTATTCTACTGTAAATAATACACATTTTTTGATTGAGCAGGTGTGGACAGAAACATTTGGTATTTGTGTTCGCTGACCTGAGTTTGGCGACTGATGGTCACATAATGCTTCGTGGGAAACAGTGAAAACGAACTAAGTGTTAATTACATGCTCGTCAGCTGTGAGCATCTTGGCAAACAATACAGTGTGAATGTTTTTCTGTGACAGTCATAGATTCAGAGGATCTCTTCTATCCTGTCACCAGTAACTAAGACCACACAGGGTTTAAAGCAAAAAGAAGCAGAGAAGCTGCCAACAAATAAAAGATTAAGGAACAAAATGTGCCAATACTATAACACAAACATTGTAAATACACAAAGTGTGTGGGTGATAATAACTGTTGCTGAGTTATTATCCGTCTCCATTCCAATAAAAATTAGTATAAAGTTTGTTTATGGTGATAATGTATTAACAAATATAATGTGCCTAAAATAAGCTGTAGCTGTGGATCAGAACTGCACATTGTTGAGGAGGAATTTTAGCCCATTCTTCCAGCAGAACTACTTTAGCTCTGTCATATTATCTGGGTTAAGGTCTGGGCTCTAACTTGGCCACTCCAGAAGGCCGATTAAGTTCTGAATTTCATAGTTTCAGCTGACGTGAAGACATTCTCACATTATTCTGAAGATTTTTTTTGATACACACCTCACAATCACTGCAAGTTGGCGAGACCCTGATGCAGCAAAGCAGGCCCAAAACATGATGGTCCTTCCACCATATTTTAAGTAAGTTTTTATGGTTGTTCTCAATAAAGACGTGAAAGATCACAATCTTTATTTAATTTTATGCAGTTTAATGCAAAAAAACACACTTCACACACTTTACACTGTATAAGCCACCTTGAAAGATGCCACTGTAAAGAGATATTCAATTTAACTGTGGTTTTAATTACAATTATTATTCATTTATCATTTTCATTTTAAAAGAACAACTTGTTTTCCTGTCTGTAAGAGCTCTGTAAGAGTTTACGTCACCTGATCAGTGCAGGCATCTCTAATATTATTTAGATGTTGTAAGACTTGATATGATTCGCTATAACAATTCAAGGAGGTACACAGCAATACACATAAAAACAGGCACTTACCTCCATGCAGATCTGGTACAGCACCAAGCAAGCTGTGTGGTTGAAGAGACGGTTTCTTTTCCAGCTAAACTCCACAGTGTCCTCCTCGACTTCATGGAGCACTTATTCGAAAAACAGAGAAAAACGTCAGCACAGTATCAGTTTAAAACTAGAGTGGTTGGATCCCATCATGATGTGTGATGAGTTTGTACCTTTGATCTTGTAGAAAGTCTCAGGTATGAAAGCCTGGATAGCTTTAAACCGTTCCACTACAAAGCCCAGAGTGGGAAACTGGCAACTGCCGTATGAGATCAGCTGATTAGCCAGAGATTCTGGAAATATCTTCTGCAAGCGTAGCGTCTGGAATCGAGTGAAGGATGCACCTGCAGTGGTTGGGGAAAGGTGAGAAGATGGGATCATTAACTATTTACTAGGTTTTTCAATCTAAGTTTTTAAGTCTTCTCAAGTGTGTTTTAAGACAATACTCAGACGCCCATAACGAGTAAAACAATGAAGTGAACAAGGGGCTTCAGCAGAGTGAGTCTTGATAAATTAAGTGAATATGTTTGAATACATTTTTTTTTGTACCAAATCCCCTGTTTAAGTTACTGGCAAATGTAGAAGTAAAGAACATCATACATTACAAAAGACAAGAAAAAAGGGAGTATGGGTGTGTTTAAAGGAAGTCAAAGAGCACAGGGGCAGGAGACATTTTGGCTCTGTCTTCTTCTGTGTGTACACAGTGAAGAAAAAGGAAATTAAGAGTTTGCTTCAGTGGTGTGTGTGTCCATAAGTATTGATACCAATATTATTGGATAGGTTGGAAACATGGGAGAAGAGATACTCTGTAACCATCTGATTACCAGGGCACTCCTTGTGCTTGGGTCTGCTTTCTTAATTTAACATTTAACCAAACTGTCATTATGACTTAAAATTGTGATTATTCTACTGTATGTGAATTGATGCCATTCTATAATCGTAAAAGAGTTGTTTTCACATGCATCAGCAAATGCTACATTACCTATTCGCAAGTCCAGCTCCTGACGAACATCGACAGCATCACTGATGTTAGCATCCGGCTCCACTAGATTCTCACAAGCTCTCCGAATAGAGTTGGGGGTGATCTCAGAAAACTTTGCACGAAAGACTTGTATATTTGGCTTCACTACAGAAAACACATACACACACTATTGTTAGGAATCTACACAACCTAACTAATAATGTATGGCCTCGTACAATAACAGAAACCTGAGTAAATGCTGGTCAGAAAACAGTTTTGTAAGTAAACAACATGGAAAAACAACAGACACACATTATGACTGTACCTGCTTTGCAGACATCTATGATTTCAAAGCCAATGTTTTCTCCCTCTCTGTCACAATCTGTCCAGATGACTAAGGCCTGGCACTGCTTCACCTCTTTCTCTAGTGTCCGCTGTCCGAGAAAAAGTGAGCAAAGAAAGGATACAAAGGAAAGACTGAAAATTTGCTGCAGATTCAAAAAGTCATACAATCTGCAAGTACATTTCTATCATCTATATTCATCATCATTTCTTTTGGAAGCTGTGACCAGCTATTTCTGAAGGTTGAAAAGCAAATAAATAACAAATATTTTATAAACACACTGAATCCATGATATGGTTGGAGAAAAAACGTAGTTGTGAGTCAATCCTAGTTTAGGTCAAAAATGATCAAAGATATCACGACAGGACAGTACATGAGCTCACCTTTATTTGTATCATGTTATCTGGACAATACTTTTCTACTTCAGCATCAAACAACAGCACAGGATTGCAACTGTGCCTGTGGAGAGAAAATATACAAATATAACAAGTTGTTAAGACACTGTGCAAGTCTGAATACACACACAAAAAAAAAAAACAGAGTCATATCGTAGCTTACCATTTCTGGAATGGTGCTTTAAACTCGAGACCCAGTAAATGACCCGATACTGACGTCATTGTTACCATCACATTCTGGTGCGGGATAAACATGAAAGTACAGAGTCAAACTCAGAGACAAGGAAAACACAAATTACTAGATACTACAGATACATGTGTGCAAATTCAATTACCTGACCGAACAGATGATATTCATACTCATAGATTTTATTAAACTTTGACATCCCCTCCCTCTGAAATGGAAGGAAACAGACTGTAAGAACAGGAGCTACTAAGGTCAGGAAGAAAAATCAAAGGAATATGACTAATGTGATCATTATGAGGCTGCAGTTTTTCAGATAGGTGCATTGTCAAGTCAAGTCAAGTCAAGAAGCTTTTTTGTCATTCCAACCACATTTAGTGAAATGAGACAACGTTTCTCCAGAACCATGGTGCTACATAAGACAGTAACAAGACAGAACATGGAGCTGAGGACTGCTAAGTAATCCTAGCCACATAAAGTGCATCCTGTGGAACCTAGTGCAAAGAGTGCAAGAACACAAAGAGAAAGTGCAGACAGACGTCTGAAGACAGTGCAAAAACAGAACACAAAACACAAGCTACTATTGTAGCTACTACCTATTCCACTAGTCTAGTTGTTTTTTTAATATTTTGGCCTATCTTCCAAATTCAGCAGTGCTTATTTGAGAGGTAATGCTGACGTTTTTATTTATTTATGATGAATTACCTTGATTTGTCAGGTATATTTTCACTGGATCATGGAAAACAGACCACCCAAACACATTCCTAACAGTCCAGTTAGTGATAATGATTAGGCCACAAACTGGAAAGATTCACCCACAACAAAGAGACCTGATCCCTGATTAGTACCACCAAGTGATGTAGGGACACAGAAAATACATTGACCGTAACATGTGTCTGGGGAACAAGTGTCTTCATGATGATTGTTTTGTCTGACCCAGTTCAAAAACTAAAACATAATCATGTTTTTGTGTAATTTGTAAACATGAAAACATAGATATTGTAAGTAATATTCTATATTATTACTTTTACTCCACTACAATTCAAAATGCTTTTAATCTACTTAATAAATCTAGTGAGCTTACTTTGATGACATAGATACAAAATACAGTACGATGACATAATACATTATGATTATCATGGATTGACCAAAGAGTTAATTTCTGAGCTTATAAATGAACATTGATCAGAAATCCGATTTTTGAATATGTACATTAATTGAACATTTTAGATCTGTTTCTGGATGAGACTGTTTAAAATGCTTCTTTATCAGTAACTCTGTCCTATTTATGCCCAGGGAAATTCATTTCTTGGTGGAGTACTTTGGGACATCCTGAGTACTACTGAATTGATATATTTTACTTATGGGTGAGTACCTTTTGATTTTTTCTGCTTATGCTTGGTTGCGTTTTACACTTTTCATAAAGGGCAGATTCTTGACTCATCTTTTCAGCACCATAATAACTCTGGGGATTTTTGTGCCAGGGTTGAACAGACAGTAAGGTTACTAACCCTCCGGGCTCTGCCGCCGGACATGATCTCTGCGATGCCTTTGGCTGCATCGTTCTTCTCGGCGACGCAGAGGACCTTCTTAATCTGAACCCGGCTCCGGATCATGTCTGCCTGCGGAGGTTGGTCTGGATACTGGACACCCAGCGCAGCACAGAAACACCTCCGCTGGACAACTGGCCGCTGTGGTCCCAAACGAAGCAAAGATCTTCCGAGGAGGTGAACTATTAGCATTCCCGGCCGCTGCCACATGAAGTGGTCCCGCTGCTGCTGCCTCTCCTTAATGTTAGCATGTTAGCGCAAGTGGCTAGCTACAGCCATAGCATCTACTCCCCAAAACTTTTCCAAAGAGCATAAAAAGTAGCCAACAGTTGGTTAGTGTCACTACGGTTACATGAGTTAACGACCAACAATATTAAAACTAGAAAAACGACCGCTTAAAAACTAAATAAGAAGCCACACCGACCTCCACAGTGTAACTTGTAGCTCTGTTTACAAACTACGCGCCCGCCTGTCAAACGCTGCCGTAAACGAGGTCGTAATGCTGTCGTAAAATCCTGGGACCGTCAAAATGAAACAGGTTTTTTAAATGGTTTATAAAATATTACAAAAAGCGCTTTTAAACTTACTGTTATCTGCATGCGTAGCATTTACTGTATTATCAATCATATATTTTATTTATGGATATCAATATTACAATAGGATGGTTGTATTATTATATCGCCGTAACACAGGAAATCCACCTTAAAACAGAATTTCTCTTTTCCTATTTTAGTTTTTCTGGAAATGTGTAAGTTTAGCAAAGTTGAGTGTTTTCTACAGTTGCAAATGTACACATTTTGCAAGACTTTTTGACAGCCTTTATAGAGTCAGTATATAAGTTATAATGTGACTACTTCATATATAACTCTTTTACTATTTTACTATTTTTACTCTATTACTCCAATGAAAGTTTTGTCAGCACTGAGACAAATCTGAAACGATTTCATAAAAGGGTTTTGTTCTGAATTTCAGGAAACAGGCTCGTCTTGAGTGCCCAAATAAATTATAAGTGGAATCATATAATGTGTCGTGTCAAATGACCTTAACTGTAAAAATGTGATTAGTGGTTAAAAGCTGATATATAATTAAAAAAAACAACAACATCAGCTACATATGATGCATGTGTAGGATTTCAGTTTTAGGGTGGATTTCCTCTAGCTGGGCGGAGGATTTGTCACCTGACGAGACTACGACCAGCTGGGTCAACATGGCGTCTGTCTCTGCTTGTGAAAATGACTTGCACGGTTTCCGTCTGTAAACGGTGTTTCTGTCCTCTGACGTCCCGCATTTTATTTATCACAGGACACAGAAACGTGGCGGACACGACGCAGGACGACATGAAGAGGAAAAGGAGAGGAGCGCTTCACTGACGCTGTTTTTTATTGTGTGTGTTTGCACTGAATGGTCTGATGCGTGCACGGATCCTGTGATGGACGCACGATAACTGCTTTTATTAGCAGAGACTCTGGCTTGTATTTCTACTGTGGTACTTAGTTTTTAATTAATTTCTGTGGATTGGCTCCTGCAGGGGCGCAGCTGCTGTTGGGGCCATTCTGCGTTGGGAGCCCCCTTTTAAATAATATAGACGACCTTGATTTTCCTGCGCCCTCGTCCTCTCTGGGCTCCTCACTCCATTTAACATCACTAACTAACAGCTGCCCGGACAATGTGAGAGTACAATGATCAGTCTGCCATTAATGCATGTGACAGCGCTTCACCACTCGGCTCCTGCAGATGGTTTCTGACTGTTAATGGTGCTGCTTTGTGTTGTGTTTCTCATGCCTTGCTCAACAACACCACTATGATAGGCTCCCCTGACGTGGTGGCTTTCACTAGAGAGGATGAGTATAGCCAGACAAATCCAGACCTGTGGGTTCTCCCAGAGGAGTTCTCCATCCCCCTCCATCCACTGGCAGACTCCAACCCGTGGGCTAAAACCTCCTATGCCAAGTTTACTAAAGACTTCATCCTCATCTCAGAGTTCTCTGAGCAGGTGGGCCCCCAGCCTCTCCTCACCATCCCTGATGACCCCAAAGTCTGCGGCACCTTCGATCTCAACTACTTCTCCCTGCGCATCATGTCCGTGGACTACCAGGCCTCGTTTGTGGGGCATCCGCCTGGCAGTGGCTACCCAAGGCTCAGCTTTGTGGAGGACTCGAGGGTGGTGCTGGGTGACTCAAAGGAGGGGGCCTTCGCCTACGTTCATCACCTTACACTTTACGACCTGGAGGCGAGGGGCTTTGTGAGACCTTTTTGCATGGCGTATGTTTCAGCAGATGAGAGGAAAATCATGCTGCAGTTTCAGGAGCTGTCCCTGCGCTTCTCGCAGGCCTCTGAGTGTCTTAAGGCCGGGAACAGGAGAGCCTTCGCCAAGGAGCTCCAGAGGAAACTCCGGGACCTGGAGTAAGACCTTTAATATAATCTTTAACTTGCTGCAAACATTTCCACAAATCTTTTATTCTTTTTGATTTTTTTCTATCCTTTTAACTTAATTGTGTAAAAATACTAATAGCATGGTCTTATTAATCAGTTCGGGCTCCTTGTAAGAACAAATGTTGAATTCGAGGGGCTGTACTCTTGTAAAGCATTAGTTTGAGGTAATATCTAACATCCAAGCAAACATACCCACAGTGATGTTAATTATATTTTGCTTATCAGCTATTTTAATGTTTACTGTTTTCACCATTTCAGTTTAGCATGTTAGCTTTCTTGCCATTAGCAGTAATATTCAGCAATTTGTCATGAACCTAAATAAAATAATAAATAACATTTTGACTTGATGATGATACTAAATAAAAAGTCACAGAAAATTCACCCTAGAAGACCCTGCAGAGAAATTCTTTAGTCTTTAAACTGTAAAAACAGATTAAAAAATAGTAAGTAAACTATAATATTTCAACATATTTCCCTGCATAGATAAAAGTAAGGGCTGAATGTTCCAGCTTGTTCATCAACCACTCGAGCGAGCAGACTTTCCATGTGCCAGATAAGAAACCTGGATGCTTGTTTTATGCTCCAGATGTACCAGTTCATGCTGTTAACCCTCCATCCTATTCTTGTTAAGTGTTTGCAGACAGTTCACTTATTGTTTTACTTTTTCATGTTGAGCCGCCACCAGGTTTTTTCTTTAGTTACCATGATGCTTCTTCTTGAGGACACTGTATCTTTCCTTTCCCCGTAGGAACACGTGCATCAGTAACCCCATGTTGTTCCCCTCAGGTACACTCACTCTGTGCTGCAGCGGGAGGAGGGGCTCCAGAGGGAGGCAGGACCTCAATGCATGTACTCTGCTCACGCTGTGGAAAAGGCTAACGAACTTGCGAATGTGGAAAAGAGCATTTATGAACACAGAGACCTGCTGAAACAGATCAGCTCCTACCATCGCCATCCACGCCGGGACCCTCACGCTGTCACCTGCCAGAAGTGCGTGACTGAGTGTTTGCGCGAGTGTGAGGCGCTCTTAGAGAAATACGCCAAGCTTCCTGTTAACCCTTTCACACACACTGACAAAGTGAGGAAGGGGGAGGAAGGGCAGGGTCAGACTGAGGATGAAGGAGGTGATGCAGAAGTAGAGGAGGAGGAAGATGATGGCATTAAACGCAGGCCGTCCTACACGCCACAGCTGATCAAAGCTAAGTCTGCCAAGTGTTTTGACAAGCGCTTGAAAACCCTTCAAGAGCTTTGTGATGAGACGTTTTACGAGGCCACCATGGAGCTTCTGAAGGAGACAGAGAGGAGTTTCCGTGGGGACTTATGTTATCTGCACACACGCCGTTTGGACAGGGCATTACGCAGGAAACTGAGAGTTACTGACTTCCTGTTTGAGGAGGAGCTCAATGATGACGATGAGGATGCAGGAACACTAAGACCATTCTGTGCTGTGAACCACACTGCAGACAACTACACACTAATAAATCCACCCCCTATTGTGCTAGGACCGGAACCTGTAGAGCTAGATGCACTGGAGCCTCCCGATCCTCTAGACCCAGCTTTGGAGACCAGTCACACTCAGGAGAGTGAGCTTGGGCTTAGAGAGAGCCATCTGGACTCCTCCCCCTCAGACCAGACTCTGGAGACCCAGGAGAGCTCAGAGGAGACCAAAGGAAGCTTCAGTAGCGATAAAAGTGGGATGGGTCTAGCAGAGAAGCAACAAAGTGTGGCTTGTATGAAGTCAGAACCTCCTGATCCTGACTCTGACTTGACCCCTGACCATAACAGTGACCTGGAGAGGGAGAGCAGCAGTGAAGAGATGGAGACCACTGCAGGGGAGGATGACAACGGGGGCGACCAGACACCTGTGTCTCTGTTGGAGGTGATATCTGAGCTCGAGGCCAGCAGGGAGGATGAGTGTGAGGGATTCACTGAGGAGGTGCAGTCTGACTTGCTGGTTCCACTAGACACAGCATGCTGTATGGCCCAGGAGGGTTTCCTTTATGAGGCTTCAGCCCCGGAATCAGTGCCTCGTCTGGGCTCAGGTTCCCACCCTCAGCCCTCTCAAAACCAAGTGGTCAACCAGGAGCCCCAGGCCCTTCTTCCAATCCAGGATGACTATGCTATGGGTTCTCCATGCTCAGAAAGCCCTGCAGCTGGGCTGGAGCTGGCTGTGGGGCTCCTCAGTGATGCAGTTTCCCGTGCATCAGTGGAGGATGGGTCAGACTGCACCATGAGTGCTTCTACTGGGTCTGATCGGGCAGCATCACCTGTCGGTTATGGGGGAGTGGTGACGCTGCGTCAGAGGAAGAAGGCCGGGCAAGGAGCCTTGAGGTTTGTGCGACAGTACCCCTTTGCCATGCAAGCTCTGTGGTGCCTGCTGAGCGGCAGGACGCTGGTGGTGCTCGGGGCAGACGAGGGGAGAGTCCGCCGGCTGGTTGCTGCTTTGGCTCTGTTTGTGCCTGCTCCTGGAAAGTGTGGAGAGAGGATTCAAGCCTGGCTGTCATGTCCCTTCACACTTACTGACCTGCAGAGGTGGAAACTCATCGGATTACAAAGGTATGGATGGAGATCTAGATTTTAAGCATTTAACAAACAGGCTCGTTATGCAGAGCTATCAGGATGTGCTCATGGACTGTGTTTATGTGCACTTAAGTGACTCGGTTACATTTGGCTTGGTCCAGTAGCTGATTTCTTAACCATTGTGTAAATAAAGCAGGCAACTGTGCCCAGGATAGGGGATTAGAAAAATGTAATTTCTCCAATTTTTCTCCTTGACAACACAAAGTCTTTTGGCATTTTTATGTGTAAATGTGCCAAATGTGCAAAACACAACACTGCAGAGAGAGAAAGTTGTGGGGTGGGTGATTGGAATGAGAGATCATTATATGAATAAATGCCTTGTTGTATTTTAGTAATAATCCCTGCACACACTTTTATTAGACAAAATAGATTTACTAAAATACTGATGCTCACTGAACTTTTGAGAGTCTCTGTCAAAATCCAGTTTTAAAATGATGCCACATATCTCTAGTATTTGTATCACACCTTAAACGGCTGCTACTCATCTAGTTTGACTCAGTTCTCAATGACTCACACAACCAACTATTAAATGATTACACCTGCACCCTCACATCTGTCCTTGAACTCCTTTTTCTATTCCATCTTCCTAAATGACAGAGTGAGCAGTCACGTCCACAAAGCGTTTTACGTTGAGAGGGAGGTTTCGTTATTCCACGTGTTAAAGGTCAGGGTTAGGTAGAAGGGGTGTGTGATACTGATTTAACCTCTGATCACTACTGTGTATATTTATATGTGATTCAATAGATGCATACTTTTTATAAGTCTGCTCTGTGGCTGTTCGGATCTCAGGTGACTCTCCTTTTCTTTGATGTGTCACTTCACCACGTTATTGTTGTAATGCTGAAAATACTAAAGCAAGGTCAGCTTTCACTGTTTGATTTACACAATGTGATGAATATGAGAATGAAAAGACAATTCTGAGTCTCTTCAACGTCATTTTTGTCTCTTTGTAGTAACATTTTGTGTGTCTTTTTTTGTATCTTTTATTTTTATTTTTGGTCTATTTAAGTATTTTGTGCAGATTTATGGGCAGTGTTTCTCTTTACAGTCATTTCTTTATATCCTCATGGCCATGGTCTTTGTTTCTTTATATTTCTGTCATGTCATCGTAGATTTGTGTCTCTTTATGTTCATTATTTCTCTTTTTGTTGTCATTTGTGTGTCTCCATGGTTGTTTTGTGTCTGACTAATACGCTGATGCTAAGCAGGTATTTTTGTGAATCACTGTTTTAATTTAGGGTTTAACATTAACACTGCAAAACTTTATTTGTTCAAATTGTTGCACAAAGATTTGGTCCTGATAAAAAGTTCACTGTAGCTGAAACAAAGGGTGAATGTGCATGTGTCACATCATAAAGCTGTCTGTTCAGTAGTTACTGAGATGTTTCACTTAAAAGGACAAATGTCGCGCTTGTTGTGGCGCTGGAGAAAAGGTCAGAGGATTACCAAAGTCAATGAAAGTCTGTTCAAAATGTCACAGAAACACATCCAGTAGTGGTTACCAGTTCAGTGATATGACTGAAGTAGTATGATATTGACAGAACAGTCTACTTACTACAGCTGCTTACCAATGTTGAAAGCAATCTACACCATTGCCAGTTTATTGGGAACACGTGGATAAACCTAATAACAAACGGCAGACTACAAACACCGTCTCAAACACCCTATCTTGTGTCTTTTTGTCCCGACAGAGTGGCATCCCCTGTGGGTTCCAGCATGATTTACTCTCTGTCCCGCTACAGCCGCTACATCGCCATCCTAGATGCTGACCAGAAGACCTTGCGCTGCCCACTGTATCATGGCGAAGTCCTTTCCAACATAGCCGACCACCGCACCTACATCCGCCGTGGTTCCACCTACTTCCTTCACTTACAGAGCACGCTCTGTCGCCTGGCAGCCAAGGCATTCCTGTTTACCTTCACTCACCACCTCCACCTGCCGGTCAGCTCCACGGAGGGGCCCGAGGTCGTAGAGGGCCGGCGCCGCTGCTTCCTGCAGGAGCAGTTGGGGCTGGGAGAAGAGGACAGCCAAATACTGCTCTACCTCAGCCAGCTCATCACACAACATTACCTACACCCCTCCACCAGGAGCAGTGCAGCAGCACCGTGTTTCAGTTTTAACTACACCACCAGCGTTTTATACAAAATCTAATACTCTTCTGGGAGGAGGATCATCTGTGACCATTTGGTTTTTAAATCTTGAAAAGGTTTTGAGTTTCAGGACAATCTCTGCACTGGTTATTGTTTTATCTGTGTGATCTCTCTCTGCCTTACTATCTTTTTCTCTGCTCTTGCTCTTTTCTCTGTGTGCAGGAATAAGGAGAGTGAGCTGTGAACGTCAGTAAGTTGGTTTATTTGGTCCAGAACATGTCAACACACACACACACACACACACACACACACATACATAACAGAGCAGGCAGAGGTTGACTCTATTAATTTTCCTTGGAGCCTTTTGTGCGTTTTTCACCCCAATGGAAAAACAAACTTGCCCTGCCTTGTTTGAGGTCAGTCAGTACAAAACTCAGTGTGGCTGTTAGGGTTTCAGAAGTGCAGCTTGCTAACAGGTTAAATTGCAGATATGTGTTAACACCAACCAATAACTTAGCAGTTTGTCAGCAATTATATCATCTCAGCAATCTGTCTGTGAAACCTTATTAGCACCATGCAGGCTTCTCACAGCTGGTTTTGTGACATGCCTTTCTCCAACTCCCAGAGGCCAAAACATGTCTAAATCTCTTTTCTTTTAAAACATGCATCTTTCTGTTTAATCACCTGCATTTTCAGTTTCCTCTTTGTGAATGGATTATAACACACATTCCTGCTGCAACGGATGAATGTCAGTGTTGTTCCAAATTAGAGTCATGATGTTGGAGTAGATTGGACCTTTGAGACTAAACATTCCCACAGGCTGCTTTTCGGATTGTGATGCATGAGAAAGTGTGTTCGCCATGTGATTTACATCCAGTCAGCTCCATATAATAGTGCATGTCCAAAGAAGTAACACCATCAACACATTTTCACCCATGTGGGGCCAAAACTTGTCACTGCTTGTGGCCACTTTCATGCATATTACTCACACAGCGAGGAACGTGTTAAAGCTACGTAACCTAAATGTATTGAACTTCACTGTTGTCTTAAAATTGTGTGAGAGTGTTGTGGTGTCAGCATGAGACCGTCTTGTGCCAGAGCGAATCCCCGTACTGATTATATTTCTGTTTTTGTCACATTTGGAAGAATTGGAAAACATGTTGCTGAGACAGTGAGTGATTTTATTTTGGAAAGAAATTATTTCCTGCGACATCAAAATCAAAACACTTGATTTACGACTATCCTTTTTAATTCCTGTTGGATGTCTGTTACAAACAAAAATCAACAGTTCTATATTTATTGCTTCAGGATTCAAATTTGGATCATGATCATTATGTGGAGTGTGCCCAGATGTCCTGTTTGGAGGAAGCTGGGAATCTGTCACATCAGATGCAGATGAAGCGTCTTTTAGAGTATTTTAGAATTTACTGTTACTAATTCTGTGTCAGTGATGGAGCTGTGATTCTGTACTTGTGCATGGTCAGAGTTTTAATGTGAAAGGTAAAAGGTTCTTCCTGCTACAGTATGAACAAAATACAAGTCTTTTAACATTTTTAATTCCACCTAACGTATTATTTAAGTTTGGTGCACTTGGCCTTAATGTTTTTTTTGCCGCATGTGCTGCCTTTTTATTGTTTGCTGCTTGAACACATTCTCCTGCTCAGATGTTACACAGCTCTTTTTTTTTTTTTTTTTGCTCCAATGCAAAAAAGAGAATGTAATCTTAATAAGCCATACCACAGTGTACTTAACATGTCGTCACTCAGTGTCCTTATGTTGCCATATCATGTCTTTGTTTTGTTGTTGTTTCTCATCACGAGGGGGCGTTGTGTTAACTTCAGCTCCGTACTCCAGTGATTTTACTAAAGCACGTTGTGAATGTCTTGATCCTTTTAAGTAATGTTGATAATATTCATTTATTCCAATTAAATTATTTGAATCCACTTAATTTTTGTGTCAGTGCCTGGTTTATTACAGGGGGATGTTGCTGAGACGTTACTAAAATAGTAATAATGTTCTATACTTAAGTACATATTTGAAGTACATGTATTTTAACCATTAAGTACTTTGACTATATCACTCTACCTGCTTGTTTTTATGTTATCTTGAACTAATCGTGTGATCTGGTCACATTACGGAAGACTCCTAAGGGTTAACTGAGCATGTTGATGTCACCTTATACTTCCATTTACAATTCAGAGTGAAATATTGTACTTTTTATTCAATTACATTGATCTAAGAGCTTTATTTAGTTTGCAAATTAAGATTTCTGCATTTAAATTATACATTATAAACTCTAATAGCTGCCTTCCCTTGGTTAGCAACAATATGTACTTACTGAATTAGAGATAATTGCAAACTGATAAAAATGTTGATTGATTTGACTGCAGAAAAATTAAATACAATAGCAACATAGGAAGCTAGTTAATTACTAGACCAGAGGCAGAAATTCACAAAACCCTGGAACAATTTGAACACGCTGCCTATTCAACCTGACACCGTTGAAAAGCCACGATTGACCTTTTTTTCTTTAATCTCCACGTGCTCTTGAAGCACCTTCTGCTGGCATTTACCAAAGACAGATGGAGGAGTAAATGTTACTCTAGTGTGCTGCTGCTAGAAAAAATATAACTCATATTCACTCTTCAGTTCTTTTGATCTCTTATGTACATTTTCCTGTTTATACTGATGTATTTATGTTAATTCTATCTAAAATTCTTAGAGCAGTGTCACATCGTAGAAATGATCAGTTACATAAAAACAGTGAAAGCACAGCACTGATACGAACATAATACATAATGTGTCGTATTGATTGACAAAACTCCCTGAGGCAAATTTGTGATACAAGACAAATTGGAAGTAACAACACAGGAGATTTAATTAAAACACGAACAATGTAATAAATAAGTCACCAAAAGACAGTGATCCCAAATAATTCCATTATATTGGAGCGCTGACTGTAAACCAAAAAGAAGACAGGGCCTCTGAGGATGTCAAGAAAGTCCAAATCGTCAGGTCAGATAAATAACTTGACTTCTGCAATCTGAGAAATGTGACAGTGGGTTGTATTCAATGTTGTTTTCAGAAAGCTGCTGATTGATGGATGAGAATTATTAATTGATCTGTTAAATAAAATATTCTGATAGATTAGATAGATAGAGATACAGGAGATAGTCCAACAGACTTGTATGTGTCTGTGACTTGTTTGAGTGATTATGGATGTGCAAACACATGAGGTGTCATGAATAATAAATGTTCTTCTGTTAAAACATCTAATTGCCTCGTTGGAGCAGCAGAATGTATGGTGGAGCTGCTTCTTTGTAATCCCCTCTGGGCTGCACAGGAGAGCTCACAAACAACATTAGACTAGCCTGAAGATCAGTATCGATCACATTAGTACTGACAAGTTAAGATTTGATCAGGAGCAAAGATCACGAGTCTCAGAATATTTGCTGCTCTCTTATTATCTCTTCTTATTCTTGTGGAATTGTTTTTTTCCTGGTGTTTTTAACAGTATATGGAGTCATTATATAAAAGGTAAATCAGAATCCACTTTGATTAGCATAAGAAGTATTTAGATCCAAAAGTAACAGTATTACAAAAGTACTGTATTACAAAGGTTTCATGCATTTGTTAAGTATATGAAAGTAAGATGGAAAATCAGGTTCTGCATACCACTGACTGATTATGTTAAATTAACAGATTATTAATAAATACAATTCATGCTTTTACAGAATAATTCATTATTTTGTGTCCTCAGACTGTGGTTCTTTTTGTGATGGACCGCAAACACAAGTTTGATCTTGAAGGATTGTATTTTATAAGCTTATCCTACATGTTTATCTAGAATCTAAAAACTAACCAGTAACTTCACCTGTAAAATACTGTTGTAATGTTTCCCTTTTTTATGTTGTGTAGAAGCATTAAGTGACATAAATGTAAACACTACTACTACTACTACTACTACTACTACTGTAAAGTACCTCAAACAGCACTCAAGTAAATATTCTGATTTTCCACTGCTGTATTTTCTCTTTGAAAAAACCCTAGAGAGAGGGGCTGTTTTATAAATTTCAGCAGAAAAACATGTAAATTACAGAAGTGAAAATAAAATAAATAAAAATGTCCTTTTTGCATTCCTGAAGCCACAGAAACTACACTAAACACACTAAACTGCCTCTTTGCTGGAGACAAGACCAGAGTACTTTCTCCAATTATTAACATGTACATAGGAGCCTCAGCAGAGCTAAAATGGAGGTTTAAACCTTACTGTGGAGAAGAGACGAGACAGACAAGCTCCCCACACAAGCCAGAAGGATATTTGTTGTGGATAAGAAACAGTTTGAACTTTAACATTGCACATAGTTGAAAAGAACTCTACTTTAAGGCCTATAACTTTCTAGTGATTTATGGTAAAGTGGTAACATCCAGATGTCTTTTCAATAGAGATGAGGAAAGATTAAACCAAGCAAGTCAATCAGAATTATTTTATTTAAAATGATGCTTCAATAACTATCATGACAAAAAACTTTTCATGTTTAAAATGATGAAATTTGAAACAAAAACTTGTCTTTGAGCCCTCTTTGAATGAAAGGACCTTCACAGGGGGTGTGTAAGTAGCTGGAATGACAGGATTGATCCTGAATCATAGAACCTCAGCTTCCTAGTTAGAGCTTTTGGAGATGAGGGCTTGTATTAAAAAAAAAAAAACAAAAAAAACAAAACATAGATAACAAATGTTATTAAGACAATGTGGCCCCTCTGGTTACTGAATGAAAGACTCAGGGATGTGAGTGAGCACAAATGAAGGTGAGGTGAGCCCTGATGTCCAACAGAAAATACAGCATATATGTCCAAAAACTGCAGTTTATCCAGAACAACCTCTGCATCCACAGTGGGTGCATTCAATGATCCTTCCCTACAGAGAGAAAAACAGCAGGAGTTAGACACAAGGACGTGTATGTAAAGTAGAGGGACGACTTGAGCAAGACAAGTTCACACTGGGATTAAATGACTGAAGTAGACGATTTTGGTTAAGAATCCCTAAAGTTCTGTCACACTTACGACTTCCAGCTTGCTTTTGGGGACTCTGCAGATGCAGTTGGTTCCAAAGTTGGTGTCTCGTGTCTGGATGCAGCGCAGGCAGCACAGGTTCTCATAGCCCTGCTTCTTCCACTTAGCTATCAGGTTTTTGTCCGCATAGCCTTCCTTTATACAGTACTCGTACAGCTCTGCCAGGACAGAGACACAAATATGACGGATTGTAATAGAAACTTTACATTATTACAGTATAATAATGATTAAGTTTCACGTGTCAAGTTCACTCACAAAAACTATCACGAAAACATACTTAAAAAGGGAAATGGGAAAGTTTGAGAAGTTGGTAATATTTGGGGAAATGCGAGTGTGGTAGTTAAAACCTAAAAAAAACAATCTTGAACTTAAACCCTATGTAACTGAAGCAGCTCTTCCTAAAGCTTGTACTTTATAGTTCTTCTTCTTGGCTTAGATATTGTGCTTTGTACCTCACTTGTAAGTCGCTTGGATAAAAGTGTTTGCCAAATAACTAAATGTAATGTAAATGTAAAATGTATGTAAGCCATGGACGAAGAAAGAAAAGGGAAAAACAAAAAGGAAATGAGATTTCATGTAGTTCAGCGGGTGGGAGAGTTAACTCTACCTACCTCTGCTGATGGCTTTCCGTTTGTAGAAGAGGTCATAGATGTATCGACTCCGCTGATGATGCAGCCTGAAAATTGGCCAAAGGGACTCCACCTTTCGCTTTCCCTCGTGAGGCTCTGTCTCAGCTGGAACACAGAGGACAGGGCAAATTAAAAATGTTATCAATCTATCTATCTAGTGTAAATCTATCGAAATGAATTTGCTTTCATTCGGCCTCAAAACCGGACAATAAAGCCTGGCTTCGCACCACCCAGTGGTTAAATAAGACTACCTGGACACCTCTCAACATTGATAATAAACCTAATGTTACGGCTGAAAGCATTTCACCACCAACATCATCTGCACGCTGTGGTTGTTTCCATGAACAGACAGGATAATCAACGTCTTCTGTCGATCTACCTTCTCTCATTTTCTGATCCAGCTCGTCCAAAGTTGGTTCAATAAGCTCCCAGCCGTCTGGTGGCGGTTTTCGACTCCTTTTTACTTTGGGCATTTCGCTGTGTTTTATGAAAAATACAACAAAAGCTGCGGTGTTTTCGTTTAGTTTGATTTTCGTGAGTCCGTCCGTGTCGCTATAATTTGACGTCACTTGCAGGGGTCCTTTTCAAACGACGTCAACACTCATAACAAGCCAAGTATTATTAATTTATAGAAAAGTAATAACTTGTTTATCTTTGGCTACTATACTGCGCGTGTTTAGTTATATGTTCATTAATATCAGTATGAAGACGTTAAATGAAATAAAAATCAAAGTATGTGTCTTTTTGACGTTGCTGGCATATTGCATCACATTAGCGCACTAGCAAATTGCCGTAACATAAACAACATAATTAATTTTTTCTATATTTAACAGTTAAGGTCTTTTAGTTAAACAAGTAAAAATTATATAGAATAGATACATATTTTATTTATAGTAGCAAACGTTTTTGTTAAATGCTTAACAAAAATCCCATTTTTGAAGATTTATTGACAGGCAAATCTTTGAACTACTCAGAAAATTGTGCTGTTTATCGCAGCTGTAAGTTTAGCCAGTTGTCAGTTTGTGGTTTTGCCTTAATACTGTATGTTTTCTGTTATTATTTACCTGTTCGGGAGTTTATAATAAAGTCTTCATTTGTCAAAATGCCCAAAGGAGGTAAGACTGATATCGTCTATTAGAATTTACACATCTGTACCTGCTGTCAGCTAGCCTACCATGACAGCAGGTAACGATCGAAAGAAACTGACGGTGTTAAAAGTCTTAGAGTTACCAGAGTGTGTCAAACCTGGACTCACAGTTTTAATTTAATGCTGCTGTTTCACCGGGTTATAGCTCTTCAACGGCATGTCACACATATTCCACTGTCATAAACCATTTCATAATGAAATCTGATACTGGCATATCGCTAATAATGAGAACCGGTGCTGTGCTGTCCTATAAACTTACTAGTGTCCGGAAACAAACTGACAACGCGCCACTCTTTTAGTTTAGTTTTAGTTTAATATGTCGATTATTACTCTCATTAACTCAGGGACAGGTCGAGAATTTTTCCATTAGGGACCATATTGGGGCATACATATATAAAACACAGATGTTAAGGGATAATTATCTGTGTATTATTTATAATAACGGTGTTCATCGTTAGGGATGCCGAATACACTATTTGTTGAACACACTGTGCCACCCCCTCTGGCCTTCACTCTACAGTCACTATAAATCATAGATGCTATTTTTATTTTTATCGATACCATCTCGAAGTGTTGACCTGTGTATTAGGAAGGAATGCACAGTGATGCATCACATCTTTTTGTTAATTGTCCAGACACTAAAAAAACAATATTAATAGGTATAAGTGCTATAAAATGGTAAAATGGCACTGACATTCCAAAAACCCCAACAAATGTTTCCTGATATACATATTTGTGACTTACTGACAGCACTGACAGCATGCTTACAACACCCTCGTGCTTCTTTTATTCACTATTGTTCACAGCAGTCCTACAATGTGGATGACGATCTGTGTGTGATGTAATTCTTCATTCTGGTTGCAGGTAAGAAAGGTGGCCACAAGGGTCGTATGAGGACGTACACCAGCCCAGAGGAGATAGACGCCCAGATGAAGGCAGAGAAGGAGAGAAAAAAGGTTGGTGAGGTGTACTTTCAAAAACCTTTTTACTGGACTATTGATCAGGCTCCAGCTATGCGCCTATGTATCCTACACTTTCCATAATGCAATGCAGTTCTTTTTTATTTGAAAGGGAAAACTTTTAAATAAAGGTTATAAGGTTATAAGTTAACTCTGTTAAGTTAACTTATAACCTATTAATATTTCCATACAGCGTAAAGGTAAATAAAGCCATGTTTTAACATTTACGACCACGCAGAACTGAGAAATTAATCAATAAAATCAGCTACAGTGGTGTTAGGATACAGCCCAAACCAGCAATACATAGGTGATGTTTGTATTCGTTGTTGTAAATGTGCATGTTTGACCAATGTTCTTTGTTTGATAATGTTTTCTTGTTTGTATGTTCTCTTTGTTTCTCGGTCATTTCCTGCATGTGTTTTAGCAAGAGCAGGAAGAGGAGGAGGGTGCAGCTCAGAATGACACAGCAGAGGAGAAGTTACAAGAATCAGGATCAGAGGACAGCGATGATGAAGATTCCCAGGTGCCATCACGCCGTTTCTATGTCACCTTTGTTTTTTCCTCACATTAACATGCACTGCAATAATAAAGTATTTGTTATTACCACGGTATCTTTATGTGCATCTGTTAGAAAGGGTTTACTTACTTAAATAGTTAGTATTTGAAAATTAAATGCTTTCATTAAATGTGCTATATTCAAAGCATTTACTTAATAATAATGAGCTGTTGTGTTTGTGATTGCAGAGGAAGAGAGCAGGTGTGGAAGGCTTGATAGAAATTGAAAACCCCAACAGAGTGGCACAGAAGTCTAAGAAGGTGACGCAGATTGAACTGGATGAGCCCAAGCAGTTATCAAGGAGAGAGAGGTGTGTGTTTCATGTCAGTTTAACCTCATGTGCCTATTGTACATTGCTTGTTTCAGGCTAAGAAATATCACCTGGAAGGTGCACGTCCATAATTTTGAACAGTAGCACAAAATTACAGAAAGTATGAACATAACAAGAACATATCTGAGGGGCACGTAATATTAATAATAAATACAGATACCTCAAATTAGTACCTACGTAGAGTAATTGAGTAAATGTAGTTAGCTACACTTAAGTTACAATAACTTTAATGATTTCCAGTTTTAAATTCTCAGTGAAATTAATTATCTGTCACTTTCTCCACCTCGACACTCCGGCACAGGGAGGAGATTGAGAAGCAGAAAGCGAAGGAGCGCTACATGAAGATGCACTTGGCAGGAAAGACAGACCAGGCCAAAGCCGACCTCGCTCGCCTCGCCATCATCAGGAAACAGAGAGAGGAGGCGGCAAAAAAGAAAGAAGAAGAGAGAAAGGGTGACGTATTAAACAGCATGTAGTAAATATTGGGAAAACACCAAAGGACACTTAAGAGCAATGACAGCGAAGAACTCGGATATGGTTAGTTTATACTAATGTGAAAAAAATCAGACCTAAGTCAACTTGGAGGCAAAAAAAATCAGATCTGGGCCACAGTTGAACAGCTGTTCTCACATGTCCAGTGTATTGCTATTTAAATTTTCATACCTTTGTTCAGTCGTGCTGCATTAGCTGCAGATTAAAATTTTACGATACAGTAATAAGGCACTGATTTTATGTTTGTATTTTATGTATGCCTACTTACTGCAAGTGCTTTTACAGCAGTAAAAATACTGCTTCAAAAATACAGAAAAACATTATTACAAGGTGTTTTTTTTATCTTAGAGAATCCACCAATAGAACAAATTAAATTTTGCTTAGTAAGATTTCTGAAATAAAAAAGTATATTTAGAAAAAGCAGATGTTGAAGTTAGCTGAGAAAAGTCATTTGAAACTACATGTTACTACTGTTATTTGGAAGTGATGTGCTCCAGATTAAGACAGTTATGCTCAAAGTTTTGTATTTTTTTTACTCAAAGGTAGCTGTATTTTACATCTCAACATGTTCATGTACGTTGCATTTAATTTACTTTACAACGTGTGAGTCTGTTCTAGACTTAAGATCATCAACACTTGAGACAATAAGAAAAAGTGTTATTCAAACATTTTAATGTCATATTTAGCATTTGTTACTAATATTTCAGTATGGTATAGTATTGTACTTTTATAAATACCACCATCTAGTAGCTCAGATATCTTATGAAAATATTAAAAAACAATCTTGTTTCATCCAAGGTGAAACTCAAGTCTTTGGGTTACCAAGATATTTATTTATAAACAAGATCTTAAAACTGCAGAAATGCATTGTAAATGTCTTGTTTTCAGACAGAGCTGCAAGTCCTTGAGATTTGATCACTGACATAATCAGCTCCTAACCTGCTTAAATTTTGGTAAAGTTTCCTTCACAAAAATCTCATAGGAGAATAGAAAGAATTTAACGGTGCTTCATGTCTTCTAAAGCCAAGAGCTCCATGACAAATATGTGAGGAAGTGAAGGGGTCGACACTCACTAAGAGATCAGAGTAGAAAATATTCCAATGACAGTAGGGGAAGTTACACTGTCAGGTGTTAGAAAAGTCTGATGCTACATGAGGAGGGAGAGAATTTTCTCACTTTAGCTAATTATAGAAATGTACAGTAGAAGCTGCTGATGAAATTTGCCACTAAAATCTAAGACAGCTCTTATCAAACCATGAAGACAGTATTCATTTAGCATTAAGGTCTGGACATGTGGGAGAAGATTCTCTTGAATCACTCATTTGTGATGGTTAAGAACAAATCTGTTGCAGAATGCCCACTGGAGGCTTTTGAACCAACTCGTGCTGATACAATCTGCTGATAACAGCCGACCAGAAGAAAGAAGTTTGCTTTAATCTAAAGATCTGATTGTTTTAACAATTACCAAGAATTTCTAGTGGTAACTCAGCCAATGCAGCATAGTAATAACTAAGGAGGTTTAATGAATAAAAACGTGTTCCTGTGACAGCAGTAGCATGGAATAATGAGCTCCTCTGCACATAACGGAGAAATGAAATGGAGAGCGTGAAGCTGATTACATCTATTATTTTCTTCTTACAGCAAAAGAAGCAGCAGCAGCAGCGGCCAGAGGAATAAACTCCCTCTCCCTGAAATGATGCAGAGGATTTGAGCAGAGGAATTTACGCGTGTTCATGGACTGGCTCAATATATATTTGACTGTTTTAAAAAGAAGAGCTATGAAGAGTATTTGACATCACTGTAATCTATTTGGAAAGTGGCTGAGGAAACACCAGTGGACAGGGGTTGTGTATAGTTTGGCATGAAATAATGGCCTTGACCCGTTCTAACCCTGATAAGCTTGTACAATAATGGGAGAATTATCATTGTACAATTTCAACTTTGCTAATTGAGCTATCCCACTGTGTTTTTTTGAGGATATTATGTTGTATATAACTGACTCATAAACATATTTGACATTAATATAACAAAACCTATATATATATATATATGTGTGTGTGTTTGTTCCTTTATTTGGTGTCAGAAAACTGAAACATGGTTCAGGTCTTTCCCAATCTCAGGTGCAAGAGTCCACTAGTGCAACCTGGCATTTTGGAAAAGACTTTGACTAAACTGTATTTAGAGATTAAACATGATATAACAAAATATAACCAGACAGTTAAATTACCAGTCTGTCAGAGGGCTGACATATATAGACAGATGATGATTATAAAATGTATGTCTCTGGATTATAGGAGTTCCTTTAAAATGAGAATGTAACTTATTACATTTGATTATTTTTCCAACAGATCTTTTAAAGTGGGCAGTAAAGTTAAAAACCATAAAACCTCAGAGCAGAGTTACTGTTACTTGTTAAAAGTTGTTTAACAAACTGTAACTAGATTTAACATTGGAATAGAGACAAAGGCACTCTGCACAAAATGATTGTTATATTCTAAAGGAAATGGTTTTATAGATGAGAATAAGTTCCCATGTAACCGACTTTAACTAGTAACTGTAACTAATTACATTATTTTGTAATTTAAGTATCTAATTAGTTACATATAACTAGCTTCCACTCAACATTGGTACTTAGTAGCTTGAGTAAAGAAGTGGAAGTGGTACTTCCACTTCTTTGATAGTATTTGCAACACTACTCAAATAATGTACAAATAGGAGCACATACAATTTTGAAGTTCTTGTACTTTGCTGGAGTACTTCCATATGATGCTACGTTTGCTCGACTGCAATTCAAAGGGAAATATTATAATTGTATTCCTCTGAATTTATTTTGCTAGCTTTAGTTTTTTTTTACATTTGAAAGTTGTTAGCTAATAAATAATCACGTATTATTATGTAGTAACCACCTAACAGTTCATAAAGTGGTTAAAACCTACTATCTAGTACTTTTTTTTAAGCAACACTTTTACTTGAGTATTGCGTTTGTGTACTTCTACCACCTCTGCTACAATTCAGGTGAGCTCTACAGAATGATGATAAATATAATGTGTTAATATATAAATGAACAGAAGCAGCACCAAATTATTTAAAATTATTTAAAATTATTTATAATTTGTGCTGCTTCAATTCATTTTACTCTGATGGAGTCAAATGCTGCAGGAGGAACCAGGGTGCGGAGCACACTCCGAGCACAGGGCGGCGCTATCCCAACATCTGGACCTGACAGAAGAAGACGGTGTGAGCGGATTGGTGGAAACTTTGGCGGACTCTCTGCAGGAGATATTTACATAATATAGATTTATGGACTTTTTTATTTTTATTCAGAGCTGATTTCAGTCCAGTTTTCCACCGCGACACCGGGAGTCTCCAGTTCTGGTGAGTTAGTTCATGTTTAGTGGGAACAAACTAACACAAGTGTTGACAAATGTGCAAAATATATTTTCACTTTGCACATAAACGTGTAGTTTGGTGTCAGTATATCTATATTTATCTATATTTATCTGTATTTGTAGAATAACAAAGCGAAGCAGCTGCAGCTTCAGGTGTTTCTGACACTCTACCTGCAGATAGTTTTCCCAGCTGGTGAATTTAAACAGCTGTAAATGTTTTTAAAAAGTGTCCACTTTGCACTTTGTTTGTGTTTTCCCGTTATGTCGCGAACTTTCCGGCTCAGACCTCCGCAGGAACCGCAGCAGTAATAAAAACCATGTGCTCGGCTCAGCTAACTTGGCTGCTGACTGATGCATGTGACAAGTGCGGACATTCAGCGAGTTAATCCTCAATAACCTCTTTGTTGGATCACAAATACCCACATGATATGTTGTGTGTTACAGAATCGAGCCTGAAAAGTTAAACGTAGTGTGTTTAAAATCGTGCAGCTGCTCGGTTAACGAGGAAAGTGACGAGCTGAAGTTAGGGACCGTCTTTAAAGTGACTGCAGCGTGAAAAACGTTTCATCAGATTGTTTTCCCCATCTTGATTTCCTCATTTTGTTGTTGTTCATTGTCATCTCAGAGTACTCCCACTTTCTATTTTTAGATTTAAATCACGGTGTTTATTAATAATTAATGTGAAGTTGAGGTTAGGAGTAGCAGCCTCTCCTCACTGTGTGTTTGGTGCGTTTAGGGTGAGTACAGAATGTAGGACATTTACTTGTGGCAGAATAGAGTAAACAACACCTTTCTTAATCAAGCCTACAATGCACAAATATTAACTTATGTGATAATTAGTGTCATAAGGTGATTCCTTCTGAATTAAAGGGTTTGCTTTCTGTTTTTGGTTTAACATAACTTCTTCTCATCTCGCTGCTCGTTTCTGCTTTACGTGGAACAATTCATATTTACAATTTCTATTGAGTTACTAGCACAACTTGCAGAGATTCAATTGACATCCGATTTAATTACTCAGTTGTGTCCAACTGTCAAATCTATAATATCATGTTATTAACTTATTTAAGATGCTCACATTATTAACCAAACAGTGACTACCACGACCTGGAAAAGGTGGAGTAAAGCCTAGTGTAGTTTATTGGGCCAAAGTGTATGATATTATTTGGAAAAACCTGTAAAGTGTGAGGAGATCTGGATGAAAACAAATATTGTTTGAACGGTTTATGATAAAATATAAGAGTATTTCATAAGCCCCGCTGGTCACCTTGCATTCACTTTAGAGACAGCCCCTAAAGGCAGCTGTCAAATGTAGTTCTAGTCACCTATCCTTCAACACTGGATCATCATTTTGAATAGATTTTTAAAAAGTCACCTCTGGCATCAGTGCAACTGCAAAACAAATTAAATTCTTTGATAAAATTCAATGAACTGTAGTTATGTTGATTAACAGAAAGCTGACTCTCAGAATTCGGTAAATATAAACCTAATGACGTAATGGAGGTGTTATGAGCTACTAGATAACCTGTGCTGGGACTGTTTCTGCAGGTCACTTGCTTATCACTGTGTGTAATAGTTCAAAGTACAAACAGTAAGACCATACCATAGCTGAGGAGTTGCAACATTGCTGCTGACTGCACAGATGGTGTTGCACATGTCCACGTCATCCATGTTGTCTGAGGATTTAAACTGTAACTAGACAGTGACTGCGAAAACGAAGACCCCCTCACCCTGTGCATACTCTGCTGTGTTGTGGGTTTATAAAATGTAATTTGTGAAAACATAGTTTTAGAAATGTTGGCACATTTATGACAAATAAAGTAATCGCAACCTTAATTCAGTATTTTGCAGCAGTCGTGAATTTACTCAGGTACTATAATTAAGTACAGTTTTGAAGTTCTGGTACTTTTCTTTCTTTCTGTTGCACCATGCAACTTAATCATGCATATAAATTGGACCACATGTTATACGGTTGAGGAAAAAGTTGTTGAAGAATACCTGTTGCATATTGTTTACAGTTTTGGAAAGTAACAGAGGATTTACTTTACTTAATTACAAATGGGGTACTTCAGTGCTGTAAATCCACCACATATATATTTATCTGACAGCTCTAATTACTAGTTACTTTTCAATTAACATTAGAAATATAATAACAAATTAATTATGACATACCTACAGGTTGTAGGTATACATGTAGAACAATTGTAGTTTTATCATTTATTTGTCACAAAAACTGGAAATATGAAGGAGTCTGAACACTTTCTGTAGATCTGTGAAAATGGATCTTCATTGCTCATTGTTCTCTCTTTTATAAGATGTAATAAAAAATGTTTGACTCAGTCTGAGATGGTTTTTATGTTTTTGTGATTCTTATCTTGAGACAGTTTTTAATGACTCTCTTTGTGTTTTGATCTCCACTTTGTGTGACCAGAGAATCGACAACCATGTCTTTGACCAACGGCCAAAGTGTGAGCAAAGAAACATGGGACTCTCACAACAAGATGATGTTGGAGCCTCTGGCCACCAGCGACTCTGAGGTTTGTGTTCAGTGGAGCTTAAAAATGAAAGCTGTATTTACTCCTTTTCTTTCATGGGATCTGTTTTAATGTTGATCAAACATTACAATTTTTATTTTCACTGTTATGTTAGTTGCTGTTATTGTGTATTTTTTCATTCGACGCCTTGTGAATAATTTGTTTTAGGTGTTCTCTATTATAAAAAAAGAGAAGCACAGGCAGACGTACGGTCTGGAGCTGATAGCGTCAGAGAACTTTGCCAGCAGAGCAGTTCTCGAGGCTCTGGGTTCGTGTATGAACAACAAGTACTCTGAGGGATATCCTGGTCAGAGGTATGAGAATTCACCAAACTTCTCAAACAATAAAAAAAATCAGTGTTTCATTACAGTATGTCCCCCAACACCAAGAAAGTCTGCTTTATCTTCTCCTTTAATATAAATAAATGTAAAATTGAAAAAGGAAAAAGCACTTATCCATCGTAGCTCGGACTGCATAAATGCACAAATTTCGAGTTAACTAGTTTTTGTTTAATATTACAGAGAGAGAGAGAGAGAGAGAGAAGACTATCTATACTTTCAATTTACGTTAATATTTGTGATTCCTTTTTTTGCCTTTTTGGTAAATGTAGATTGAGTGTTGGGCCTTTTTCAGATTCAGGGCCAGGCCTGTCATTAATAACCATGATCTGTGTATTCAGGTACTACGGGGGTACAGAGCATGTTGATGAGCTAGAGAGACTGTGTCAGAAGAGGGCGCTGGAGGTCTACGGTCTGGACTCCGAGAAATGGGGCGTCAACGTGCAGCCATACTCAGGTATCATACTGAGTTGGAGTTTTGTGTAGAGCCTGACTGTGTTTTTTATCCACGTCCTGATGTTGTGTTGTCTTCTGCGTCTTCCTCAACCCTCTCTCTGAATTCTTCTCTTGAAGGTTCTCCTGCTAACTTTGCTGTCTACACGGCTGTTGTGGAACCCCACGGCAGGATCATGGGGCTGGACCTTCCTGATGGAGGTCACCTCACACACGGTTTCATGACGGAGAAGAAAAAAATCTCAGCAACGTCCATCTTCTTTGAGTCGATGCCGTACAAGGTACAAAAGCTCAGCTGTTCTTATCCAGGGGCTTGTTCCAGAAGACAAGATAAAGCTGGACTGGACCTGAAAAACAGCTGATCAGTCAGCTCAAACTATGACTAATGCCGGCACCAGATAGCTTCTGTTTAAATCCAGAAGAAATAGAAATATTGAATGTGACATTAATGCACATTTGTCTTTAAGTTATCTGATGTAACATTTAGAACTCTTGTTCGTTGGTATTTAAAGAGATTTCAATGTGAAGTAAATTGAAATAGAATAATGAAAAAGCTGTTCAAACATGTGGCCGAAAATAAACTTTCAAACTAAATATATTCCAGTTTTTAATCATAAATAATCTTCAGCTGCTCTACAAATATTTATATTATTTAGCATATGATGTTGTCACCATGATGTAAATGACTCTTTATTCATTGGTCTGATCACAGTAATGTACTGTAAATGTTTCAGTGCAGGGGAACTGGTTAACAACCTGACAGTTATCTTACTGTACAATGTTTTTCAGATGCTGTGGCTTTGGCGGATTTGTTCTAATGTTTCTACTGTTTCTAGGTGAATCCGGAAACTGGCTACATTGACTATGACAGACTGCAAGAAAATGCACGACTGTTTCATCCCAAACTCATCATTGCAGGTCCTCAATATTTTTTCACTCCGCCTGTAGCTTTTAGGGTAGAAATTTGGTTTCAGGCCACAGAAGTGAACCAAACTCCTCTGGAAATATGTGCACATTAAAACAAATAAATAATTGAGGAGACATCTTGTTCACTTCTTCGTCACTCTTTTTATGCAGGAACAAGCTGCTATTCCCGCAATCTCGACTACGCCCGCTTGAAGCAGATCGCTGTTGAGAATGGTGCCTACCTGATGGGGGACATGGCTCACATCAGTGGGTTGGTGGCTGCTGGAGTGGTGCCTTCACCTTTTGAGTACTGTGATATTGTTTCCACGACAACACACAAGACGCTGCGAGGCTGCCGTGCTGGAATCATCTTCTACAGGAAAGGTAGAAAAGCAAAATGGTGGTTGGGGTTTTTCATGAATACTTTTTTTTTGTTTGTTTGTTTTTTGTTACTGGGTTCAGAGTCTGGAGAATTCAGGTTTTTTCAAAAAGATAATTTTACTGAATGAAAAATTAACAAAGCAGCAAAAAGTTTTTTCACTTGCCAGAAAAGTAAATTGCTTCCATGTGCAACAAGTGATCTGTTGACACTGTATCACTTCTCCAGTTTTCCATTTTTCCTTACACTCGCCTTTCTGTTTCCCTCCACCAGGTGTTCGGAGTGTGGATGCCAAGGGGAAGGAGATTCTGTACAACCTGGAGTCATTGATCAACCAGGCTGTGTTTCCAGGACTGCAGGGAGGACCCCACAACCACGCTATTGCAGGTACACTCATCATCACTTTTCCACCTTCGCTGTCTCAGCGACCTTTAAGCTATTCGTCTGTCGCAGATGATGTAGGATTCTTAACCAATAGTGATGTAGATGTATTTTCAGCAACTTTCTCCCGCTCATCGCTCTGACAAATGGATGAGGAAACAGCTGTACAAAGAATTGGACAATTTTTGTCCATAGATTAATTTAATATATTTATTTGTTATGTCAGCACCATCTCATCCAATTAAAGTTTCTTTCTTTCTTTCTGCCAGGTGTTGCTGTAGCTCTCAAACAAGCCATGACACCAGAGTTTAAGGCCTACCAGATGCAGGTTCTTGCTAACTGCAAAGCTCTGTCCAGCTCCCTGATTGACTACGGCTACAAGATCGTCACTGGTAATGGACACGGTGTCTCTCTACAAAAACACATTCAATTAAGACTTATCTTCACTAACGACCAAAAAGGAGAGTAACAGATTAAATGTGTCTTTATTTCCTCTTCAATTTAATTGAAGAGGAATCTTGTGGCATCTTGCACAAGCGAGCAACCAGCAACAAAGTTTGAGGATTTAGAGTCTTAGTCTTAAAAATGCCATTATCATATTACCTTAAATTTTTTTTAAACATCCAGTTAAACCTCTCAGTAACATAATTTATAATATTTAAAAGCAGACTTTTCTGTTCTTTTTCTTTTATTAATGGTTTAGTTGAAAATCATTGGTTTGTCATAGCACAGTCTTTTCCTTTTCAGGTGGCTCTGACAACCATTTGATCCTGCTGGACCTGCGCAGCAAAGGCACCGATGGAGGACGAGCTGAGAAGGTTCTGGAGGCCTGTGCCATTGCCTGTAATAAGAACACCTGTCCAGGTAAGGGGGTTTTAGCACCAATACATGCAGGATAAACCATAGTGTGTTCTGGACTTTTTATTACTGTGCATTAAGTCTGAGATGTCGCCATTGTTACTTGTTATAAACGTGTTTTTCCTACAGAGATCAGTTCTTAGTTTTTCTCATCTGTTTGTGTAGGGGATAAAAGTGCTCTGCGTCCTAGCGGTCTGAGGTTTGGTTCTCCAGCTCTGACCTCCAGGGGCTTGGTGCAGGATGACTTCAAGAAGGTGGCTGAGTTCATTCACAGAGGTAACTTTATAAATGTTCCATGTTTAAATATGGTAGAAACTTTAGAACTTTTTTAAACCGAGGATTAAACCAAGAAAAAAAGTGTTAATAATTAACTTGGTGCTGTGCTGTCTGTTCACACTGCTTTAAACATTGCTAGGCTCTACATTTATGGGAGTGTGAAGCCAAATCACAGCACAGGTTTGTAAAATTCACAGACAGGATTTTATAGCTTGGGCACGATATGACTATCACAACTCTTCAGTCTTTGGTTGTGATGAAGTATGGCGGCGTTCATGTTACACAATAATCCACCAACAATGCACAGTTTTGTGTGATTCACTAAGATTCGTCCTCTTTGCTTTTGCTTTCCCCTGCAGGTATCGAGCTGACCTTGGAGATCCAGAGAAGCATGGATCCCAAAGCCACTCTGAAGGAGTTTGTTCAGACTCTGTCCCAGGGAGAGAAGTTCCAGCAGCGGGTGGCAGAGATCAGGGCTGAGGTGGAGGCTTTCGCTGGTCAGTTCCCCATGCCTGGTGTACCTGAGCTGTAGAGGGCAGCAGCTCAGACACTGAAGGCTGCTGGACTGATGATTAAACAGAAATGATTATCCCAATTCTTGTGCTGTTGTTTGGTGTCTATATTTGAGTTTATGGTGCGTCGATCAAATCGGTCACTACTCAAATTGAGACAAGCTAATAGATTTGCTTTAATGGAAGAGTGGCTTCATTGTCCTCCCGATATTTAGATATTCAATGTTACAGTTTTTTTTTTTTTTTTCTTCATTGTTGCTTTGGTCTCAGATGTTACAATCACATGGAAGCTTTAATCTCCAATTCTTTTTTATTACTGTAAGTTCATGGTTCCAAAGCTTTCTGACAGACAGTCCTGCAAAATGAAGCAAAAATCGTGACTACTATCCTACAGCCTATTGTATACATCTGTAAGCTAATAAATAATAAAACTATTGATGTTGCATTTGATTAAATTATCAATTAAGCTATGTCTGCATAATCCAAATCAGTAAGATTCATTCTGTGTGAATCAGAATACTGAACTTCATAGTACATCCAGTAGCTTCGCATATATTTCAGTCTAGCTCATGCCGCACCACAAACACAGTTTACAGACAGGTTAGAAAGAGTGGGAAGTTAATAGATATTTTAATTAATTTACATTTGAATTTAATTAATATTATTTGGTTAATGAGGAATTACTGTCCTCTGCTGGCAGCTGGCAAGATCACTCCCATTGTGTGGGCTAGGTATAGTTTCATTAAAGTGTGGCAGTTACTCTTTTTGTGCTATTTGTTTCTCATTTAGCATAAGATCCAGTGTCTCCTCACAGAGAAAGTTGAAACCTTCTATCAGCTACTCTTAAATGCATCAAATCATCTTTATTTGTATAACATATTTAAAAAGAACTGGTTGACTAAAGTGCTGAACATTTAAAAAATCCATAATAAGGATTTAGGATTTGCTGTAGTTGATCATAGTTTGCATTAAGCAAAAGAATTAAGTAAAATTTCTAATATTTTCCTATGACCACATATAAGCACAAGATAAGTTATGTTCAATTTAGAATACTTAAAAAAGCACTAAGGTAATTGTTTAATTATACATATAATTTTTCCTTCAGGGGGGAGCCATACATTTCTGTTTTTATGTCACTGATATTCCTGGCTGAATGTAGAGGGATTGTTACTACGTTTCATAAAAGCAAATGAAAACTGTTAGATATATTGAAATATACAGTGTAGAACGTGAAAGAATATATTTGATGATTGGAAAAAACGAGAAGATCATTAATGACCATGGACATGGGATGTGTTGGTTTTATTTAGTTATATTTTATTGTAATTACTAGTTTAAAATGCTCAAATACTTTGGTTAATATTATTTTTTTTGTTCTTATTGTTTTCATTTTTAATCATTTATTTTCTCGTATCTGTTGAGTTGATTTATTTTTATTTACTATTATTTTTGTTTTCAGATTGCCGAGTTATCGAACCACTCGGGAATCGTTTAATCGCGCCTCATTCCGTCAGGTCAGAGGTCAGCCTGCGCGGTTTGCACCACAGTTGTGGAGCAGTTCTGTAACAAACCGAAGCCGTTAGATTAACCAGTATAGATGCTGTTTCTTTGTAATAGCGCAGAAAGCTACAGAGAACACAGCAGCACCTGGGGGTGTCTGTATTAGGGAGCTAGTTGCCGTTACTTAGTCAGGTGGCTTGGCTAGCCTCGTTAGCCGCTTTAGCTGGCTGATGCAGAAACTTGCTAGCTAGCCAATTAGCTAAACTCCAAGCTAACGTTAGCTCGTATTAATTACTGGAGCTCCGGAAACTAACGCAGCCATGCAGGACATACTGGCCAACGTGGATCACATCAAGTTCGACCTGGAGATTGCTGTGGAGCAGCAGCTGGGAGCACAACCTCTGCCCTTCCCCGGCATGGACAGTAAGTGCTTGGTTGCTAATGCTAGCCCCGTGCGATAGCGTCTCTGTCGGCAGGATGTTGCCGAAAAGTTCAGGTGCAAAGTTTGGGGGTGCGGCTCTTCAACAGGTGCGGGGGGCATTCAGCATACGTACACACGTAAAACCACCTGATGGTTGTCATGCCCATTGTCTTCTCTCCAGTAGAAATAAAATGTGTGAAACACTTCCAGTTAGCTTTAAGCTAATGGTAACGTTAGGGTTACCTGACGGTTGATGACAACGGCATCTTTAGACCAACGGTCAATGAGCCCTAAAACAGACATCAACATCCCACACAAAAGTAGTTTATGCTTTATAATAAGTGTTTCCTAGCAGCGTTTGCTGGTCTTTCTACGAAACAAGAGTTTAACAGTTGAGCCGCTTCTCTGCACTTTTCCCCGGGAGGTTGTGGATGAGACAGTCGCGACCGGTGCTAGGTCCTGTCTGCTACTCAACAGCTGAAAATCAATTTGTCAGTGTATTAGATACACTTAATACAGTCTAAAACACAGACTAGTAATTTATTTACAGCTGAATTAACACCTTTCTTTGAACATTATCAACTTCAGGATGAATTAGTTGAGGACTACTCTGTAAACTTCATTAGTTTAAACTAGGGTACCTAATAAACTGTAAAGTGAGTGTAGGTGAACTATAATAAGAGTACATCCATATCACCACTGTGGTGTTCTCTGTTTTTCGGTCAGAATGATGTTAATGCAGAACGTGACACTACAAGGAACGTTTCTCTCATCTTTTGACCTTGAAACCGTGATGTATGTAGATATATGAGGTGATTTGTGATGTATTAAAAGCTGATCCCAGTTTAATAATCAGGTAAAGAAGTGTGATATGCAGCATTGTAACTTTGAGCACACATTCAATGAGAATGGGCAACATTATAATCAGCTTTTAAGAGACATTTATTATTTAAAACAGATGCATTTTAAAGTTTTAATTATTTGTGTCTCTGCAGAATCTGGGTCTGCTGTGTGTGAGTTCTTCATGAGAGCAGCTTGCGTGAAAGGTAAAAACAACACACAGCTCTGTACAGTAGTATCATACATATAATAAAAACTGAGCAACACTGGCCTGTTGTTAAGTCTGTGAAACAGCAAGTTTTTTTCTTTTGCCTTCAGGTGGGATGTGTCCGTTTCGTCACATCAGTGGAGAGAAGACGGTGGTGTGTAAGCACTGGCTCAGAGGTCTGTGTAAGAAGGGAGACCAGTGCGAGTTCCTCCATGAATACGATATGACCAAGATGCCTGAATGCTACTTCTACTCCAAGTTTGGTTCGTTTCTCCTCACACACGTGATATCTGCTCTTTGACTGTGTTTACCTTGTCTGGTTGTATACTAGTGTATTTATTTCCTCCTGTCTGCTAAATTTTCCTTGTTACTAATTGCATCTTGTTTTCATTTGTGCATCCATCCTCACAGGTGAGTGTAGCAACAAGGAGTGTCCATTCCTGCACATAGATCCAGAGTCCAAGATCAAAGACTGTCCATGGTACGATAGAGGCTTCTGCAAACATGGTGGGTCCCAAAATGAACCTTTTTTTACATGTTAAAACAGTCTTGACTGTTATCTTTAGTATGTGCATTATTTTTATCCTAAACTTTGTGTCTGTCCTCTGTCCCAGGTCCTGACTGCAGACACAGACACACAAGAAGGGTAATCTGTGTGAATTACTTGGTGGGTTTCTGTCCAGAAGGAAAATCCTGTAAATTTATGCAGTAAGTATTCTTCATAAGATATGGTCTGTGTGTGTGTGTGTGTGTTTTCCTTACTTACCTGTTATACATAAATTATATCTTTATTTAGCTTTGCTGTTCCTGAACATTGTCATTTGTACTGTCTATAATTAGGAAAATATGATTTGGAAATAATTTAAAACTTATGTTTGCAACTTGTTGGGAAACAAGTTTGTACGGACCAATTAAACAGATTCTGATAAAAGTAGAAATACACTGAATTGCAATTAAAGCAGTTTTTATGTAGGATATTTTACCCAGTTTGATAATTTTCACTCTGCATTATTTATGGGATGAATTGTATCATCTGTAAATAAAATATATGTATTGATGTAGAAAGACAGACTTTACTGTACAGTTATGTAGATTTAACAGAGAGATGTTTCTGTGCAGCCCCCGCTTTGAGTTGCCTATGGGAGCTTCTGAACAGCCTCCTCTACCACAGCAAACCCAGAACCAGACAAAGGTAAGAGATGCATGCACACATACTTAGTGCACATCTGTACTCCTCAACAATCTTATTAATTTCATTTTGAGAAGACCTAAATTAAATGCACTGTGTGATTTGTCTGCTACTGAACTGTTTCTTTGTTTCCTCCTGCAGCCTGTGCCTACCATCGGCCGGTCATCGCTGTCTCTAATTCAGCTGACCAACACCAGTCCAGGCCAGCGGCCTCAGAACAACACAGCACCAGGTGGTGCCATTCAGCAAAATAACATGATTGCCAACAGAGGGCCTCGACCTCTGGACCAGGTCACCTGCTACAAAGTGAGTTTTCTGAACATCTGTCTGCTGATGTGTGTAAATATAACAGCTGCTTTTTGCTGCCTTTAAGCAATAGTTTAACATTTGTAAATAGATTTACCGTCTTTCTTGCAAACAGTTAATATTACAGTCATAATTTTTCATTTTCACTGCTTAATTAGTCTAATTGTTAATGGCTTTTCAAATTTTTATTGATTTAAATTATAAATAATATATAATTTTAAATTCTACTTTTTTGTTTTAATGTGAACTTTGGCAAACTCTGAGAGTTAGTCCCGAGGGAACATTTCTTTCTAATCCAGATTCAAATGTGTGGTGTTTCTTGTACCATTTTCACCCCGTTTGCATTTATGAGCCATTAATTGTTTATTTTTGTCTTCCCTGCGTCTGCAGTGTGGTGAGAAGGGCCACTACGCCAACAAATGCACAAAAGGCCACCTTGCCTTCCTGAGCGGACAGTAACCTTCAGCCTGGAGAGCCACATACTGCTTTGCTGCAGCTCGCTCCCCTGATGTGAGCAGCTGAAAAGAGGAAGCCCCTCTGCTCCACAGCCTGGTGTTGAACTCAAGGCTTTTTGCCTTTTTTTTTTTTTTTATATATACACAAACTGTGAATATCTAAAAATAACAACAAGGAACTGAAAAGACACCGAGATCAACATCTGTGGGTCCATCTGCAGAGTTTCCTGCAATTTTTGTACTGAAGTAGGCATTTAGAAAAGACACCACAGAGAGAAGGCGTCTGCAGGGCTGTAACAAGTTTCCTCAGGTCATCTGTGAACCCAGACCTCAGCTTCAGTTCTGCCAGTTCTAGTAAATCTGTGTAAATGACACCAATAGGAATGTAAATTAATGAGGTTTCTGTTACTATAATTAATCAGACCCCAAATTCACTGTGCATCACTGAAAGTTAACTATTCAACTGTAACTACTTATTTGTGGCTTTTCAGACATTTTAAATCCTGGAAATAGTTTATTTACCAGTTATGTCAAAGCCCTGTGTTGTTAGATCTGAAGGCAGATCGTTCACAAATTGTAACCGTGAGGATACGTGTGGGGGTACAGAGACACTCTGTGTGAACACATTCTCATAATCTGGACTGTGTTTGCAAATAAATGTTCTTGTTACAGATTTACTTGAATTTGTGATCCTACATAGTAATGATGGGCAGATACTAAAAAACAATTACAGCAACATCAGGTGGATTGAAGCACTAATACTTCATCACACATGTGAAAGAATAAAATGCATCAATAGGAAATATTAAATGTACAACTCTACAATGTAGCAAAACTGACAGTTGATAAATGTTTATCGTTTATTGGTCACAACAGTCACATATTAACACAGAGCTGAGGGTAGAAAGATGTGGGGCATCAGGAGATCTGAGTTCAGCCCCTGAAGGTGTGATGGCTGCTGAGGAGGCTCAGTGGTACTTCCTCCAGCGATCGTGTTCTGGAAGAGCAGATGGAGAAAAGGAAACAGGATGACAAATGTCTACGCTGGCAGTGTTTTTGTAACATTCCATGATGTCTGCTTGGGAAATCATCCATAGTCCAAACAGATATGGATGTTATGATAAACAGTCTCTGTGGGTCTATGCTGTACTGAAACAGGAAATAAGAGTATGAGAGACTTACTGATGTGGTCGTACTCCCACACATAGCTGAGAGCCATGTAGCCAACCAGCAGCATAGCTACGCCACCGATGCCTCCCTTCTTTACATTAATGTACTTGTTGTAGTATCTTTCTTGGCCTGAAAGAGAAATAAAAACGGCATAAAAGAGGTGAACGACAACCTCCAGTGATTAAAAAAAAAAAAAGTAACTCATGATGCTGAAACACAATTTAAACAACATGTCTCCTCACCCCTGCGAATGGCTGAGATGATGCCGTTGGGAGTGAAGTCTCGAGCTCCGAGCCAGGTTCCCAGCTCTCCCAGCTTCACGTCCATCAGTCGCTTCTCGACTACGGAAACTGGCCACAGGTGGAGACAACGGCAATCAATTACACATTGTCCACAAAGTCAACACATGTAGTGCCACTTGTTTGTGTGCAAATAAAAATGATTCTTCATTTAAAAACAGTTGATAACCTAAATTATTGCTTAACAGAAAAATAATCAGCAACAATTTTGATTATATTTTTAAAGTAAAAAAAAAACAATCACATTGATTAGTATTTAGTTAGTATTAAAAGAAATATGAAAACATTCCACACATTAACTAACATACTGTATCAGGTCAGACACTGGAACACTGATAACTGAATATTACAGCCTGTGCAGGGATTCGGTTTGTGTTCCCTCTGACATAACTCACACCTACAGGCGTGCAGCGATTTCGCCCTTAATTTGTCTCTTTTTGACCATTTAAAGGTACAAATATATTGCGAGACAATTCCATGTAGAGCTGAACTGAACTATTTGGATTTCTATTAAAATTATTTAAAGGTTTCAGTTGCCTCCCAAACTAATTAGCGAAACAAAGCCTGTGCTTTATTTTTCTTTATTATTGTAAACCAAATACTGTTGGGTATTTGGATTTTGGGTTTAGTGAACTGATGCAGGAAGCAACTTGTGACCAAATGTTTCACAAACTAAACTATTAGGAATCAAAATAATCATGAGATTCAGCCCTAAACTCTGGATTCAAGTGAATAATCTTTTTCATAAAATCTAAATCATCAGTGCACAAATACAGGTGAGGAGGCAGTGACTCAAACTCAGGCCTTACTTCACTATTTTAAACTGTAGGAACACATCTAACATTCACCAGCAGCAAAATAAAGGTTTGATAAATGAAGTGCTTCTAATTTACTGTTCAAATCCACCAATTTGGCAAAACACAACCTTTTGTGGTTTAGCGTTTATAGTTCATTTATCTTCAGCTATTTTTTTATTTTCATCATTTGTTGCAGCCAAGAATTGAACAAAAGTCAAAACTCCACCTTCAGAAGTATCTACTGTTTTTTTGGGAGGGTTAATTTGTCACCTATCGCTCATTTATGTTGTTTGTCTTCAAATGTTTTGTTCATTATATTTATTTTACCTGACGCCGATCAAGTTAATAGATTTTGAAAAACTGCTAGAAAAACAAGATCGAGTAAGTTGATTAGTATTAATGTAATAAATCAACTAATCTTATTGTAAATTCAAATAATGTCTCAGTTTTAAGTTAAATAGATTTAGGATTAAATTTAAGTAACTAGTTTGGAGAAAACGACGCAGTGTTTGCAGGATACGACTGTGCAAGCTAGCATAAAGCTACGGTTTCATAACTAGAATATACACTTACAGCATCATAGTTTCAAACTTTTTATCATTTTTAATATAACAATTAAATGTAAAGTAGCATCACACTGATCTGTTTTACTACAAATCTACCAATGACACGGAAAGTCCTTGACGTGCCTCGACGGATTCACTGTGGCCTTCAGTCGAATTAAAACCTTTAAACGACTCATTAACGGTTTATCTAACAGAATATTACACATTATTCCAAATAAACATCAACACAGACTAAGAACAAAACACAAATTACGAACAGTTTAATATTATTTAACAGAGGACATGCCGTATTACCTGGTCTGTCCGCCATCTTGACCGGTGCAAGAAGCTCGCCGCAGAGGATGATGGGGATAAAGAACGAGGTGCATCATGGGAGTGGATGTAGTTTTTTGTGTTTCCGGCAGAGGGCGACAAAAGACATGAAACCAAAAGGTTTTACGGTCATAAAACAACATTAACATGAATAAACTTCATCTACAGACAGTCGTTAAAAGTCTACACACTAAGTATTAAATACTCATTTATATGTGCAGAGTTTTTTACACTCAAAGAAACATAAAAGAAGAACTCTTACTCAGTTTGAGAGTTTAAAACTTTTATTTATCATATCTCAGTTCTCTGGAGATAAATCGTGTTAAAAAGTTAAGTCTACAGCTTACTCCAGAAAACAGAAAGTTTATCTACTAGATGTAAGATATATTCTTCATTTAAAACTGATTTTCTGTCTTCAACCAAAATATAAAATGTAAAGTAGAAAGGAACATTCATCCTTTTAGACATGAATGTGAAAACATATAATAGAAATAATCTTTCAGTGCAGCCCTGTAATCTAGATATTCAGTTTGCAACTTGATGATATATAATAATAATATTCAGGACCTAAAAATAGTTGGCTATAATACCATAATATATATTTTTGTATATTTGTGTGTGTAGGTGACAAAAAAATAAAATGCAGTTTTCAGCAAATGTCACTATAGTTTGCACATATGTGTTAATATATGTTCAGTGTTATAATGTAATTGGAAACTACTGCAAAGATTCCAACCATTTGAGATCCTTTAATGCAGATTTTCCATTATAATTACATCTGTATCTCATAATCACATATAACTCAGACGCTGCTTTACTGCCGTGTATAAAAACTGGAAATGTATCTGCTCTAATTGCTCTTTTTTTTTTTACAACCTCTCCCTCCTGTGTGTCTGTTTGTGTACGTTGAAACAGTGACATGAAGGGTCTCCTGACGCTCAATCAGCCGATCAATGAGCAGCACAACAGCCAGCAGCAGCGGTTTACACACAGTGTACCTAAAGATGTAGTTAAGGTCTTATTCAGGCTGGCGTTTGTGTGTGAGTGGCAGAGGTGGAGCTGTGGTAGTTCAGGTCTCTTCTCAACGCCCACTGATCAATATGTTCCTCTCTATTTCATCTCCAGCTCTCTCACACACACAGAGTGATTTTGGCCTTCATCCAAGACAGAGCAGCAACCTCTTGCTTTCCCTTTAATGACTGTCATTAGATGGGGGTGTAGATGTCCTACACCCACTTCTCTCCTTTATCTTTTCCTCTGTTTCTCTTTCCTGTAGGTGGATTCATGAATACATTCTGTGTCTGTATGTGTTGAACATCAGTCTTTCATGGTGATGACTCAGCTCTCCTTCCTGCACGATGACCCAAATGTTTCTTCTCTGCTGATGCTTCACACTGACACCAAGACGTTTTCTATGAAAAGACTCTGGGTTCCACTGGTTATGTTTCCATCCACCTCATTTTATATCAATAAACAAACTGCACTGTAAACCTGAAAATAACGCAGAAAGTCAAATTCTATAAAGTGCAGTGGAAACAGAAGGATCACACGTGCTGATGTCGTACGTATGGAGACGATAGCTGGGAAAGACAAAAACTGCAAACTGTTCTCCACCAGATGCATCAGAAAACAACTTCCGCGTAATATTTACTGTTTCTTATTGTTCTTTGCAGTGTGGCAGAGAGACCACAGAGGTCTCTATACTTTTAATTGGGTGAAACTTTCTCTCCTTTCGTCTCTATAGGAAGGTCACACTCAGTCACATTCTGTTGAAGTAACACGTCTGTTTGATTTACACACAGGCCAGAACCCCTAAGTGTCGACCGCTGAGTCTCGCCGAACACCTACACACACTGATACAAACATATAGAGACCTGAACACACAGTGACACACGGACACCCTGAGCAGCCAAAACACAAACGCACGTAGTTTCATTTGAGCAGTAAAGGTCACAGAGAGCAGAGCAAAGTAATCTCATTTGGAGATTGAACCCACGAGCGGCGTGACCCCGTGGTCCAGGTTCACCTGCTTGTTTATTGGTTTTATTCGTTTGTTGTTGTGCTGTCTGCACCGTGCACGTCAGTGTTTCTATAAAGCAACCTCAGCCCCTTACTCTAACCTTAAAGCCCTGATATCAAACATTTTTACATTAACTTCAAAGTCATTTTGATGCTACACTGATAACGTGCATGACATCTCTGCCATCTGTTACTGATGCACCATGTAACTTTGGATTCGCAGAGACCTCCCAGCGGGACTGTGTGACCCTTTACAGCTCCACATCACGCACAGTGTTAGCTCATGTTAGCTCGGCCCAACATAGCAGGAGCAACAGACTTTAATAACCACAAACAACACCAGGCAGCATTAAAACAAAGTTACATCCTGAAACTAGAATCACTGTTTAGTTATTCTAATAGGAAATGTCCCATTCTCATCAACCCTGGTTGAGAGAATTTCAGCCAAATAAAAAATGACTGAATCTTGCTTACTGGCATTTTAAGTCACAAATAAATGTTTACGCCTAACGCTAACCTAAACCTAAACCTAATCCTGAAATCAAGTCTTAACCCTTAATCAGCCCTTTGAAGTTGTGAGGACGACGGCGTCGAGCTACAGTTTGTCCACACAACCTGAGACAGACATACACAGACACAACCGGTGGGGGACGGATGGTTTTATTCCACCTCAAGAGGCAGGTGCCCCGAGGTCTTTGAAGCTGATGGAGAGAGAGAGAGATAGAGGGAAAGAGAACAAGAGAGGTGGAGGGTTTTTATACAATAGACAGAAAAGCAGAGTAAGGATGAAAAGAGATGTAGACTCGAGTACAAAAGGAGAAACTGGCAGCGGAGAGAGAATGATAGAGGGAGATGAAGGATAAAAAAGAGACTGAGCCCATGTCTCTGCACACGGCGCTCTAATGCACATGACCTTTAAACAACCACTCTCCCAGTCACTCCCTGTTCATCCATCCTTCATGCTCCACATCTTCTGTCGGGTCGATTTTGAGACTTTCCCTTTTTAATGATCACTTTTTTCCTCTCCTCTTGCTAGTGATTCCCTCTCTTCTCCATCTTAAACTCCCGCTCCTATCAGCCTCTCTCCTCTCTCCTCTCTCCGTCTGCTGCCCTCTGAGACTCTTTATTTCCATCTACCACTGTATTACCAAGTATTATAACTACTATTACTAACTGAAAACACAGCAAAGTTGATAAATCCATAAAGGTAATCTGCAAAAAGCATCAGCGTGGAGCAAAGAGGAGACCTAATGCAAAAATTACTATTTCTCTTTTCTTTTGAGATTTATCTGGAGCTCATTCTTTTTTAATGTCAGAAGACTAAAACTTGTGTGCAGTGGGCTGCACAACGCTAAAAACCTTTTTTGGCTCAAGTGTGTGGTAAAGAAGTTTCATTTAAGTGAATGAATCCTTTACTTTATCTCTTTAAAGTACAGACAGTACCTGGATGTTCCACTTGGTTCAACACACACACACACACACACACACACACACACACACACACACACACACACACACACACACACACACACACACACACACACACACACACACACACGCAGTGTAAACTTCACCATTGGCCTGATGTTACCATAATGTAATTGTGTCAGCTCACAGGTTGTCAGACAGGTAAGATATCAGATATACAGCAGGGACGGTTTGTGGGCAGTGGCTTTATCAACTCTCCTATTACTGCAGTAATTTCATTAGAGATTTGGAAACCACCAGGGGAGCTGCTAACAGGAGGAAACCTGTGTGTGACAGATGTCGAGCGATGGAGAGAGAAGAAACTACATGTGTAGAAAAGCTCCACAGAGACCATTTCACTCCTCACTTCAAACTTTCCCATTCACCTAGATTGAATGAAACAGGAGCTAATGACACGGTGACTAATTGAAAAACACTTTAAATGAAAAACACCTAAATCTAAAATGAAATGTGTTCATTATGGTTGTCAATATGGTTTTAAATGAAATGTGCTGCCTAATAGCTACAGATAAATATATAAAGATAACTCATCCAGCTTTTGAGATTTCTCATTAGTTAAAAAATTCTGCAGAACAAAATATCAAAATAAATAGAGATGCAAAAGAATCCCAAAGAGACAAAAGAGGATGAAAAACACACACAAACTCACCACGAATGACCAAAGAGAGACTGATGGAGCCAGAAAATAGTCTGAAAATGCACCTAAATAACTACAAACAACAAAAGGGCCTGTTGTTTTTTAGTGTAGGGGTCCTACATTAGCAGCCTCGGAGGCCTTTATCTAATTTTTACAGTGGCTCTCTAACTGACCACTGCATAACAAAATAAATCGAGTGACAGTGTGTGTGATGTAGAAGGTGAAGTCGACCTGGCCTGGAGCCTCAGATTGGTCCTGTCACTTTACTGTTGCAGCTGAGAAAAGACAAAAATATAATTTCAGCACAACTGCACACTCAGGATGCAAGTGCATGCACACACACAGCAGCAGGGCTGTGTAATTGAAATGGTAAACAGGCTGGTTGTTACATAGCAACCTTTAATAAATATCGGCTGCAAGATGGAGACGATGATAATGAGGGACACAGAGAAAGAGAGAGAGGAGTAACTGAACTCCGGCTCTCTGAGAGTCTCTGAGCTTTGGTTACATGAGTTTCAGAGCAGGGATTTGTTAAAGATGTTTGTGTGAGAGTGAACAACATGTTTAACAAAGCTCCAAAGGCTCCAACTGGCTGAGACAGAGAGAGCACACACATGCACAGAGACACATCAGATTAGATGAAAAACAGAACTGAAAAACAGAGCAGCACCCACCATGAATAGAATTATCTGAGGCATGAAATACGATTTATCTGCATCCACTGCTGCTTTTTCAAACATCTATCTGTGTATCTTTATCATCTGAACTGACGTACTTGGGAAATTAACATATTCATTTCCTTACTGAATGAGAAAATTCATGTCACATCTGTACATTAAATACCAAGCTACAGTCAGCAGCTAGTTAGCTTTTTGTTTTGAATCTCAGTTTCTGTCCAGGGTGGGAGGGGCTGGCCACATTGCAGTCATCCCTGCACACTTCAGGGTCTTGTTCTGCTCCCATTAGAGGTCCTGGATCATTGTGGATCCCTGTGCTTACTGTGGAGCCACACACGGTGATGGAGGTGGATGGTGATGGGCTCTTTCTCTTCTCCACTGCTCACCGGTTCAACAGGCGTCAATCCCTCATCTTTACAGCAGACTCATCCTTGGAGATGAATAAAGTGGGGGTGGTGTCAACTGCAAATTTCCAGACTGATGGCTTCAGGTGCATTCGTTGGTGTACAGGGTAGAAGTGGAAAGACCACATGTGAGGAGCCAGTACTGATGGTTGTAAACAGAAACCCATGATACATCTTCAGTAAATCATCATGAATCGTGCATTAGTTAAACAGTATAATACAAATACAAATCATCAAGTGTAATCATGTATATACTGTATGTGTGTGTAGAGAAGAACACAGACAGACATGCTCTGCCTGTGTTTCCCTGTAATTCCAGCCCAGCACAGATCACAGCCAAACATAACAATAGTGTGGATTTAGAACAAGTGCTTTCCAAGTGCTCAAGGCGCTTTCCAGTTTTCACGGCTTCTAAGATTATGAGTGTGCGTGCAAGAGTGTGTATGAATACTCTGTTTGCATTCTTCTGCACACACGTCCCATAAGAGAGGAAGATGATGGAGACAGTTTGTGCACACGAGGACGAGCATGCATCCGCGCTCACGTGTGTACAGAAATAGAAAGAACACAACTGTGAGAGCGTGTGTGCGACTGACAGGCAGAGAAATGTTCAGCTTCCTGCTTTTATCAAGCTGAGATCAAACATGGAAGATTTTTGCTGCACCAGGTGGGTGTTTTTATGTGAATGTTCAATTTGCACATAAAAAAATCTGAAAACACAGAAATGTTTTTTAGCTCGGCTGAAGGAAACAAAAAGAAATGATGAAAAAGTGCAACAGAAACAAACTTAATTAAATGTACATAAATCACAACTCCACATAAACAGCAGCAGGGCAAACGGATGTGTGGAGCAAAGAGAACGTCGTAGTTAATCAAATTATGAAACACACAAAGTCATGTCCAACATGCTGTCAACACTTTTACACCCTTTAAAGATTGACTGGCACCATTTTAATGATCTCATCTGGCTGCGTCCTCTTCTTCTGCAGTAGTTATTTGTACAACGCTCATTCATTTCAGTCAACGTTCAACTTGTCCTGCATCGTTTGTCACATTTGACTTGATTGGATTTGGTAACTTTTCACCTCAGGTGTCACCTCAATCTGTGGACGACGGCTTAATGAGTTTCTGTGATGATTTTTTTTCCAAATTACCATAAAGGCTACTTAGAAGGACGGACACAGGAACATCTTCAAACCTGGGGGTTGATGGTTGGATGGTTTCTATCCAGAGCGCTGTCCGTGGTGCTGAGCCACAGCAACAACAGACACCTCGCATTAAGTTTTTATTCATTTGATACTTTCCAACAATTTAATGTATGGCAATGCAAAAACAATACTATAATACCAATAATACACCATTGTTACAAAAAGGTGTTACCAAGCGTCAGTCAATATGTGGACCTCTGCCGGCCCAGGTTAGCTAGGAGGTTTTTCTCCTGTAGGATTATTGTTTTAATATCCACATTCATATGTGGAGCGAGAAAAGAGGCACAAACAGACAAACTGCTGCAGTGTAATAACGGGTTTTCCCTATAAGTAAAATACACCAGAGTCAAAATGATCCACTGACAGAGGATGGCTGCTGTCACTGTGTCAGTGATTTGACGTTGGTAGTGTGACGGTTGTGTAACACATCCAGTCACAGGAAATGCTCCTGTGGGTCGTTAAAGAGGGTGGAGATGAACGACCTTTGACCCCTCAGATTTATTGTGATCAGATCAGACTGTTCTAAGAGACATCCCTAGAATCAGTCCACCCTCTCTGACTTTTCGTTGCCCTACACTCATCTATGCATCTCTTTGCACTTGTTTCCCTCCAAATCAACTCCACGCATACCAATAGAGCGCTCTGCTGTGTTACAGCTTCTCTGCTTGCTCTTGTGTGAACTCTCTTCTTCTTTTTCCTCCCTCTGGGATCTCTTTCTTCCTCTCTCGCTCTCTAAAGAACTGGTTTCTCGCTGCTTCTCTCTCCTCACTGTATGCAGCTATTCTTCCATCTCTCTCTTTCTTTCCCTGCATCTTCCGTATCTATATCTTCATCTGTGCCTGTGTGAACTCGCCACCTCCTCTTTCGTCTTCATCCCTCTGTGTCTCCATCCCCTCCTCCCTCCATCTGCCTCCATACCTCAATCCCTCTGCATTTACACCTGTCTCTTTCCTTTCATCCCTCTTCTTCTTCACCTGCCTCGCACATCATTACCTCTTCCTTTCCCCCTTCTCTGTTCCCATTTCTTCGTCTTACTCTATCCATGTGATAGGATTAAAACCCCATCTCCCTCCCTCTCTTTGAATTTTTTTTCTTTTGGTGGCTTTGCTGTAATTTCCTTGTCATCACTTCTTTAATTTGCCTATGTCCCTGCTTTTCTCCTTTACTTTTCTCTTCCGTCTTTTCTTTATCTCCTTCTCCAGAGGTGATATCAGCATGCAGAGTCATGGTGCTGTGGCTCTGCCGTCATTGATTGAACCAGCAGCTAAATATAGACACAGTAGATGCTCAGCATCTTTCCCAGGCTGAAGGAGGGATGGATACACACAAGCGTAAGCTCATTTTAGAAAGTAAATAGTGGCTACAAATTGTAAATCAGTGCACCCCCACACAGAGACTCACAGACTCTTCAGCGAGTACAGTCCTGCAGGGTGTTGGTGGGACAGAAAAATAAATCCGTTTGAGTGAAGGAGGCGGAACATGGTCTGACCTTTTCACACATTCACGGCAGAGAAATGTTTTTAAGCCGCACAGACACATTTTCAGACACACTAACAATTTGACAGTTCTGTGCAGGACAGATTGCTGTAAGGTAAAACAACACGACAAACCATTATTATTCAACGTGCAGCATAAATCCAGAGCTGCGAGCCTTCCCACATGCTGAGCCGAGAGAAAGGAAAAAGCCACAGACAGACAGAGAGAGGGAGAGAAGTAGGCATGCAGCCAAGAGTGAGACAGGCAGCATGACAGAAACTCAATTATAACAAACAGAGACAGGTAAAGTGAGCAGCAGACAGGTTAACAAACATCCAGCTAAAGAGATAAGCAGGCAGGCAGACGACCAGAAAACAACGCCCTCGTGATCCAGAGAATTAAATTCATCTCAAGAACATGTTTCTGGATCAAAACGCCTGCTGTGCCACAGGAAACGTTTGTAACGTCGCAGAAAGAACCAATTGATTGATGAATAGCACATTAGTGTCGTTTCATTGTCCGAAGAAGGGAGATACTAAACCTGCTGCAGATTTCAGTCTCTTATCCCTTTGTCACTCTCACTGTACTCTGTACTGTCATAACATAGACTGTGAATATATACACAAAAATCTCACAAATATCTTGTGAATATATCGTAAATATGAGAGCGCAGCACAATGCAGCTTTAAAAAAACCCAAGCAAAATGAGTTAACAGGTGCTTCAAATCTAGATGATTTGACAAATGCAAAAACGACTACAAGCTTTGTTAGAAATGGTCCTTATTAACATTTTATGGTTATAAACATTGTTTTTACATTAACATTAAATAACATTAGACATTTTCCTCCTGTAGCTGTTAAATATCGACCTGCGTTCAGCAACCTGTTTCCCACAGGGAGATCTGAACTGTTTAGTTTAAGAAATAGGAGAATCCACAAAGGAAAATGTAGATAATGTTCAGTAGCTTCATATTTATTGAACCAAAGCTGTCAGATAAAGTAAAGTGGAGTAAAAAAACTACAGTTTTTGTACTTGGATTCATTCAACTTGTGATGTTACTGATGATATTTCAACTAAATAAAGGTGCAGCAAGGTGGATGAGGGGCCTCCAGCTGCCACGCTGAACTCCTTCTGCTAAGTGGTGGTTAGAGAAGTGGTAACTGAGGGCGTGAAGGATCTCACATCAGGAATGAAATCTGAAGGTTTCTGAGAAGACATGAAGGCACAGTTGGATGAACTTACAACAGAATTTAACCAGCAAAGGCTTCTTCAGACTGTGTGGAAGAAAAAAAACATCATTATTTAAGACAGGAGAGGTTTTTTGATCATGATTACTCTGGAAATGACCAAGAGAAGAGCAAGAGTTTGTTTTTACACAGAAACATCTCTGGATTCATTTCGTTTTGTATCTACAATATGTGTCAGTATGCAGGAGTTTCATTAAATCAGAAAGAGGAATCTGGAGCATGACAGGCAAACGCTCTACAGTGTCTTTTATGAGACACTATGTAAAGTCACAGACACTAAAAGTGGGATTCAAACCAGCCACCTGCCGCTGCAGCAGCAGAACCTGGGTGTGTTGTTCTGCACTGACACACCACGCCTAAAAACACATTCATACCATTTAGTGAACTCCCATCTGGCTCCGCTCCTCTCTGTGGGGGTGTGCAATATGCCGAAGCCTCTGCCAATAATAATGCATTAGCATATTGAAGTGAAATGATAAAACTGTCAATCAAACAGAGGCTCTAGTACCAGTGTGTGTGTGTGTGTGTGTGTGTGTGTGTTTCAGAAAATCTGAGATAAAGAAACAGAGAAATGTTTTTTCTCCTTTTCCAAACCACAGTTTTTCTTATCTTCCAGTTTTGGCAGCGGCACACTTCAGATATTATGATACCAGAGCCAAATAAAATTAAGAAGTTTGAAGAAGCAGCAGGAATCACACATTTTGATTTAGAATATTCTGTCTTATCATGTTCTCAGTCCGGATCTCTGCTGCCATCACCACAACATTCACACTTGATTTATTACTGCTGCTGGTTTTGAATCAGCTTTTACTGTAATGAGAGGAACTCCAGTCTGAGCAGAGCCGGATCACGACCAACTGGGCCCCTGGGCACAGACTCAGAAAAGCCCCCCCCCACAACCACAGGTCGCCCAGACTGAAAGACGCACATCATTTCTAATTTTTGTTGATTTCTTTGGTCTCTTTATCTGTTTCTATTTCTTTTTTGGTCGTGCTCTGATTTCAATTTGTGTGTATTTTGATTTTTTTTGTGCCCTTATTTATTTATTTTTCATCTAGTTTAGATCATTTGACATCTCACTTTAATCAACCCGTGTCTCTTTTTAGCTGTTTTATTCCTTTTTGTTTCAGTTTGTCAGTTTATTTGTGTTTCCCTCAGTTTGTGGTAATTTAGTGTCTTTTTAATCAATTAAAAATCTTAATTTTAATTTTTTTTATTCTGTTTTAAATCATTCTATATCCCATTTTCATCACTGGGTCTTTTTTAGCTGCTTCTATTTTAGATTTGTTATCTTGATTTAATATTTTATTTTCATTGTTTTTGCCTCTGAATTAAAATTATTTATGTTTTACTTATATATATTCTAATATATTATTCTTTAGGTTTGTGTTTTAGTCATTTTTCATCTCTTTGTCATTGTTTTGTGTCTTCTGGGTCTTTATGGGATCATTTTACATCTTTTAACACTATTACACACAAGAGTTGTGTCCTTTTCCCACTGTATAAATGTTTTTTCTTTAACTCTAGTTAAAAAGCAGTTTTATGATTAATATAAAAATAAAATCTGTTAATAATTTAACACTGTGCAGATGTATTCTGTATGAAAGTGTTGTTTAACGTGCATTATCTCTCTCATCCTCCAGTCTTAACGATGCTTTTGAAAAGTCTGACTGCAAAAGATGAAAAGCCAGAGGACCCCCCCCCCTCCCCATCATCCTCCCTCCTCCTCCTCTCTCCTCCCTCCTCCTCCTCCTCCTCCTCCTCATCCATCCACGCTTCCTTTTCTCTGCTGCTGGATGGTGCGGTCAGGAGCGCACGCAGGACGGCACCGGGGGCTTCCCTTCTGTCTGATGGAGACGGGCTGAGCAGGGACCAGGTCGGACCGAGTCCACATCACCTCCAGGATCCTGCGGGAAGGACTCTGGGGATCGGACGCGAGAGAGGGGGAGCAAGAAGGGGGAAGACGTCGGAGGTAAAGGGGCCATTGATAACCTGTTGTTCGAGTGTTTTTGTTTTTCATCATCACCAAAAAAGCGCAGCGGTGTCAGGAAAACGCACGAACGGATCAACAACGAGCATCTGAAGCTTGTTGGACTTGATCTGATGGTTTTAACGATTTGAATAAGAAAAAGCAGAATAACTGAGGTGAGGTGTGTGTGTGTGTTCTGCCGTCATGTTTTTGCCTTTAACTCGTTATAATTATGAATTATCACATCACCACGTTGAGATTGATGTGAAGTTAAGACTGAATTTATTTCTGCTGTAAATCTGCTGCCTCTGTCATTTAGTCATTTCACTCCTGACCATCATTTTGTCATCGTGTTAGTCAACAATAGAAACTGCAGCGGGATTTTAGGCAGCAATTCAATTACGGTCCCTGGTGGAGCCTTTTAATTTGAAGGCGAGCGCCCGAGAGCGCCGCCTGCAGTCTGGAAACGGGAGCGCTGAAAAACAAGGCACATTGTCATCATTAGGTTTAAACAGCCACCAGCTGTAGTCAGTAATAAGCTTTCACTGCCTTAAATCAGAGAGAGGCTGCCTCTCTGTGGGTTTTCTGCACCCACCGGAGGCCAGGATGAGCCTGAATTACAGAGATGATAACCTTCTTACATCATCTGATCCTGCAACAGCCGAGGTTTAAAACAGGATCTCACGCTAGAAAACAAAGCAGCTCTGCTCCTGACTGATGCTGCTGGTCTGAGATGAAGTGAAAACAACGCTCAGGGGCGTCAGAGGTGAGCAGACAGGCAGCCAAGCCTCGGGGCTGATGTGTGGTGACAGATGAATTGTGTGGCTCCCTCAGCGAGCCTGCAGGTGTTTGTGTAACCACACAGGTGAACACCACCAATCAGCTTGTGTGTGTGTGTGTGTGTGTGTGTGCACATGGACCAATGTCAATACCCATTCATATTGATCCAGCTTGCAACAATAACATTTTCCTCAACAGTTCCCTGTTGACTGGAGTGGATGAAAGCAGGTTATTGAACCATGTTTCAGCTGCTATAACGACAGCGACGATTACAAGTGTTTACATTTAAACAAAAGCTGAGAGGTCGCTTTATTTTTCACTGCAACACAATACGCTTAACAGTAGCTGCTGCATGTCAGAGTTTAAATAATGACTCAATTAACTCCAACATATGCCCTCATTTTGCACTTTTCCACTAAATTACAACAAATTTATGAACATATGAACAAACGTTATTAAATAATTTATCACCCTGTTGCACAGTCAGAGTCGTTTAGAAGGAGAAAAACTGTGTCATTGTTCTGTTGTGAAATTAATTTGCTATTTATCAGTGTGATCCTCCCTGTGATTGAGTCACTCAGGTGAGAGGATGGAGGGAAAACAGGGTCAAAAACACTTATTCAGTTCACAGTGACCTTGATCTTTGACCCTTGAACACCAAAATCCTATCTGTTCATTCCTGAGTCCCCAAAATATCATGTTCCCAAAAAGGGACAGACTGATGGAGTGATGGGTTGTCACCGGCATGGAGGCATGAGGAGCCTCCTGCTGACATCCTGATGTCTGCGTGGTCCGAATGTTAGTGGAAAACATATAAAAAGAGAAAAGCCTCATATTCTAACATGTGAAAGGTTCGGACTGCTGATTAATAACAAGACAAGTGTTTGATTCATTTTCTGTCCGCTAATAGATTCAGACGAGAGGTTTCTGGACAGCTTCAACAATAACTTGTTGTTTCTCTGGTGACGTAGACTACAGCTGGGTGTACCTATTAAACTGACACCTGAGTGCTTGTTCCCTGAATACAGAGCTGATTCCTCCCTCACCTTGTCTGTCACCCAGTCATGCGTCCTCGTGTTTCTCTCATCTAAATGCCACTCACACATTCACATTCACACAAACACTCACACAGCGAGCTGCGTCTAACCTTGACTCACTTTCAACAGGACACTATCAGATTTTTATTCTACTTCTGAATCTTCTTTTGCATTTTAATTCTGTTCTGTTTCCCCTGCAGATCATTCCATCTTCAGAACCATCTCAAGGTCTCCTGGCTCTCGTCCAGGTCACGTCTCAGGGATTGTGTTTAACATGCACGCCCCCAGCTGCGTGTAGCGTATAGAGTGAAGAGGAGCTTCTAACGAGCGTGTTTGTGGCACACGAGATGGGTTCGGTGGGAGCCGAGCGGCGCAGGCCCACCCCAGCCCAGACGCCCGAGGAGAGGGATGTGTGGAGGGATGGAGGGAGAGCTGGATGGAGGGATGTTGGGAGGGAGGGCTGGAGAGAGGGAAGAGAGAGCGGCGTGGTGCAGAGCTACAGCTTCGACTCGTACCAGCTGGAAGAAGAGGAGATCAGTAAAGACGCCCCGGAGCGAGGAGTGCTGGCTCTGTCTGAACCTGGTGAGGGAGTTTCTATTCTAAATGTCTGTGTGTGTGTGTGTGTGTGTGTGTGTGTGTACTGGTTTTATAAATAGACAACAAACAAGGAAAATTAATATTTGTCCTTCTACTGCTCTGAAAGTACCAGAGGCAAAGGATCGATCAATATGTACAAAGTGTGGACTATTAGCTTTAATTTAAAACGTTGTATGAATTGTGTAGAAACTGGAGCCAAAGTCTAAAGCCAACCACCATCAGGCTAAAATATTAAAAAGAACCCATCACGGAGACATTAGCTCAGTCAACTGTTAGTTTGAAGAAAGAACACACAGGTAAGCTCAAAAACATCGACTGTGTCGTCCCAACAGTTGGGGCAGATCATCCTGCAGGTTTGATAAAGCAGAAACTCGACAAACGAGATTTCAATTAGACTTAATTAAAGTGAGACCATGAGATATAAACCACTGGTACCTCATGTCATTACCTAAAGATGCTGTATATAAGAACACAAATGTCAGAATCAATAAGTCAAGACACTAACCAGACTTCACCCAACCAGCTCCTTAGTACAAAGTCTGCATAACGTCCGACTGAGCCCATGTGTCCTCGTCCGGAGAATTCCCACTGAGCAAGTGGGTGTGCTGACAACGTATGACTGTAGCTGCCTTAATGTGCCGCAAACAAAACAGCCATTTCCGCAGCATACTTTTGGTGTCTGCCTCCTGCACGCTTCTAGAACCAAGAGGAACATGCTGCAGAAAAATGGGAAGAGGACAGTTAGAAGAAGGGAAGAACATACGGCAGCATACTGCTCCATCTGTGAAGCATGGTGGAGGTAGTGAGAAGGAACAGGCATGTATGTCTGCCCAATAAACTTGTTCCCTATTCGTTTATTTATGATGTGACTGCTGACAAAAGAAGCAGGATGAATTGTGATGAAGTGTTTAAATCTGTAATGTGTGCTCAGATTCAACCAAATTGAAAAGTAAATTGCTCCCAAAACAAGTAGAGACTGACAAACAGCTGCTGTCAAAACCTAAAGAGGATCACCAGGGAGTGAAGTGGTGAAAGGAATTATATCCAGGTATTAAAACTCAATTTATGGTTACGTCCCTTTGCATAAATAAAAAGCATAACAACACTTAAACTTGACCAAACCCTTAAATAAAAGCTGACAGTCTTTACCACGAACATATGACCAGGAATACTATGACTTTACTGTAAACTGAACAGGTCCACAGATTTTTATTTTATTTTAATGTTGCACTTGAAGTAAATCAGGCTGAATGGAATGACTCAGTACAGGTTTTTCAGTGTGGAGGTGTGCATGATTAAAAACGGTGAAGAGAGAGGAAGCGACTGTGTAACACACAGGCCTGTTTACAGGAAATTGCTGTGTTGCTTGGTTACACAGGTTGCACAAAGGGCACGTTAATTAGATCAGAAGTGACCAAGGACACAGAGCGAGGTCCCTAGATTTCCAGAAACATCCCCGGCTCTGCACTCGTAATCAGTTTGTCTTTGTCCTACTTCTTCTTTCCCGTAGTTGTCTCCATAGTAGACACCAAACCAGTACCAGTAAGTGCTGACGCTGAGTAATGGGTGAATGTGGACTGGTGGAGCAGAGTCAAGTGGAAGAACAGGGCAGGGAGAGAGAGAGAGAGCAGGAGGGGATGTTCAGGTCAACAGGTGAGCCAGGTACAGAGAAGAAGAGCAAAGGTATCTTGTGGCAGGTTGAGGATCTCACAGAGTGCAGCCTAAAGAAAACCATGAATAAAAGATCAAAACAACAGAGGCGAGGCAGAACTGTGACAGCTGGACTGGTTCAAACCATCTGTTGTGCTCACAGACTGTAAAAATCTTGAAATAAAACTTGTGATTAGAGTTTAAAAATGTTTTCTCCCCCATGTTGGAATAAAAACATCCCTCATCCCTCTCATACAGCGTTTTATTAATGAACAATAGAAACTGTATAGTACCTAAATACAAATGTTGGAAAATCCAAATCCTAAAAGGACTTCTGTATTTTTCCTTTTTGTCTGTATTTTTCCTTTTTGCACTGAAATGTCAGCCGCACATGGTGGGCAGTGCTGCAGCATTGTCTTCATTACGTTTTCTGTTAATGAGCTTCGACTTTCTCCAGGCAGTGATTTTTTGTTCTGTCTGTGAAGCCACGGACACTATTACTACCCAGTTTGCTCTTTTCTGAACAAATCTGCTGCTGTAAGCCGAAACCACTTTTTTAACCCAAAAGCAACAAATCCAACAAAGCAGCAGAAATAGAAAAGAACTGTACGTGTTGCCTTTGCAAGTACGGTTATTAAAACAGGCAGCGATTCATTAGAGAAACTGTGGATTACTTCAAGAGCTCAGTGTCACACCTGCAACCACAACTACTGTCATCATACATTAAATGAATCATTCAGAAGTGATATAAATAGTCTGACAGTCGGGGCTTTCTCCTTTCAGTCAGCTGTGAAATCTAAATGCTCACGAATCATAAAGAGCTGTTAATAGTGGGCTCACAGGATTACGGACACTTTAAAGACCCTTAACCACAGATGCATAAAATTCACGGCTATGACTCTGCATGCAAGATATATTCAGACTTCTTCTCTTCTGAAGAGGTATAAAGTCACACTGGTTCTGTTTTATTCATCTCCATCACTTTGAGAATGATGCATGACACAGGCCTTATTTCAACTCTCTGTTATTAATGCATGGATGTAGAAATACACCAGAGCAACTTTATTAATTGTTAATTACACATACATATTGTAAGCCGCATGTTTGTGGTTGTTTCTAAGTCCTGCACCGCTAATTTATAACATGTATCTGCAAATAAGGTGATTCGATGACATAGCAAAAAAAAGGATGCACATCCTTCTTGGCAATTTACATTATTAGTTCGCCCACTCACAAGTTTCACATGTAGCTTAGGGGAAATTCCAGCATGTTTTATCTCTCTGGTTAACAATTGCAGCTTTGTAGGAGCACGCTGGTAGTTTAACAGTTAGTGCTCATGCCACATAACTACAACGTCCCGCAGCTTTGTGTTCTGTTAAATTGCAATATTGATCTTAAAGATCAAGGATTACTGCAGATGAATGAGTCAGTAATTTAAAATTAAGCCAATAAATGAGCCTCTGATTGACATGTTGGAGATTGTTGTGTTGATTTCAAAAATAATAACAAAATTAGCAAAACACCTGAATGATTAAAAATCAGCTAATAATATTTTAATGCTGTCCTACGACTCCACCTGCATCCACCACCAGCAGGGCCATATTTGAAGTATGCATGAGGTGCATGCATGTTGGTTTTTTGTGTGTACATATCTTCTATGCTTCTGCCACCTGGTTTTAACTGAAACTACACAATATCAGTGTCTCACCAATACGACAGGACAAAGTCCTCTACTGCATTAGCTGCTCCATCAGTTGAGCAGCGGCGTAGCTGCTGCAGCTACAGCTTCATCCTTCATCCTGATTAGCTCTAATGAAGATCGAGTGCGTTGGCTTCAGACCTAATTCAGACATTTTGAAGTCCTTTTTATCCCTACCATTTGAGCATGATTTCATTCCCTTTTAATTCTCTAACCCATGACTCCCTCTTTTCCGCTCAGACTTTGAGGAGACGATTCCTGACGACCGTTACCATGGCATCTACTTTGCAATGCTATTGGCCGGAGTGGGCTTCCTGCTTCCCTACAATAGTTTCATCACTGATGTAGACTACCTGCACCACAAGTTTGAGGGTATAAATATGCATGGAACCACAGCACTGAATACAATTTAGACACAAATACACACAAAGAGAGGACACACTCATATCCTAAGAGTCATGGCTCTTGTTTGCGTTTCAGGGACATCTATAGTGTTTGACATGAGTCTGACGTATATCCTGGTGGCTCTGCTGGCCGTCATCCTCAACAATGTCCTGGTGGAAAGACTCAGCATGCACACCAGGATCACTGTGGGTAAGTCAGAGAGGAACCCGCACACAGACAGATATCTAAATCGTGAAAAATTTTGCATTACAGAAACTCTACTGCTCTCTTTCAGTCGTCTACAGTAACTAATTTATTAATGACACCCGAGAAACCTCAAGGCCTATCACAGCAGAATACATAGAGCAAAAATGGAAAGACAGTATAAAGAGAAAAAGAAAGAGAAAAATACACTCTTCGATGATTCTCCTATGGTTTCTCTTTATACACGTTTCAAACAAACTTTGCCAAACACTGTAAATGCACAAGGGGTTTGTCTTTTAAGACAAGTTTTTTCTTTTCATTTTTTTATAAACATCTTACATCATCTTTGTTTTGGTTTTCAGCTTTCAAATCATTTTAAAATATGCTGTGCTATTTAAGTAAGTTAAAAAGCTGTTTTAAAGCAGTTTACAGTGTAAATTATTCTCTGATGTTAAAGACTAACATGATGAAGCACACCCAACCTAAAACTCATGTTTGGGCAAAAATAAATAAACGCTCTTTAAAAATGTATGTCCCCTCAGGAGAATTACACAGCGCATGTAAGTGCAAGGTTTCACCACCGTACCCTCTGCCTCCTAAAATAGCTCCGCTTGCATCCTTGAGGAAATGTCTTTTGAAGTGTGTTGTCTGCTTGGGAGCTTGTCTCTGGGAGTTAATAAACCCAGGCTTGGACCTCAGTTGAAAGTGATACAGCTCGCACGTCGGCTCTGTCAAATGCAGTATGTGTTCAGTCATGCAATTCTAATATGACCCGTGACGTTTCCTCTGTCTGTCTCTTTCCCTGCAGGTTATATCTTAGCTCTCGGGCCGCTGGTCTTTGTCAGTGTGTTTGACGTCTGGCTAGCAAAGTTCACGACTGCGCAGGCTTACATCATCAACCTCGTGGCTGTGGGAGTGGTGGCCTTTGGATGCACAGGTACTACTACTAATAATGCTCATCTATCCAGATACATAATAGTCCTTATATGGTTGTATCATATTGGTTCATCTGTACGATTTTAAATTGATTGACAATTAAAGATGTGTGTTATGAATAGCTGATTAGCTGATCCTACTACATTACTGGACACAATGCAACCACATACGCATAAAACCCACTGCAATACGCTGTAAGTACAGTTAGGTGCGACTAAATGAGAATAAGAGCTCTCAGAGCACAACTACAGCTGCCTAGAACCAGCAGCTGCTGCAGCCAATGTCACAACCACAGCATAAACATTAGTTGAATATCCATAGCAAACAAAATCACTGTTTCATCTTACTGGTCTACAATGAAAACTATTCCAGTGTCAGAAACTCGTTTTTGCCCTCTCTCTCTCTCTCTGTGCTGTGCATGAGCAAGAGTGTTCCTTGTGCAGATTAGCTGTAATTAGCAGCCCGACCCACCTTATTTTTTCACCATTTACAAAACTAGAGCTGTACGCAACAACATGAGGTTGTTTGAGCACAATACGACGGACAACTAGGGAAACATCAGGGGAAATTTGCTCAACTCAACAAAATTAATGAATCAGAATGAATTAGGAGTATAAGTTTAACATGTACTTTAACTAAAGATTGTTAAGGTTTAATTATATAGAACAAGCAGGAATAAAGACGACTGCAATAACAGCCTGCAGGGCATTGTCTTATAATGTTAGTCTGTTAAAATGTCCCCTAAGTCTAGGAGTCTATGAATGTAAATGAATCTTATTCCTACTCAGTTCATTCTTTATCATTGACCAAACATTTAAATTAAAGTTGACAGTCATTGTCATGCATTTGTTAAATCAGCTCTAATCAATAATTAGAGAAAAAAACAAAACAAACACACGTCAGTTGTCCCCTGCTGCTACTGATTTTCTTGTTCCCGTGTGTGGGAACACCAATCCTTTCAGCCAACAGAAGCAGCAGTTTAATTATTGGAGGCCTGGAGGTTAGAGCAGCTTTTCTCGAGTGGTGTGTAGAGGTTCAGGAAGTTGTGCCTCTAAATAACGTGTTTGCACTGATAACAGCTTCCTACTCCCTCCCCAGTTCAGCAGTCCAGTTTCTATGGTTACATGGGGATGCTGCCCAAGAGGTACACACAGGGGGTGATGACTGGAGAGAGTAAGTATGCTCACACAGAGAAAGAACTGCTAACACACATCTCTATCCCTGCTATTGTCTCCTTCCATTTTTCCTTATATAATTCATACTGCTGTCAAGTGATTAAAAAATAAATCTAATTAATTACATTCTCTGTGAGAATTAATCAGAATTAATCACATATTTACGTCTTTGCAGTGAAAGTATTTACAAATATTTCTGTCCAAATTAATTTTGGAGGACAGAAATGAATAATTACATTATAACAGTGATAACAATAAAGTGCAATCAAAAAGAATAATCACTATCCGTGTAATAATTAGTAAGTGATTAGGGACATTAAAGAAACATTCTAAATCATGAAAGATGTATTAATAATAAAAATAATAATCTGGAGATAAATCATATGCAATCATATGAATGAGAATGTGTGTATGGTTCGGATGGTGCACAGATCTTATTGTACAGTCTTTAGTGGTTTCATCCTGTGGCTGAGTGAGTTTCCATCTGCCACAGTTCATTAATGAGTGAGTGAGATGGATTTTTGTAATTGACAGACTTAAAACGTCTCTTTAAGCCTTTAGCTCGGCCTCTTGCTGTTTAACTTGTTTTCTGTTAAACGCTTTGTTGAGGCCAGAGATCACCAAGTGTCAGACCAAGGCGCAACCCTATGATATTGTGACAGTATATAATATATCCGTAGTGAAATTATTAATGCAGTATTGACTCATTATTATGACACCTCACTGTATTAAAGCAGAAATTAGTCAGCCCACATGATGGAGAGCCTGAAAGTCTGCAGCACCTACACACTGTTACTGTTTTACACTGGATCAAAGGCACCACCGAACATGATTAATCATTAATTTGGTTTAATACATCGAATTAATTAATTAATTAATCGAAATTAACGTTATTTTGACACCACTGATATAATTCGTTATTCTCACCATCTTGACAACCCTCTTCTCTCTCCCCAGGTACAGCCGGGGTCATTATCTCTCTGTCTCGCGTCTTCACCAAGTTGTTGATCAGCGATGAGACGACGAACACACTCATCTTCTTCCTTGTCTCCATCAGCATGGAGATGCTCTGTTTCCTGCTTCACCTGCTGGTCCGTCGCTCACGATTCGTCCGCTACTACACCAACCACGCCCAGGGCAAAGATCCAGGGAAAGGTCACGACCCCCGTGACAATGGGACTGGATATAGGGTTCACCATGATGTGACTGCAGAGGAAGTAAGATTTGTAAGTTCTTAGACAGTTTCTTGTCTATACTGTGTGTGTGTGCGTGTGCAGGCATATGTACTTTTGTTGGATGAAATATTGTCCCAGAAATAGTTAATTGCAAAACATCACTTATTCACACTACGACACACAGAGACGAGACAGGAGGATGGAGATGATTATTAAGTATCTGATATATGAATTTGCTGGTCATAGAGTATTAGTACGAACTACTGAGTGTCTATTTTATAGAGACTAACGAATGAGGATGTGATTTCAGACACAGCCTTTATGCATTTACATTTTTTTGTACACGTTTTTATGCCTCCTACATAGGCAGTTTCTCATGATTACATTTATATTTTAGATATTTTGCAATATGAATTTTGTCAGTGTGATTCAGTAGCTTCAGTATTTTATCAAGTTTGATATTTCAAGTTAGATTGAGTGATCGACTCTTCCACAGCAAATCCTCTCATTAGTTTCTTGTAAATGTTTAATTTGTTAAACCCTTCATAAATGTTGCAGCAGCAAAACTGCTTCAGAGCTTAGACACTGATAAAATGCCAGGCCTCTAAACTGTGGAGTCATTCTGCTCCACTTCCTTGTTAATCTTTGTGAGCAGTGTGTCTCTCTTGTCTGTGCACACACAGGCACTGAGGTCTGTGTGTGTTTTAAAATGCAGAATTATTTATTTACGCTACAGGCTGCTTTTGGCTGAAGACTGAGAGAATGAGCAAGGGATTTTGGGAGGGTAGGGCTAGAAAGTGGTGTGAGTGATGGAGAAAGATGGATACGGAAAGAAAGGAAGAGATCAAGAGACTGAGGCCTCCTGCAAACAGAAAAAATGAGTGATTGTGGAGGGGCAGCCAGCCAAGAGGTGGAACAGCAGGAGCTCATCAGAAAAATGACAATAAAAAAATTATTCAACGTAAGCAAGAGAGAGGAGGAGATGAGTCTGACTGATTCACAGAATGACAGAAATAAAAGAAGATGAGGTAAATCCACTTTGTATTCATGCTTAAAGGGAAACTTTGTAGCCTGAGGACACAGAGCTAATATTCCTCAACACAACGTGTGTGTTCAGAAACTTCAAAGGAAAGCACAGGACGTCATCTTTTCATGTTCACATGTTTATATTACCATGCAGTGTCTCCCCTGGGATTATTTATGGCAGCAGGGCTGCTGTGAGCATAAACCTTAAAACAGCCGGAGCTTCAATAAATTGGATTATTTAAGCATGTGCATATTAAACAAAAGAAAAAAGCATTGTCTAATTAGCTTAAAAGGTGACTAGTTTACATCACTACTATTCTTTACTGCTCTCAGAGCCTCTTTTATTACCACTATTCTTCCCTTTTTCAGACTCCTCTGACAATGACAAATATAATTTGACTAACAAGGTAACAGTGCAGGACAACACAGCACCAGCCTCTTGTCATCTCATTCAACCTTAAACTGCATAATTAGCATTATGTATAACATTTCATTATAAGATTTTTAAGCATAGTAGTACATCTTAAGTGTCCAAATGACTCTTACATGATGACGCATTTATACAGGCAAAAACAATTATTTTTGCTTTGTTAACTGTGAAGTATTACACATCAGATAAAGTAACTCAGTTGTTTCTTTTTGCACCAACTATGTCAAAAACAGTACCAGTGATTTGGGATAATAGACAATCCAACTACATTATCACATAAAATGCCATGATCAAACTGAATGCAATACATAACAGATGAGCATAAAAAATGCAATAAACATTCGGCTATATGAGCTGAAATGTGAATGATGGCTCACAGAGTTAGCATAACTAAAGCGGCCACAATCTTACAAATAGCCAATTAGATTTAACAAGAATCCATTTTATCCATAATGTTCACTTCACTGTTGACGTTCAGAAACTCAGTCCTTGCACTAGAGTCATACTTTTCCTGCCTTTGCTAAAGAAGTTAGCAACAGCAAGTGAAAGACTTTATATTACTAAAGGTATGTATACGTGACCAGCTGCTGCATAAACACTCACAAAATAAAAAACTATGTTGAACAGTGATTTCTTTGTGGGTGTTTGGTAAAGTCTACTTTGTTTCATACCAGCACTCGCGAGCTCAGTGTAGAAAGAACAAGTTGCAGTAGATTACATGAATGTTAACAAGCTATGTGAAATTTCAGCAGTGTTGCTCATAATGATGTATACAGAGGAAACAGTGAGAGAGATCCCCAGTGTGTTACCAAAAGCTGCGTTTTCTGCACTGCTCTTTGTTCTGGCTGCTGAGAGAAGCCAAGGCTGCTCTATATTATGGGATAATCAAGAAGAGTGGTACCTTCTGGCCTGCAAGTCCCTCTAATCAACTAATGGATCTATGTGTGCATGTCTGTGTTTAAGTGGACAACATTTTTATGCAGTAAGGGTTAGGACATTTTGGCAACTTAAAAAAAATCAGTTTTAGGTTAAGACTTGGTTTTAGGGTTTAGGTTAGAACTAGGTTTAGGTTAGGATGAACCATTTTGTTACATGATTGATGTAGGATAATGGAACAGGGAATGCATTACGTCAATAAGTGTCCTCATAGGTAGAGAAAGAGCAACATATTTGGCTCCTGGGCTTATTTGCAGTCCAATCTGCAGTCTCTCTTATTAACATCATTACGTCAGCCTGCAGCCACTCACAGCCATCCTACTTAATAGCCACAGCCATAAAAAGTGGATGTCATAGAGCCGGGAAGCCATTACTCATGAAAAAACACTGAAGAGATAAAGTTGAAAACATCTCCCTACAAAAATACCACACCTTGAAAGTTCGTCTAGCAACCACCCTACTGCACATTCAAATAATATGCTGAGAGAACAGAACATTTACAATGATTATACTGTATATATGTATATGGTGTTTCATAAGATGTTTAGTACAGTGTGATGGCTACCTCTAGTGTTTACTTAATAAACTGCTAATGTCCTCCAACAAGCCTGGAGAATGTCTCTTTAATGCTTCAAATTTCTTTCTTTCTTCCTGTGTTTCTCTCACTTTAGGGAAATGGTGGAACAGGGCCACCGTCTACAGAAGAAGGCGTTGAAGACATTGTTGGTGGTACCTATGTGCGATTCGACGCCCCAAAAGCCAAGATAAGGAGAAGCTGGCCTGGTGTCCGTGGTAAATTTAAATGCATAGAGATTACAGATCCTAATGAATTAATCTGTTTAAATGAAATGGTTTTTAAAATCACTGTGTGTGTGTGTGTGTGTCTGTCTGTTTTCACCAGATATGATCCTGCATCGTTATGTGGTGTCCCGAGTGATCTGGGCATACATGCTGTCAATAGCAGTGACCTACAGCATCACTTTATGTTTGTTCCCTGGGCTGGAGTCGGAGATACGAAACCCTAAATTAGGGGAATGGCTCCCCATCCTCATCATGGCCACGTTCAACATGTCAGACTTTGTTGGCAAGGTGAGGTGCATGTTTATTGGAACTTACAAACCCATTTCCATTTTTTGTAAAATACAAAACAAACTAAAATCTCCAACTTTAACCCTTATTTATCCATCATAGCCACTCCGTTGTAGTATGTGTGAAATTATGTCTGGCATTGTCCTGCTGAAATATCCACTGACCTCACAGGAAAAGGTGTTGCCTTCATGGCACAAAGAACCTGATGTCACACAAAATGCACAGAATTTCTGGATGCAGCAGGGGGTTGTGTTAAGTGTCACATTTTCCAAATTACTTCTGAGCCTATGTGGCTACTGTGTATTCATCAGGGTAGGATGAAGGTTCCTTGGAACATGGACCAGCTGTAAAATAGGAGCTGTGAATTAAAGTACAACATTTACTTCTGAGCTGTAATAAAATAAAAGTAACAAACAGAAAATGGAAATCCTCCAGTTATGTACAAGTACCTCAAAATTATAATTAAATACAATACTTGAGTCCTTAAGTACTGATAATCTCATAATGTATTCAAGATGATCAGATGAAGATTTAAGATGATTTAGAACGTTTCTGATTTTCACTATTACTGAAGATTTAATATGGAACTGTTTTACAGTAAACACTTCCTTAATGTGGTTATTTTTTTATTGTAATATTGGTTTAGTACAAAAATACTTCATTTGCAGATGTTACATGGTCTATACACGATATATGTGTGGGTTTAGTTAGAGTACTTTTATTCTGTTAAAATGCGGGTAAGTTGGTTAGAATTAAATCCTCAGTTACTCCCTCTTGTATAAAAGAAAGTTGGATATCAGCATACCTAATTTCTTTATTCTTCTTTTATGCTCTGACAAAATCCCAGGGGTTCTTTGCAATCCCAGGAAACACAGGAATAATCATTTATCACTGCACACTTCTGAGACAGTGGGATTTTGCAGGAAAGAGACACATTTTAACACTGGAGGTGACCTTGTGAAATAGTTAAAGGAGTCGTCCCATTTATTAAAACCTGAGAGTAAGGCTGTAAAAAGTCTGGTTTATTTTTGGATAATTGCATTTAGCTCAAAGGCTTTATCCGAATTTTCAGAAATGAAAATGTATCGCTGAATGTTCTTTAAGGTGTGTGGTTGATTTTTTCCTTGTGGTAAATTTAGCACTTTGTTGAAATAGGGGAGCAAGCAATGAGAAGGAAGAAATAGAAATTTGGGAAGGACAAAAAAGTCATAATAATAAATAGAGTAGTACTTTTTTTTGTGCCATTAGCAGCTGAATTACTGCAGAATATGTTCCAACATTAAGAAATGTTCACATCACATTTTTAAGTTGAAGTAATTAATCATCTAACCCTGCTCTGTCCTCAGATTCTGGCAGCGCTGCCATATGACTGGTCTGGAGGTCGCCTGCTCTTCTTCTCCTGCCTCAGGGTGGTCTTCATCCCTCTGTTTGTCATGTGCGTGTACCCAGCTGGCACACCCATCCTGTCCCATCCCGCCTGGCCCTGTCTCTTCTCCCTCCTCATGGGGGTCACCAACGGCTACTTTGGGTCTGTGCCAATGATCCAGGCTGCTGGCAAAGTGCCGCCTGAACAGAGGGAGCTGGCAGGTGAGTTACTCATCTTAATAGGTAAATAACTGTACGTGGAGGTAGTTTGATATAGTTGGTGTATTAGCTTGAAGTAAGACTCATTAATGTCATATCATTAATTATTTTGTATCATTTAACTGTAATTTGAAGGTAAAAATATCACATAAAACTATAAATTGATTATTTGATGTAAAGAACATTTATGAGCATAAGTTCTACTGTATCTTCGTCCATCTTCACATGTGAAGATCTGTTGCTAACTATTGCTGTACTGTCACTATAACCCAAAAATCAGTTTTGAACAGTTGCTCGGACAAAACTAAAGATAAAAAGATAAAAATGTTTATAGATATTTTTAAGATTTACTAACATTTGATCAGTGTAAAAACTAATCAAGATAATAATAATTATTAGTTTCAGATCATGGTCAGTAACTATATTCTTTATTTAGGAGCTGTACTTTTGTACAATTTGGATGTATTCCTACTAAATTACTTCACTACCATTCAGAATGAAGTATTGTACTTTTTACTTTAGACTACAAACAGTCTAAATTGAGTACTTTTACTTTTAATACTTTAATACTAAGCTAGTTTACCCCACCACTGTGCTAAGTCTGTTAGCGGCTAACACGCTAATCACAATTAGCATCTCAAACAGACTGAATCTTACTTAAACTATATACAATGACATAGATAACAGGAACTTACCTTCCACAGGTGGTGAACCCTGAATCCACAGCAGTAATGGGAATAACTAGCTAATTCATCTCCATGAGTGTTGACAGTGTTAGCATACCCTCCTGGTTGCCGTCATTTAGCTAGCGTGTGGCTTCACGGTCGGGCCGGAATTTTCTACATCCCGCTCATTCACTTTAATCACTGGGAGAGAGATGTTACAGCAGCCGGTGTAAATGCGTGAATGTTTAAAGACAACCTCATGCTCTCTGGAAGTCACAGTTAGTCATAGTCGAGCTAGAGCCAGAGTTAAATGCAGACGCGAAACATGCTAGCAAGTAGCAATTGTTTGTATTTCAATTATCTTTATTAACAAACAACAATTCACCTCTACACAAACTGTAAGTTAAAGTACAAGTGCACGCCTAAAAAACTAGCACTACTCCACTATAAAACTTAATTATATCCTTAAAAAGAAGTAAGTGGACACTCTGAAATTTACTTACAAATGCATCAATCCAACAAAGTGCACCAAATGCACTAAATTCTAGTCAGATTAGTTCCACGTGTGCCTCATAAGGTTTCTACCTAAATGTTACTTAATAATGAAGAATACAGTATGAATGAAGCCTTTAAGTGAAGCCCTGAGTAGTAGAATCAAAATATATTTAGATTGCTAAATACAAAAGCTCCTTAAACATGACACTGAACTTCAGGTTCCCATATAAGTCATTTTAAAGCATCTGCCAAAGGACTAAATGTAAATAAACTGGATTTTAACAGCTGCTACATTACTGTGTAAACTTGCTAATGTTGCAGCTTGTGAAGGTGGATTTGAACACTTAATGTGAATTGCAGAGGGGTTCAAGTACATAAAGTGCAAGTACAAGTACTTCAGTACCTCTCTCTGTGTGGACATCCACAGTTGAAAGAATAAATGAATTGAACAACTAAGATTTAGCATGGACACTTTTTATTTTTATGGTGATATTACATTATACTTTTTTAAAACTAATGTTGCTGGTTATGTTGGTGATGTGTCATGTTTTGCTCACTTTGCTAGGGGTGTTTTTCCTCTCTGTGTCTCTCTCCAGGGAACACCATGACAGTGTCCTATATGACAGGCCTAATGGTCGGCTCCACTGTGGCGTACGCTGCGTACAGCTTCACTGCTCCAGGAACTAGAACAGGCTTCTCCACACTGAACATACACACACCTGCCAATGCGACAGGGTATTGAATGTCCACACAAAATAAAACACACAAAGACATGAACTTGCTGCAGAGGTTAAGAAGATTTATTAGGATCTCCTATTTACCCTCTTACAGTTTTCACTTTGTCCAAATCATGCTTCAGTTTTCTTCACTGGATAAAGACAGTGGAAACACAGGGAACTAGTGTGAAAATGTAGATTTCTCCAGCTCAGTGGTCGAGTGACCTTCAAACGTCTCGGCTCTGCTGGGATAAACTTTTCCCCCGAGCTGACAGAAGCCTACTGAGTGTCTCGCAGTGACATTATTGTCTGCATGTGTGTGTGTGAACAGACGAGCTGACATTTGTACAGAGATATTCAAGCAAATGCCTCATAGGAGACATTTCCTAACTTCTCTGAACTGTTGCTGTTCAAAATCGAGAGACAACGTCAGAGTGGATTATTTCAGACGTTTCCTCATTTTAATTTCCTCTGATGGGAATATGACATGATAGTTTTGGACACTGAGTTCCATCAATGGTAATTTAATTTGCATAATGTCATAGGAATCCTCTGACTCCACTGTTTAGAAACAACAAAAAGGCATTTTTGGACATCCATCGATGATTTGAAGGACGCCCCACTTAATTGACAGTAAAACAGACATCAATTGTGTTTAGCTGCCATATTGTGATGTACTGCTAAGGAGAATGGAACATGTGAACTGTGGTATTTAAATAACTGACTCATACGAGACACGGGATTTTATTTAGTTGCAAAGTGGGAGAAAATATTTCAGTAGCAAAAGTCTCATTCATATTCCCCATGAATGAATTATTGACCTTGCACAGTTGATCCCTGGTTTAGTTTTCAGGGTTTTGTTTCAGCTTCCACATGCATTGGCTACAGTAACTACAAGAAGAGAACAAAAAGTCATAGTCCTGATTGATTCAAACTGCTGACAAGAATACATCTACTATAGATATTAGATTAATAAAACTAAAGGCAAAGGTGCAAGCTTCTCCTTTTGCATTAACCACAACTCCCATGGTGCATTTTGGCAAGAAAAGATGAGAAATAAAGATAATGGAAATTCAAAAACTGAAAGTACTATTACTTCAAATCTAGTCAATCAGTCAGTTTTGATAAAATTGAGCAACTGAGGTGCGTTTTGTTCTCACTTGTAACAACAAAGTGTTTTAAATACCTTACATTTCCTAGGGATCCTAGTATTTGGGCCCATCTGTCATTCGAAAATGACACAGGATTTCTCACAAAAAATTTAAATAGTTAATACTGGTAGCCATAACATAAATATATATATATATATATATATATATATATATATATATATATATATATATATATATATATATATATATATATATATATATATATATATATATATATATATTACTGTTACATTATTATGTGACATTAAAGATATAATTTATAGAGAAAACCGAAATATAAATACAGAACTAAACGCATGTATCATTAGTGTTGCTAGTTAGCCTTCCCAAATCACATTTGACTTAATACATTTATGTACACACCCTTTGAAACTTGATATAATAACACGTATAGCATTTAGCATTTCACAGAACATAACCAAAACATAATCAACACTACAACAGAGAACTAAAACCTATCTATTAAATAAGATGTTGTTTAAACTTCATTTTCTTTGGGTTATACATATAAATACTTTATTCTTATCAGCCTTATTGAAACTTATTTGAAAAGGAATAAAGTTAAACCTTTGTGCAGTTATTGTGAATAACAGCTGCACTGTTGTTTTTATTTACATTAATGGTAAAAGCTAAAAGAAAGCAGATTTCTGAATGTTCAGTGAGGTTTGTAATGAAGTTCATAATGTCTTGCACCCTCTGATGGCTGAAAAGAGAACAAAACGTTAATATGAATATAAGAGATGAGATAGAGTAAGTTTTTCCTAAATTGTCTGTGTTTAATGTCTATGTAGTGATGTGGGATGTTATGGGAAAACTAATTTGTGCCAAAAAAGTTTCTGACCGGACCTCACTATTGAATGTAAAATGTAAATACAGAGAATTAAATGCACTCAAGTCCATGTGAAAAATCTATAAAATATCAGATTCATATTTTTTGTAGCTTTATTTATTCAGTGAGCACCTGTTTCTTTCTTCCCACCAACACAGATGTGGCAGCTTTTGAAACTCTTTTGGATTTGATTAATTTTTCAGCAATAAAGAGCATTAGTAGAGTTCAGATTGCATAATACATTATGAAGAAACCAGGCCCCAGTGCAGAAAGCCACTAAATGCACTGCATTATGTAGGTGACAGCTTGAATGGAGCCAAATGTCTGCAGTGTTTGAAGAATGGCCCGTTTGGGGGTTGACCTCATCACTGTATGTATGTCCTGCTGAGCTGATGGCGCCACAATGCTGGAGGCCTCTCTCCTCTCACTGAGCTGCTGGGTTTGAAGATGTTTTTGGTTATTTTTGGTCAGATGTGTCACGTAAAGTCTCTTTCCATCATTGGGCCATTTTCAGAGAGAATCTTAAACAATAGCCTATTTTATTCTGAATTTTTCAAGTGGACTCAAAAGAATAGTTTTACTTTTTACAACATTTATGACATTTTATTTGTTTTAAATTTAGATAAGAACACATTCCGCTCCTATGTGCACGTGCAGCTTAACTTAGCATAAAGACTGGAAACAGGGCTGAACAGCTGCCTGGCCTGGACCTGTCAGTGTCTCTAAATTAACATGTTAACTATTGTTTAATTTGTTCAGTGACTTACATGTAAAAATTACCTGATTTATTAATTCCTGCTCTATTATCGTGTGTAATGTTATTTTATGTGTTGCTGTTTTTTAACACTGGTTTCCAGGCAAGCAGCTGAAACCTATTGAAGTAGTGGTCTTCTTGCCCTGTAAAATAACAAACTGTCAGTTTTTACTTCAGTTTTCTGTGTGGAGAAAATAAACAACATGTACATGTTAATTGCGAGCTGTTCCCCTGCTTTCAGTCTTAATGCTAAGCTACTGCTTACAGCTAACTGACTTCTAGCAGTAGATTCATATTTACTGTACATCTGGTCTCAATCTTCTCGTTTAACTCTCAAAAAAACTGCGTATTTCCCTAAACTATTAATCTAAGATAAATTATTCTGTTTATTGGCTTCTGCTTATACCACTGTGTTCTATAATATACTGCAGGGAGCAAGGAGGTAAAATATTAAAAATCTTTAAAGAGAGGCTTAAACCAAACAACCACAGATTAATAAACGTTATTACACAGACAGAAGGTGTATTTGGATTAATTAGGGTGAGCTCTGGAGAAGCATGGAGAGGTGAGGGTTTTTGAAATATGGTTATTTCACCATGTGAACATTCACCGTAACGCTCCATGTAGATGCATGTAAACAAAACCTGTGAAACATCTTAATTAAATATTTAATCCCAGGTCTGATGATTGTCAGCCCTCCATGTGACTCTCTATTTAAAAATCAGCCACATTATGAGATAACGCTCATTTTTTTCACCAGTTACAGCAGAGAATTTCCTCAGAAACCATGTCGCACTCACTATTTTAGACTGAACACTGTGAAACATCAGGATGGTCTTAAAAGAAATATATTGTACAGATATTAAGCCATGTGTATATGTATATCCACTGTAACATAAGATATTTTTCAAGTGATATTTGTGAAAAAAGGACAGAGACTAAATTATAGGTGCATTTAGCTTAATTTGGCCTTTTTGTTGGTGTCATTTTTGTGTGAAGGTCGAATGTTTAATCCAAAAGCAAAATCCATATGTGTACCTAAAGGATCCATGATTAACTCACTTGGTGATAAGGATGGGAAGTGTAGCTCCAAGCCTCAGTGACTCATTACAAATGTTATTTCTACTAATAATATAATTGTTTAACCTGTCAAAATGTGACTTATATCCTCCTAAAACTTTTATTTTACTGTAAACGTGCTAAATGAGTTCAGTTGTATCAGAAGTGTGCAATAAAACAGTTCACGTGTTTGTCTGCTGCCTCCATTTATGGGTGTTGTTGCTATTTCTGTTGTTGCAGGAGGGAAACATTTTCGCATCATATGATTTAAATGAAGGCACCTTTGCGTCTGTCAAAACGGGAAGCGACTACATTTAGTCAGTCGAACTTTTCTCCATTTTAGAAAAAGGAGAAGATTCAGATTTCAGAGAACATGAGTTTGAAGTCATGTGAAATGCTAAAACATGGCCAAATGCTCAGTTTCAGTGCTTTTTTCATCTAACTTCTACTTATTTGTCCACCTTAGCATTCAAGAACAGGAACTGTTTTTCTTTTGGTTGGATGCGATCAACTGTATTTTTTTTGCATCAGTAAACAGGCTGCAAGACAAGACAACCACGACATCCTTAATCTAATGGCAGCAAGTGTCTTCCCACTACAAGTGTCCTTGAGCAAGACTAAATTGAGATAAATACATGACATCAGTGCATGGAAGAAATCTGTATTAACAGCCACTATCCAGCAGAGAGAGCTGCTGCTCAGAGAACAGCACCAAGGACTCTGCAGTACGAGGACATCAGGTCCAAATGGATCCTGGTGTGGAGAGTTAGTGTCAAAGTTCGCAGGTTTAGTCTTTATTTAGCTTCATTTCTGTGTCAGAGAGCCCCAGAGAGGCAAAGAAAGAAAAGAAGGACGTTAGGTAAATTCAACTTTATTGATCTTTGCTCTTCTGCTGCAGGCTCCACTCAGTTCACACAAGCTCAGATTCTGGAGGGTGAATCGTTTAGATGTTATATATTGTGTCGTATCTTGTGTTAATGGGGTTATAGAGGTCAAAGTGTTCTGGTGAAGCTGCCCTGCTTATCTGTGAGTCTGTGTGTGTGCATGTACCTGCTGCGTGAAGGCTTGCATGAGTGAGGGTGTGTGTGTGTGCTAATTTTGGATATGGCTGCAGGGAAAGAAAGTCTCTGGCGTGTGACAGAGCAACTGATCATTAGTCATTCTGCTCCACATACTGTAGAGATGAAGAGAGGAGGAGGAGGAGGAGCAAGATGGAGGAAACAGATGAAGGTTGAAAGAAAGTAGAAGGGTAAAAGGTTTCTGGGAGTGTGTTTCACATTCTCAGAGTTTCTGCATTTCATAGGTGGAAACATCCCGTGGAAGCAGATTGTTATAGCTCGTTATGAATATATTAAACAAACAACACAGTCCTAAAGTGTTTGGAATAAGGTTTTATCAGCATCCTGAGTGACTCTGAGGTGACGTGTTAACGTTTTTTAGACAGTTTTGGTCAAAGTTTTGTTAACGAATGCAATCCAGGCAGAGCACTGGAAACAAGTGGCTGTAGTCACAAATCCAGATGAATACAGTCTGAAGAGGACAGAACACATAACGGCTGATTAGTTAACAGGTCGGAGGGGAGACATCGGATAACTAGAGAGGCAGGAGAGTGAGACTGAAATGACTGGGGTGTTGGTGGATATGAAAACAACAACAAAGAATTGAATAGACTGATGAATTTTGACACAGTTCAATTCAATTCAATTCAATTTTATTTGTAGAGCGCTTTTTACAATTGACATTGTCACAAAGCAGCTTTACACAACCAAAGAACAGTACATGAACAGTGTATGTGTATGAGTCATAATAATGTGATTGTCCCTGATGAGCAAGCCGAGGGCGACAGTGGCAAGGAAAAACTCCCTGAGAAGGCAACAGGAAGAAACCTTGAGAGGAACCAGACTCAACAGGGAACCCATCCTCATATGGGTGATTACATGCTGTGTAGGCAGCAGTCCAGTATAACAGTTAAAGTATTTTAAGTTAATATGGAGTCCAGTTAGTTATTGCAGGCAGACTAGTTCCATTCCTTGACTATCGAGCGTTGAGTCGAGACCTCCAAGAAACAGCTTCCGATGTCCGCCGAGGCCGGGACCGACATCATAGTAGCTTGTGACCAATCCAGTCTCCAAACGCATCCCAAAGGGCAAACGGTGGATCCAGGCGACGAGATCTCCAGCCAGAAGTTGGGCATCAGGACGAGTCAGACAGGTCCAGAGGGCAAAGGGTGGAATGACGTGTAGCTCGACAGAGAGACAGGAAGAGGGAAAAGAGAGAGGGAGAGGGAAAGAGAGAGAAGAGTTGTATTCACAGTCAGATAAAGTTTGAGGTGAATGTATATTTAGTGTAGTGCAGCAGGGACTCCGGCAGGACTAATTATGACAGCCTAACTAAAAGGGTGGGTTCAGAAGAAAACACAGACATGAGGGCGCACTGGGATGTAGAGCAACCAAACACTTCACCATCAACAAACCTGAGTGATCAGTGAGAGTGGGGAAGACAGCATCTAAACATACCAGTTCACCATAATGCTCTACGTCCATGAGTCCTTCCCAGATCTATTTACTCAAATGCTTGACTAAATAGGTAGGTTTTCAGCCTAGACTTAAACACTGAGACTGTGTCTGAGTCCCGAACGCTATTTGGAAGGCTATTCCATAACTTTGGGGCTTTGTAAGAAAAAGCTCTGCCCCCAGCTGTAGTTTTTAGGATACGAGGTACTGACAGGCAGCCAGCATCCTTTGAGCGAAGTAGGCGTGGTGGATCATAAGACACTAGCAGTTCACTTAGATAATGCGGCGCAAGACCATTTAATGCTTTAAATGTCAAAAGTAGTATTTTAAAATCAATGCGAAATTTCACGGGGAGCCAATGAAGTGTAGATAAGATAGGCGTGATGTGATCGTATCTTCTGGTTCGAGTGAGGACTCTCGCTGCTGCATTCTGAACTAACTGAAGCTTGTTTATGCACCTGGCTGAACAGCCAGACAGTAAGGCATTACAGTAGTCCAACCTAGAGGTGATGAAAGCATGGACTAATTTTTCTGCATCATTTAGTGACAAAATATTCCTTATCTTGGCAATATTTCTGAGGTGAAAGAAAGCTGTCCTGGTGATATTATCTACATGAGCTTCAAATGAAAGACTGGAATCTAGAATTACACCAAGGTCTTTGACTGTTGCACTAGATGTAACGGAAAGGCCATCTAGAGTTACGGTGTGGTCTAACATCTTGCTTCTAGCTGCAGATGATCCTATAACTAGTACTTCTGTCTTATCAGGATTTAGCAGAAGGAAGTTAATTAGCATCCAGTCTCGTATATCCTTTACACATTGCTCAACTTTATTAAGCAGTTTGATCTCATCTGGTTTTGATGAAACATATAACTGTGTGTCGTCAGCATAACAATGAAAGTTAATACCATGTTTACGGATAATGTTGCCCAGAGGAAGCATGTAGAGGGAAAAAAGCAGGGGGCCTAAAACTGAACCCTGTGGAACACCAAACTCCACTGGAGAGCATGTGGAGTAATCGCCATTTAGATCTACATACTGATAACGATCAGTCAAATAGGACCTAAGCCAGGAGAGGGCCGTTCCCTTAATCCCAACAACATTTTCTAGTCTGTGAAGGAGAATACTATGGTCAATGGTGTCGAAAGCTGCACTGAGATCGAGTAGCACAAGCATAGAGACACTACCCTGATCAGCGGCCAATAGGAGGTCATTTACTACTTTAACAAGGGCCGTCTCTGTGCTGTGATGAGGCCTAAATCCTGACTGATAGAGTTCGTGTATGTTATTTCTATGAAGATACGAGGATAGCTGCCCAGCTACTATCTTTTCGAGAATCTTTGAGATAAAGGGGAGGTTTGATATCGGCCTGTAATTTGACAGCTGACAAGGGTCGAGATCAGGTTTCTTGATTAAGCTTGGACAAAAAAAGTTTCTTCAAAACACTTTTCACAGACATCTAAGAAAAGACAGAATTCAACTACAACTTTCTCATGAATTTCAGATGTGGTTTTGTGTTTGTAACTTCCTGCTTAGACGTGCCAGAAATATCATTGTATTTCAATCCGATCAAATAATAAAAATTAACTTTTATCTCAAATTCAAACCAGTATTTGCTGTAATGTTTTTTCTGTGTAATCTTTCATCTCTCATCTATTTTTCAAGTGCTCTAGGAAGAACTGTCTCCATTTCATGAGGTTTAAAGATTTATTTTAAAGTGCACAGAAAGTTTTCATCTGTCATCATGTAATTAGATATAAAACAAATTAGATATAAAAATGAATTTAGACAGAAACCTCCTCGTGCTGAGCCTTAGACCTTTCCTACAGATGGCAGCCTCGAGCTGGAGATATCTTTATTTTCCTGTTCAAAATTTCTAATTCAGGTTGTTCAAGTTTTGTAAAGTAACTGTGAAATTCTCATTTATAACACAGGAAGACAGTTTGTCTTTTGGCCCAACGACAGCACAGAACTGAAACTAAGTTGAACTATGTGAACTGTTGACATATTTGGAAATCTTATTTATTAACACATTAAACACTGACACTGGGCTACAGAGGGAAAAGTTGTATGAACTAAAAACAAAATGTGGTTTCTGCTTTTTATCTCTAAGACAGGCTACTTACTCTAAATGTGTTACTAAATGTATTTGCCAGTTTTATTGTTGTGTTGGACTGAAGTTAGTAAGGAAAAGATTTAATGCTGGCCGTGTTTGACAGATTGGTGCAGCAGCTGCCTGACTTACAGTACGTTCGATAGCTAATAGCCGAGGCCGGCTGGCTTCTTCTGATAGTTTTGATTAGAATTGATTTGATTTGGTTATGATTTGTTCTACATTCATGTACAATTGAACACATTTGAATGTGTTATTTAAAGTAGTTTAACCACAGAAAACTCCACCTGAGTCAAAAGCTGATTTAGTAGCTGCTTACTAACTAAACTAAACTAAACTAAACTAAACTAAACTAAACTAAACTAAACTAAACTAAACTAAACTAAACTAAACTAAACTAAACTAAAGTTTATGAGGTATAGGTTTAGCTGTAGCTGTTGCTAGCTTTAACTGGATTTACATGGTTTAGTTGTGTTTTGCTGTTACTCTGCATTTAAAAAAATTACAAACGTATATGACATTAAAATACATCATGGTGTTTGGACTGGCACAAGCACTTTTAAGTCAATTTATTTTTGTCATTGTATTGTTTTATGTTGATTATTTTCTACTGTCCTTAAGACTTATGACCAAAAGTGATTCCCCGTATGTGTTACAGTAACAAACTCAGCAACTATAATTAAAGATAAACATTTTCAAGCAAATCATTAAAAATAGAATTGAACCATAAGTAGCCTTTATATAAAAACATGTATAGTATAACAATTAAATTTGATCTGATGTCAAAAAACAGAATAAAATAGATTTAGGAAGCTCAGAACATTTTATATGCTCACCCAGGACCCGCAGGCTGTGAGATATTTTATGCTTCCATGACAATAAAAAATACATTTAGTTTTACTGTTGGTAGAATATTAGCTACATGTAATATACTGTATATTAAATTATTTCCCCCAGAAATCTAGTTAAAGTATTGTTTTCAGTGCTGAGCCGTGCCTGTTCCAACAATCGCCATGAATCATGAGGTCAGGGCAGCCTGCATGTAGCCTGAGAGGCAAAACCCTGGGGAGAAAACCCCCACAAAGAAGTTGCTGCTGCTCCTAATGAATAAAGGCAAAGGAGATAAGTGTATTCACATTTTTAATACATTTCTCTGTCCTGTTTTTGGCTTTTTGCACCTGACAAGCCAGAGGACACTGTTTAGATATGTTTGAGAGACTGATTCATGTCTTTTCATCCTCAGTGGAAATGATGTCCTTGCTCCTTCATTCGGAGGAGCTCGAAGACTTGAGCTGTCAGGTATTCAGTGGGCATCACCTCGGCTTCACAGCTACAATGGGATTTCATTCACACTGTCACTCCTGTCTAAATACCCACGACGGCAGCTGTGTGTGTGCTAGAGAGAGAGAAGACAAGTAAACATGCCCGAAATACAAAGACTGTGATGTTTCATTCATTACGTTGTCAGCATGAATAATAGATAGCTAATTGATATGCAGTACATCACACACACACACACACACACACACACACACACACACACACACACACACACACACACACACACACACACACACACACACACACACACACACACACACACACACACACACACTCTTCCATGTGGGATCACACTCTGAACTAATATTTGTAAGGCTCAGTTGTCATTTCACATTCAAATTTACCACAAGAGGGAAAAGAACAAGAGACAGAGTGAAGGGTGAGAGAGAGCAATCAAAAACCTGAGAAACAAAGAATACACACACAAATACAAACACACACACACTATATGTAAATATTATAGTCTTAGCAACTCCTGTCTTTGTCACTAAGGAGCTATTCCATATTGTAATATCAAGTAATATTATTAAAAATAAATAAATAAACATAACATAAATAACTTCAACATATCCCACAGTGCAGTATGTAGGTTTCCTCTGCTAAATAGGCAACGTCTAATTCATGTTTGTATGGAGCTAAAGCCAGTTTGGCTCCAGGGGTGGGTCTAGAATATTTAATTAGGGGCACACACACAAAAAAGGGGGAACATTTAGGAAATGGAAATGTTCTCCTGGAGGAGAAACAGGGAGAAGCACACAGGATCACTTTGATGTTCAGTTTGCTGCAAGAAGGAGGTTGTGAGCTATTTATTGAGGACTAAGGCAGAGCAGAGGATGAAGTGGTGGAAGCTGAAAAAGGAAGAATGGGGTGTAGTTTTCAGGGAGACGGTGAGACAGGCTGTGGGTGGTGTTTTCAGATGACTGGACAACTACAGCTAATGTGATCAGGGAGACAGGTAGGAGGGTGTTGGTGGTGGGATGAGGAAGTCCAGGTGTGTAAATAGAGAAAAAGGTTAGCTAAGAAGAAGTGAGACACTGAGAGGACAGAAGAGAGTAGACACGAGTACAGCGAGATACAGGTAAATTAGAGACAAAGACATAGAGATATGAAGGATGTGCAGCAGGTGAGGGTGATTGAAGGTAGAGATAGAAATGTACTGACAGGTGTGTGATGGGAAGATGGAAGGAGACTCTGAAGAGTTGAGGAATGAGGAAAATGAAAGAGAGCGAACAGAAAAGGTGACTGTGGAGCAGGAAGTAGTAAAGATTATTATGAGTGATGTGAGGAGGGCATTGAAGAGAATGAAGAGTGGAAAGACAGCTGGTCCTGACGACATACCTGTGCAGGTATGAAAGTGTCTAGGAGGAGTGGCAGTAGAGATTATGACTAGTTTGTTTAACAAGATGTTGGAGAGTGAGAGGAGGAGAAGTGTACTGTGCCCATTTATAAGAACAAGGTCGATGTGCAGAGCTGTGGCAACTACAGAGGAATGAAGCTGATGAGCCAAACTGTGAAGGTGGGGGAAAGAGTAGTGGAAGCTAGGCTCAGGGCAAAGGTGAACACTTGTGAGCAGAGGTTTCATGCCTAGAATAAGTACAACAGATGCAGTATTTGCTCTGAGGATGCTGATGGAGAAGTAGAGATGTGCAAAGGGACTTGAACTGTGTCTTCGTAGATCTAGAGAAAGCGTCTGACAGGGTGCTGAAAGAGGACCCGTGGTTTGTATCAGGAAGTCTGGAGTGGCAGACAAGTATGTCAGAGTAGTTCAGGACATGTATGAGAGCTGTAAGACAGTGGTGAGGTGAGCTGTAGGTGATGGAGGAGTTCAAGGTGGAGGTGGGCCTGCATCAAGGAACATCTCTGAGCCTCTTCTTTGGTCTGTGATAGACAGGCTGACAGATGAGGATCTGTGGTGAGAGCAGGAAGCAGGTGGAGGTAGAGCTAGAGAGATGGAGGTGAGCTCTGGAAAGTGGAAAGTGGAACGGTGAGGTTATAGAGAGCAGAGGTATGGGAGGTGCAGGACTATAAGTAAGCATGGAGGATACAGACCAAACATTTGCAGATGTTTCCAGGTTGCACTGAACAGTCCAGTTCAACCTTCCTGAAAACCACATGAAGAAGAAAACAAACAGAGACTGAAAGACAGACACTGGACAGAAGGATGGAGGAGGGAGTGGAGTTGGACATAAATACACAAAACTCTTCTGTGGTGTTTTTGACAAATCAGAGTTGAAGGACAAACAGAGCTCTGCAAGTCTGTGAGCAGACTCCGGTCTGAATAACAAGCCTGTCAAACAGTTTGTGCTCTGTGTGCGTTTGAACGCCCCCTCAACTCCGATACCTGTCTCCTGGGAAACCGATGTGTGCGACCCACACAAACGCAAACACAGTAAAGAAAGGCAGAGAGGTGGAGGCACACACACACACACACACACACACACACAGCTCACAGTTTCAGCTCCCTCTGGCCCCATCTTCACGCTGCAATAAAATCTCAGCCAATAGAACGTCTCTGGTTGTGTGATGCTGGCCAATCAGAATGCTCCATGCTGACACACCCACAGGAGAGTGTGTAGAGCGAGTGTGTGTGTGTGTGTGTGTGCGGATACCTTTCTGTATTTGCACGTGTGTGTCAGAGGAAGCTCTCAGCAGGTTCTGATGTTACGCTGATGTTGGTTCATTTGCAGGAAACAGAGGGGCGGCCGTCCCGAACCCCTGACTGCTGCTCTCACTGTGAAACAGGGACACACACACACTCACACTCACTCCATGTCAGCAAAGATTTAATTACACGTGTAGCACACAGTAATTCACACACACAGCCACACATGCCAGCTCGGTGAGGGCAGAGTCGTGAACGGTCAGCGGTGTGAAGTGTGTCTCCTGCGGTCAGCTCTGCAGAGGAAGCTGAACTTTCCTCCATTTTATTCCAACCAGCAGCTTCATTACTGGGCTGCCAAAATGGAGGCCTGATGGAGTCCACTGTTGATTAAAGGGGCAGTCCACACAAACTTAAACCAGGTATTGAGGTGAAGAAGAAGAAAAACCAGGAGAGCAGTAAAGGTGAGTGAGCTGCAGCTTCTGGTGGCAAAGAAAACTACAAGCGATGGAGGACTGGATTTACATTACATTACATTTAGTTATTTATCCAGAGCAACTTACAAACGAGGTACAAAGCAAATATCTAAGCCGAGGAGACTTAAAGTGAAGTGCTCTAGAAAGAGCTGTTTCAGTTTCATGGGGTTTAAGTGTAAGATGTTTTGAATTTTTTCTCCTCTGAGCTGCAGAGGTTATAACACATAATGTAGGTGGGTAGGTTGTTCCACACCTTTGTGATACGTGAGAAAGGTTTTGAACTTTTACTCCACTATTTATTCAGCAATTTGCAGATTGTTAATAAAAAATATGATATAACAAGAAATGATGATGTATTATGATGGACTAACCACCTTGCACTATAGTGTATATTTTATGATGTCAGATTTTTCCTCTTATATTCATGAACATATTTTATTTTGAAAAAATTTGTCTGCAGTTAAATATGAAATTCATTTACAATAAATATTTTTATTCTGTGTGATTTTTCCTGCCACAAAAAATTTCAAATTTGTAGGTAAAATCATGGTGGAGTACTTTTGAACATAGTACATATAGGTCTTCATGCTAAGCTAAGCTAACTGCTTATGTGATATCTAATTTCTCTAACCTCTAACCTTTCCTTTAAAATGCATTTTAGATTGTAAAATTAAAAATGAAAGCGAGGGGAAGTGGGAAGTTCAGGATTTTAGCTGTTTAAAAGAAACAAATATACAAAAAAATATGAAAATAATTCAAATGCTTTATAACTTTTGTGGCAGAGACTCACAGTACACCCAACATACAGTTCCATCTGTTTATTGATTAACTATAAAATATTTAGTTACTAAAACAGATTAAAAGAAACACTGATAAACATAGATGCTGTCTGTAAAAAAAAAAAAAAAAAAAAAAAAAAAAAACCCAGTTCCTTACACATACAGTATAGGGCGACCGAATATATGAGGTTTCAGATTCATCTCTAAAGTCTATCCTTTTTGCTTTTTTACAAGATTAGATGTGTACAAAGTATATTCTGATAGCTCTTCTCTTCTCGATAGTGAAGGATCATTTACAAAACTTAGATGATTTTTCTATTTATTTTCAAAATATTTTTTTTTCTGTAACAGGACGATAACGATACTGAAGGAACAGCAGATGAAGAACCAGCCTCCAGTCCACCTCTCTCTCTCTCTCTCTCATTCTCTCTTTTGCTCTCTCTCCCATTCCTTTCTCTCTCTCTAGCAGCTAACTCCCAGTGCCTGTCAGCAGAACTATTGCTTGAGAGGCGTGGACGATTGTTCAGAGAGGGGAAGCAAGGGATGAAAAAATAAAAAGAAGACAGAAACATGCAAAAAACTAGAGATGAGAAAAATTTATCACACATAAAAACACAAATAGTGATTAAAAAAAAAAAAAAAAAACAACAAATGCAGGCTCTAAAAACATATGACACCAATTAAAAGTGAAGGCGCAGTGGGGAATTTGTGTTGGTGTGTTTGTGTTGGACCCTGTTTGAAGGCCTAAGGCTGGGCTTTGGATGGAGATAGGGGGCAAATAAAGATCGGAAGGCAATAACACACATCTGAGAGGGTTTCAAAGGTGTGCAAGTGTGTAATAGCAAAGGATAAGATGCCTTATCTCACACACACAAACACAGAAAAAAGTGCTTTAGCAGCTCCAGGGATAAACAAACATAACGAAGGGGGCGATTGAACTTCACTCTGCAAACACAGGTACGACCTGTTTCTCTGTTACACAGCGGAGATTAACAACCAGAAATCCAGTTTGGCTAAATGTCACTCACAATGTTTTAAACATTTGTCTCTGGATGTGTGTTGTCAGGCAGGATTTTCCACCTGAAAGGAGCCAACATAAGGGCAGCAGCTTGGGGAGCTGGTGGGGCTTTAGCAGATAAGAATTTCTGGTACTAATCAACGGAGTCATCTCAGAAAACAGCACATAGAGCAACTCCGTACCTGGTTAACACCATTTCAATACTAATAGACTAGCAGCACATTACCAAACTTTCCTTTAGTGGGCAGCTGTCATGTTTGGATTTTATCAAAATTTTGATATAAACGTGTCCTGACACCAGGGGACGTCTTGACGTTTACCGGGAAAATGTCACATCACAACACTGTGGGTCGTCCGACAGACGTCTCGCAGCCATCTCAGCATTTCCAAACAAAGTATACGCTAGCCTCTAATAAAAATCAGAAAAATTCAGATGAAAGATCTCAAGAGAGTACAATTTAAAACCTATTGAATATCAACAAGACAATCTTCAATCTCTGCAGGGAAGCAGAGAGAGGGAAACGGCAACATACAAGAAAATGAACATGATAATCACAGATATGCAGAAAACTTTATGCTGCATATTGATACTGATATATCTGATACACACATTAGACACCATAGTGTAGCTAAGTGGGATCAGAGCTCAAGAACGGAGGATTGTTTAAACATTAAATCACTTGAAAGTGAACAATCTGATTACTCCTCAGCATCTAAAGGAACCAAGGATCATGGCAGGAGTAGGGGGCAGGACCTAGGAGAGATTTGGCGAACCGTCGTCATAAGGCCTGGGAGAGTAAGGCCGCCTGAAACGCTCACAACCCTGAGCACAACATTCAACAGTCTCTAAAAACGTTTAAACTAGGCACATAGAAAAAATTCATAAGCAGCTAAGAGAGCCGAAAAGAAAGACGTGTAAAACGGGACGTGGTCACGTGTGTTTATCTGTGTTTTAAGGGCGGGAAGGGCCTTTGCTGGCGGGAGGGGGTTTAATAAGTAAATACTCTAGGAAGACATACATGACACCCAGTCACAGAGTCTCCTCTGCAGCCGAGCTCATTGAAAGTGCACTCATGTCAAAGATGATTGCTCGCAGGGTGAAATGTGATCAAGCCAGGGTGAGACAGACACCCATAAAACAGCAGAACCAAAAGAATCATGAAATACGTCGAACACAGGACAGTGTAGAGGTTGCAAACACTGCAGCTGGAATTAATGAACAAAGCCAAACTGCGGTACATGAGTGTTAAAATTGAATTATGCTGAACTAATCAGTGCAGGCAGCTTCATGCGGTCCATCGGTGCCGCGACCTTGATGCATCTTGGACTGATTGCAGTGTTAACAACCTTAAAAAAATAAAAAGGGAGAATCCACCCTCCTACACTGTTAATACACCAGCTTGCCTTGTTTAGTGCATTCATGGAATTACTGTGATGAACTGTTGTAGTTTGCTTTACCTGGTTACACATTTTTATTACAAGATAATGTGTCCTGCATTTCCCAGAATGCTTTTCAATGATGCCTCCTCTAAAATCCCTTTAACCAGCAGCTGTTTTGTTTCATAGTGTTTAAGCGTTTCAGGGTGGATTTTTCCTTTACGGTAAAAAATTCACAGATGAAAATGTGAAATGTTTTTTTAATAGCACAAAATTCCTTCGTCTCTCTTTAGCCTGAGTCTCGGAGGGAGGCTGAAGTTTTAGTAGCACGCAGACAGTTTGCCTGCCGAGTTAGGATTGTCGTGGGAAGGTGAAGGTTAGGATTAAGGAGAATAGACTTTTAAGTGTTTTTTTAAGTGCTCTCTGTTGGACAGTCTCTACCTCTGTGCATTTCTTTCCCTCTTTGCGTCTGTCTGTCTGTCGCTCCTGCTGTTCTGTACATTTATATGACTGTAACATGACTGTAACATCACCACAGCAACATCATAATCACAACATCAGACCACCAACGCTTGTTTGTCCGTCTGTCGGGGGAATGGGAGGGCGGACGGATAGACGCCGGCCTCTCTCCTGTCTCATCATTCACAGTTCATTAAAGCTTCTTGACTGTTTACCTCTTTAGAAAAAAGTACTCTGACATAAATCTATTACATGAAAATAAAACACTCATATTTTCCTCTATATAACCGTGTGTGTGTGTGTGTCTGTGAGTGTGTGTGTTGGTTGAGTATTTAGTATTTACATGTGTTTTTGCATGTGTGAGTGTAAATGTTTGTGTTTATGCAGGGCATATTTACATGTGACTGAAGTACTCTGTGGTCTGACAAATTCCCATGAACACAGCAAGCAAAACAGTTTGTGTTTAATGGAGTTTGTGTGTGCAAATGTTTCAGGAGACGTGTTCCTTTTAATACTGTCCATAGTGTCTCCTGTCTCTGTAGTAGTAGTAGCTGTTCACGACAGTCTGTCTGAAGTGTATCATGGTACTGGAGCAGTTGAGTTCAGAGAGTCATGGCTGCAAAAAAACCCTCATGAGTGAATTTCAGACTTGGAAAGACCGCGGGTCGACTTCGTCTTGCCGTGCGCTCCAGAGTTGGTCATTTGAGTCACGACTTGATTTCAGCGACTCATAGTGTGTTTTTGTATTTGCTTAGCAGATGACTGGAACGCCCTCAGTGTTGAAGATCATGCCGGTGGTGGGTTCGTAAGTGCCAGCCAGGTAGTAGAGATCTTCGCTGTCGGTGTAGCGGCGGGTGTGGGCCATCTGCTCATATTCCTCCACGCTCACCACGAGGCACTTGTGGCTGACCGTCTGCACATCGTTCTCATCGCTGTGAGACGACTGGTACAGGGCACGCTGCACAAGACACCAGTTTCATTAGCTTCGTCTTACTTCCTACTAAATTAACTTGAAATGTTAACTTTATCTAGCTTAAGGACTCCATCTGTAAACTAATATGTGCTCTCACAATGTTGTATTTACCATGGTACGTAGCTAGGTAACTAAATATGTAATAAGAACATAAACAAATAAGAATTGCAATATTAAATTAAATAGAAGAATAAATTTGAGGTAGATTAAGGTAGTAAATCTTTTTCCCCTCACCTCCATGAAGTCTTTCCTGTGGATAGAAGAGTGGAGAGCTGCTGGTAAAGACTGACCACACATTTGATCCCGGTTCTGGGAAGGAAATTTTAACAAAATTAATACTACTGAAGAGAGAATAAGATAAGTCTTTACAAGAGGGACAGTTTCCAATGTTCTAGGAACAGATCTGGTCGTTAGGTACGACCCCACCTTTAGTCGCCTTCTTACCTTCTTGTCAGTGAGTTTCTTGCCGGGGTTTGTCTCTTCTGGATGATAAAACCAGTTGACCCTGACCACCATGTTGCTGCCCCAGGATTCCCACATGCTCTGGATGCGGCCGATGAAGGGCAGGTTTGGCCGGCCCGCAGAGAGGAACACAGCACAATCACCAATACGGATCATTTCTCGTCCGCGCACAATGGCCTTATAGAAGAGCTTCTTAGCCTTGCCCTTCATGCCGCGTCTCTGGAGGAGGAGGTAGAAGAAGGTAAATCAGTCACAGAGGATAAGAACAAACTATTATTAATTAATTAATACTAATTAACAACCAGAACGTGTGTAATTCCTCTGCTCACCTGAGTTGGTTTCCCAAACCACTTCCAGAGCTGTCTGGCTGGAAGGAAAGCAGAAATTTTGGGTCTGTTCTCCACACTGGGAAGCCTCTGACGTTTAGCCAGCTCCTTGGTGGTGGGAAGATGGACCCCTTCTCTCCGCTTTGGTCTCCCTACTTTCCCCTCTCCCCCGCTGGGCTTCGGTTTCGGAGGACGCCCCCTTTGCCCGGAGCCCTTCCCAGTGGCTGGTTTAGCAGGTTTAGCAGGAGCAGCACTCGTTGGAGACGTTGAAGAGGTGGGAGATTGTGCGGGAGGAGAGAGATCTTCCTCTTCCACTTTTACCTGCACCTCTTTCACCTCCTCCTCCTCCTCTTCTTCCTCTTCTTTTGTTTCTTCTTTCAGTTTGTCCTGTGCTGGAGGCGAGGATATGGGGCCTGGCGTAGGCGTAGGGGTTCTCTCTTCATCTGAGCTGCACGAGGAGTCGTCAGTAGAGGAAGAGGACGATGAGGATGAAGATGATGAAGATGAGGAGGAGGAACCAGAGCAGGACGAAGAGGAAGAAGAGCAGCTAGAAGTGCACTTCTTCTTTTTCTTAAGTTTACCTTTTTCCCCTTCTTCTTCTGACTCTGAGCTGCTGCTACTCTGAGATTCCGCTTTCATCTTCCTCTCCTCTCTTTTCTCTGCGTCCCTTCGTTCGTCTTTTTTGCCTTTTTCCTCTCTTGTGTCCATGTCCTGTCCTCTACCACCACTTCCATGATTGTCTCCCTTTTCTTTTGCCAGCATCTGTGCTTTGTAGCTGGACTCTTTCTCCTGTGGGCCAGGCTCTCTATTTGGAGCTCTCACTTTAGCCTTTAGTAGCTTCTGATTGGTGGAGGCTGTGGTGATGGGGGTGTGATCTCGTCTGACCCCCCGACCTTCTAGCAGCATCAGAGCCTTAGTCTTCTTTGTCTTAGGGGAGGTGACACCTTCGTGGTCAAGCTTTACGAGGGGCTCTGCAGACAGGGGCTTGCGCCTCACTGCCGAGCCCGCATCACTTGGCCCTGAGCTGGGCTTGGTCCTGGAGATGGGGTTCGGTCTGGAGCTGGATGATATCTGGTCGGATGGCACCTTCAGTTTGGGCCTGGGGGCGGATGATGATGATGACAATGACGACGACGACGAAGGTCTGGGAGTCAAAGAAGAGCTGGGTTTGCTTGCTGACAGCCTGGAGATGGGGCTGGGTAGGAGTCCAGAGCTGAGGCTCGGTCTGGAGCTGCTGTGAAAGTCAGAAGAGGGTTTGGTTTTGGGTGTGGAGGCAGAGACGGGTCTGGGTGTGGATGATGCAGTGGGCTTTGGCGCATTCGATGATGTCGTGACCCCAGGTCTGGACATGGGTCTGCAGGTGGTGCTGGTGTTCTCTCTTTCTCTGCGCTGGTTGTTGTACGAGCTGAGATTGGGCTCGCTGTACAGATCCACCGTCAGGACTTTTCCATATGTGGACGGGTAGAGAGAGGGAGGGGAAGTGTGTGTTGGTTTACCAGCAAGAGACTGGGCTGAACTGCTTTTCCTGGGTACCGGGTTAGGAAGGGTGGGGCTACTTGCAGGGGACGTGGTGGAGCTCTTGCGGCCAGGTTTTGCCTGTGTTCCCATTGTTGGACGAGATGCAGGTCGTGGCTTCTCTTGAGATGTCTTCTGGACAGAGGAGGTTCTGTCCTGGGTAGGCTTGGTTGGAGCCAGGGGTCTTTCTGCGGGCTGGGCAGCAGAAGTTGGCGGATCAGCTTTCTCCCGACCATCTGGGTTCATGGAAGTCTCTGTGAAGAAGAATCAAACACAACAAATCAGTTTACACTAAATACGCTGATGTTTTCGTTGTGTGGCTTCATGACGTCGGGAGACAAATCAGCACAGACACAAGTCTGAAATGAAAAGGTTGCATTTAAGAACTGCTTAGCCGGTCGAAACGAGGCCAGCGTCAGCAAATCAGACCTGCAACACAGACTACAGCCGGCGTAACAGACTAAAATTTATGGAACAACAAAAGAGCTGTTTGATCACATTCATTAAACTGAGTTCACAGCTGACAGCAGTGTTTGATAAAAGAGTCGAGAGCTATTTTTGTTTCTTCTGTTGTTTTAAAAAGTAAAAAATTATTCATCAAAAGACGACAAAAGAAGTTTTGATTTTAGCTCTTTAATTATCTAACCATATAGCACTCATATCTATAATTAAATCTAATCGACATAAACGCAGAATGTTTCCCACTAAAAGGAAATGTAAAAGGAGAGGAACACGCTGTTCTTTCATGATGAGCACTGAACCAAATAATGTGAAATTCACTTCTTTTTATGACACATTTGGCTCCTGTGCATTAGGACATATCCTTTACTGGTCCCGGGGAATTATTCCAAGAAAGAAAAACGCAAGTAACAGCTAAAGTGACGGCAGTACTTAATGCACAGTGCACTAGTTTTATTTTAAGCACCTTCTCCTTTATTTCTACCTCCTGTGGGGAACATATTCCCACATTACAGACTCTTTTACTTGTTTCTATGGAACTAATGAAACTAGTTTCTACCAGGTATTTCACTGACACACTGATCAAGTTGAATTAGTTAACTTCACTTAAGAGGACGTTATCTTTTACTAGAATAAACACGGGGTTGGTGACGATGATGCTAAACTCTTGCCCCAATGAGGAAACAAAATGACAACTGACAAAACCATTTGTTAATCATCCGTCCCTGGAAGCCAGTTGGACCAGCTCACCTGGTTTGGGTTTGGGTTTACGACCAGGTTTCCCTTTGATCTTTGGAGCCGTCTCCTCTGGTTTGCTTCCTGCCTCTTTGCCTTCTTTGCTGCATTTGCGGACTCTCCTCCTGGAGCAGCTGGCCACGAGCAGCGCAGGGGACGGCTCAGCGCCTGGACAGAAGCAGAGAACCAGCAGGCGTTAGGTTTTTAGCTTTTGACAGTTTTCACAGTGGAGCGGCGGAGAAAGAATGGGGGAGAGAGGCTGTGAGATATAACAAAGATCCCCAGCTCGAACCCAGTTCTTTGAAGTTTCTTAACAAGAATAAAACAGTTTTTGTTACATGCAATGTTTTAACAAGCCCTAAATTAATCTTCTCAACATTAAATAACTCTCTGGGGTCTTAGCCATTTTTGTCCCCTATTACTGAAGCCTCAACTTTGTTGGTTTATAAAAACTGGCATAAATGAAAAAGAAACGGACAGTTTTTAAAAATAGAGTCGTTAAAATTTATCGGGATACAAAATCTTTCCTTAAGTAAGTAACTTTTTGTGGAGAGGTGACACTAATACAACATGGTCTTTAAAGAAATATCTAATCTAATAATGATTATTATTATTAAATCTAATATTGTAAAACAGCTTAACTGGCTGATTGATCCCCCCTTTTTCTATTTAAAACCAAAAAAATTTATTAGGTTCTTAGCTTTAACTACCACAGTCTAATACAACAGTCTTCAAAATAAAATCTCCTTCCTGAAGATGATAATGTTCAGTCATTGTTTAAACTGTGCTGAAGAGGTGTTGATTCAAATGATGGCTGTAGATTGTGCTGCTGCTGAAACTTTCTGCATAATACAGAAAGCTGTTTCTGTAACTCTACTGGAAAAACACACCCCCACCCCCACACACATCATTCATGCAAATCTAAACAGGTGTGATACGACAACTGCACACATACAGTATAATAAATACAGCATAATTCAAACCCTGCAGTCATGACGAAATCTACACTGTGACACCACGTGAAAGTCAAATGAGGAAAGTGTGTGTATGGGTGTGTCTCCTTTATCTGAATAAGAAAATAATATCATGAGATCATGATTGACTAGTGTTGTTGTTGTAGAACTGTGTGCTCACAGTGGATCTTGTAGTCTGGAGGCAGCAGCCTGATGTGGGAGATGGGGATTCGGCCGGTGTCGCCATCATCAAACTCCACCGTGATTAGATCGTCATTCTCGTCGATATCTGAACTTCCTGTTTGGGTAAAAATAACAATCACAAGTCAGCAGTGAACACTTCATTATGACATTTTAGCAGATAATGACAACGCACATGTTGTAGCATGTGTTTTGATTAGTACTGTATCACACTACTGAGTTATTTACTGCAGCAAAGCTCACTGAAGAAGAACAGAACCCAGAGCGGTTACGTTCCTGTTATCATCTGACTCTTCAAAACAATAAACTGCATTACACACTAAAGGAGCAGCTCTGTTAAGATCTTTTACATTTATTTGTGCTGCAAGCGGCAATTAAATTCTCCATGTAAGTGGATTATGAATCATATCGCGTAAGCGGTGGGATTGTGTTTACGTGCTGTTGTTGTACCGTTGACAACAGTGCCGGGGTAAAGGCAGCGGTACTGCTGACTCCAGTAGGCAGCGATGCGGGTGCCCTCTGGCAGATAGCGCACGGATGGAGGCTTCACGTCGATGATCTGCACACACAGAAAGAAGAACTCTTAAATGTCAACCACTCTCTTGCACACACACAATTTAGCATTAGACTCCTGAGATGTGAAGTATTTAGTAGAGGATCTATATATGAGAACTGTTCAGTTTACTCACAGCTTCCTGCAGCAGTTGTTCCAAGCAGTAGATATGTGGTCGGTTTCCTCTCTCCCCCTCCACCACCACGCTGTATCTGCAGGGAGAAAGCATGTGAAAGAGGTGGAGGTTGAAATTATGTGGGTCAATGTGCAAGGCCCAGGGCTTGTTATGGCACTTTAGGACACTTTCCACAGTGGCATTCGCTTTCTCATCTTTTAGCCGCACAGCAATAAATCCTAATCTTGATTTTGGGGGCTTTGATTTTTGATGTGTAGCTGTCTGGGCGTTGTGCTGTCATACAAATAATGATTATAGTACCGTGTGTACCTTGTGTTGTTTGGCATGGAGCACAGCTAATGCCCACACCCCCTGGAATACTAATACCATCTGAATGGGGCTTTAGTCTATTTGTTTTCTTTTAATTAAGCCACTCTGGATTTGATTGTCAGTTAAATAACCCAATTTAGGCTTAAATGCAATGCTTTGTGTCTTTCATGTTTGTGTGTTTGTGCATGTTTAAAGCACCAGATTTATATTATGAGCTTTTTTGCTTTCTTACAAACGTGCACTGCAGACACAAAATAATAAAAAAATCAATGTGACATTTTCCAAAACACTGTGTTGTTTTTTAGGCTTTTTTAATTTTTTGTGTTCATTTCAGAGGAACAAAGACAAACTGGGTAATTTCATAATGTCTCTGTTGTCTCAGACAAAGATGAAGTGAAACCCACTATAACTTTTTATGAGATCTTGAAAAATGCCAAATTAACTATTGTTCCTATGAACTATTCTCATCTTACTTCGTTCTGAAGTAAGATCTCATAATTATAAGATTGGGAGCCATGATTATAGATTTTTTTACTCTTGTGAATGTACTTTCATGGCACAGAAGTTCACGACCACCAACGCCTAAAGCTACAGCTAGCAGCAGGTGAGCTTACCTTAACATAAAAACTGGAAACAGGGAAATGTCCAGGCTAAAAAAAATCCACCCTTAAAATGCACTAATTAATTTGTAATGGTCTTAATGTATTATGTGGTTCATCTACAATTTGTGTGAAGTCTATGCTTTTATTTTTATAACTTTTTGTCATACAGAAGTGTCTCTTAACTAATTTTTAAAGAATGTCAACAAACAAAAGAGGAAATTAACAATCGTAAAAAATATGGAGAACAAAGACGTGAAAGAGGAAGAAGATGTCAACAGAAAGTGAACTTAGACATAAGATATAGTACCCACATTCTTAGGATAAGATTAAGTGTTTCCCGAAATGTCAAACTGTCCTGTAAGAGTCTAGAGAGCCTTGTTTAACTGTGTTTCATATATAAATGCTGGTTCTGTTTAAATGTCTGCTGGTTTGTACTCACATGTCAGGAGAGTGTACAGTGTTCACATGTCCTGCGTACAGCAGCTGGTCGTCCATCGGGATCAAAACTCGGAGACCGTCCACCAGAGAATCTTTGTCCAACACACACTGCACTGGAGCTGAACGCAACAATAAATCAGTGGATCGATATGCATGTCATTACTTAGCGTCTGTTGCAGTCCTACGCAGTGTCTGTGTGAACGTACCAGGTGGGGAGGACCGCTCTGAGACGCTGTTGCTGCGTGGTGGGACAAGCTCGTCTTCGCTGAAGCTACTGTCCTGGTTGGGTTCGAAGTCTTCGTCCGCTGCCATGCTTTCCATCAGCCGGCTTACTGCTCCCCTGGACTGCTGCAAAAAAGCATGCAAGGGTTTTAATTATGTGTTTAAGGAGGAAAACTCCCCTGCTCTAAGTTTGTTACCCAAGGCAAAGTGGATTGTGCCATTCTGTGATATTTATCTTAATATCCACTGATTAAATTGTTTATTTTGTTGCAGCCCACAAAGCCACCAGGCCAAGACACCACAAATTAACTTTTCAACCATATTACAACACTTATGGTGTTGAATACACCATCTTTTCTGCTCGGATACACATCCTTGCCATCAGCACCACTACAAAAAGCCATGCACACACACACTTTCGCTGCCTTTCCAAAGCAAACTCGAGGTCTGGCTGGTGGCAGATGGCATAAAAATCACACAGTACAAGAGGTTTGCTGGTTTTCTCTCAGTAATAGAACGAAACAAGTTTAATTACAGCACAAAGAATCAGTTAATTTATGAGACTTATTGTTTCTGTGAATATGTGTTGCAGATTAGAGAAGTAACTAAAACGTTTTGGTTTCATTATAATATTAATCAGGTTCACTTCTCCAGTGACTTTGCAGCTGATCCATCTTCCCACTGACCTCTTTAGTCTTGGTCTTTGTCTGGCTCTTGCGTGCTGGACTAAGGCTCAGAGACACAGGGGCGTCAGTGATTGGACTGCACAGACTGGACGGGCTCACGGGAAGAGAAGAGTCCTTCAGCTTCTTTTTCTGGTTTTATAAAAGTCAACACACAAAGTTAAAGGATGCACATGGATAAATGGAGGCATGAAAACACACACACACACACAACACACACACACACACACACACACACACACACACACACACACACACACACACACACACACACACACACACACAGAGGGTGGGATGCTGCAAGGCTGCCTGCAGTTGTCCTTTCTTGTCAGCAACACGACACAGTCAGCAGGGGAGTGCTGCACTGACTGAAGTACTGGGAAACCCTGCTGGCGTGCACACACACATACACACTCACACACACAGACAGACATGTCAAGGAAGACAAAAGGATGTGAGGAAACCAGGGTTTGAAGGAGGAGAGCAGTGAAGCAGTGAGAGAAAAGACTTTTGGTGAATAAGAACCAGATGAATTATTGACGTACCTTCACCACATCTTTCCCCTCTCTGCTGGGTGCAGCGGGTTTGGGTCTGGAGGCAGGCTTTGGGGTGAGAGCGGGAGCCGAGCTGGATGAGGAGGAGCTCTGACTGGTGGGAGCAGGTGTGGATGCCAATGTCTGATTGGCTGAAGTCGTGGCGTCGTGGAGGAAGATCCTCTCGCTGCGTCGCCGGTTCCAGCCCTCGTCCTCGCTGAAGCCGCCGATCCCGGAGCTGGAGGTGAGGTCGAAGCTAAATTGTCGCGGGGACCGAGGCGAAGGGCGCGGTTTGGGCAATGGCTTCCGTTTGGCCGGCAGGGCATCATCTCGCTTGGTGGGGCTGGTCTGGTCGATGCGGCGGGTTGCCGGGGGCAACAGAGGCAGCTCTGGGGCTGAGCGTTTGCCGTGCAGCAGGGATGGAAACTTCCTCAGCTGGAGGTCCGAACCAGAGTCTGACCACTCACACTCTGAGGAACCTGAGAGGAAAGAAGAACATGATGACAGATCAGTGAAGGAAAGTACACCTGGAACAGTTTAGAGGTACTTATACCTCGAAAGTATTAGTAGTATTTCTATTTTAAATGAAATGAAAGGCTGTGTCACGGTACTGTGCTTTAGAACCCACCAGTATTATATAAGTTCATGATATTTATCATATAACAGGATGTATCATTTTACTTTAGATGTATTTTAAGATGACATTCACATTTCAAATGTAATTATTATCCTGTTACTACACTGACTATACGTTACTACATTCATCTGGAAGCTGTAGTTACTAATTATTTAGCAGATTAATAATACAAATCCTAATAATTTATGAAGTTCTGAGTTATTATAGATGATTAATTTAAGCAATTAAAATTAGTTCCACCTTTATAAGCAGTAACATTAAAGTCACCTTTGTCGATAACTGTAATAAAGTAGTACTTCTATGTAATGAGTACTTTTTCTTTTGGTACATTAAGTATTTCTTCCTGATAAAACTTCCTGCAGATAAAATCCAACCCTTCCCTAAACCTGCATTTATCAGTAATAAACCGAGGTGTTAGATTCTCTGTAATCGATAACTCTGTGAATTGGACTATTGATCAATGTGAAACTAATACATAATTTGAGACTGAATCATTACATGCACCCTGATGAGACAATTAGAAATGTATGAATATTTAACCGTGAATCAATAACATAATCCTGAACAAATGCTCAGGCAGGGGAACCTGCTCAGCCATTAAAAAATACAATTATAGTCTGGAACAGTGTCTGGGAACCTGTGAAATTAGTTAAAACAGGAGAGTTGGTGCAGTGAACTCATTTGTCTACGTTCTCCTTCAGCCTAACGAGGGACGCCACAGCACTTCACAAACATTATATTCTGTTTTTATGCTCAAACTCCAGTTTGCTGCTCTGTCACAACAACTCATTTGTGTCTGCTGTGTTTTTTTTACCCAGAGTGCTCTGTCTGCTGCGGCTCTTGCGGTCATGAAGGAGGCTCAAAGGGGCCGAGCTGACAGGAAGCGCGCTCGCTGCAAACCTGGCCAACAAACCCAGCCCGCTCTCCTCACAGCCCCCGTCATCCGAATCCGAGTCCTCCTCGTTGTCGTCGTCCTCGTCCTCTGAGGTTTCTGTTTCAGAGAGAAGATTTTCAGCTTAGAGATTAATGTGACTACAGCTTGGGCCTCGGCCAGAGTTCAAATCAATTCTTTTCTGCTGCTTTGTACTGACTGTCAACACACGAGAAGATGAATTAACAAAAAGAAAAAGGATCAATACGCAACTTTCCTCAGAAAGGCTGAGTTAAGACCTATGTGAAGGGAAACAGCAGCCTGGATCTTCCAGTAACACATTTACAGCCTGTGCTGATACCCAGATTTTAACATGTGGAGCGCGAGAAGATACACAATTCAAACCACTGCAGCCTGCATTCACACTGTAATGCTGTGTGAGCAAAATTACAGGAGAAAATATGATTTACCACATGCATGTGAGTCACACACACACACACTCGCAGCTGCTTAGACCAGGTGAGCTGAAGCTTTGCCTCGTGTATCATTTATTATTAAAACACACACAAACATAAGAGAATGCAACAGAGAAGCAAGAATCTGCACTTCCTCCTGTAACTCTGAGCCAGCGGAGCACACACAAAAGCAGCTTGAGAAAGTCTTCAGACCAGTTCAGATTTTGCACACTTTACTTTGTTGTACGTTTCACATAGAGTTGATAAAACTGCAGTTTACGCCCATCAGTGTCGAATCAATGACCCGAAATGTCCAAAAAAATTTGAGAATGTTTTCTAAGAATCCAGATTATAATTAGATGTATCCTGTCTAGGATTTACTGTGCCTACAGGTGAAGTACACCTGTTGTTCGGTGAGGTGAGCAAGAACCAATCAGACACAGAGCTTCAGAAATCCTTCGCAAAGATGAGAGAACGTGGCAGAATGACACATCACACTCCATCAATCAGGACTATGTTAGGAGTGGTTAGATGGAAGCTACAGCCTGTTTGGAGTTTATCAACCAGTGTTTTAAGGACTGGAGGGAATAAATGTCTTGTCTTAACACGTAGGGCAAAACTCTCTGTAGTGTGTGGTGAACATCACTTGCTTACACCATCTCTACTGTGAATCATAGGCGTGGCATTGGGGAAGGATTGGGAGTGGACTGGACTAAACTAAACACCACAAAACATCTGTGGAGAGTCCTAAAGATGGCACTGCCCATTCAATCTGATGAGGTTTGAATAGATCTGTCAAGAAGAATGGGAAACACTAAATCCCATCAGTCCTGTAAATGTATTTTTCCATTCATTTTGGGTTATTGAGTGGAGATTGGGATTAAATCTATTTCTGACTAAATACAACAAAAGAAAATATGCAAAATGTGAGAGGGAGCTGAGTATTTGTGCACTGCAGCGTACTGAAGGTTTGCTGGTAGTTAGCAGTTAGGTCCAGACAGATGAACAGAATGAACGTCTCCTCAGGGGTTAGAGTGTTAACATTGAGAGTTGATTCACAGCACAAACATAACTTCAATCAATAAACTAAAAGAACTGATTGTATATTCAAAGATTTTTATTAGAGTAACTTCACAAAAAGATGAAAATTGGTGGTTTTTGTTTAACTGACCACACCCACAAGTGATGTCACAGAGTACGCTAGTACACCTGTAAATCACTTCAGCAAGGTGAGAGGTTAAACCAGCTAATGTGAATAATTTCCAGGGTTGTTCAGTTACTCAAAATCTACTTGTTGAGGCTAAAACTTTGCTTCAAGTTGTTCAGATTTGTTGCATATGTTGTACTGTGAATCCAACGTGTGTTAACGACAGACGATGCAACAAGCAGGCACTGAGAGGACAGCCCTGTGAGGCCCCTTGGGATCAGATCTGAGTAACCATGGTTACATCCTCCATCAGAACCGAGCACTCAATGTCTAAAGTTTCTCATGAAGTTGGACGAGGTGGTAACCATGGCTCTCGTTCAAGAGCTTCAATTTGTGAGAACAATAAAAACATTAAAACCAAAAGGTAAAAAGTTAATGTTCAATGTATGTAGTTCAATTTCTGCATAGTCCATGTTAGCGGTCAAAGAATAGATGGAGGGGCACTTCCTACTTACAGAGCAGGTGACAGGGGTGTGGCCTCAGGCAGGGCGGGGACAGGGCGGCGGCGAGAGCGCAGAGCCTAGCCTTAGCACAGTCTAGCTTAAGCAAAGCTTTAGCCACAGCGTAGACTAGCTGTAGTGAGGCACTGTAGGCTCAAGGCTGCGCTAGTCCTCGCCAAGCTTCTGTAATGTCGCAGGAGCAGCGGCAGCAGCACAAGCACATGGAACAGGCTAAGAGACACTCAAAGCATTATGGGTAGGATGTGGTAGGAGGGGGTCAAAGGTGAGAAGGGAAAGGTGAGAGGACAGAGCAAGGTGTCTGAGAGAGCAGCGGAAAGGGAAAAGGGTTATTTAAAGGTTTAGTAGACACAGAGGAGGAGCTCTATTGTCCAAATATCCCCAAACATCTAAAGGCATCACTCATGGTGCATTTAGTTCCCCACAACACCAAACACCAGGCCACATCATCACTAAACATTAGGCTGACAAACGTAGATAAACACTTAAAGTAAATAAATAAGAAGTCAAGATCTCGTTTAATTTCATTTTATCACCATTTTTGACTAAACCGCGTATCTGTCCAATCAGATTCAGCTGTGTGCTCTGAGCTTTTCTCCTACAGATATCTTTTCAGATTCTCTGATGTAAACATTGAGCGTTGAACAGTGTTTCCTAACTTCTGCCAGGAGCCCAGAAGGGATATTTGACGAACAGAGCACTGTAAAGGATGTGTGAGGTGCAGTGGCAGCTGGACAGACGGACAGACAGATGAAGCAGACACAAGGACCACAGCGCTTCGCTTTCTGTACCAATCAAATCAACATCTTTAATAAAGCTTATAGGTACCAAACTGCAATACAACTTTATGGAAAAAAAATCTCACAATTCACACAGTTTTTCAAATGTACAAATGCTACCAAAACCGTTCCAGGCAGTAAAAACACCGTAGAAATGGGTAAACTCTTCTTAAAAAAAGGCAACTTTGCAAAGAAGCCAGAAGCAACAGACGTGGGGATCATCAAGCTAAAAGCACAGTCTGAAAAACAGCTGCCTTAGCGAAAAGCAAAGACACAAGCTGTGACGAGGCTCAAGGACAAAGTATTGTCTGATTCAACAGCGAGGGGCGGGGGGGCTGTAAGATTTGGTCAGTAACCTTGGTCGAAGGAGTCGTCCGAGGAGCTGAGGCCCGCTTCCTCCAGCAGCAGGGATAAGTGCTTGTGTTTCTTCTTCTGAGACTTCTTGTTGGACAACAGGGAAGTCGGCGGTGACGCAGACCGTCTCTTCCTGGCTAGGCTGCCCTGGGAACGCGTGCCTGAGAGAGGGGGCCAGCCCCCTCGGGCAGAACTGTGCTCCTCTGAATCAGAGTCTGGTGCAGAGACAGTGGTTATAACTCATGAGGACAAAACACAGAGATTGCTCCAGATTAAACTTGGCAAATATAACTAATTGATGCAACTCCACTGTTTTTTAAAGTTTCATTACTCAAAAAAAGATCTCTGACATAAACCTGCTCCTGAGCTTCCACTAATCATGCTCTCAGTGCATGTCCTTAAGTTTCAATTAACACTGCTGCCTCTAACGCTTAATGCAAATAAAATTCAACATTTGAATCTGCGTTAGGTCAAATTCTCCTCTGGTACTCACTGTTGGAGCAGCTGCTGAGCTCTGACCTCGTGGAAGAGAACAAAGCCGTCTTCTCCTGACCTTTCACTTTACGGACGGTCTCGGAAGCAGATACCTTTGTGGCCGATTTGTGTTTGCCTCCCTTACCGGAGGAGTGGATGCTGCGCTCCTTCATCCGACTTTGTCCAGACTTGCCCTTTGACTTGTCTAGTTTTGTGCTGGAGGAAAGTTTTCGAGACGCACTGAGCGAGCCGAGCTGCGACAGCGACAGAGCTCTGTCGAGCTCCGACGCCAGCTGCTCCTGTTCACACACGTGGCCACGCTTTGCTTTCAACACCTGAAGACACCAAAAAATAAAACCCTTCATTAATAAAACACATCTCATTACACTGCTGACAAACTCAAAACACGTACTCCAATAAGCGGATTACCTCCAGAGCATGACTTGTGGATGGCTCCTGGTCATCCCAGCTCTTCTTCTTCTTTTTCTTCTTCTTCACTTTCACTGCCCCACTTCCACCCTCCATCTCCTCTTCTTCCCTGGACAGACGAAACTTCTTCCTCTGTCCTTCCCCAGCTTCAGAGTCCTCAGAGTATTGCACTGTCCTACCCAGCCTGAGAGACAGACATATTGGTGAAGTTAAAAACTGAACATTTGGCTACAAAAACCTGCTACGATGGATGAAAACAAGCTGAACTGAGCTGGAATCGCACTCACTTTCCAGGCCTGCTGTCCAGTTTGGGAGGTGTGGCCATATGTTTTCTCTTCCTGGGTCGCCCTCTGCCCCGTCTGGTCAGACTCTGCCTCTCGTCCTCCTGCTGCTGCCGCTCACTGATGTAAGCGTAAAAAGCGTTACTGAAGGTGTGTGTGTGTTTGTCTGAGGTAGAGAATTTATTGCAGATGTGTATTGGTGTGTAATAACTGCAGCAGTGTGATAAAAGACTCACCGCTTGTCTGTGCGTCTCTGTAACTTGCTCAGCTCTCTCTGCTTCTCCTTATACGTCTTCTGCAGCTCAGCCAGGCGGACACGGTATTCAACCTCCACTGCGTCCAACATGTCTACAGACATTTTACTATACAGCTGCAGGGAAGAGACAAAAAAGAAATAAATAAATACCTTTTAAAAAGCGACAACTCTGTCACAACATTTCACATACTGACAGATTCTTCATCTTACCGGCTCCTCCTTCCTCTGCCTCCAGCTGTACTTCTTGTTAGGGTCCAGCACCCTGGACAGATTAATGTGGGACTGTTTCTCTATGGCCTCCAACAAAATCTGTCTGCTTGCTTCAAGTAGACAGTCCAGACCAACTAGTGCCAAATCTGCATGGAAACAATTGGATTTAAAACATTACAGAGATGCAGTCGAGTTTATTTTCACGTCCTGACTCCCTCACTTTCTTCTGTTGACCCACCTTGCTCCTGGCTGATGTGCTCCATTTCACTTTGAGCCATTTGGCTGAGCAGTGCCATCCCTTCCAGCGCCACCATCTCCAGAGACTCTGCACCGCTGAAGTCTGCACCCACAGAGGAGTTGTCCGTTTCTGGTGTGAGTATTGGGGCAGGTGGGGTGCTGGGGCGGGCCTGGATGGCCACCTCGCTGGCTCTTAGCAGGGCGAACATCCCTGCCATGGGATCCTCTGGACTAAAGACCAGCGGCAGAGGAGAGATAGAGGTGGGAGGGGGGCAAACTGGAGTTTCTGTGACACTTTCTTTCTGACTGGGAGTGTGTGAACTGATTGGAGTGGCTGGCTGTTTCTGTTCACACACAACGCTGCTGTTTTGCTCTAGTGACACACAGATCGGATCTGATTCCTGGCTGTCTGAATCTGCAGTGATGCATGGTGGATACTGTGTTCGGTCAGGATCCTTGGTGACCTCCGTTTTAGGCTCAGCTTCTGTGAGCGGAGGAGGCTGAGAATACGCCGCCTGACAGGAATAAGATGACACTTCCATTTTGATTGGACCTCCTTCTTGGTCTTCCTCTCTAACTTCTTCCAGTGTTTCACCTAGTTGTGGTGGAGGACTGGGGACATGCAGAGAGATCAGTTGAGGCTGGGGCTTTAGGGCTTCCCTGTCTGCTTCTCTGTCCTGACTAGCACGAACAGGGCTGCAGCTCCGGCGAAGAGGACCCATAGGTTCAGGTGTCAAGTCCAGAGGAGGCTGCTCCACATCAGGTTCTTGTTTGAGGAAAGACCCCGTCTTTGACGGCTCTAGTTTCCGCGGCTTGATGTCCGTTTCCAGCAGCCTTGAATGGAGGTGGGCTGGGGGCAAAGGGGAAGCAGAGGGTGGAGAGTGAGAGCGGTGCGGTGGGACCACGTCTTGGTTTGCTGCTGTGGGCGCTGGGATGTGATACGGGGCAAAAGGTGAACCAAATGGAGCAGTAATGGACTGGTAAGGGTAACCGGGAGGGAGGTCTGTCATAATAAAACAAAAATACAGATTAGAGTCACTAATAACATTCATAAAATACCATGGACATGCCTGATTTATCCTTTTACTACAGGCACTGGTGGTTCAATGTACACTGCTCATCCCCAAAACAAGTCACCACCTGGATCCAACTAAACAAACAGATAAGAGCCTCCCATTGGATAATTACTGCATGGATGATTGTGTTTCAGCTGGCAACAAGTTATTTAACCCAAACTGATGCAGTGAGTAGTGTTTGGATGAGCAGTGGACAAAAACATTTCTCCGTTTAGTTTCAGTCCAACACAGCTGATTAATGTCACCGTCTTATAAACATACTGTGTGATGAAGGTGCTCCTGAGGTAAATCAGACTTGTGCACATTTCAGTATTTTTTTAGACTCACCAGAATAGATGCCTTGAAAAGCAGCAGAGGTCGGCTTCTGTGCCTCTCTCTGCTCTCTCCGTAACACCTCCCCCTCCTCGGCTGCCTCCTGTTTCGGCCGCCGTGGCGAGGACGGCGGCGGAGACGCCGATCGAGGGGAAGGTGGGTGAGGCAGGGGCGATGGAGGATGAGATAACACTCTCTGCCCCCCTTCCTCTGACTTGAGAGTCGTCACTGGGGAGGGGAGCGGAGGTAACATTGTTAGGGAGGACGTAGAGGAGGTTGGCGAGCGAGACTGTGGGGGAGGTTTTCGGGGATGAAGGACAGGTGAGGGAGAAGGGGATGATATAGAGGAGGGGCGAGGTTTGGGGTCTGCGTTCCGCTTGTCTGGTTTATCTCCCAGCTCTGGCCGGTGCTCGCTGGCCTTTAAACGCTCCTGAAACACAAGCAGAGAAGAAAGTTCTGTTTGTATCTCTTGCTACAGCATTATAACTACTACTGACTCAGAGTACAATGGCAATGCTGCTGTTCTAGGTTCTAGGTTCTAGCTATTGATTCTCTAATGATTTATGTAACTATTGTAAAGGATGTTTGCAAGGCTTGCATTGCTCAGTGTCCATTGCTTCTCAACAACGCTGCATCCACTTACGACTAGCTGAGCGTTCCTCTGCAGCTCCAGGACCTGTGCTGTGTGCTGGTGGATCATGAGCAGCTCCTGTTGCCGGAGCATTTGCTGCTGAGAGAGGAGCTGGAGCTGGGCTGCGTGCTGCAGCGAGCTGCCTGTACCGTACACGCCAGACCACACCGGCGCTCCACGCTCCAGTACATCACCTCCTGCAGGAACATGGCATTATCCATTTTAAAAACAAACGTTAGAAAGCTGAACTAAGACATAATTTACATAGATTTTTTAAATTTTAATTATATAACTGTGAATGTAATAGTGTTTGTTTTAATAACTGTTAATGCTCATTAGAATTGTCGTAAACTCTTACAGTAATCTAATCTAAACTTTAGCTACTTCAAGAACTTATTCATTACTAACTTTTAGCTCATTAATACAACTATTTACTTTACTGCTACAACTTTTCACACACGACTAAATCGTTCAGATATCATGATTACCTTAGTTTGTAGATATATTTATTTAATTACACAGTATTTTACATCTTTGCCCAATTATCTGAGGTACTCCACAATATTTCTGGCAGCTACAGAAGTACACCTGGCTGGTAATCAAAGCTTTATTGTGTTGCTACTATATTCTTTGTTTTCTCTTTTAGAAGAAGATAAAGATGTCTGAATTGTATCATAGTGCTCTCATTTGTGCTGTAAAGCAGAAGAAGGCAAAAACCACTGGCACACAGTCCACAGCACCACATGGAGACTGATAATATTGTTGGCAAGTCTATTTGTTTACAGTAATTACCAATACCAACATCTGTCTTAAAATGAACATGGCACTGATTTGTTTTTTCTAAAATGCAACAAGTCGCTGGCAAATCATGCACACATTCGTCCGATTTCATATGTACATGCACACAGAGCGGCTTTCGCACCATAGTGTGGCAGATGTTCGGTGGGGATGACTATTAGCTGTCCAGACTGTGGGTCTCTGGCAAACTGGTACGGAGGGGGTATGGAGCCTGGCAGAGAGGGTGGGTAGCCAGGCGGGAGGGTCTGGTGGAGTGAGGAGGGACCGAGGCCTGAACAGGAGGGAAAAAAGGGTTAAAATTGAAAAAAAAAAAAGGCATTAAAAATAGACTCAAAAGTCAATTTACCTCAATCATTCACTGAATCCACAACATGTGAGAGCAAACAGTGAATTTAGGAGCGTTTGTGTCACTTTGTTTTTTCAGCCTGCAGAGTCTAGACAGAGCTGGACCTCTGGGAGGTTTGTGTGCATGCATGTCTCCACGTTCTCAGATGTTTCTGTGTGTTCAGTTATGTGCGAGTCCGCATAAGAATGTGAGCATGTGCATCCTGATGTGTGTTATTTCTGGACAGCGAGCGCAGGAGGAGGAGAAGGTCTGGAATGTATTGCAAGGACCGGGAATGTCTGTGGCACTTGACCCCTGGAGGCTGTTAGTGGATGAACCGGTCGACGGGGAGGAGAAGACGTCTCCCTTTTCAGCTACGCCAATCAGAAAAGCGCACAGAGGAGTAGAATTTTGCAAGCATGCATGTGTTGGTGTTCAACTCTGATGGATTCTTCTCTTCTACAAACGCTTGGGCAGTGTGCTGTTGTGTAAATTTATTATATTACCGTACATGTGAAGTCATTTATCTCCAACATGAACATCTGTCATTAATGAGGGAACTACATTTGTTTTAATGCTATTTCACCAGCTGGCTGTGCAAATGCTGTGATGACAAGTCGGGGCCAATAAACTGAGTTTATTGCTGTCGAGCAATAAAAAGAAATTATCATGATCAATTCATCTGCAAAGTATTTCCTTGGTTGACTTAAAAAAGCCCATTGCAGTTTTACCAGATCTTTTAGTTAGGTCGTACAGCTACTTTACCAACCAACAGTCCAAAACACAAATTAATTCAGATTAAATCACAACAATCGCACCAACAATGAACCTCAGGTGCAGATTTAAGAACATCCAAACACGTGTTTGTGTCAGTTACATAACGTTTTCAATCATCTGTACGTACTGTAAGGTGAGCTGGAGAGCCAGACAGGGGGGGCTCCGGGCCGAGGCATCCAAGGGTGAGAGGTCAGAGTTGAGGGGTCTGGAGGCCATCGTCCTGCCCCTGCTAGTGCAGCCCCTCCTGTCACCATAAGGTTGGGGGTCATGAGGCTGGGTGTCATCATACTGGGTGTTAGACCGCTAGACAGAGGGGTGGGGTGCATCTGAGTGAACTCAGCCAGCTCCTTCGACTCCCTGGGAGGAGGCGACACGTTTTTAATAACGAGCGTTTAGAAGCAGATTTCACTGGAAACCATTTGCTTTGGGTTTATCAGGAGAATTTGGCACAAAGGGGGGAAAAATGAGTCTGTCAGTCACAGCCACACACCTGAGCACTTTCTCCTGCTCACGTTCCAGTCGGCCGGCCAGCAGTCTGTCTTCATGGTGGCGAGCACGGTCCTCCCCTCGCTCCTCATCTGTGACAGGTTCAGGGACAGAGGGAGGGGAAAAAGAAAAAGATAAGATCAGTTTGGTTAGTAGCTCCACACTCTCCTGGAATCATTAAACCTTATCCTTCATGTCATACTATAGATATTAAAGAAAAGAATATGAGCTCTGCAATAAGATAACAGTATCTGTGAAAAGTTTAAGATAAGATAAACTTTAATTTCCCCTCATGAGATCAACACAGTGACAGAGCAGCAGCAGGAAAGACACAGGGGGTGAGTACTTTGCACACATTATGCAACACTTATACAATGTGCATGTCCAAGAAAGAGAAGATTGTACGACTGATACATAATTTAAAATATAATAATATAAATATTGCAGCAAACGGCAGCTGTGTCTAAAAGAAAAGGTGTGTTTGGACACAATCTCATTGTTTATCATTACTGTCCAAACACATAGTGATCTATGGAGTGAGAAGAAAAGGTGTTAAAGCAAAACTTTACTTTACAAAAAACATCACATGCTGGGAGGAAACTGGTTCTCACGAGGCCCAGCCCAGGAAAAAAAAAAGAGAGACCACGAGTTACGGCTGCTGCAGGGGAGAAGTTAATTAGTTAGAAGACTCAGAAATCACTGATTAACAGCAGCTCTGATTAAAAACCACACTGTCGCAGTTCAAGCAGCAGACACAACATTAACTGCTGACAGGAAACTGTGTGAATCAGGAAGAAACCACAACTGAGGAAGGCCGATAAGAAAAAGAGAAACCCAGGGAATGGACATAGGACCAGTGAAAGTCTGCACTTTTATTTGAGTCAGTGTCTTGGGTTGGTTGTTTCTTATCAGTCCAAACCCCTTGTTTCAGTTTCCTCTCATATATAGAAAAATCCAAGCGAACCAAACACATCACCACAAGTCTAAAATGTGAGATATCGTAAACCCTGAAACAAGATCCTGTTTTATATAAGAATTATAAGCAACATGGAACAACTGCACCGCTGGCATTTGCTTTAGTAACTATTTCAGCACAGAGGTTGTCGCCACCAACAAGCCGCCCCCAGGTTCGTTACGAAACCACATACGAGACCAGACTAAACAAGGTAGGTGTGAAAATACCTTTTGTGTAAAACAGGAAAGGTCAACAGGCGGTTAGTTGGACCATCGTTTGTGTTTTTACTTTATTCCAGTCTGTTCTACGAGGGAGTGACGGATGCCCAGAGAGAGATTGGAGTTGCAGAGTCGAGGAAAACCGACCAACAAGTGCTCAGCAGATGTGAGAATGTCAGATCAGCAGTCCAGGTGACTACCACATGAGGCTGTTTTAGAGAGTGTGCCAACAGTTTATCAAAGCGTAAGGATCCAAAATTTACTGCACACGTCTTAATCTACAATGTGAAATAATAACAGAAATAAAGAAAAAGAGGGAAGGTATGTATGAAGGAAGGAGATACTGGATGTGGTGAGAAGAAGAAAAACAGGTGACGAGAGGAGAAGCTGAAAATATACTGGACCACAGCCTGCACACAGAGTGTGTGCACACACATGCTCAACACACACAAATAAATGGGGTGACAGCCCTCACTCCGAGTGTCAGCTCTTACCAGATATTAGTCTACTGCCACAGGACAAACCACTACTACAGCACACACACACTCTTAAACCCATCCTGCTTACTATGAAGGCTAGCAGCAAAAGACAAAGATGGAAAAAAGAAACCCACTCAACCAAACAACTCAGAATAAACATGAGGATCTCCTCCTCGCACTCTTTTCCGTTAACCCTCTTCCAACTCATCGACGCTGACTGAAGGTCCCCCGAGCAGCAGAGAGGTTTTATACGAGTGTGCTGAACCCTTCAGTTCTGCTCTACAAGACTGTGTGTGTGCCCGTAAAGGGACAAGAGACTTTAACAATCCCTGACATGCTCTGCAGGAAAGGTTTCAAGACTGTTACCAAGGTTACAGGGAGCCTGTCCCAGATGCTATCCTCTCTGCATCAGAAAGCCAGCGATTAGCGCTGCACGCCCCCTCTTTCTCCCCACTCCTGTCACTGGTCATCCCCCAACCTCACACTCTTTACTTCCTGACATACCTCTCTCTCTTCCCGTCTGTCAACCTATCGATCTAAGTCCATCTCTTCTCATTAGCTTCTTCTTCTCCTTCCTGCCTCTTCCCATCTATTCTTTTATTCATCCTTATAGTGGAAATCCTCTGCTATTTATTTAGAGCTCGTCTCAACGCAAGGGAGTGATGCTATTAAACCAATCACTCTGCCCAAGCAAGGAAATGAATAAACGCCCCCCCAACAGAAATGCACGTGCATGCACATGCAAATACACATCTACACAAACACATTTGTGCACATGCGGTCCGTCAGTCTCAAGACTGATCCATCGCTTAGCAACGCACCCATGGTCTTATTGTAATTCAAGGCTTGTTTGTAGCTTTTAGCTGCACCCCGTAATGACATGTTTAATGCAGAGAGGGTGGAGGTGGGGCCGGGGGAGGTGGAGCTGAAGAAAAGAGTGGAGAAAGAGAAGGGTGCCCGAGGTGGGATGTGCCTCCACAAAGACCTTCTCGGAGAGGAAGGAAGGGTGAGGAGGGAGAGAGGACTTTAATGAAATGAAAAGAGCATGGAGCTGAGAGAGAAAGAGAAAGACAGTGAGAGAGAGAGAGAGAAGGGGGGGGGGGGGGGGGGGGAACTGTAGCTGAATGACCTTGACGTCCAAGAATAGAGTGGCAGGAATTGCTATGCAGCACCGAGTGCCGACAGACTCGCCAAAAGGAGCCTTTCAACCAAATATGTCCCATGACATAATTAGTAAGAAGTTGTTTTAACCATTTCAATCACATCACATGCATGAACACCTTAAAGTCAATCAGGGGCTCAGGAAGTAGGACTTTCATCTGAAAGAAGATGAATTCTCCATTATTCATGGCCAAAATGAGAAATCGTTTGCTCCTGGTTCATTTAACTGAGGGGATCTAACACTCCCTGCAGTACGCTGCAGAGGAGAAGCTAGAAACTGGAGAAAGTGCATTAAGTATACTTGATTTAACCTGCCAGGTACTAATAAAACACATAAAATACAAAATTACATGTTTGATCAGCTGAATTAACTCCTACTGTACGTTCACTGAAACTTTTCCTCTGAGCCTCTATTTTTGAAATGCAGGAAGAACTACATTTTATTAGCGTGGTTAGAAATAGGTGCAACAGGAAGATATGTATAAGTCAATATGATGCATTAAACACTGTTTAAGGATAAAATAAACTACGTCATTACCTTTGATTGCAGTCTGCAGCAGGGGTCTCTGTGTGTCTGAAGATCCACTGGTTTGTTTACCGGTGCTCCCGCTGTCTCTCTGCCGAGCCACAGCAACAGCGATGCCCACTGGTGGGTGGCGCACCTCTCCCTCTCCCTCCCGGCCAAATGAGCGGGCGCTATCCGGCCGTTCCTGCTCCCTCTTCAGCTGGGGAGGAATCCTCAACGCCCCCGAACCACCTGATCCACCACCTACCCTTTCCCTTTCCCTGTCTCTTTCTCTTCCCCGCTCTCTCTCCTTCTCCCTCTCCCTCTCTCTGTCAGCTTCCATCCCAATGGTACCGAGACCCCCAAAGGGCCCCTGGCTGTCTGCAGAGAGCCTGGAGGACCCATCAGCAGCAAAGTTTCCACTGTATTTAATTAGACTCTGCATGGCTGAAACCTCTGTGGGGTCTGAGCCTGCTCCCCCGCCTCGCTCTCCGCTGCTGGACCCCCCAGATCGGTAGAGCGCCGATGGGTCCAGGTAGCGTCTCTGACTCCCCTCTTCACCTGCGCGGCCATGTCCGTGTGGAGAGGGGTGTGTCTGGGGGGAATGGTGAGGGTTGTTGTTGTGCCGGTGAGTCGAGTGGGGGGAGTGGGACATTTGTGTGTGTTTCTGCTGACTGTGGGGGGAGGAGAGTGTGTGTCCGTGTTGCGCTGCCAAAGCAGCCATGTGACTCGTGGCATAGTTAGCCAACGGGCTGATGCTATTCCACTTAGGCTCCGCCGCGGTCCGCTCTATTCCCAGTCGGACTGAGTGTTTAGAGACGTCCCTGGTTTCTGGGCTGAACCTTGATTGACTGGAGGAGTACGACGTGTCCTGGCTTCGTTTACCAATGGAACCATTGGAACAAATGACAGAACCTTCCTCTCTTTGATTGTTTGATTCGCCAGACTGAGAGAGTCGAGGATGATCCACCAGGCTCCTCTCGGGAAACCTGTAGCTCTCCCTCTCCCTCTCCCTGTCTCTCTCTCTGTCTCTCTCTCTGTCTCTCTCTCTGTCTCTCTCTCTGTCTCTCTCTCTGTCTCTCTCTCTCTCCCGTTCACGCTCTCTGTCTCTTTCACGCTCTCGTTCTCTCTCTCTGTGTTTGTTGTCGCGGGCCTGCGAGGCGATCTGGATGGGCCCGGCCCGTTCGTCGTAAACCTCCACAGAAGGCACGTATGTGGGCGCACTGACCCGCTGCTCTCTGACAGGCTCTCTGGGTGTGGACGGGTGGGCCAGACCAGCGATCGAGGGCTGGAGCACAGGGGGGTGGACATAGGAGATATGGAGGGTCCCTGATGATGTGGCCACAGAGTCATTCCTCCTCTGTCTGTCGGAGTTTGAGTTATTTGAGTTAGAGTTGTGGTTCTGGTGCGATCGAGAGCCGCCCTCTTCGTCCCGACCCCCTCTGTCTGTTTCTAGTCCATGAAACCTGCTCAACCCCCCACCTGGAGGGAAGGAGAGCTGTGGAGGAGACCGCCGGGATCTGGGCTCTACTGAGGAGGGCTGAGAGTGTGATTTTTGCTGGTGGGGGTGAGAATGGAAAGACCAGCTGTCTCTGTCTCTCTCCACGTCCCGGTCCCTTTCCTTCTCCCGCTCCCTGTCGCCGCTCCTCCCCCTGCGGTCCTCCTCGCTCCTCCCGTCTTGCGTCAGGTCGACCACGCTGTGCGGCCGCTGCTCCTCTCTCAACCGCTCCCTCTCCCTCTCCCCACGGTAAGACCGCTCCCTACCCCCATCCCTGGATGTCCTCTGCGGGGGTGTGGAGCTGGACGGGGCGGGTTGAGGAGCAGATGGAGGGTGGAGAGGCGACTGGCTCAAGGAGGCTGGCAGGTAAAAACCCTCTAAAAAACACACCAACAGATTTACTCAGAGATGAATATAGTAAATATTAAAACTTGCCAAGGAAACCTACAGCGGTAACAGATCTACAGAGAGCTACAGCAAGAAATGACACATGAATCAGGGACCGCTGGGTCCACCTGACTGAGAGATGTTTCCTATTTCTGGCTGCAGGTTTGGCCCAGTTCCACTAACACCTGCAGGTCTGCACTCAAAAGCGAACCTACTGCCACCGGTGTATCACAGAATATGAAATGATCTATACGCTAACATTCAGCGACTGACCTTTATGGGAGTCGTAGAGGGGGTGCTGGGAGAGCGAGGGAGGATCCAGGTGCCCCAGGGACATGTAGGGGCTGGAGTACAGGCTGCTTGGTAGAGAAGGGTAACCTGGAGACATAGAAACACAGAGCTTGTCATTAAACAGTTAATTATTATAAGTTGCATGCTTGCTTGCATGAATAATCATTGCCATCAGCACTAATGACCACTGTAGGACAAAAGAAGAAGAAGAGGCCACATTTCATATCATTTTCATAAAATTATTTAACCACTCAATTGTGTTAAACTTTTTACACCAATTTAATTTTTGAGTTAAAGACTTATAGTTGACCCTCCATCACCTGCAGTGACTGTTTTCTAATCTGCCCAACAGCCAAGAGACCAGATCTTAATATAGACAAAGTGTCTGGTGTAACACTCTATGATCAAACTGCCTGCAACTCAAATGCTGGCTGGTGTCAGGCAATAAGACAAAAAGACTCTGCCACCCAGAGAGGGCGAGACATTCCCTATTCCCACGCTCCGGTCATTCCAAGAAGCATCAAAGACGCCGCTGGCGCTCTAACAAGAAGCGCTGGGAAGCGGAGCTGCAGCATAAATCTGTCTCCGCTCGGTTTTGAGAAGCAGAAATGGAGAAGGCAGAGGAGGCGGGTGATGGGGGGTGTCAGCGGTTAGAGGAAGGCACAAGGCGACGGAAATATATGAGGAATGATGTGACGAGAGTAAAGGCAGACAGGATAGGTTTGTGCAAAGCTTCCTTTAACCACAGCTAACAGCCAACCTTGATCTCTAACAGCTTTGATACGGGTTTCCTGCTCAGCTACAGTGCATCCCGGGCACATCCACAGTCGGCTGCCTGGAAGTGTCTCCAGCTTTTAGTAACTTCAGCTGCTGCTAAAGCCAGTCACCAGGTATTAAGAATCTCTCTTAGGCCGTGAAGGATTCTATTCATATCAGAGCAAGTCGAGTCTACAGCTGCTTCAGCCAGCAGTGGGTTTTAACTTCTTTAGCTTTAGACACTGCTTATCCTTCCTTCTTTGGCTGGATATTAAGTGAAATAGGATATATCTTAGTGGGAGCTGACCACTGGATTTAAAAGTAGACTTTAAAATGTCATAACCACACACGTATTTTCCTACTATTTATTATCATACCATTTTTTCTTTTGCAGCCATTCAATATATTTGTCCTTCTCTTCCAGGATATGTTTCCTCCTATCTGACCTATTCCAACCAGATTTGATAAAGAGACACAAGGACACAGCGAGGGAACAGAGAAAACCAAGGAGAGCATGAAAACACACACTGATATGTATACACCTGTGTGTGTCTAAAAAAATGTTCTTACTTTAGGTCAGGAGACAGATGCTGTAGAAAAGTGGGTCAGAGGAAGTGGAGGGAGACGGACACAGACAAAGTACAGACTGGACAGGAAGCTCAAAAAAGAACACGGGAGACAAAGATAAATTACAACAGTAACGCGTGGCAGGTGAAAGTAAGAGACCGGTCGAGGACAGAGGATGGGAGACACATTTAGGACAGAGTCAGGAGCAGAGCTGCGAGCAGAGAGACAGAAATGGAACAGGATCCCACCGGTGTAAGCAAAGAGGAGCAGAAGAAGAACGAGCCTCCTGAGTATTTGACAAGACCAGACTGTGTCATGAATATGTGATGTGGTTTTAAGCAGTTAAATTATGAGACAGGGACAGAAAAGAAGGAGAGAAGTATCAGCACGGATGCAGATTTATGTGTGCCCATGCAAGGTTTATAGGCTGTAAGCATCCACCAAATCCACAGTTTGGTTCAGACTGGAATTTTTGTATTGTTTTTTATTTTTTGGAGGGTTGTCCCTGAATGTCTCACAACACAGATGACTTACACTGTGTTGTTGAGACATTTCTGGACAGCACAGAACACCAACACCATGTACTTTAACTGAACGTCTCACAACAGTGTACAGACACTCTGTACTGTTCATAAATGCCTCATATGAACGATTTAAACACAAATTAACTTAAATTCTAAATTCTAACCCTGAAAAGTGCAGAATCTTTAATGTTATATACATATATACATGTTTATTGTATGTGTATGTGTGTCTGTCTGCTTCATTCATGCTGCTGCTTTTATTTCCCATTGTGGGATCAATAACGACGATCTTATATAATCTTAAGTAGGAAAAACAGAAACATGAATATTTGTTGATGTGTTGGTGATTTACCTTCATGAGCGTGTGATGCCCAGAGCTGAGCCATCTGCAGACTGCTGGGATTGGACGATCTGTATGCAGGGTCAGAGGTCAAAGGGCCGGGGAAACCTGACAGGAAGGGACTGGAGCCTGCCGGGAAGGCATCGCCTGGGAGAAATAATGAAGACTGTCAGTCATCCTCAAAACCACAAGGACCAAACTAATAATCGGCAAAGGCCATCGATTTATACTGAACACACCGTCACTGTCCCGTGTGTGTGTGTGTGTGTGTGTGTGTGTGTGTGTGTGTGTGTGTGTGTGTGTGTGTGTAATCGATACGAGCTGGTGTTTCTATGGTGAGGCGGTCTGTTGTAATCACATTATTTCTGAGCCGCCATGCACTCTGCTACAACAGGACAGACCACAGACAGACTGTGCTGCGAAGAAAAGGACAGTTTATGCAGCCGCCGACTAAAAACCACAGTCATCACACAACAGGAACCGTGTGGTGAAATCTTCGGGGTGCTTCTGGATCAAACTGCCAGTTTCGATCTCTTGGTAGACACAGATCATCTCTTATCTTTAACAGTAACTTTATTTAAAGTAGAGTGGGTGAACAGCTAGACTGTCCCAACACACAACGTCTGATTTAGCTACTGATACTCACCCGTTTGTGACCTATAACACTCGGCAGATTATTCTCTATTCTATGTGGTAAATGACATGTTCTAAATTTTTGTAAAAATAACAGGGCCCAGGTTGACATCGCCGCATGCCAAGAAATTTAGATTAAATTGATAAGACAAAAAAAATGTATCTGATGTCCACAAGAAATGTTATGATATTGTAGTATTTTTATTTACTGTAAAATATTAAAATTCAGATCTGTGTCGATCAGTGTATAAATGTTAATTATACATATTTTCCTCCTGCAGAATTTTAAATAAAAAAATATAAGTGTTAAAGGTGATGTTGATTTAAACTTTTATTTATACGGAGAGATGAATAATAAACAATATGTTGTGATTTATTAAGTGTTTTATATTTATTTTATATAATCTAAAAAAAGTAATTAAAGTTGTAAAATAAATATTTAGTTTCAAGTGTGTTCAACGTTTAGTTCCAATATTTGTTTTTTACTGCACAGACTGTTGAAAAAAAAATGCTAATATATAATGTACAGAGCACGGAGGTCACCCGTGGGTCAGGGTGAGTACTTTAGTCCATTAATGATCAAATCTGTCTATGTCTTAAGGTTTAGTGCAGATTTCCACCATAGTATTGATTTGTATCAACCACAAATGTGTCTCTTCAAATCCAACAAATAACCCATTCTGCATGTACACATCTGTTTTCATCTTTAAAACCAGATCCTCCACTTTAGAATCAACACAATGATTCTTAGTAAAACACAATTATCCTTTTTGTGGTTTAGTTGTTCTTTTAAATCATGCTTCCTCCTGTTGCACGTGGGTAATCAGGCCACTTGTAAACATTGAACCATTACCGCGTCTTCCAATCACAGCCGACTAAGAGCTGAAAAATGTTTCGCTGAGGTTTACACCCCCCTGCTGCAGACACACACACACCCAGCCCACTACTGAAAACACTGCACAGTCATTACCCTGATAAAACTAACCATGTGTGTAGGGGAAAGGGTGCCGTCTGTATACGGGTGAGGGGGAAGGGACTGAGTGTGTGTGTTTGTGCGTTTCTGTATTAGTCCTGTGGGAATTCGAGAGACATGCTGTGCTTGCCGAGTTTCTCCTGCATCTAAATCAGTACATTATAACTGCAGTCCGTCATTGCCTCTGCGCACACACACACACACACACACACACACACACACACACACACACACACACACACACACACACACACACACACACACACACACACACACACACACACACACACACACACACACACACACACACACACACACACACACACACACACACACACACACACACACACACACAGCATTGTAAATCAATACCAAATGCAGCTTTTTCCATTAATCACAAACAGAAGGCACGTACACACACATATACCCGAGAAAAGCTCGGTTCCTTTATTCTCTTCTCTGGAAAATAATGTGTAGGTGGATGCTTCCACACCCAGCCCCTATTAGACACACTCCGTTGGCCGTTTATTAGCAACACTAAGCTAAAACGAACTCGTCCTGCAATAAATCCTCCATTGTGAAGGTGGTGATATTCGTTTTTTTGTCCTGTTTCGGAGGTGTTGATTCAGCCATATGGTCATTTTGGAGGATGCAGTTTGTGCTGCAGTTGAACTGTATTGCAGAGAAGTGAACATGCAGCATAATAAAAGTACAAATCTTCCAAAGTGACCACACGTTTGAATCAACACCTCTCTGAACTGCATTAGATGGAGCGACCATTCCTAATAATCTGACGACTGAGTGTATTTTCCCTTCATGTTTGTGTTTTCATAGCTTGAGTGGCGACACTGCATCACTTGTGTGGTTTCGCAGTGAATGCCCTTTGAGCCAGAGACACTGCAGAAGACACACGTGAGGACAAATACACGTATCAGGTGCAAAAACACGGACACAAAGTCAATCGTATGAAAATTCACCCATCCGCAAATACACACACAGCCTGTGATTAACCTTCAGTTAGTCTCAGTACGTTAACTCCTCGGACTGCGTGCAGCGCTCATGTGCAGCACGGTGACGACTATCTGTGCCTTTTTGTATTATTCATTAAAGCAGAGGCTCATTAATACACACACGTGATTATTATCCATTTCCCCATCCTGTTTAAATCGCTCACAGTCGACAATATTCTTTTTCTTCTATAATCCTCACGGTTTTGGTCCGGGTTGATCTGGTGACACCTGTGGTTTCTTGTGTAACAGTAAAAGCAGTTTAATAATACAGTAAACACTCCTTAAGCAGCTGCTTTGTCAGAAAGTCAACAGACGAGCAGCTGCTGTATCTGTTGACAGTGCTGCCAAACAAACTGGAGCTGTTTTAAAAGACACGCCGGCCAATAGTTGAGTTGTTTTCCACCATACTTTGATGCACTGTGACCTGATGACATGCTGAAACTAAGTTACTATCAAAAAGTGTCAGTAACCGTGTCCTGGGACAATAAAAACCAATCCAAGTTTCACCCGCACAATGCTTTAACTTTGAAGTGCTGCCAAAAGGAAGTGTTTGCTTTGCAGTAGCACTGACTTAAAATAACATGATAGGATCTTATGAGAGCGACCTCGGTGACGTCAGCATCGCTGGTTATTAAACAGCCATGAATTACAAGCTGCACATGCTCAAATTTGAATGATTGATTAATAAAAACTCCTAAACATAATAAAAACAACAATAATAGATTTTTTAATAGCTTTGTTTAAGGCTGGAGGTTATTAAAGATGTAAAAATCTCAATGAGATTCTGAATGGGGTTTTTCAGGAGTTCAGGGTTCACTGCCGTTCAGTGGCTCCAGTGCGTCATCGAGCTTCCTTACTGTATTGTTTTTGTGTAAATGTACAAGTACATCCCCGGCCTTACACTGTGTTGTGTGTCAAACATCTTCTGATATTTATTGGAGTATTCTTATGTGAAACTGCAAAAAGGGATTTGCACTGTGTGAGATAAAGCATGACTCACCTTCCAGTGATTCATGACCTTTCTGTGTAATTTGATAATGTAAATTATAACATGAGTCACCACAAAAAAAAAAAACAAAACAAACAGAAAAGCACATTTTTACTGCCACCTGTCCGTCCTTCACTCCACTGTGTGTAAGGCTACGTGCCAGCAATGTTGTTCTAACAAATTATCCTCACCTATAATTTATTTTCTAATTGTTACCTGGTGGGAGCGAGGAATGAAACGCACACACACACACACACACAAGCACCACCTGTCTAGGTGGTTGAGGTCCTGCTAGGATGTCAGCACTTTCCATTCCTTCAGGCCAAACACTAGGTTCTCTAACACAAACGTCAAGAGGCACAGATGCCTCACCAGAGTAGGGATCAATCTCAGCATCACAGCCGCCTGCAGCGCCCTTCATCTGTGCATGGAGAGTCAACACACACACATATGCACACACACACACACACACACACACACACACACACACACACACACACACACACACACACACACACACACACACACACACACAGAGTGATGAGGGAAAAACAATCCCAAATTCCCATTCCCCCTCCCTGAACTGTGTTAGGGAGGAAAAACAGGGAGGGGTAGAACGAGGGAAAACATTTGCACTTCTCGTTCCAGAAACAACATCCAACTGGTAGCTGAGAGGGAAACGTTTCTTTAAATGTTTTGAAATTACTCTTTCATTACCTCCCTCTCACTCTCTCTCTCTCTCCACCCTTTCTTCCTTCCTTCCTCTCTCTCTCCGTCCCTCAACAACTCCATCCCGCTTTCCCAACGCACACAAACGCACATTATTTGGCTCCCACTTCACAAGACCGTTAGTTTGCCATATTGGGATGAGCAAGTTGCCAAGAAACATGTTCTCTGACTCCCAACACGTTGCGAGACTTCATTTCCTCATAAGAAACTGGATATCAGAGAGGAGAAGGCCCACTGGAGATCAATTCTGATAGAGACGCTGCTGCAAATCCAACACACACCCACACGCACAGAGAAAAAAAATCAGTGAAATCAAACTGAAGAACAAGAGTCTGGATCGCAAATTGAGCTATAGTAAGAGGAAACGAAATCCAAAAAACTAAAGTGGAATGTGCACGAAAGCACAAAACACAATAGAAAAACCTGTGTTAAAAATGTTTGCCGCGCGCACTCACACACACAAACACACACACACTGTGAACCCATCTGTTTTCCATCAGTGGTACTCGGAGCAGGGTTAGCTGGGGGGGGGGGGGGGGGGGTCCTCTATTGATCTCTGGTTTTTATTCCCTGCAAGAAAAACACTCAAACAGTAAAACTCCGCCATGCTATCCGTCTCTGCCGCAGCTAACCAGCAACCATTAATCCTGACAGTGAAGACGGACAAAGACGCCCTCACATAAACACAAAGTGAGGGATGCGCAGTATTTGAATCCACGTCTGGTGACACAAACAGTGTCTGTGTCTGTGTATGAGAGAGTTCATTCAGGCTGCGGGGCATGTGGTTTGAAGTGTGTTAATGATTTCAAAACATACGAGCCCGGTTTTCCTGTTTTGAGTCATTTAGAGGAAACTATTTTGTTTGTGTGTTTGTGAACTAGAGCTGAACACAAGATGTTTCTCAACTCGATTTAAAGATGTGACAGCGTCAAAGCAAAGTCATGACGTGTCCTCTGTTTGTTTCACAGTCAGGATGAGTTCACAACTGTTCAAGTGCCTTAAAAAGTCAGGTGCCTATAGGAACAGGTTTGTCTTCCTCTTTCCTTCATCCTCAGTACAGTTTATAGATGGAGGACAAAAGCCACAGACATCGTTTTGTGTAAAACATCAACCAAAAAGCTGATTTCAGACAAGCACCGGAACCCTAAAGTTAATTAGTGCCTGAAGCAGCTGGAGAGGAGGTTAATTTTACCCAGTGAGCTCTCCAGTAAAGTCCACGTGACGTTCGTTTGAGCACACGTGTGAATAGAGCAGGTAACTGTCCAGAGACATCACAGCGAGCGAGTGGCCGCTGTGAGTGGTGGCATCTGGGAGAGCATGCAAGAGGCAGACGAGGCACAAAAACTACACTGACAAAATCTACATTGTTTTTTTACAGCACTTAGATGAAGCATCAGCTGCACTCGCTTGCTGTGAATTCTCCAGACAGTTACCTGCTGTATTTACACGGGTTCAATCGGACATTACACCGACTGTACTGAGGCGAGGAAAACATCTTTTAAAGTCCAGTATGAACAAGAGGAATAATAACAGCAAATAAAAACGACAGTGTGCACCTGACTACACTTTAAAAAGCGTGAAGCTGCCTTTTAATACAGGTAATCAATAAAGAAATTACACAGAAACTGTGTAAAGTTCCCCAACAACAGCTAGAATATAATAAGCTGTGATGACAGCACGTTATCTGTGTACTTTCTGGAATAAAAGTGGAATATTTGATAAAAATATTATAAATAGTAAGAAAAACAAAGAGTGTGGGAGTAATTCAGGGAAGAAAGCAGAGACTGGTAATTCTTGAAGACGTCTTCATGGAAAAACCAGCGCATATCTTGAGACTACAATAATAAGAGTATTTGGAAATTTGACAAAATTGAATACTGTGGAGAGATGTAGATCTCCTTGTGGCGATTTCCCCTTGTATGTAGAAAACGAAATATTAACAATTTAAATTGATGTGTTTTGTTAGAAGGAATATTCAAACATCATCCTGCAAATTCTGAGAGCGACAATGGTTCAGCGTGGTGTAAATTAAACATAGAGTCGCTCCTGCATTGGGCTGAAGTTTCATTTTTGGATCAGAATCTGCTGCTGTGATGTTGCTCTTTCAACTTTTTATGGCAACTCTTGTCCAACACTTCTCCTGGCTCTCGTACTTGTTACTACACTGGTTTAATTCACAGCAACGCGAGAAATAATTAACTGGAACAAGACTCAAAGCTAAAAAATAAACTGAAATATGGTTAAAAAAACACAGACAAAAGATCTGCAGGCTGCACTTTAAGCTCCGAGCAAATGTAATTACACTGAACAAAGCAACATTATGAACTAGGAAGGAGACCCATCAATTGTCAAACAGATGTTACAAAAAGGAACGACATGATTCAGACCAACCAAACAGAAATACGCTTGAACGTGGAGTTCTAGCAGCTGCAGAAGGCTTTTTCACAGCAGACATCATAGTACGAAAAGCATGTGCTGCTTTTAATATTAACTTATTGAACTGTTGGGTTCAAGTGTCCCTGTAAAAGTGCATTCAAACGTTCAATAAATTCACCTCAAACACCATGTTTCTACTTTATTTCTTGCATCTTTTTCAAACTTTGCATAAACCGCTGCGACAGACGGAAACACACCTAATGCATGTGCTCGGTCATGCTGCTGCATGCAGATCTCCTGTGAACACACTCCTGTGCATCACCAAATGGTTCAAACGCTCTTGCAACACATGTAATGCCGTGCAGGCTGTTAGACAGACATGTGCACAGTTGCATGGCCAAACAGATGCATACACTGAAGAACATGCGGAAACATGACACCTACACAGGGGTGACCGACTTCTTGTTTAACATGTATCATAAACTAAAAAGGTGGTATAAGCACAAAACCACAGAGGAGCTGACTGACAGGAAATGATCAGATCTGTCTGAAAAACTAAAAAAAAACCAAACACGAAAACGTTGTGAAAGTTTTATCAGAAAGAAAAGTGTGAAAATAAAGGTTAAACCAGAACCGTTTCGTTTTCATTAGGGATATTTTCTGTCAAGCATTTTTAATCCTCTAATTACTTTGAGGCTACAGCTGCACAGTTACCGCGATTACGGGTGTCGTTCCTGTGGAAATGGTTGTTTATTTGTCTCCCACTGAGCAGACGCTGGATTCTCTCACATTTGGACATTTGGAGTCGATCGAGTCCAATGGATTTTATTTTGAGATGGGTAGCTACATTAATAGAGAGGTAAAACTTCAGCCATCATCTAGAGGAAGATTTAGAGGATGGGCCGACATTAACCTGTAATTATTTAATTTTTCCTTTTGATAACAACACACAGTAACGTTCGATCTACGTATTTCCACAGAACTCAGCGTTATCCTTTCCCTAGTTTGGTCAGTTGATTGTAGATAATTATTTCAATAAAGAAACCACATTATGCATAGTTTCAGGTTCATATCCATCTTCTGTGGTTCTACTGAAACGGTTTCAGAACATTTAGATTCTAAAAACTAAAAATTCATATTTAATTCTTTTATATTGGCAGAAACTGTTTGTTTTACCTCCTGTTTTCCCTGTGCCAGCAGGCCAAGCTGTGGCTGAGGCACACAGGGACTGAGCACCACCCTGTTCCTTCAACGGCTCCAGATGCTGCATAAACAACCCGCTGCTTCACTATTTCACCTAGTTTCGCTCCGTTATCGTCGGCGTAGCTGACCTCTCTCCTCTCCGTCGTTCACATTATAACATGACTACTGTTACTTTTGCTGCTCCAGTGATGATTTTACTTTAACCTACAAAAGTTGGGCAGACTGTGAAAACAGTTGTGTAACGTTTTAAGACAAAAAGGATAATATACTGTAAACTATATATGCCAACTCCTTCAACTGGTTTCTGGTAACATCAGATAACAGCAAACATTTCTCAGTGTCAGATTCTTCTAGTTAACGTTAGTGCAACAGGTCAGGCAGCTAAATCAACCCGAGACATTCAGATGGTGGAGGAACCCGTTTACCGATCAGCAGCTAACCACGCTGACACTGTATAATTTGACTTTTCACACGTGTCAAACCTCTTCTGTGTGTCTCTTTCATGTGACAGCGCTTTATGAAGGTAAAGTGCCTTGGCAGGAAAATTACAAAGCTTATGTAACGGGACGTGCAGCCACACAGACAGACACAGACATAACGCAGTGTGTGTGACCTTTGCGTGTTGTTTGATTTAAAGGGAGGGTTCTGGCAGAGCGAGCGACTTACCTAATGCTTTGGGTATTTCGACATGCCGCGACACGCTCGTTCCCTCTCACACACACACACACACACACACACACACCAGTCTATCACTCTCATGTTTGACAGCTGTGTGTGCGTAGGACTGTGTGTCATTTTTCTGCCTCTGACAGGTTTATTGTCGCAGGGCAGCAGCGTCTTGTGCCTTAGCTTTAGAAGCCTGTTTTCTCTCCTGAAGGATCCAATTAATCTGAGAGGGGACGTGTCCGAGCTATATCTTCTCACAGGGGAGTGCGTCTTGAATACATATAAACACTCACCACATTAATTTTAATGTAAACAGACACACTAACTAAATAGCATAGAAGACTAATAGGCATCAGGAAAGACAACCCTGGTCTGACCTGCAGGCAGCATGAATTATACTTACACTTGTGTGTATGTGAGACTGAAAGAAAAAGCATTTGAGGGGCGACCACATTTATCCAACCGTGTATGAATGTGTTGTGGTCAGCACAAATCTCTTCATTTCTCACTGCAGAGACTCTCAGGGGAAACCCCAGCCCTAACTGCACTAAGCACAATCACATGCTCCTGTTCCCATACACAATCTCAATCCTCTCATCTAATCGCACACCAACCCAAAGCTCTTATCCTTCGACAGCAAAACACTACTTTCCTCCATTTACTTCTCCTTTTCCATTTGCCTTGTGCGGTTTCACTCGCCTCACTTCTCTGCGCTCACCACAACACCTACATTTGGCTCTGTGTCTCTCGCTTCCATCTCCTGCTACTCCCGAGCGTACACCAAAAATGTGCGTGTATGTGCGAGAGGCAAATTAGGAGGGAAGTTTCTGGTTAAGGCGTGTTATCCCTGAAGTCTGAGACACAGGACGCCGCCCTGAACGTCTCAGTGAACATGCATTTGTTCCAAAATGTCTTCCTATATATGTAATGTCGTTCGACACAATTAGAGTAATTATCTACAACAACAGGTATCTGGTGTGTTTGTGCACAGGACATGATGTGCTTTACTTTTCCTGCAGCTGCAGCAACATAATTTTATTTAAGTAGACGAACAAAAAAATGTAAAAGTGATGTACTCTGTCAGAAATGCAGTCAAAAGAACGTCACTCGTGAAGGTTACTTGCTCATCCTTAATGCCGATACACACTAATCACAACAAAATAATCTGCAACCTTTACAAGGGATGCTACGGCACCTCCAACCTCAGCTGCTCATGCAGTCACATTTCAGCAGGTCCTTCCTCTGCTGCTCTCGGGTGCGAGGGAGGGAAGAGGAGGAAGAGGACAGATGGCCTCAATCTGGTGATCGAGCCTCCAGCAGACCTCCAGTATACAGAGGACCATTTACAGCCATTTTAGATCTATAAACAGTGACTGTTTAGATATAACCTGTGTGAAAACAGAGGAACAGGCACTGCAGCCTAGAAAGCAGGACCTGCTGCTGGAGAACGATGTCTTTATAAAGAGCAGAAATGTCAACAAACTATTTGCAGCTTCACAATTCATTTAAAACAAATGTTAAGCTGCAAACATTGAGGGAGAGACTCCATTAAATCAGGTGGAAACTAAAAAAAAGAAAGAAAACAAAATAACACAGAGTCATGGGAAATAAGGGTGTGTTGGCCACGACAAACAGTCCACCCTGCTATCAAGAGCTCAGCCAAAACAAAGTCCAAACAAAAAAAGTCTTGAATTCCAGGACATGCTTGCAAACAGAAACAGTAGCAGGGCGACCTTGGCTCCTCTGGTTGCACACTTGCACCTTTAGAGCTGGACTCCTGCTGTTTATTGCAATTAAATGGGAACATTATGAACATTTGCAATTACTGGGTAATTATATTGTAACAGGGCGGCATGGTGTTATTACAAGCATGGGACTGAGATCTCAATTGGGTTTGGTTAATGTAATGTGCGGGGATTTGATATTGAGGAGTGCCATAAAGCTAAATGACCTGTATCGTACAGTGGTACAGTGTTTCAGTGGGTGGAGGCGGCGAATGTGCACAGAGGAGATGAGAGAATCAGAGAGTGAGAAGGTCAGTGCGTGGGCAGAATCAAATGTTTCCCGCTTTCAAAGGAGTGTTTAAACTGCCAATCTGGGCTGGAGCAGTAGTCGGGTCAATTCCACTTCGCAAACCTACCCTCCCCTTTCAGCTGGCAACACATCAAATTGTTCCTCACAAGCACATCTGCACACAAACAGCACGGCTCGCTGCGGAGCCCCAGCATGGGAACAGGAGGAACATCATCCCCACTGCTGCAAAGACACACTTACCCCCACAAAGCTGCGTTTCTGCAGGGTTTACAGTAAATCCACATGTTTGATCATTTCACCTGCAAATATTTCCAGTTTAATCTCCAGGCACAAGCTCTAGCTGCAATAAACTGCACCCTCTCTTTGCCAAGATACACCCATCAGTCATCCTAACACTCCCTGCTGTGAGCTGGTTTCATCTCTGACAGCTTTTCATGTGCCTGTTGTGTGAGTTGAGTGTGTGGGCTCTGCCGGTGTCACATTAACGCTTCATCAGAGCCCTGCCCCACGAGCACTGCCTCACTTTGCTAGACCTCTAGTACCTCTCGCTCCAAATTACAAGGGCTGCATTGAACCCACGCTCGACGATAAGGACGGGGGAACACGGTTAAACTGGAGTATTATTATCTACAGGGTTTACCTCTGAAAAGGAACCAGAGGAACTGTAATTGTATCTCCATCTGCAGCTACATGATTTCAGGGGATGTAAGTAATTTGATGAGGGCGTTTGTCAGACTTTCCGTTTTCCAAAAGACACAGCAGACCTATGTTTCCAACACACTAAACATAAGGTTGGAACATAGGAGCCTGTGCTCTGACTTTCCCTTTAACCACAAAGCTGTATGAAAACATGCACTGTTATCTTTTTTGTGCACAATGTTATTTCAAGGCTTCCATAACTAATAGCAGGAGCAGACATCACTGTGCAAGCTGTAAGAGTAAAATCAGCAGCTCAGCGGGGAATAACACACACGCTGTAGGTGATCTACTGTACTACAGGAACACACACACACACACACACACACACACAGGTCAGATGGAGCCTGATTAGTTTGTCTTTAATGACCAAAACATATCTGAACCATTCAGTTTAGACCCAACAGACTCATTTCACTGAGCACAGATTCCCCAGCGCACTTGAAGCAACAGCAGAGATGCCCAACGACATTTGTATAAATGCAGAGAAAAGCAGCATCAGCCCTTTTGCCAAATGTTCCAGGAGAGTGGCTTCTACTCTGAATAGTGGCGACTGAACCACAGACATTCTTCACTCACAGAAACCCCCTCCCCAAACACACACACACCCAACATGGTAAGAACTGGTCTGTCATCCTTTTGAGGTCACAACTTCTCCACTCCCACACATAAAAACACAAACTACATCTGTTCCCACAGCAGTCGCGGTGTAAATGATCCACATGCAATCCAAGACCATTGCACCCTGACCCGCACACTGCTGCAACAACACCCGCACCACAGCCCTCAACACTCGGAGCCCTAAAACCTGACGCCGTGTGTGTGTGGAAGTAATTTTCCGCTAATGCGTTGCCCGCTGCAAAAGCTGAGAATCCCTAACATGGTGCCATACTTTCACATCTGAAACTTGTCACTGCTTTATAACAGCCACTCCTCCTCATGAAATCTACATCTGGGTTTCTTTCCCACAGGACACCGTAGCGACATACAAGTGATGACCGCACGTTTCCAGAAACTGTGCGCATTTTTGCGCAGCGTTATTTATTTTAAGTTAATATTTGAACATTTGAGGGCATGCACAGTGAAGCAATCTAGCAGTCATATACTTACTGTGGTGTGGATGTAGGTTAATGGCCGATGGCAAGAATTTTCCAGAATGGAGAGGTGGCGGATGACTCGCGCCCAAGTGACCGGGCGAGGGAGGGATCCTCCCGGCTGCAGCTGCTGCTCCGAGTCGGTGAGACTCCATTGCGAGCCCCGCCAACAACGGAGGTGGTACGTGGACGGATCGGGGAGGTCCAAAATCTCTGCCATCCATTATCCACAGCGGGGAAAGTTGTAAAAAGAAATTGTCCGTTCGGATAGGCCCCCTATTCCGAAAAAGCCAATTCTGGCTATAATAGTGTCTTTAGTTTTCCAGGCGATTCCGACTCCTTTTCAGCCATTCTCACCTACAAAATACGACAAGAGAGAAAAATGCTTGATTCACAACCTCGGGGCAGATTGAGCGAACTGTTGGGAACTGGTAGTTTTATGATTTCTCGTCTTTCCAGCGAACAGGCGGCCCATATGTGCAATGACGCAGTTTGGAAAACCACTTGAAAACTAAACGATGAATATTAGCTGATCGACCATACTGGGCAGCTCCTGGTTTATCCTGACAGCAGATCTTAATGCAGCTTTGACTTGTATCCACAATATTGTGATCTAATAACTAGACCGTTTGAGCGGTCTAGTAGCACTCCACCCCCGCTGCACACCGAGCAGGCAGCCGCTCCGCGGCTCCGCTTCCCAGGCAAACACGGCCAGGAGAGGGGCGGCCAGCTGCTCCGCTCCGGCCGTGAAAACACCCAACGAGCCCGCGATGCAAACGCGAACCGTCGAAATCTAACGAGCTCCTCCACCTTTACCGATCAGTTGTTTTCCTAAACCGTGAACCAGCATCGCAGGCTGGACTCCGGGCCGACTCGCCCTGTAAACCAATCCACCATAAATACTGGAGGCGCATCAAATATAAATTTCAAACGGGTTAAAAATAAATAAGGTTGCAAAAGCCTGCATCGTTAATCAGCGGGGTTGGCGGTGTTTTGTTGCCCACAGACGCGAATTTAGTCCGGGCCACTTCGCAATTGGACATGGGTGCTGCCCTGGAAGGGAGAAGAAATCAAAACCCGTCAACACCTGAGTTGAGTTTTAAAACTAACATTTTTTATTCACAGTCAGGTCATCGACGGCTTCAAATCTAAAGCAAAGTTAGAAGCAGCATTAAGATAAAACACAGTTTTACATAAGAAACCCGCGTTTAATCTGGGTCCATCCGAGCTGCGCGTCTCGAATCTGTCTAAACGTCGGTTTTAATGATTTTGGGAAACAGCTGATAAAGAACAACCTCCAGACACTTCTGCATGTGTGATATTAAAAAACGCAAAATTAGAATAAAAGTTACTGTAAAGAGGACGAAAACAAACAACTGCGACTTTTATCCGCAGGCAACGCGAAGACAAACGCTTTGCTTTCTTCTTTTTGGATCTGGCACATTTTTTACGCACTATCGTGAAATAAACACAAAGTAAACAGTGCGCGTAAAAATATTTGGAGTTAAAACAAGGCGAAAGTCGAGTTAACCTTCAGAGGCTGCAGGCAAACACATCACAGCAGTGACTCGTGATATCCAGGCGGGCGGGATCTGAAGAAAGGCTCGTTCACAAACCACAATAAACCTTTTTTTGGTCCTTACAAAAACACATTTCACACGAATGTCGCCTCCACGGCTCCAAAAGACGCCGCCGCTGAGCTACTTTGTGTCGCAGGCGGCTGCTCGGTGGAGGAGCTCCGCATTTCAGCCACGTTTCAAACTTTTCACGGTTCCATTAACGACACAACAAAACTTTCTCGCAGGAAACGTCTCGAAATGTGGTTTTTTTTTCACACCGACAGCAGCTTCCCGATTTTTGTATCAGTCCAACACGTCGTTTGCACTGACCTCCGCGCCCTTTTGCTTCACATTTACAACCCGGAGCCCGTTTTTAAAACCTTCTGACACTTTATGTGGAAAAACAAAAACCAAACAACAAAAAGGGCGAAAAAACATGTCGGGCTCTTACTTGAATGGGGGAAACCTGAAGAAAGGAGCTAAACGGGGTCTTAAAATCCGCCCAGGTTGCTGGGAGAACTGGAGTAGTCCATTTCAGGCTAGTCCGAAGGTAAAGTGGGGGGAAACTCAGGGGGAGAAAAAGCCCCCGACGCGTCCGTGAACTCCTCAGCAATGAAACGCAGCATTGTTTTACAGAGCCCGCCCCTCTCGCATCGCTACCAACCAATCCCAGCTCGGCGCTGACGTTTCACATTGCTTACCTGTGATTGGCTGTAGCAAATGCCAATTAACTCCCCCCCCCACCCTCCCCATTATTAAAAAAACACACTGGCCGCGCGCCAACGCTATAAAACCAATTATGGAGCAAGGTTGGGCCGTTTCAAGGTCCTCTCTCCCGTCAACACGGGGGATCAAAACAAGCAGTGTGTTTTTTTTTAAAGTGGGGGTGGAGGGCCGTTTCACCCCCACCCTCTCAGACACCACCACCCATTTCCACGCTAATTACATAAAGAAATAGTCGCTCAGAGGTGGAAAATGTTGCAGCGTTGTACCTTTAAAAACGTGGTGTTGGCCTCTGTTTACTTCTCCTCGCTGTAGGAAGCAGCGGATAATGACCCAGTGAGTAAATCACTTTCCATCACAGCCGCCACCACCTCCAACAGGAAACAACGACCCCTGCTATAAAGAAAAGAACAACTCCCCAGTTAACACTCTCTAATTATCCCCAACTGGATGATTCCTTTAGATTTGAAATCCACACCACAGCCCTCAATCTTTAATATTTTAAACTGATGTTTACACCGGAGATCAGGTGTGTGAGTGTGCTGCTGTGAGGAAGAGCAACACAACAAACTGCTGCATGAAAAGTTGAAGTTCCATGATGACTGTTGAAGTGCAAAAGGAGAACTAACGTCATATATTCAACGTCTTCTTGATTCACTGGCTCAGTGCATCCTGGTCCAGCTCTCACTGAGGAATAACGCGCGGCTCTCCGTGCGCGAACAGGCTGCGGGTGAAGCGGCTCCGTGCGCGTCATGCGGGAGTGAGGACGGAGTTTGCATCAGAAGAGAAGAAGTGGCGTTTTCGTTTGGGGCTATTATTTAAAACTCAATAGGGAGGGAGGGGGGGCTTTGGGGTGACCCCCCTATCCACATGACCTCTCAGTTCCTCCTCGTGCACAGTTCTGTCTTTTTTATTATTATCCATAAGTTTCCTTTGAAGTGAAGCGCAGCGCGTTACATAGATACAAAAAATGTTGATTAAAAAATCTGAGGCGGTTTCAAGCTGCCCGTGTGTGTCTCACACACACACACACACACACACACACACACACACACACACACACACACACACACACACACTTCTCCAGCTCCTCCTCACCATGCGCCGGTTTCAAGGCGACCCTCCGGTTCGGCAAAGAAAACGCTTCAGCAGAAACCTGATCTCAGGAGCGGAGGAGCGGCCGCGCACCGAGCGTGCACCGGAGCCTCCTCTCTGGGCACACGCAAGCGCCAGCACCCGGGAAATGTGTCCGCTGTCTTGTTAACACCCTCGGTGCTCACACCGGTTGTTGTTTTTTCCACCATCAGGACAACAATATTCCCACCGGGCTGCGCAACAAGAGGAGGCCGCTCAGCGACAGCCCTCACCCCGCTGACCTGTCTGCTTGCAGCTCCTGCCCCTGAAGAGACCCGGGGAGGGAATTACCAGGCGGAGATCACAGTGATGTCCCGGCTCAGTCCGTCCAAGCCGGGCTTTGTTCTCCAAATCGCTCCGACTGGGAATTCAGACAATGCCTCCAGATTAGGGCCCTGCTGCTGCTGCTGCTGCTCTCTCTGTCTTCCTGCGAGCAGGAGGCAGGTTTCGTCCTCTGCTTGTTGTTCTTGTCAGGGGGGTTCGTGGCTCGTCCAGCGCAGGGTTGGTATTCATACAGTTTATGGGCTTCAGGTTAGTCATGCTTCAGAGATAATGGGCAGAGCAACATATTTCCTGTGCATCGGTGCAGCAGTAGCCCATAATCTGCACAGTTTAAACCCAAATGTAAATAAAACCACTTTTATTTTGGTGAAATGACTCTAACAGTGCAGTCACTGTGTAAAGAAATCCGTAAGTGTTCAGCCAAAATAACCCAATCCACTGTGGATGTGTTATTGCACTCTCCACCTACAGAACAATGTGTGGTTTATATCCAGGTTTTCACCTTCCTCGTTAGATGATAATAACAGTTACATCACCTCTCGGTTTATTTCTAGGCTACAGCTTCTCACAGGGATGCATTACTGCAGGAACAGATGGGACCAGTTGGAAGATTATGTTTTTTATAGCCCATACACCAACTGGGTTCTTTGAGGATGGATCAACTCTGAGTTCCAAGGTTGTCCTCCATGTGGGGCTGCAGTGGAAAAATACTGAAAACCATGATTTATAGTCTTAAATGCTGCTGAGTCAATATAACACCACGGCCAGTTTTCATTCCACTGTGTCGTTTTTATTTCCACAGAGCAGAAATTACAGAATGAGAACATTTGTTACCCTCCGCTGCCTGTGTTTTTCTTTCGTCCCCTTCTTGTTTGTGTCTTTATCTTTGCCTCGGTGCCATATCTCACATGAATCTCTCGCCCGTGTTGCTGTTCAAATATCATTGTTGGGGTTTGGGTTAATTCTGCGCTATCAGCTGAAGGATCAGGCAAATGATTTGATTTGGCGGCCAGACTATCTGATTCTCCCCCAGGCGTGTGGCCGCATTAACCCACAGGGGACAGAGCACAGAAGCAGCATTGATTGAGTCAGCTGGGGGTTCCACTCCTCTCTGGAAAAGATATACATAAATAAATAAACACATGAAGAGGTCCTCCTGCATAAGCACCTTCCCTTCAATATCAGCACTTTAGCTGCAAATAAAGCTTCAGTGTGTGGACGTGCTCTCTTTCAGACATCCTTCCTACAATATTCCATAAATGCCAAATGAGAAGCAGCAATAAATAAAACAGCAGTCTGGATATTTTCCAGGACTCCTCCCAAACCACTCTCTCTCTCACACACAGCGTCCTGCATGTGAACAGGGTGAAACCCACTCATCACACCTCAGCTCAGGCTCCACACAACCACTGCACTGTTGTTGTTGAAGCGTCTGCACGGCGGCAACACAAATCCACGCCTGTGTGAAGAAAAGCTAACTGCAGTGTCGTGTCTTCAGTTGGACTGAAACAAACACACACTCACATGCAACAAATATACCACTGGGTACATGCACGAGTCATCAGACAGGGCCGTGCAGTGTGGACAAACACACTCACGCTGTCCTGGTGAACATAAAACTAAAGGAAAAGAAAATCTAGATCGGTTTGTTTACTCATGATTGTACGATGAGGTGATGCTCTGTATTTCTGCAGCTAGTTTCAGTACGATGGGCTGTGACAGTGACATGGCTGCATATATTTTTTTGCTTCTGTGCTCTGTGATTAATTGATTCATTACAGCATGATCCACCACATGTGCACGCTGTAGCCAGAGCTAATAAAATAATTAAGTTGACCCTCATTTCTGCCACATGGAGCCAAATCCAAGACCACTAGTTGGCAACATTTACTGGATCAATTTGAACTGATGCTGCATGTTGAATTAAATCAAATCCAAAGCGAGCGTATTTGTGGAAAACAGTACCAAGGCAAAGACATGCAAAGAGATTCCCATCTGCCACAGCTTTGAACCAAGATGGGGGATGGGGGAGTGTTGGGAGGGGAGGGTGAGCACGCAGGGTGCTCAAGCAAACCTCTCACTGAGCAGGGTGTGTATTTTTGGTGCTTGTTCTGCGGCCGTGTGGTTAAAGCTCTGGGAAATCACCGATTTTTTTTCTTGAGAAAAACCCATCCAGCTTTGCCACAACCATGAGGAAACTTTGATGCAACAGACACATGTGCTGCTGAGTAAAAGTTCATTGGTGATGTGTCAGGGCCCCTAAAACCTCAGAGAAAATGCCTCCGTGCATCTTTACACCGCTGACACGTCTTTGCTTTGGCTCTTCTCATTTTCTTTTTATAACAAGTCTACATTCCTACCCAGGATTGTGGTAGGTGGGAACATCTGCATCATGGGTACATAATATATTTTGACAGGGAAATAAAAACAGGAGAAAACAACATGTTATCTGGAGAAAGATGAGCCAAACAACCAGTTTTAATAACCTCCTGTCAGTCAGCGCCTTAACATTAAGTCAGTCAATCAAACAAGATAATTTTCAGTGGGATGACTGTGAGGAAGGGAGCAGGACCATCAGTGAACATGTCAGCCTCAGTAGAATCACAGAGAAGCTTGTGCACATGAATATGATCTATTATTCTGTGCTGGCCTCCTTCTGTCAGCTGTGGTAGCCTTCTATTTGCCTTTCACCTACTTTACAGGCCATAAGGCTCATGCAGAGCGCAGTGGCTCCATCTGGTGTAGGGAGCTGAGAGTGGCATGCAGGGGGAGGTGGGTGGATCGGTGACCCGACCAGAGGAGGTGCAGTGAAGCTGCACAGCTGTGGTAAATGGAGGAACACAGTGAGACTCATTTTCTGACAAATTGGTCCCCCTCTGTGTCGTCTCTCACGGGAAGACGTTGTGCTGTTATAGACAGTTTGGAAGCTGGAGAGGCTCATTCACAAACACCTGCAGAGCTCACACCTGCACAGGAAACACACACACACACACACACACACACACACACACAGGCACGGTAACCTCAACATCCACACAAAGACACACACGCATGCCAAACACAGTTTCCTTGGTGGTGAGTGTTTTGCTGGCGTGGCAGTAAAAGGATATCAGAGAGAAGCAGCCTCAGCAGAATCACAGGGGCGGCTGCAGCGAGATGGAATAAATTTCCAATACCAAACACACTTGATATGCAACGTGTGTGTGTATGTGTGTGTGTGCATGCACAAAGCAGGCTGCTCACAGCCTGACTTATTAGATGAAGTCATATCAGTGCACACATGTACTCTGGTACACATGTGCACAGCACTCCAGGATCATCGTACATCATGAGGTGTCTCCACGCAGCCTGGAACGCTGCATGGAAGTGGGACAGCCTGACTAATGGATGCGGCATGACTTTGGTCAGATGTGGTGGTGTCATACACAGAAACAGGATATGATGCATAGAACATGAGGGCAGGGCAGCGCCCGCCACCCTCCTTCTTATCCTCTTTCATCTCTGTAATATGCAAATGTGGAGATCTGCTTTCAGATGTGGACAGGAAATGTGCGGATATCCGCTGAGGATCTTTTTTCCGCCATTCTAGGAATAAAGCATCAGCATCTTTTATTCATGGTCCTGGTTTTAGTGCTGGATTGAACACAGCGTTGTGTCGGTTGCACATGTCCACACTCACAGTCCATTAGCCCAATAACAGCCATCATGCAAAGCGTGGACTCAGGTTCAGTTCTCTGCATTCGATTAGATATGAATTAAAGTGTTTAGATGCAGAGAAATGCAGAAGAGTCGCTCCTTGATTTGAATAGAAATTAACATACGTCTCCGTCGCCACCTGCTGTATAAAGTGCACAACTGCTGCACATTCACAGCCAGAGACTCACCAACAGTCACTGTGAACACTGTCTGTGAAGGTTTGTCCTTTAGGAACACACACACACAAAACAAAAGAAACAAAAAAACAACATTCCCCTCATTAAAGTGTTAAATATCATCCTCAGTCACTCATTCACATCATTTCTGGTTAATGATCTCATGATCCCCTGAGAACACTGATCCACAGTGATGTCAGACTGAACCACCTGAGATTCGTTTTTATTGACATTGTGACAACTGGTGATTGATCTCAGATCGTGGGTGACGTCTTTGTGTAACCCTGTCCTGATTTAATCTGGGTTCTTTAGGAACATTTTGAGGCTTTTTGTACAAATTTAGTTCCTTTTTTGTCATTTTGTGTCTGTTTTTGGTCGTGTCATGTTGGTTTGTGTGTCTCTTTACAAGAACTTTAACAGTATTAGTTTTTTCAGTCTCTTTGTTGTCATTATTTTCTATTTTCAGGCATTTCTTTGTATTTTTTATTGTCTTTATTTGGGATAAGTTTGTGTCTGTGTGGTCTTTTCGTATCTATTCCTGATCATTGTTCATTATTTGGTTCTTTAGTTTTAGTCATTTATTGTGAGTTATCGATCAGTTTGGTCTTTCTGTTCATTGTTCCTGATCATTTTGAGTCAAGGTTTGGTTTTCTTTATCTTTTTAGGAGGAATTTGTCACATTTTGTTAATTTTATTCAGTTGTATTTTGTATATTTATGTTTGTTTTGTATTTTGTATATTTATGTTTGTTTTTTGGGAGTAGGGGTCATTTTCTATTTATGCTCATTCTGTATTTCACTGTGCTCATTTTACTTTGTGATTCACAAGCCACTTCATACACAGGCCCCTCACCTCTTGTACCCCTGGACCTGTGCAGACCCATTCACTATGCTTCCATCTGTTTAGCTGCAATAGAATCAGTGCAAAAGCATGAAGCTATTAAATCCTGCTGCCTGTAGGACAGATTTACAGTATTGTGTGACAGACATTTACAGTAAATTACAAAGCAGAATTTTGATTAGAGATAAAGGCTGTATTCAGGCTATTGGTGATGTACATTTATACACACTGTAGTATAAAGTATTACAGTGTCAGATAGTACTCAGTTTTCCTGACTGTTGATTTACTAAATGATTGCAGCACATTTTCTGCATTATAATCCAACAGATTTTTACTGCTGCAATTAAACAGTAGTTGTCAAAGTCTGGCTCTGTTAAACATTACAGGTGCATCTTCATGTTAAGACTGTTTGAGGTTTGTCCAGGTTCACAAGCCAACCTTCAAGTCAAGACTTGACATGTGCCCTTAAGTGAAAACATTTACTTGTGGAGTTCAGTTTGAGGATATAAACAAGTTATGTCATCGTGTTAGACTTAACAGGCAAAACTGAGCCAAATGAGTGATTTACAGGTGATTAAGACCAGTTTAGATAAAATCATTTTAAATGCTGCAATTCACTTTCTATGGCAAGAGCCAAATCTTAAGCACTGATGCTACAGTTTTTAAATGTTAAGATGAAGCATTACACCTCAGGATTTAGGCTGTTTTAGGTTTGAGTCTGAAAAACTAAAAGTATGAAGACATCTTGTCCTTTACCTGTCAGATTTCAAGAGTCACATTAAAACACACACCAGAGACAAACGTTGTCGGAACACATGTGCACTTTATTGGGATTGTTTCAGTCAGTGTACAGGTTGGCCCCACCGGTCTGGCACCCCATGTTTCACATTGAGACCCCTTTCCCCACCCAGCGGATCGACCCTCCAACAGGGGAAGAAGAGGTCACAATCGGGTTTTGCATAACAAAAACAAAAAAATTAACAGGACCAAGATATTTTTAAGGCTGAAAGTACAAAAAACCCAGACATAATTTACATACAAGCGATACTACAACCATGTTTAAGTATGCTCCAACCACTGGGCAGCCTTCACAGAGGCAAATACGTGTCTGAACAATGCAGTTAACATTTGGAATCATGTGTCTGAACAATGCAGTTAACAAACATTTGGAATGACTCAAAGAAAAACAAAATGTACATTTTTTTTTAAGTCCCCCAGCTGCAGAACCGTGGGGTGCTTTTTTTTTT